>NC_092111.1:10882143-11482143 GCF_045679555.1 Salvelinus alpinus
GTCAGCAATGGTTGTGGCTGAAATAGCCGAATCCACTAATTTGAAGGGGTATCCAGATACTTTAGCATATATAGTTTATATCAATAAGGAAACAAGGCAACAGTAAATATGTCGTCCCCTACCAATGATGCAGCCCCCCCACCCCCAATTGAGATTACGTGTGACTAATACATTTCAGTTAATTATCTACCCCCATTGTAGCCTTGTGCGAACCATCCTGATCTCACAAGCTTAAATTCTGTATCGCTACACAGAACAGAATGTAAGCTCGCTAGATCAGGATTGTACCAAGATAGACCACAGCCTGTCGTTTAAAATAGGAACAAATGAGCCATAGTGGGCAGAACAAGCAAAGAGGTGGGCAGAGCCAAGCACGTGCTAGCAAGATTCTATTGGCGCATTCTAGCAGGCGCTTGCATATTTTCGTTGGGGAATGCCTACTCTGTGAAGTGCGCTTGTGCAATAACTCAATTCGCCTTTGTACACCTTTATAAACAATGACATTTTTTGAAACATTTGCAAAGGGTAAAGTCTACAGAACTTAGTCCACTCTGTAACAGATTGTAGTTTTGGGAACAGACGCCTCACAAGTCCTCAACTGGCAGCTTCATTAAATAGTACCCACAAAACACCACTCTCAATGTCAACAGTGAAGAGGCGACTCTGGGATGCTGGACTTCGGGCAGAGAGCAAAGAAAAAGCCATATCTCAGACTGGCCAATAAAAAGAAAAGAATAAGATGGGCAAAAGAACACAGCCACTGGACAGAGGAACTCTGCCTAGAAGGCCAGCATCCTGGAGTCGCCTCTTCACTGTTGACGTTGAGACTGGTGTTTTGCGGGTACTATTTAATGAAGCTGACAGTTGAGGACTTGTGAGGTGTCTGTTTCTCAAACTAGACACTCTAATGTACTTGTCCTCTTGCTCAGTTGTGCACTGGGGCCTCCCACCTCTCTTACTATTCTGGTAAGAGCCAGTTTGTGCTGTTCTGTGAAGGGAGTAGTACACAGCGTTGTACGAGATCTTCAGTTTCTTGGCAATTTCTCGCATGGAATAGCCATTTCTCAGAACAAGAATAGACTGACGAGTTTCAGAAGAAAGGTCTTTGTTTCTGCCCATTTTGAGCCTGTAATCGAATTCAAAAAGGCACTCGCACATCTGAGCAATCTTATTTGCAGGTGCATGGCAACAATTGAACAAGATGAAGGAAAAAGGAAACCGCACACTGCTCTTGATAGTATCACCGATATTTAATAAGCTTTAGGTATCGGCCTCAAGGCCTTCATCAGAGCTTTTGGGATTTTTTGAAAGTTGCACCCTTATGTAGACCTGGCCCCACCCACATCCGTTCTACATATCGAAGGGGGTTGGAGGCAAAGGAAAAAACAAATAAGTGCTACCAAATATAACAATATGCATTTCATAAATATTACAAAAGTGTATAAATAAGGCGTATTGAACACTTCTGTATAATCTCAATGAGGACAAGTTTTCATTAGTCATTGGGTACATCATATGAAAAATGTCAGAATAATCTACAAGAGACACATATTTCATGTTCCAATTCACAGCATAACATACATAGGCATTTCATCATTAAGTCCTTTTGGAAATAATGTCTGGAGGGTGAAAATCCCAAAACATTCTCTTTTACTCAGAGTATTATTAATATCACCTCCCCTGTCTGATATCTTAACTTTCTCTATGCCACAAAATCTAAAGGTGGAAATGTCATGCTTCAAGTCATTGAAATGTACAGCGACTGGATAATCCCGGTCGTTTCTCCTGATTGAATTTTTATGTTCACTAATTCTCTGTTTGAGAGAGCGGGTGGTTTTACCGACATAACAGCCCACATGGACATTTAATAATGTAAATAACATGGGTGGTGGAACACGTAATAATGTCATTTATTTTTAACCTTTTTCCTGTGTGTGGGTGACAGAAATATTCACACTTCATCATATTGTTGCACTGTGCGCATCCTCTGCATTTATAGCTACCATTTGGTAGAGGGCGTAAGTAGAGGGCGTTTTCTTAAGTGGCTGGCAGTTGGCATGAACCAATTTATCGCGTAAATTGCGACCTCTCCTATACACAATACGTGGTGGATATTTAAATTCAGCCGGCAAAACTGGGTCCGATGATAAAATATGCCAGTGTTTCTTGACCACATCTCCCACTTTTCGCGAATTCAAAGTATATGTACTTGTGAACATTACGGAGTGTTCTGTAGCTTTAACGGGTCTTTTTTGTAACAGTTCATCTCGTGTTTTTTCCAATGCCAAATTATGAGCTTCATCCACACATTGTGACGAATAGCCTCTTTTTAGAAACCTCATGCGCATCTCCGCTGCTTTTTCTAGATAATCATCTGTGGAGTGGCATATACGGCGCAGTCTAAAATATTGGCTTCTTGGAAGTCCTCTTTTTAATGGCTCAGGGTGGAAGCTGTCACCCTGTAATAGAGTATTTCTGTCCGTTTCTTTTCTATACAGAGTTGTAAACAAGGTTCCATTTGATTTCTCAATCCACATATCGAGATAATGAACACGTTGAGTGTCAAATTCAATAGTGAATTTGAGATTAGGGTCAATGTCATTGAGTAGTGCCATAAAATCTGACAGTTCTTCTTCAGTTCCTACCCATATACAAAAAATGTCGTCAATATATCGATACCACTTAAGGACTTCATTCAAAAATGGATTCTCGTTTTCATTATTAACAAAACGTTCTTCATAAAGACCCATATAGAGGTTAGCATAGCTCGGAGCAAATGTAGAGCCCATCGATGTTCCATTCGTTTGGAGATAGTATTCATCATCAAACATGAAATAGTTGTACGTCAAAACATATTCAGCCAGCTCTAGAATGAAGTTTGTTGGTGGATATTCATTAGTATCTCTGTCTCCCAAATAGTGTGCTGGTGCTGCCAGCCCCCCCCACCCCCACATGGGGAATGCTGGTATATAGACTCTCGACATCTAATGTGACCAAAATACAGTCTTCTTTTAAACCCGTTATTGGTGAGATCTTGTTTATGAAGTCTATAGAGTCCTTTACATATGATACCAATGATTGCACATGAGATTTAATAAAAGAGTCTACAAAGTTTGACAATGGCTCTAGCATTGAGCCTATACCTGCAACCACTGGTCTGCCTGGATAGTTGCCTTGTGTTTTAGGTTTGTGTAATTTCAGGAAAAAATGTATAAGCATGGACATATGGCACATTTGCAGCAAAGATATTCATATTCAGGTTTTGAGATAAGGTTGTTTAATAGGGCTTGCTCCAAATTAGAGCAAATATCCCTTTGGAACACCTGTGTGGGATCAACACTCAGTTTTCTATAGAAACGTTCATTGCTGAGTTGTCTCTGAATTTCTTCTTTGTATTTTTCACAGTCTAAAACAACCACAGCACCCCCCTTGTCTGCAGGTTTTATAACCAAAGATGAATCTTTCATTAATTCATTGAGTGCCAGTTCTTCTGTTCTAGTGAGATTCTTCTGAATATGGTTTGTTTGTCTCGTATATACTGACATGGCTTCTTGTTCGACTAACCTACAATAGGTATTAATCGAGGAGTTGTTAACAATGGGACAGAATTTGCTTTTGGGCTTAAAATGGGTGCCAGTTCTTTGATGTGTTACTAGGCCCGAATCAGTGTTTTGCGAAAACACATGCTTAAATTTAATCTTGGGAAAGAATTTAAACAGATCTACTTTCGTGTCGAATGGTTTGAGTCTGTAATCGAACCCACAAATGTTGATGCTACAGATACTCAACTAGTCTAAAGAAGGCCAGTTGTATTGCTTCTTTAATAAGGACAACCGTTTTCAGCTGTGCTAACATAATTGGGTTTTCTAATGATCAATTAGCCTTTTAAAATTATAAACTTGGATTAGCTAACAACGTGCCATTGGAACACAGGAGTGATGGTTGCTGATAATGGGCCTCTGTACACTTATGTAGATATTCCATACAAAAATCAGCCTTTTCCAGCTGCAATAATCATTTACAGTGTAGACATTAATGTTAATGTGCTTTTCTTTAAAAAACAAGGACATTTCTAAGTGACCCCAAACTTTTGAACGGTAGTGTATGTATGTAGGCAATGTCCTTGTCTATAGCTGTTCCGTACTTTCTCATGTTTTTGTACGTTTTATGTGGACCCCAGGAAAAGTAGCTGCTGCGTGTGCCATAGCTAATAGGGATTCATGATAAACTAATCTTGCCGCCCCGGGAGATGTAAAACGAACGATGCCAGCATACGATCTGTGACGTAGGTTGCGCCAGAATGCTGTCTTTTGAATTTATACAGAAGTAGTTTTGACAGCTCAGGTTTGCTAGGACCTCGTTCACAATTCGCAATTATATGGAGATAGATCGATGCATACCATTGTTAACATTGCACTTGTGAATAATTGACCGTAGTATTAGCTATTATACTCTATAAACGCGCACTTAATTTAACACAATGGTGATAATACGTAGAATTTCGGACGCAGACCAATCAACAAACCAAAAGTCTTCACAACCAGACGCCGATTTTCAATCCCCGCAGAATTTACCGAGGAAGTCCGCACGCTTGACTAAGGTGAGTTGAACAGTTGACAGTGAGTGGTGGGAAAAAAATGATTTTTTCTTCTTCTAGTGTCCTCATTTGAAAACTGTCAGTCATCTCGTCTCTTTGCAAAATCTGCAAATAATGTCACCGATTAAAAAAAAAAAAAAAGATTAATTGTAGTTAGCTATGCAGATAATTGTTGTACATTTCTAAACTTTGTCGCAACAAACCACTTATATTCAACAGATGTAAGACAATTGATTGTCAGTGGCTTCAAGGTTGACCAATATTTTTTTTATTTTAATTTGAGGTCTGCTGTTCTCTTTCTCAGGGATATGTTGGTGAGAACGATAGGCATATTATCTCCTTGGAAGAGCTAAATGGACAAACACCAGATAATGGGAGACCTGTCAGAAAGATAACAAGGCAAGTCAGAGCACTCATGAGTTAAAAATTAGGGATGTATACTGAACAAAAATATAAACACATCATGTAAAGTGTTGGTCCCATGTTTCAAGAGCTGAAATAAAAGATCTCAGACATTTTTCATAAGCACAAAAAGCTTATTTCTCTCAAATTTGGTGCTCAATTTTGTTTACATCCCTGTTAGTGAGCATTTATCTTTTGCCAAGATAATCCATCCATCTGACAGGTGTGGCATATCAAGAAGCTGATTAAACAGCATGATCATTACACAGGCGCACCTTGTGCTGGGGACAATAAAAGGCCACTCTAAAATGTGCAGTTTTGTCACATAACACAATGCCACAGATGTCTCAAGTTTTGAGGAGTGTTCAATTGCCAGGCTAACTGCAGGAATGCACAACAGATTTGTTGCCAGAGAATTTAATGTTAATTTCTCTACCATACGCTGCCTCCAACGTCGTTTTAGAGAATTTGGCAGTACATCCAACCGGCCTCACAAACGCAGACCATGTATAACCACGCCAGCCCAGGACCTCCATATCCGGGATCTTCACCTGCGGGATGGTCTGTGACCAGCCACGCGAACAGCTGATGAAACTGGGTTTGCACAACCAAAGAATTGCTCTGCGAACTGTCAGAAACCATCCCAGGGAAGCTCATCTGTATGCTCGTTGTCCTCACCAGGGTCTTGACCTGGCTGCAGTTCGGCACCGTAACCGACTTCAGTGGGAAAATGCTCACCTTCGATGGCCACTGGCACACTGGAGAAGTGTGCTCTTCACGGATGAACCCCGGTTTTTGGCGTTGTGTGGGCGAGCAGTTTGCTGATGTCAACGTTGTGAACAGCCCCATGGTGGCGGTGAGATTATGGTATGGGCAGGCATAAGTAACGGACAACGAACACAATTGCATTTTATCGATGGAAATTTGAATGTACAGAAATACCTTGACGAGATCCTGAGACCCATTGTCGTGCCTTTCATCCGCCGCTATCACCTCATGTTTCAACACGAAAATACACTGTCCCATGTTGCAAGGATGTGTACACAATTACTGGAAGCTGAAAATGTCCCAGTTCTTCCATGCCCTGCATACTCTCCAGACATGTCACCAGTTGAGCATGTTTGGGATACTCTGGATCGACGTGTACGACAGCGTGTTCCAGTTCCCACCAATATCCAGCAACTTCGACAGCCATTGAAGAGGAGTGAGACAGCATTCCACAGGCAAATGGTGGTCACACCTTTTTTTTAAGGTATCTTTTTAAGGTATCTGTCCCAGTCGTGAAATACATAGATTAGGGCCTAATTTATTTATTTCAAATGACTGATATCCATATGAACTGTAACTCAGTAAAATCGTGGAAATTGTTGCATGTTGCGTTTTTTATATTTTTGTTCTTTGTACACAGTGCATTCGGAAAGTATTCAGACCCCTTCATTTTTTCCACATTTAGTTATGTTACAGCCTTATTCTAAAATGGATTAAATAAAACATTTTCCTCAGCACTCTACACACAATACCCCATAATGAGAAAGCATTAACAGGTTTGTAGAATTTTTTTCAAATGTATTAAAAATAAACTGAAATACCTTATTTACATATTTGAGCACCGGTGCATCCTGTTTCCATTGATCATCCTTGAGATGTTTCTACAACTTGATTGGTGTCCACCTGTGGTAAAGTCAATTGATTGGACATGATTTGGAAAGGTACACACCTGTCTATATAAGGCCCCACAGTTGACAGTGCATGTCAGAGCAAAAACCAAGCCATTAGGTCAAAGGAATTGTCCGTTGAGCGCCGAGACAGGATTGTGTGGCGGCACAGATCTGGGGAAGGGTACAAAAAAATGTCTGCAGCATTGAAGGTTCCCAAGAACACAGTGGTCTCATCATTCTTAAATGGAGAAGTTTGGAACCACCAAGACTGTTTCCAGAGCTGACCATCTGACCAAACTGAGCAATCGTGGAAGAAGGGCCTTGGTCAGGGAGGTGACCAAGAACCCGATGGTCACTCTGACAGAGTTCTATCTCCTCTTCAGAAGGACAACCATCTCTGCAACACTCCACCAATCAGGCTTTTATGGTAGAGTGGCCCGACGGAAGCCAATCCTCATTAAAAGGCATATGACAGCCCGCTAGGATTTTGCCAAAAGGTATCTAAAGGACTCTCAGACCATGAGAAACCAGATTCTCTGGTCTGATGAAACCAAGATTGAACTCTTTGGCATGAATGCCAAGCATGACTGGAGGAAACCTGTCACCATCCCTACAGTGAAACATGGGGATGTTTTTCAGCGGCAGCGACAGAGACTAGTCAGGATCGAGGGAAAGATGAACGGCGTAAAGTACAGATCCTTGATGAAAACCTGCTCAAGAGCGCTCAGGACCGCAGACTGTGGAGAAGGTTCACCTTCCAATAGGACAACGAACCTAAGCACACAGCCAAGACAACGCAGGAGTAGCATTGGGGCAAGTCTTTGTATGTCCTTTAGTGGCCCAGCCAGAGCCCAGACTTGAACCCGATCGAACATCTCTGGAGAGACCTGAAAATAGCCGTGCAGCGACGCTTCCCATCCAACCTGACAGAGCTTGAGGATCTGCAGAGAAGAATGTGAGAAATTCCGCAAATACAGGTGTGCCAAGCATGTCATACACAAGAAGACTCAAGGCTGTAATCGCTGCCAAAGGTGCTTTAATAAAGGGTCTGAATAGTTATGTAAATATTATATTCAATTAGCCTGTTTTTGCTTTTTCATTATGGGGTATTGTGTGTAGATTGATGAGGAAAATGTCTTATTTAATCCATTTTAGAATAAGGCTGTAACGTAAGAAAATGTGGAAAAAGTCAAGGGGTCTGAAATACTTGCCGAATGCACTGCATAAACATTTCGGCATGGTAGGCTAATGTTTCTATCCCTAAGCCAGATATAAAGTCAAGATGCGTCTTTGTCTGCAGTCTTACAGTAGCCTGGGTACCAGTCTGTTTAGGTAACTTTCCACTCCCTGTAGGCATACTCCATGTCATTGCTGGGGTGGAATGTTAGCTAAACAGACTGGTACCCAGGCTAGTCCTACAGAGCACTTTGATTCCGATACCATCAAGAATTCTTCTGACATTTTAAGGTCATTTTTTTTCAATGTTATTTTTGATTCCTTCCCAGGAAATCGCCCAGGTTTCAGGTCAATGGGGCCAGTGAAGATGACCAAACTGGTGAGCTTAAAGCATGTTTCATATTATGATGCAAACACAATCTAGGTCGTTCCTAGAATACAACAATTCACCTATTCACCTATTTAGACATGTCATAAAAAACACAACTATTTTTCTTTTTTTAAGAGGATGTCCCACAATTGACTCCTTTAAAAACAATCATTCTCATTCACACTCATTCACCTACATGGAATTGTGAATAAGGTATGAATTGTGTTTTGAATAGCTGTTCCAGAGGGGTCTCCTAGACCAGGAGGATCCCAGGGGGTTGTGCGACGCAGCACCAGAACCACCAGGGACCAACAGTCCATGATCTACGACTGCCTCATCACTAAGTAAGGAGCATCACCACAAAATCCTGATTCCCCCCGTGTGTCCTTGCTCCCTAGTCTCTTGTTTACTTCCCCAGTAGAGTGTGTAACATGGGGGATAGTCCTAATACAGGGACTATTTGGGTTATTACAGATGTCAGACGTGGGTTATTATAGGCATATTACAAATTCCTCTGCTTTTTCCCCAAAATAACAAGTACACAATTAATGCTTATTGCATTGGGACCCAAAACCTCCATGAAGTCATGCTAAAGAAGGATACCATCAGAAGTTTTTATATCGTCACTTGTTTTTCTCCATAGTACTGCTGAGGCGGTCCTCCACAAGATTGATGACATGAAGATGTGCCGCCACTTGAAAAACTCAAAACAATCAGTGAGGCTTTTTCCATCCCGTGAAATATAATTTTGTCATTCAGCCATCCAAAAAGGCAGGGATGACATACAGTACAGCGTATAATTAGCAAACAATAAGAAACCATTCATTGACATTGAAGACCCACACTAACTCTACCCAAACACAAGGGCTTGTTGCACTGTAGAAATGTTTACATAATAACTGGCCACTGTTTCCAGGTTCTATATCTTCTGCTACTGCACACAATCTCTTAT
Organism: Salvelinus alpinus; assembly: GCF_045679555.1. NCBI lineage: Eukaryota > Metazoa > Chordata > Actinopteri > Salmoniformes > Salmonidae > Salvelinus > Salvelinus alpinus. Next base: position 10,891,299 of record NC_092111.1, read on the forward strand.
CAGGCCATTGTAAGGGTGTTGCACCCATCTGTGGTCCACCACCCTCTCTCTCTCTCTCTGCCCTCAGCAGTCCCCTCTCTGTGCTGTGGTTTTGGGGAAAGTAATCACACTATTGTCATGTTGTTGCCTCATTCACCAGCAGATGACTTATAAAGGGTTTATCAGTGGCCACCGTATTTCAAGAAGCCGGAGTAGTAATAGATTAATTAGAATTTCACACAGTTATCCCTTGTTTAGAGCCTTGAGATATGAGAAATGAGATTTGAAGTCTCACTGAAATAGGTACCATTGTGTCATACCGGTCATTGAAAGAAGGACATAACTATACCATACCTGTTGTATCTATGAAGTTTTTATTTAAAAATGTTTAATTGCAGAGGATGTATTCTAAAGCCCAGCGAAAGAAGACTACCGACTCTCCAACAGTAAAAACTGTTTCCAAACAAGAAGCTGAAGGTATGTTTCTATTGTAGTTTAGGGGAAAGTTACAGTATTTTTGACCATAACTCTCTAAACATGAATTCATTAACTTTTGGTCCGATACCTATTTCCAGAGTACTCTGATGACGGTGACGACGATGATGACGACGATGATGAGGATGATGAAAACGACGATAACAGCAAGCGCTATGAACCTCGACAGAAAAACGCGGTGGTTCGCTACCATGCGCCACTGGATGGTTGGTCCTTTTTACATTTGAATTCCGTAAAAAGCACATCCCAACTTATTACTCTTCACTGAACTAGAGCCTTCTGAGAAATGTTCTCTGTAAATTAGCGTAGTTTCACCAATTCGGTGCCTTTTGAGAAGTGTAATTTAGTAATAATTTAAAATGTGATGAAATCCTTTTTTTAACGTTGTTTAACGTCGACCTTCATCAGAGCAAATCTCCACAAACAATATTCTGATCTAGAAAGCAAAACTGAGCCTAGATCAACACTCCTACTCTGAAGTGCTTGACTATGGGCAGGGAGATCAGTGCTTATCATGATGTTACTCCTCTCACTGTTTCATCTGTAGAATCCAGGAAACAGCCGCCCATGTTTTTCGACCGTCAGGCATCTTCCACTAGAGGGAGCTACCGCATCAGTGCCTCAGTGCCCAGGAGTGCCCACACCACCAGCCGAAGGAGTGGCAGGTCTCCACTGTTGCTCACCCTCCCACAGTATTCTACTTCACTGGCACTTTACCAATAGTCTTAGTCCATATGTATATTACATTGGTTTTATTGTTATTTTTTTAAGATCAAAATCTGTTTTAACCAAAATATATTGTACACTACCGGTCAAAAGTTTTAGAACACCTACTCATTCAATGGTTTTTCTTTATTTTTACTATTTTCTACATTGTAGAATAATAGTGAAGACATCAAAACTATGAAAAAACACATATGGAATCATTTAGTAACGAAAAACATGTTAAACAAAAACAGATTCTTCAAATAGCCACGCCTTGCCTTGATGACAGCTTTGCACACTCTTGACATCCCCTTAACCAGCTTCATGAGGTAGTCACCTGGAATGCATTTCAATTAACAGGTGTGCCTTCTTAAAAGTTAATTTGTGGAATTTCTTTCCTTAATGCGTTTGAGCCAATCAGTTGTGTTGTGACAAGGTAGGGGTGTACAGAATACACCCCTATTTGGTAAAAGACCAAGTCATTATTATGGCAAGAACAGCTCAAATAAGCAAAGAGAGATGACAGTCCATCATTATTTTAAAGCAAAAACCATCAAGTGCTATGACGAAACTGGCTCTCATGAGGACCGTCACAGGAATGGAAGACCCAGAGTTGCCTCTGCTGCAGAGTATAAGTTCATTAGAGTTACCACTCTCAGAAATTGCATAATATATAATATTATTGCATAATATATATATATATATATATATATATATATATATTTTGATATGTTTAATAATTGTTTTGGTTACTACATGATTCCATATGTGTTATTTCATAGATTTGATGTCTTCACTATTATTCTACAATGTACAAAATAGTAAAAATAAAGAAAAACCCTTGAATGAGTAGTTCTAAATCTTTTGACCGGTAGTGTAGGGTCCAATAAGGCTGTGTTTCATGTGTTGGGTCCTTGATGGTTCTGGTTGTTGTCTAAGGGCTGCTCTTGTAGGACGTTGTGAATATAGATTACTTTTAATGTTTTTCATCTCTTTTCTTGTTTCACTGTTTCAAACAACAGGAATGGGTCCATAGGCAGGTGAGTCTTTGGCACAATTTAAACAACTTAGGTCTCACATTTGCTATTGGGGACTGACGGCTTGGGAAGAGAGGAGCACCGTGAAGAAGTTTGTCCTTTCTTTGTCTCCTTACGGTTTGGTTTGACCCACAGGAGAAGGCATGCTTGGCACACCCAGGAAGCCAGCTCCTCTGATGAGGACGACTCCTCTGACGAGGAAGACGCAGAGCAAGAAGCCAAGAACAGGTCAGTTAACATGTCATCAGTTTGATACACTTTAACAGTTTTACTTGTCCCTATAATGGTAAAATGTTTAATTTAGTTCACAGATGACATCTCCGCTAGAAATTGGTACTACAGAAAGGATGAAACAATGTTTTGTTACATATTACATCATTTTTATACTGATCATCTGTTATTTGACATCACATATTATATTCGACACGATTCAATCCTATTTAAAGGATAATGAACATGCTAGAAAAAAGGGCCTGAGCAGACCAATGATTCCCCACTCTTGAATGTTTTTTGAACTGTGTCTATGACAACATGAGTGGTGGTCGTCGATGATGTAATAATAGACGAAGGTTCCAGCATGGTTTTCTAGTAATATCTCCTTGGTGAGGTTCATTGGGAGCCAGACCTTTTGGAGTGAACACATGATCTAGCTCATGAGTTTCTCCTATATGAGACTAACACAAGGAACAACATTAATATCTGGATTTTTAAATAAAATCTCAGTCTAATATTTTACACCAGCGGAATCCGGTGCGGTTTTGAGCTTTTGCTCAGAATAAGCTTGCCAAAACCGCAAATTTTGGGATCCCTCTCAGGTGTCTGCCTCTGAATTTGCGCAAAGAGGACATTTTGGGAATCCATAAGGACAGAATGAAGATGGGTGCGAGCCTGGCGGATGTCGACCCCATGGCGATTGACCAGTCGGTACGTTCTATCACAGTCAGCTGAATTTAAATGTGAAATGATTTTAAGCTATTTTTTTTTTGTATATATATCTCAAAGTTGGTTTGCCTACATGCTATGGTCTTTAAAAGAACTGCCTGCTTCTTCTGTGTAATGTACCAACCCTCTCTCTTCCCTCAAGGTGCGCTTTGACAGCGTTGGCGGTCTGACAAGCCACATCTCCGCCCTGAAAGAGATGGTAGTCTTCCCTCTGCTCTACCCAGAGGTGTTTGAGAAATTCAAGATCCAGCCCCCAAGGTGAGCACTTGTTTTAGGGTTGAAAAGCTAACATACTTTATTGGGTAACTAGCAGTTGATTTACATTATCTTGGATAGCTGACAATAATGACATAGGAAATAGCTTATGACTCGATGAGGAACTTACTTGGGTGAGCAACTAGAATGGATCCTGTCAATGGATTTAAGCCCCACCCCCAATCCTAATCACAGCCTTATCCACTCATTTAATTGGCTCTTGGATCAGTTGTGTCCTTTGCAAGGATCCATTCTAAGACAATCCCTGTTGTCTATTGCAGGGGCTGCCTGTTCTATGGTCCCCCGGGTACGGGGAAGACCCTGGTGGCCAGAGCGCTGGCCAACGAGTGCAGCCAGGGGGACAGGAAGGTGGCCTTCTTCATGAGGAAGGGGGCCGACTGCTTGAGCAAGTGGGTGGGCGAGTCGGAACGCCAGCTCAGGCTGCTCTTTGACCAAGTAAAGTACATTTCCTCATACAACACACTGGAGATCATTCATGTAATTATCAGTGCATTCAGTTTTTGTGAGGCAAATACTAGACTCAATGGTCTATCAGAATTTCCTGCTCAAGTCACTATTGGTCTCTTGTTGTAACTCTGCAAAGTGAAATGCAAGGGTGGCTGGCTATACAGTGTTTTAGGGTAATGCCTATTAAATAGGGATGTACTTGCACTGACCGCAAGACTCATTATTTGTACCCACAGGCCTACCAGATGCGGCCAGCCATTATCTTCTTTGATGAAATTGATGGGCTGGCTCCGGTGCGCTCCAGTCGCCAAGACCAGATACACAGGTGAGACATTTCAGCCATTCTCATTTCACACCAGTGAAGTCACTACTTACAGAGACTTACCCTTGATTGCACCTGCATGCAACATTGTGTACTCCCCCCTTGTGGTTCCTTCCTGCAGTTCCATCGTGTCCACCCTGCTGGCCCTGATGGATGGCCTGGATAGCCGAGGAGAGGTGGTGGTGATCGGAGCCACCAACCGACTGGACTCCATCGACCCCGCCCTCAGACGCCCCGGACGCTTCGACAGGGAGTTCCTCTTTGGCCTCCCTGATCGCGAGGTAAGACTGATCCCCGGTGGGTGGGTTGGGGGGGGGGGGAGAATCATCACTTGAGTTGATATGTGTGCATGTGTAACTCCAATGTTTATCTGACTCTTCCACTGAAATCAGAGACCTACGTGCATTTATGTTTCATTTGTGTGCTTTACCTTTTAATTTCTTTCTCCAACTTCAGTCCCGGAAAGATATCCTAAAGATTCACACCAGACAGTGGAATCCTACACCCTCCGATCCTTTCCTGGAAGAGTTGGCTGATAAATGTGTCGGTAGGTGATTCATGTATACCAAATCAACTCTAGCGTTGGGGAAGTCAAAATTTCACACTAATTGTAAGAACAAAAAGGACTATGTAATTTTGTTGTCTCATAATATTCAGACAGATTCACCACAATTCATCTATCGATTTAACACAGTTCCACAGTCAATCCTACACATGCCACGTATTAACCGCAACGTCTTCCCCCTCTGTACCCCAGGCTACTGCGGCGCCGACATCAAGGCGGTGTGCGCCGAGGCGGCCCTCTGCGCGCTGCGCCGCCGTTACCCCCAGATCTACAGCACGTCCCAGAAGCTCCTGCTGGATGTGGGCTCCATCAACATCAACAGTCAGGACTTTGTGGCCGCCGTGAGGAAGATGGTGCCAGCCTCCCAGAGGGCCGTGTCGTCCCCTGCCAAGGCCCTGACCCCCGTGGTCACGCCCCTGCTGGGCAACGAACTCACCAACGTGCTGGATGCACTGCAGAAGGTCTTCCCCCACGCCGAGCAGGGCCTCAAGAGGAAGAGGGACACAGGTGGGTCCGGGTCGCGGTTCAGTTTGGTCTGAGAACACAGTCACGGTCGTTATTTTGTGCTGTCTTGCCGACTCCTATGGTCATTGTCATGCCAATGTTGGCTATACAGCACAAACAGATGTGGGACCAGGCTAGGTCACTGTTAGAGTGGATTGTTGGTTAAGTTCAGTTGATGCAACTTCTCAATCAACTTTTTCCTTTGGTCAGATCTGACAGCCAGCATTCTGGAGGATGACCTCATGTACAGTGGGGATGAGGGCCCCTCATCCAATAATTCCATCACCAAACAGACCACCACCAAAGGGAGCTTCCTCCATTTTGCCAGGTAAGGTATAGCCTACCTATAAGACGTAGATACATTTTAACCTTAAATAAACCCCCTATTCTCGTTGTTTCCGTTCATAATCACATCCCGGAGTCTCCATTCGCTTCACCTCTCGCCTCCTGTTCCAGGAGTGCGACCTGCCACCCCACCACCTACCGGCCCAGGCTGCTGCTGGCTGGGCGTCCCGGGGCGGGTCAGAGCTCCCACCTGGCCCCCGCCGTGCTCCACGCCCTGGAGAAGTTCACCGTCTACACCCTGGACATGGCCGTGCTGTTTGGAGTCAGCTGCACCTCCCCCGAGGAGGCCTGTGCTCAGGTACTGGCTGAACCGAATGTAGTCTTTTAGAAGTGAAATGTTAACATGCTCCTCTCATTTGTGGTGCAGAGAACTATAGCCCCAGAGTTGACTTCAATGTAGAAAGGCTAACTCCATCAAGCACATAATTACTAAGTCAAGTGCAGCAAGATTGGTTGGTGAGTGATAGTGTCGGTGACCTCTCGCCCTGCCTGCCCCAGGTGTTCTGCGAGGCCAAGCGGACCTCCCCCAGCATCCTGTACATCCCCCACATCCAGCAGTGGTGGGACACGGTTGGCCTGGCCCTCAAGGCCACCTTCCTCAGCCTGTTGCAGGACATCCCCTCCTTCTCCCCCATCATGCTGCTGGCCACCAGCAACGTAGCTCACCACGACTTGGCCGACGAGGTAGGTCTTACCTGGGCCTTCCCCACCATACATCACAAGTACTGTAGAGGAGTGGTATGTGTACCTTACTGGGCTACTCAACCCATTAAAAAAATTTAATTTTAATTTTTTTACATTCAGTTAATACTCTTTGTAGAGGTGAAGGCCCTAAATGGTCACTGAGGTAACTATTCAACAATTTGTCTCTCGCAGATCCAGACTCTGTTCCGGTTGGAGTATGGAGAAGTGCACTCTATCCAAATTCCCACCCAGCAGGAGAGAAGGAAGTTCTTTGAGAATCTCATCCTTAGCCAGGCTGCCAGGGCACCTGCTTCCAAGAAGAAAGCCTGTAAGTACAAGACACGTATACCTTTTGATAATCACTTGGTATAATTGCTGTTTGTGTCCCATCTCCATTTGAACCCTCCTCCTCCTTTACCCGCTCTGCCTCGCCCACCTCAGTGATGCATGCCATGGAGGTGCTCCCCCTTGCCCCTCCTCCTCCCCCCAGGCAGATGAGTGAGAGGGAGCGTCTGCGTCTGGAGGAGCAGGAAGAGGACACACTCAGGGAGCTGAGGCTGTTCCTGCGCAACGTCACCGAGCGCCTCTCCCAGGACAAGCGCTTCAAGGCCTTCACTAAGCCTGTGGACATCGAAGAGGTAGGGAGAGAACACCGAAAAAGAGAGCGGAACAAGGAAGGAAGATGGGGTGTTGTAGTCCAGGGGACATTGCCCTGTGTAGGGTGCCATCTTTCGGATGGGGCGTTAAATTGGTGGCCTGACTCTCTGTGGTCACTAAAGATCCCATGGTACTTATTGTAAGAATAGGGGTGTTAACCCCGGTGTCCTGGAAAACATCTCAATCTGGCCCTCATTCCATCATGGCCATCATCATCCCCAGCTTCCAATTGGCTCATTCACCCCCCCCTGTAACTATTCCCCAGGTCGTTGCTTTAAATGAGAATATGTTCTCAGTGAATTTACCTGGTAAAATAAATAAATGCAAATAGTCAAGATTACTTTTACTCTAATGTAAGTTGAATGGCCCAAACTTAGTCAATACTAAACTAGCGAGTCTGAATACAAGTACATACAGTCTAAGTGAGCTGTGGTTCCTTGGGCTGCACTGTTATCACCTCAGATCTGTAGCCTCTCTCCTTTACCGACACGCTCATCCAAAACAACCTATCAGAGTGGTATTGTGTCCCCCATCTTATCAATGGTTTGTGTTCTTCTCTCACCAGGTTCCTGACTATATTAAGGTGATCAGGCATCCCATGGACCTCTCCACTGTACTGTCCAAGGTCGACCTCCACAAGTACGTGACCGTCAGGGAGTTTGTCAACGACGTGGACCTGATCTGGAAGAACGCCCTGGAGTACAACCCTGACAGCGACCCATCTGGTATACCTACAATCATCTCCAGCTCATTCAACTGAATGCTGCTATTATTATTAAATGATAACTGAAATGTAATTCTAGCCTGGTTCCAGATCTGATTTCCGCTGTCTTGCCAATGACCGGAGGAGTTGGCAAGACATTACAAACAGATCTGGGACCAAGCTTATCTTACTCCATTGAGTAAACTAACAAAAACTAATGTAGCAATCTCCCTTCTCGTTGTTCCGCTGCAGTTAGTCGGCCCCGTGGATGACAAGGCCCCCTACCGATGTACCTTTGTCATCAATGTCTCTCTCTCTCTCTTTGTGTTTCCAGATCGTCAGATTCGTCACCGGGCTTGTGCCCTGAAGGACACGACCCACGCCATCATCCGTGACGAACTGGACGAGGACTTTAACAGGATCTGTGAGCAGATCAGAGAGTCACGCAACAAGAGAGGTAATAACGTTGCCGTATTGCTGGGATTTAAAAGCTACAGTAGTAACATCTAGGTAACACTTTATTTAGATAGTCCATCTGTAGATGCTCTACAGATGGACTATCAGTAACATTTCAACTAACTATCTCCTAACCCTTATTCTAAACCTAAACCCAACCGTAGCCTTAGCAAGCAGTTGCTTATCAACAGATCGTTTGTTGATAGTATTCAAATAAAGTGTGACCAACCACTCTCCAGACGAGTTCAGCTAGTTATTGTTTCAGTGTCTAGTGTCAGCTTCTTGAACTATTTGTCCAGTGATGAGATGAACCCTCTCTTATTTTCCCAGAAACATCTTGGTTTTCATTGACAAAGCGAATAACATGTTAATGTCTGCTAACAGGGTGCACGTCATCAAAGTTCGCCCCCTCTTACTACCAGACCTTGCCCAGAGAGGAAGGGTTCGCAGAGTCCAAGAGGCCAGGTGGTAACACTGGCAAAGACGCCAGCACCCCGTTCACTGCCAACACCCCACGGCCCGCACGTAAGTCTCACCATTCTACTTCTTAACTGTTTATTGGTAGGTTATTTGTTACAGAGCAGAGGAACATCCAGTGGAAATGACATGCCTTCAGAATGTATTCATCCTTGACTTATTCCACATTTTGTTGTATTACAGCCTGAATTCAAAATGGATTAAATAAACTTCTCACCAATCTACACACAATACCCCATAATGACAAAGTGAAAACATGTTTTTAGAAATGTATTGAAAATTAAATGCAGAAATATATCATTTACAATAAGTATTCACACCCCTGAGTCAATACTTTGTAGAAGCACCTTTGACAGCGATTATAGCTGTTAATTTTTCTGGGTTAGTCTTTTTAAGAGCTTTCCACATCTGGATTGTGAAACATTTGCCCATTTTTATTATTTTCAAATTTCATCAAGCTCTGTCAAATTGCTTGTTGATCGTTGCTAAACAACCATTTTTCAGATTTTAAGTCAAAACTGTAACTCGACCACTCCGGAACATTCACTGTCTTCTTGGTAAGCAGCTCCAGTGTAGATTTGGCCTTGTGTTTTAAGTTATTGTCCTGCTGAAAGGTGAATTAATCTCCCAGTGTCTGGTGGAAAGCAGATTGAACCAGGTTTTCTACTAGGATTTTGCCTGTGCTTAGCTCCAGTTAGTTTATTTTTTTTCCTGTAATACTCTGCAGTCCTTAACGATTACAAGCTTACACATAACATGATGCAGCCAAAACTATGCTTGAAAATATGGAGGGGGGAACTCAGTAATGTATTGTATTGGATTGGATTTGCCCCAAACATAACACTTTGTATTCAGGACAAAAAGTTAATTGCTTTGCCAAACTTTTAGCTGTATTACTTTAGTGACTTGTTGCAAACAGGATGCATGTTTTGGAATATTTTTATCCTGTTCATGCTTCCTCATTTTCACTCTGTCAAATAGGTTGGTATTGTGGAGTAACTACTATGTTGTTGATCCATTTCTCAGTTTTCTCCTATCACAGCTATTAAACTGTAACTGTTTTAAAATCACAATTGGCGGTTTCCTTCCTCTACGGCAACTGAGTAAGGAAGGCCGCCTGTGTCTTTTTATTGACTGGGTGTATTGATAAACCATCTAAAGTGTAATTAATAACTTCACCATGGTCATAGAGATATTCAATGTATGTTTTTTTTTTTTTTTTTTTACCCATCTACCAATAGGTGCCCTTCTTTGCAAGGCATTGGAAAAACTCCCTGGTCTTTGTGGCTGAATCTGTGTCTGAAATTCACTGCTCGACCTTAGGGACCTTACAGATAATTATATGTGTGGGGTACAGAGATGAGGTAGTCATTCAAAAATCATGTTAACCACTATTGTTGCACACAGAATGAGTCTGTGCAACTTATTATGTGACTTGTTAAGCAAATCTTTACTCCTGAACCTATTTAGACTTGCCATAACAAATGGGTTGAACACTTATTGATTCAAGACATTTCAGGTTTTAATTTTTTATTAATTTATTATCATTTCTAAAAACATAATTCCACATTGACATTATGGGGTATTGTGAGTAGGCCAGTGACAAAAAATCTAAATTTAATCAATTTTAAATGCGGGCTGTAACACAACAAAATGTGGGGAAAGTAAAGGGGTGTGAATACTTTTTGAAGGCACTGAATGGTAGACACTGGGAAACCACCAAAGGTTTTTTACTGCTTGATTTACAGTACATAAGCAGTTATTATCAGTAGTAGTGTTTCAAAATGTAAGGGCAGAAAACTAATACCAGCCAGATATGTTGCGAGTGATAGAAAGTGGACGTACCAACGATCAGGACAGGAACAGAAGTAGGTGTAGCCAGAGGAAGAGGAGGAGTCTTTCCAGTTGAGTGGACCAGTCAGAAGACCAGACCAGACCAAACAGTTAAAAAACCACGATGACAGGGAAGAGCAGACATTGAGAGCCAGGGAGGAGAGGAATAGGATATTCATGGTTACAGAGAAGTCTGTCTTTCTGCCTGTCCATTTCTCTATCGTGTTAAATGACCTTCTTTATTTAACCACTTTACTAGCCCGTGAGAAGAAACGGCCCAAAACACGACCCAAAAGCAAATGGAGCTCCGGCATCATAAAGAAGAATTAAAAAGAAACCCACGTCTTCCCTTTCTTCCAACAAGGAGATCACAAACTCTGGGGAGGTAGAGGAGGATGAGAGGGATCGCATAGAGGAGGGTGAAGAGAAACAAGCTAAGCCTTTGGAGACTATTCTAGAGAACGGCTGTGGAGACTCCCCTATGGAGTGTACCTCAGAGAAGACCACTAAGCCTGCCGAGGATGTGGAAGAGACCTGTGTTAGAGCAGCCCACCACCCCCATCCCCAATGGAGACTGGCAACAGCAAGCTCCAGACCCCACAGAAGACTCACACAGGTCCAATCTGGGGTCTAAGCCGGTCCAGTGGTGGCAGTCATTGGAGACCACCATCAGCCCTCCAGTGGAACATGACTCAAGTCCAGTTAACAACACCCCTACAAAGGAGGTAGATCAGGGGGAGAAACACCACGCAAAGACCAAAGAGCCTGAAATGTTGGAGGAGGACTGGGACATAGGTCTGTATTAGGGTCCAGGACACGGGCAGCGAGGCAAGCTACTGCTTCTGGCCGACGGGAACAGTTCAGTCAGTCTCGCTGACCTTTGGTCTATGGGGCTCCTGCTGTTGGAGCTCGAACTCAGCACAGCGCATCAGTTAAAGGGATACACCCACCTCTTGACTTATTTAAATACTCTGTAAAAGTGAGTGCCTTTGGTTGTACTGTAAATGTGTTTGCCACAGCATGAGGGCGAGTGAACGCATGCAGAAAGGTTGACTTGGTTGTAGATATCAAACGACATTAATAGTGCAAATGCTTATAATGGTCTTCTGTGCCTTAGTTTGAACGCTTTTCAGTGACACCTCTAAGGTCTAGAATAGGAAACCATGCCTCCACTTAATGCTTCAGATCCACTGTTCGAGTAGAAACCTAATTTGCATGTTAGGAGATGTGCATGTCAACACCAATTGCACATTGTGTTAGCATTAGCAATAGCCTGTTCAGCCAGCAGGGGACTTCAGCTTATCAGCCCCCCCCCCCCACACACACCTTCCTGATTGCTTCCTGCGTTTCCCTCCAACAGAGAGGCGTGTGACCCGTGCCAGTAGGACTCTGGTGCAGCAGCAACAGCAGTTGATTGACGTGGACAAGGCCCTGGAGATCCTGACCCAGAAGACCCCTCAGCTGGTTGTGGACCACGACAAACTCAAGGTACTGTACCCTCCTGACCAGTCTTTTAGGTCAGGCCATGCTTCTTACAATGTACCAGAACTACAACCAGAATGTTGTAGACCAGAAATATGGGTCCAGAAAACAATCATGGTCACAGCCACAACACTTAACCATTCATCCTATATTCATACAGTGATTTGTGTAATATTTCTTGTCCAGGAATTGCTCAAAAGAGCTGTGTCCAAGACTGAGGGTTATGAGGTGCATCAGCTGGAGAAGCTCTATGCGTTGTTGTGTCAGAGCATCTACAGATACCGCAAGAACTTTGATAAGACGGAGCTCGTACAGGTATGTGGCTTACAACTTATGACTCTTTCACGTCACTTGTTGTAGGAAATACAGTACATTGAGTATGGAGACCAAAAACATTCCCTACATTGAAATGTGTGCTTAGTTAATTGATGTGCGTGTGAGTCACGTGAATGACTTGAAGTCTTTGTTAATTTTCCTTTCGTTCATTTTAGGAAATGAAGAGAGACATTGACAACTTTTCCTAACTTCCCTTGATGTTTTACTTATTTCCATATTGTAATAAAATATGATGCATTTAAAGATTCTCTTTTCTTTTACCTATTACAATGGTCCTAATCATGCATTACATTGGTCTGAAATGTGGTTTTCCATCATTTACAGTATTTGAGGCATGGACTTGAGTCAGAATTGACTTGAGACGTGCAAGTCAGTGTGTGGGACCCACAGGACCAAAACAGCTGAGAAGTTTGGCCTCGCACTTCAATGCTCCTAGTTGTCCACTATGCTGTTTACTTTCTGTCTGTCTTTAATCTACCAGCTGGTGCACGGAATCTAATATTAATGGTGTCCAAACACTCCAAGACAGTTGTGAAGAGGGCATGACAATGCCTATTCCCCACAGGAGACTGAAAAGATTTGCCATGGGTCCTCAGATCCTCAAAAAGTTCTACAGCTGCACCACCGACCGCGTCCTGACTGGTTGCATCACCGCCTGGTATGGCAACTGCTCGGCCTTCCGACCGCAAGGCACTACAGAGGGTAGTGCTTATGGCCCAGTACATCACTGGGGCCAAGCTTCCTGTCATCCAGGACCTCTATACCAGGCGGTGTCAGAGGATGCCCCTAAAAATTGCCAAAGACTTCCGCCACCCTAGTCATAAACTGTTCTCTCTGCTACCGCACGGCAAGTGGTACCAGAGCGCCAAGTTTAGGTCCAAAAGGCTTCTTCACAGCTTTTACCCCCAATCAATAAGATTCCTGAACAGCTACCCAGACTATTTTCCTTGACCCCACCCACCCCCCCAATTTACCCCTACCTACATGTACATATTACCTCGACTAACCTGTTCCACCGCACGTTGACTGCATGACTCCCCTGTATATAGCCACATTGTCCCCCTGTATATACAGTTGAAGTCGGAAGTTTACATACACTTATGTTGGGGTCATTAAAACTCATTTTTCAAACACTCCACAAATTTCTTGTTAACAAACTATAGTTTTGGCAAGTCTGTTAGGACATTACTTTGTGCATGACACAAGTAATTTTTCCAACAATTGTTTACAGACAGATTATTTCACTTATAATTCACTGTATCACAATTCCAGTGGGTCAGAAGTTTACATACACTAAGTTGACTGTGCCTTTAAACAGCTTGGAAAATTCCAGAAAATTATGTTATGGCTTTAGAAGCTTCTGATAGGCTAATTGACATAATTTGAGTCAATTGGAGGTGTTCCTGTGGATGTATTTCTCAAGGCCTACCCTCAAATTCAGTGCCTCTTTGCTTGACATTATGGGAAAATCAAAAGAAATCAGCCAAAACCTCAGGGGGAAAAAAGGTAGACCTCCACAAGTCTGGTTCATCCTTGGGAGCAATTTCCAAACACCTGAAGGTACCACATTCATCTGTACAAACAATAGTACGCAAGTATAAACACCATGGGACCACGCAGCCGTCATACCGTTCAGGAAGGAGAAACGTTCTGTCTCCTAGAGATGAACGTACTTTGGTGCGAGAAGTGCAAATCAATCCCAGAACAAAAGCAAAGAACCTTGTGACGATGCTGGAGGAAACATGTACAAAAGTATCTACAGTTGAAGTCGGAAGTTTACATACACCTTAGCCAAATACATTTAAACTCCGTTTTTCACAATTCCTGACATTTAATCCTAGTAAAAATTCCCTGTCTTATGTCAGTTAGGATCACCACTTTATTTTAAGAATGTGAAATGTCAGACTAATAGTAGAGTGATTTATTTCAGCTTGTATTTCTTTCATCACATTCCCAGTGGGTCAGAAGTTTACATGCACTCAATTAGTATTTGGTAGCATTGCCTTTAAATTGTTTAACTTGGGTCAAACGTTTCAGGTAGCCTTCCACAAGCTTCCCACAATAAGTTGGGTGAATTTTGGCCCATTCCTCCTGACAGAGCTGGTGTAACTGAGTTAGGTTTGTAGGCCTCCTTGCTCGCACATGCTTTTCAGTTCTGCCCAAATGTTTTCTATAGGTTTGAGGTCAGGGCTTTGTGATGGCCACTCTAATACCTTGACTTTGTTGTTCTTAAGTAATTTTGTGACAATTTTGGAAGTATGTTTGGGGTCATTGTCCATTTGGAAACCCATTTTTGACCAAGCTTTAACTTCCTGACTGATGTCTTGAAATGTTGCTTCAATATATCCACATAGTTTTCCTGCCTCATGATGCCATCTATTTTGGGAAGTGCACCAGTCCCTCCTGCAGCAAAGCACCCACACAACATGATGCTGCCACCCCCGTGCTTCATGGTTGGGATGGTGTTCTTTGGCTTGCAAACCTCCCCCTTTTTCCTCCAAACATAAGGATGGTCATTATGGCCAAACAGTTCTATTTTTGTTTCATCAGATCAGAGGACATTTAACCAAAAGACCCATCTTTGTCCCCATGTGCAGTTGCTAACCGTAGTCTGGCTTTTTTATGGTGGTTTTGGAGCAGTGGCTTCTTCCTTGCTGAGCAGCCTTTCAGGTTATGTCGATATAGGACTCAATTTACTCGATTTCCAAAGTTGTGGCAAAATGGCTTAAGGACAACAAAGTCAAGGTATTGGAGTGGCCATCACAAAGCCCTGACCTCAATCCTATAGACATTTTTGGGGCAGAACTGAAAAAGAGTGTGCGAGAAAGGAGGTCAACAAACCTGACTCAGTTACCCCAGCTCTGTCAGGAGGAATGGGACAAAATTTCCCCAACTTATTGTGGGAAGCTTGTGGAAGGCTACCTGAAACGATTGACCCAAGTTAAACAATTTAAAGGCAATGCTACCAAATGCTAAATGAGTGCATGTAAACTTCTGACCCACTGGGAATGTGATGAAAGAAATAAAAGCTGAAATCATTCTCTACTATTATTCTGACATTTCACATTCTTAAAATAAACTGGTGATCCTAACTGACCTAGAACAGGGACTTTTTAAAAGGATTAAATGTCAGGATTTGTGAAAAACTGAGTTTAAATGTATTTGGCTGAGGTGTATGTAAACTTCCGACTTCAACTGTAGCCTTGTTACTGTAATTTTATTGTTGCTTTTTTAAGAAAGTGTTTAAGGGCTAGTAAGCATTTCACTGTAAAGTCTACACCTGTTGTAATCGGCGCATCTGACAAATACAATTTGATTTAATTGCATATTATATACATCCTTTTTTATGACTTTCTTTTATTGGGCAATTTTATAATTTTCCAACATTTCACGTCAAAATTATGGGCTTTTGGGATAATTGAGAAGAGGTCAGTTCTTTCAAAGATTATTTATATAATGAGCCTCTTCCTCTCTGGTGGTTTTTATTTTTTTTCCATGGAGGAAGTCGCTTTAAGATGACGTTATGACGTAAAATATTTGTCATGACGCTCTGGAAGAAAAAATGACTCGTTAGATTCGATGAACTATCGATGCCTACATCTAGTTCGGTTTTAATGCATGAACAAACCAAACAAGGCGACGTTTTGTAGGCAAAAGGAAAGGGAGTGAAAAACCAAACGAATCTCGGCGCATTCACTATTCTGCACTGCGTCTATGGTAACAACAGATGGACTCGCTGCGCCTGTGTGCCACTGCCGGAGTCGACAGTGCATTTGTTGGTGAGGGAACGACCGCAAAGGCGGAAGAAGGCGCATCAGCAGTCAGATTGGAAGCTAACTGGTTGTTGCAAGATGCTTGTAAACGACAGTTATCTGCACGGGTATGTAATAAAATGAACACCATGCGAAGTTAATCATACATTCACATAATAGCTGCCATTAATAAGATTTGACTACCATTTCCCACTTTTTGCAAAATACTCCCATCCCCCCAAAAACAGCAAAATACCGTACACTCGTGACAGAGGCACAAGGGGACAACTAACAGATGAATATTCTTTGCAGTGTAACTGACTGACAAGTTGTTAAACACACAGGTAGTTAGCAGACTAATGATACAGAAGTATTATCAATATTCCATCGATTTAGGAATCAAATGTTTTGTACTGCAGTTCTCACATCCCTTTGCTTTGGGCTAGAATGCATACAGAATAAGCAGCCACATATTAAGCGTGTTTTGTACAGCGCTCGCGCTATTTAAAGACTGGCATCAGTGTTGCGCGTGGAGTTTAGTCATGGCAGTGGAAACAATGTAACGATTTAATGTTTGCCTATTAGTGAAATTAAACTTGATATACATGTCCCACCACACCTACAACAATCTGTTAAAGTACACAGAACAAAAATATAAACGCAACATGTAAAGTGCTTGTCCCCTGTTTCATGAGCTTAAATAAAAGATCCCAGAAATGTCAAATCAAACTTTATTTGTCACATGCGTTGAATACAACAAATGTAGACCTTACTGTGAAATGCTTGCTTACAAGCCCGTAACCAACTGTGCAGTTCAAGAAGAGTTAAGAAAATATTTACCAAACAAACAAAAGTAACACAATAACGAGGCTATATACAGGGGGTACCGAGTCAGTGTGCGGGGTACAGGTTAGTTTAGGTAATTTGTAGGTAGGTAGTGGTGAAGTGACTATGCATAGATAATAATGGGGGGGAGTGTCAATGTAAATAGTCTGGTGGCTATTTGATTAATTGTTCAGCATTCTTATGGCTTGGGGGTAGAAGCTGTTAAGGAGACTTTTGGTCCTAGACTTGGTGCGCTATCAGAGAAAACAGTCTATGACTTGGGTGACTGGAGTCTCTGACAATATTTATGGGCTTTCCTCTGACACCGCCTATTATATAGGTCCACCGCCTATTATATAGGTCCTGGATGGCAGGAAGCTTGTCCCCAGTGATGTACTGGGCCGTACGCACTACCCTCTGTAGCGCCTTACGGTCAGATGCCGAGCAGTTGCCATACCAGGTGGTGATGTAACCGGTCAGGATGCTCTTGATGGTGCAGCTGTAGAACCTTTTGAGGATCTGGGGACCCATGCCAAATCTTTTCAGTCTCCTGATGGGGAAAAGGCTTGGTCGTGCCCTCTTCACGACTGTCTTGGTGTGTTTGGACCATGATAGTTTTTTGGTGATGTGGACACACTCGACCCGCTCCACTACAGCCCTGTCGATGTTAATGGGGGCCTGTTCGGCCCGCCTTTTCTTGTAAACCATGATCAGCTCCTTTGTCTTGCTCACATTGAGGGAGAGGTTGTTGTCCTGGCACCACACTGCCAGTTCTCTGACCTCCTCCCTATAGGCTGTCTCATCGTTGTCGGTGATCAGGCCTACCACTGTTGTCAGCAGCAAACTTAATGATGGTGTTGGAGTCGTGTTTGGCCACACAGTCGCCAGTTGGTCCGCGCATGCTTTGAGTACACGTCCTGGTAATCCATCTGGCCCCGCAGCTTTGTGAATGTTGACCTGTTTAAAGGTCTTGCTCACATCGGCTACCAAGAGCGTTATCACACAGTCATCCAGAACAGCTGGTGCTCTCGTTCACGCTTCAGTGTTGCTTGCCTCGAAGCTAGCATAAAAGCCATTTAGCTCGTCTGGTAGGCTCGTGTCACTGGGCAGCTCGCGTCGGGGTTTCCCTTTTGTAGTCCGTAATAGTTTAAGTCCTGCCACATCCGACGAGCGTCAGAGCCGGTGTAGTAAGATTCAATCTTAATCCTGTATTGGTGCTTTGCTTGTTTGATGTTTTGTCTGAGGGCATAGCTCGATGCGGATTTTGCCTGTAATCCATGGCTTCTGGTTGGGATATGTACGTACGGTCACTGTGGGGACCATGTCGGCGATGCACTTATTGATGAAGCTGATGACTGAGGTGGTATACTCCTCAATGCCATTGGATGAATACCGGAACATATTCCAGTCTGTGCTAGCAAAATAGTCCTGTAGTTTAGCATCCGCGTCATCTGACCACTTCCGTATTGAGCGAGTCACTGGTACTTCCTGCTTTAGTTTTTGCTTGTAAGCCGGAATCAGGACGATACAATTATGGTCAGATTTGCCAAATGGCGAGCGGGGGAGAGCTTTGTATGCATCTCTGTGTGTGGAGTAAAGGTGGTCTAGAGTTTATTTTATTTTTTTTTCCTTCTGGTTGTACATGTGACATTTGGTAAAACTGATTTAAGTTTGCCTGCATTAAAGTCACTGGCAGCTAGGAGCACCGCTTCTGGATGAGCATTTTCTTCTTTTCTTATGACCTTATAGAGTTGGTTGACTGCAGTCTTAGTGCCAGTATCGGTCTGTGGTGGTAAATAGATGGCTACGAATAATACAGATGAGAACTCTCTTGGTAGATAGTGTGGTCTACTGCTTATCATAAGGTACTCTACCTCAGGCGAGCAATACCTCGAGACTTCTTTAATATTAGACATCGCGCAACAGCTGTTATTGACAAAAAGACACACACCCCCACCCCTCGTCTTACCAGACGTAGCTTCTTCTCTGTTCTGCCGGTGCATGGAAAGTCCTGCCAGCTCTATATTATCCGTGTCGTTGTTCAGCCACGACTCAGTGAAACATAAGATTTTACAGTTTTTAATGTCCCTTTTGTAGGATAATTGTAATCGTAGGTCATCAATTTTATTTTCCAATGATTGCATGTTAGCAAGTAGAACGGATGGCAGTGGAAGTTTACTCGCTCGCCTACGGACTCTCAGAAGGCAGCCCGACCTGCGCCATCTTTTTCGCTGTCTTTTCTTCACGCAAATGACAGGGATTTGAGCCTCTCAGACTCGTTAAAGGAAAAAGCTTCTTCCAGTTCTTGGTGAGTAATCGCTGTTCTGATGTCCAAAAGTGATTTTCGGTCATAAGAGACAGTAGCAGCAACATTATGTACAAAATAAATAAAAAAAGTTACAAACAACGCAAAAAAAACCGAACAAAATAGCACAGTTGATTCGGCGCATGTAAAATGTCAGCCATCCTCTTCGGCGCCATCTTATCACTCATCTCATCACTTTCCATACACACAAACTTATTTCTCTCAAATTGTTGCCAAATCTGTTTACATCCCTGTTAGTGAGCATTTTATCCTTTGTCAAGATAATCCATCAACCTGACAGGCGTGTCATATCAAGAATCTGATTAAAGAGCATTATCAATACACAGGTGCACCTTGTGCTGGGGGACTAAAAGGCCACTCTAAAATGTGCAGTTTTGTCACTCAACACAATGCCACAGTTGTCTCAAGTTTTGAGGGAGCATGCAATTTGCATGCTGACTGTAGTAATGTCTACCAGAGCTGTTTCCAGATAATTTAATGTTAATTTCTCTACCGTAAGTCGCCTCCAACGTCATTTTAGAGAATTTGTCAGTACGTCCAACCGGCATCACAACCACAGACCACTTGTAAGCACGCCATCCCATGACCTCTTCACCTGTGGGATCATCAGAGGGGGAAGGGCGGGGTGCTGAGGAGTATTTCTGTTTGTTAGAAAGCCATTTTGTGGGGAAAAACTCATTCTCTGGCTGGGCCTGGCTCCCAAGTGGGTGGGCCTATGCCCTCCCAGGCCCACCCATGGCTGCGCCCCTGCCCAGTCATGTGAAATCCATAGGTTAGGCCCTAATTTATTTCAATTGACTGATTTCCTTATATGAACTGTAACTCAGCAAAACCTTTGAAATATTTGCATTTATATTTTTGCTCAGTAAAGCCCCCCCCCCCTCTCTAAATTTTCTAGTAGATAGGCATTCATGTAAATTGTTTAGACCTTGAATTTCTCTCTCAATTATGTGCACATAATATGGCTCTATCTCTTGCAGGATTTAACAATTAGCCAACTTTCAAGTTTGAGCACCTGAATGGAGCAACAAGTCCTGAACCAAGATTTAGATTAAAAAAAGATATATATTCAACACAAGCTCAGATAAGACGGATAATGGCGAGCAGAAGAAAATCAACAACGCCTTGCATGGTCCCTCCTGTTCAAATGGTGGATTCAGACCCTGACATGGAGGTCGTTACAGAGGGAGAGGCTGAGGGGGCCGCTAACTGTCCTGTGGAAAACTCAACTGAAAGCATCCCGAATGAGGAGGACTCACAGGCCATCGACCACTTCATTAAAACTATGGACTCGAGTACGGCAGAAGGAGGTTATGAGTGCAAGTACTGCAGCTTTCAGACCTCACAGCTCAATATGTTTACCTTGCATGTGGACACTGAGCACCCAAATATAGTTCTAAACTCATCTTATGTGTGTGTTGAGTGTGACTTTCACACCAAGAGGTATGATGCATTGTTGGAGCATAATGCACGCCACCACCCTGGAGAAGACAATTTCACCAGGACTATGGTGAAACGCAACAATCAAACCATCTTTGAGCAGAGAGTCAATGACTTGACCTTTGATGGCAGTTTTGTTAAGGTTGAGGAGGATGAGGACACATCCTGTAAGGGTATTGCCCTAAGCAAAACGCCAATCATGAAGATCAAGAGTAGGGCGGAGGCCAAGAAGTTTACAGGGTCACACAAAATGGCAGATTACAGTGTCATTAAAGTGGAGAGTGATGGGGAGGAAGAGACGGAGGTGGTCCCCCCTCCTGTCACCCCCAATGTAGTGGCTGTGTCGACCCCTCTGACCATTCAACCTATTCAGCAAAGCATAATGATCAACAGCCCAAACGTGCTCCAAATAAAGACTAGTAACTCAGCCACAATGCTCCCCCCAGGGACATTGGCTCAAGTTCTGTCTGCCTTACAGAATCAGCAGACCTCCCAGACCCAGCTCCTCATCCCGGTCAGTAGTATCCCCACATATAATGGGGCCATGGACAATAATGTCCTGCTGGTCAGCGCCTACAACAGGTTCCCTTACCCATCTGTGTCAGAAATCATGGGTCTAGCAGCCCAAACCAAGTTCACAGAGGAGCAAATAAAGGTGTGGTTCTCTGCTCAGCGGCTGAAGCACGGTGTGAGCTGGACCCCAGAGGAGGTGGAGGAGGCCAGGAGGAAGAAGTTTAATGGCTCAGTGCAGGCGGTGCCACAGACCATCACTGTCATCCCAGCCAATTTTGCAACAGCAGCCAATGGCCTGCAGTCCATCTTTCAGACTTGTCAGATTGTAGGGCAACCAGGGATGGTTTTGACTCAGGTAGGGGGTGGCAACGCTGTCCCTGTAGCCTCACCCATCACATTAGCTGTAGCTGGGGTCCCCAACCCCAGAACCAGTGTCAGTAAGGTGCCAGAACCCTCCACCTCTGAGACTGCTTCTCCACTCAGTCCCGATTCCCTGGGAGCGCGACCTAAAAAATCCAAGGAGCAGCTAGCAGAGCTGAAGGCCAGTTACCTAAGGAGACAGTTTGCCACTGAGGCAGAAATCTCTCGGTTGATGAAGGTCACTAACCTCACCAAAAGAGCAATAAAGAAGTGGTTCAGCGACACACGCTATAACCAACGCAACTCAAAGGACCACCACGGCGTTGCCTTAAATGACATTTCAGTCAGCGCCAACAGTAATGACGGCAGCAGCAGCACAGCCATTGTGATCGACTCCAGCGACGAAGCCAGTGAATCCTCTCCGACAACCCAAGGGCCCATTTATGATCCACGAATCAAGTTCCGCCACGCCTTTCCTGACTTCACACCTCAGAAGTTCAAGGAAAAGACTCCGGAGCAGCTTCTGCTTTTGGAGGCCAGCTACCAGACGTCTGACACACCTAGCGATGAGGAGCTAAGTCGGCTTAGGATGGAGACTAAACTAACTAGGCGAGAGGTGGACGCCTGGTTCTCCGAGAGGAGAAAAATGCCAGTGGACTCTGATGGCACAGAGGAGCCGGAGAGTGAACGGATCAAAGCGCCTTCCTCTGGGCAAGAGGCTCAGACTCCACCCAGCGGTCGAAAGATAATGAAGAAAACCCCAGAGCAGCTCCACGTCCTGAAAAGCACCTTTGTTCGTACCCAGTGGCCCTCTGCTGAAGAGTACGACAAGATGGCAGAGGAGAGCGGGTTACCCAGAACCTACATTGTTAACTGGTTTGGAGACACCCGGTATGCCTGCAAGAACAGCAACCTGAAGTGGTACTACTTGTACCAGAGTGGAAAAGTTAACGAGGCAATGAACGGAGGTGAACTTAAGAAGAAGCCACGGAAACGCTTTCGAGGTTGGTCCAGGAGGACGAGGCGGCCATACCCCTGCAAACAAACACCCCCTGCCATCAAAGTCAAGACGGGTAAAGAGATTTTAAAGGAGCACTACCTCAAGCATAAGGTCTTAAATGAGAAAGATTTGGATGAACTGGTGGCCAAGTCCAGTATGAGCTATGAGCAGGTGCGGGACTGGTTTGCGGAGATCAGCAGGAGGGAAGAGAAAGGCCTTGACCCTTTCAGTGACGGTGAAGAGGAGACGCATGGCGACAGTGAGGCAGAGATGGAAGTGAAAGAGCAAGGGGATGTCGTCACTGATGAAAAAAACAATGACAACGATAACAAAGATGATGAAAATAACAATGATGAAGTTGATAATAATGACAATGAAACCACGGAAGAGCCTCAATGTATCGAGCAATCACAGCCGGAGTCAGAGGATCAGTGATTAAAGGTGAGTGACGATGAAAAGGATGGGTAGAATGAGCTCGTGTGAAATAATTGTAAAGGCATTCATTCCTTGTGTGTCCTGGATGTTTTTTTTTTTTTAACACGGCAAGTTTTTTTCCCCCTCTGAATTTAATTAAATTAGCCTAATACAAATGTAATTACCTTTTTACCTTGATTTCCTCTTTATACAGTCAACGAGGAAATGTGAACACTAAGTAGAAGAAAACATGAGATTTTCTCATTTGTGACGTGTTTTGCTCCCACAGAATTCACAATGTTTGCCTACAGAAGAGGAGATGAAAAACACAGGTGAAATGTACTAAGTGTTTGTGTTATACTGCATGGACTAACCAGACACAAAGAAACAAGAGAAGGTGTATGATGCCAAATAATTTTAGCAAGGAATAATAGATACATACAGTATGTTTTACCTTTGTTTAAAATACTATTTGGTCTTTTGGGACATTTTAGTCATATTTGACCTTGCTATCTTTACTAAATCCAAGACATGTCGATGAGGTTAAACCTCACCTTTTTCTTGTAGGTTATGTGATAACATTGAACCGTTTTTTTAAAATTGTGAAATTGTGTCAAGGTTCAAGGGAATTTCCCATGTATTTTCTTTGATGTACTGACAAAACGGTTTTTAAAACCTCACAGATTTGTGAATATTACTTAAATCAGTGCCATCTGTTTTTGGGTTATGTTTTAAATGGAACCAGTGCTTTAGTTCTACAAAACTGTTTTTATATGTATTCAAGTTCTTTGTTAGTCTTAAATTACAAAATATGGAGTAAGCTTGGTTAATATTATGCTCAGTTTTTTGGGGTGTCTTTTTTTGTATGTTGGCTTTCCAAATGAAAAAGGCAAGTGTGCTGTAATTCAGGACTTAGTAAACATTACCTCAGTCTTTTAAGCTATGAGTTGAAGAAAGTGACTGTTCATTTTAGATGTGTTATAAAAAATACACATGAAACATCTTCATTCACAATTTGCTTCAGATGGCAGTTTTTTTCTAAAGTAAGTAACTTGTGCTTCCCCCCCCCCCAAATTACGGGTTAAAATCTTTCAGGTGTACAATGACAATATATATAGAGTGAAGATACCACAAGCACTTGGTATGGTTCCTTTATAATCGAGAGCCAATTTTACTTCAGTTAACTTTTTAAACTTTTTTTCCTCTGCTTATCTTCCTCTTATCTTCAAGGACTATGCTAAAATCTGGATGTACAGGTTATATGCAACTGTACATCAAATAACAATCAATTGAGGGGGATGGTGAATTGTAAATTATTGTTTTGTTTCTCTGTTTTCAGTAGACAGAGAACCTTATAAATTCTGTACTATGATAAGCCTTTTGCCATCCTTAATTGCTGTAATAATTGACAAGTATGATTAGTCTATTTATTATATCTTTCATGAATACTTTTTATCCGAAGCTAAAATAAACTTTGTCAAGAAAATGTATTTAGTTTCAGACCAGTGGTTTTGCAGGGAAGAAACAGATTTTCAGTAGTCAATGTCAAGCTATAGGAAAACTGCAACTAACTGTAAGCCATTGAGATCAACTAAAATACTAAATGTATCATTTGTTTTACAGTCAGACAATACATTTGTTTGTGACATGCTTCTTATTAGAAGTGTGGACAACACTGCCCCCTGATTTTTGACTTTTGTGCAATTATTGTTCGATCTACTACAAACTCAACTTGAGTATTGATGCAATTGCGTTCCACAATTTGTCTTAACTGACATGCCATTTCAGAAGTATTTTAATATAGACATCTACGCAGCAAAACATACTTGAGGGAAATATGATTTTAATAAGATATTGGATGTCATTATTTGAACCTTACATCATTAAATGGCAATATTTGTCAATCCAGTTGTATTTATACCACCTGATAGGTTTATTAAGAATGAGCCATGCTGAGGTAGGTTTATTAAGAATGAGCCATGCTGAGGTAGGTTTAATAAGAATGAGCAATGCCGAGGTAGGTTTAATAAGAATGAGCAATGCCGAGGTAGGTTTAATAAGAATGAGCAATGCCGAGGTAGGTTTATTAAGAATGAGCCATGCCGAGGTAGGTTTATTAAGAATGAGCCATGCCGAGGTAGGTTTATTAAGAATGAGCCATGCCGAGGTAGGTTTATTAAGAATGAGCCATGCCGAGGTAGGTTTATTAAGAATGAGCCATGCCGAGGTAGGTTTATTAAGAATGAGCCATGCCGAGGTAGGTTTATTAAGAATGAGCCATGCCGA
The DNA here is from genome assembly GCF_045679555.1 of Salvelinus alpinus. Lineage (NCBI taxonomy): Eukaryota > Metazoa > Chordata > Actinopteri > Salmoniformes > Salmonidae > Salvelinus > Salvelinus alpinus. Next base: position 10,916,460 of record NC_092111.1, read on the forward strand.
GGTAGGTTTATTAAGAATGAGCCATGCCGAGGTAGGTTTATTAAGAATGAGCCATGCCGAGGTAGGTTTATTAAGAATGAGCCATGCCGAGGTAGGTTTATTAAGAATGAGCCATGCCGAGGTAGGTTTATTAAGAATGAGCCATGCCAAGGTAGGTTTATTAAGAATGAGCCATGCCGAGGTAGGTTTATTAAGAATGAGCCATGCTGAAGTAGGTTTATTAAGAATGAGCCATGCTGAGGTATACTCTATGGTTCAGATTCTTCTGGTATGGCTGTCTTTTTATTCCAGGAGGTGGAGCTATTTGCAATGTTATTGTTTTTCTAAACCAACTTTGAATAAGGTAAGCCAGAGTGGGGTGATATAACATTTGAAGTACAGTTTTGACCATACATTTATCACCCGTCCTACCAGTGTTACAATGATGGACATAGTGTAGGGGACTGGCTTGGTAAAACTAAAGTTACTTTTGCGGTCAATCTATATTATCTTCATATAATTTGTTATATTATGACTTCACACAGTAACAAGTCCAGTGTCATTTCACTGGAGATGCATTTACCCAAAGAGAAATGTCCCGTTGTGCTGAAATTCCCCACAAAAATGTGTTGGCAGGCTGAAAATCTCCACTAAGATGTATTGCCTTGCTCAATGGGAGACTGCTTGATATTTGGCCATCGAAGAGTTAATGTTAAAGAGAACCAGCCAAATCAAGGGTGTGACCAGCTGTGGGCTTCCATCCTAATCAGAGGGGGGGAAGAGAGAGCGAGGGAAAATAATTAGATATGCAAGAAAGTTAAATAAATGGTGTCAGCGACCAGCAATGAGAGGTAGAATACATACCCATTCTCTGCTGACCCAGATATGCATACCCAGGCAGTGCTATGTAAACACACATGGCGGTACAGATGAGCATGTGTTAATGCTGTACGCTCTCATCTTGGCAGCAGCGGCATCTGTGCCAGCCGCAGCCACTGCTTTCCCCCAGCGATTACGCAGCAGAGGGCGAGCGAGGAGAGAGCAACCCAGTCTCTGGTGCTCACTGGGTCATGTTAAGGACGACTCTCCCCGTCTCCCCGCCCTCCCCCACGTATCTGCTGCTGCAGCCTGAGGTCCCTGAGCACTGCGTCGGCCTACATTTCAAATGCCTGGCTGCCTGCTCCCATGTTGCGACACGCTGCAAATAAAGCATTCCCAACGTCTGTCGCACAACGGTCTACAGTGCAAACCATTTTTTAATCCAGTTAATCCCCAATAACCCCACCTGCGATAATGCCCCCACATGACTATGTAGCCTATATGGGACGAATAGAGAACACAGAGTTCTTTACTGGGCTGAACCAACCCACAACGTGAGCGACTGCTTTGACGCAGCTATGGCAGTGTCCAGAGATGCGCCTCCCATGAACTTGTCCTTACATTACCCTGACTCGCAAGGCAAAAGGGATTCATGCTGTATAGCTGTTGACAGATATACCATTAGGCCACCATCTCTAGACTCCCGAACGGTTCAGTCCATGCACGCCACCCATCACACCGAATCCAGTCTGTCGTCTCATATTTGCCTTTGTGTTCCGAGTTTGAAACTGGGATATGATCCAGGGTAGAGTGAACAGAGGTCTGTTCTCAATGTACTGCACAGCACTGTTGAACCCAGCCTAAAAAGCCTGGGCTGAAGACACCATAGCTGGATCTCTGTGTCTGAAAAGGGGACTGTTACACAATTGTATGAGGGCATTGAAATCTGAAGTATACAAAGAATGTATTCAAACAGTGTGCTATTTTTCGGGCAGCATGTACTGTTTAAAATCACATTTGCCATCTGGTGGCTGAGGGACATTGTTCTCAGCTGTATCAGTTCATTACCTGAATAATGTTACATAGCGATACCATTCAAATTGGTAGGAGACCAAATTAACCTGAATTAATTTTAAACAGAACAGAGCATCCCATCAATGTATCGCAGTGGAACGGTATTGAAAATGACTTGGATGAAGGAGTAATGTGTTGCTACTACAGCGACTGTAGTATAATGATGTAATGTTATTGTGACTCTTGCACAAGCTTTACAGTTGGTCACAGGAAGCAGATGATCTTTTCACTTCACCATCTTCCGTTTGGGACATCGCTTATGGTTCCACTGGTTTCAAGTATTCCAATATCAAGAATAAATAGACAAATCAAATAAAGAATCCTGACCAGAGTAGTGACCCAATTTCAAGCTCATGTCTAGCATTAACTTTCTTCTCTCTGCTCACAACCTACGCCATTATACCGAGGGACTGACATCTATGCATGTATTCATTGCCCCAGTGATACAATCCAATAATATAGATGTTCATATGCTGAACATGATATGTCCTGAATAGATTGTGTTGCCTCTGATGTGTTCCTTCAATGCAGTCAGTGCATACAATCCAATAATATACAATTATGACAAAGTTCCTCTTGGGGTTGGAGAAGTGTCACCCCCTAACCCTGGTTCCAGTAGTCCACTCTGCATTGTTACCAGTTCACCTGCCTGGAGTTTTGTATTGTGTCAGCGAGGTACTTTTACGATCGTACCAAGTCACCACACAGTGTGCCGGTTTATCTAGGTCACAGCTGACATGAAAGCGTGTCGTGGGTACAGACATTTTAATCACGCCCGCTCTAACCGATCCTTCAATGCCACAGTTTTAATAAACCATTCCCAGACGTTTTGAACAATGTTGTGTCCCCCCCCTTAGTTTTCATGTCAATGCATTTGCTGCACTGCCACAGATAGTAAAGCCTGATTTCAAACTGGTTACATCAACTCTCAATTCAGGCTCCGCAAATGTCATTGGTCGTCAAAGAGAATGCAGTGTCCTCAAAGTGCCGCTGACATTCTCCTGTGCAGTTTCCTCCTGTGGTGCATCCGTGTCTATGGAGGTCAAGACAGTATTTAAAAGAAAATCTCATCAGTCACCAATCCCCAAGGTTTTCTTTGACGTAGATTGTATCTGACCTTGTTCCTGACTTCATAGACCTGACAAATACAAATCTCAGATCAATGAAAATATCTAAATTTATGCTTTCAGCAAATCACACAACTGTGTCTGACTTCTGAAAAATTGACCAGGAAATATGTTCCATATCAAATGACTATGTGCCACTGGTATGATCCTTCATCTGTCTTCTCTATTAAATAAAATATCCCCTAATGTTGATGATGGACTGAGTTGGTTATTAGCATCACTAGCCTTCTTCTACCAGGTGATGCATGCTCCCTCACTCACTCACTCACACAAGCTATCACACACACACCTCATACTCACTCAAAATGGTGGCCGGCAAGTTCGGCATGGCGGCAGCTGCAATCTAGATGAAAGAACTGTAAACTCTCAGCAACTTCTGTCATGCCGACACTTTTGATGGTGTCCAACACTTCGGGTTTGGAAGGAATGTTTTATACCAAACTTTCATAACACCTAGGCACAAACCAAAACGATAATCGAAAGCCAGTCTGAAAACTCAAATGAATGGTGGAGATCTTATAATAACTATATGCCTTCTCTTATCGGGTGATATCCATCAATGCCCTGGACCTCAGTTTATCACCAACACCATCAAATGGCCTATGCACCCATGTTCCTCATGCGAACGTTGGATTAAGAGTAAAAGCAAAGGTCTGGCATGTTTGGAAAGCGCGCAGTGGATTCATCTTAAATGCAGTGATCCTAGCTTTGGGCATGGGGTCAATGAAACTTACGTTTGCTGTCTGTGTGCTGTACCCGCGGGGTGTGTGAGCATTGAAGGTGGAGTGGGACCAGAGGACTTACCTAGGGTGGAGAGTAAACCAGGGGGGGGGGGGGGGGGGTTGCTCCATGACTGCAGAGGCCACCAGAGGCAGTGCAGCGGGAGGATGGTAGTGCAGTAGGAGGATGGTAGTGCAGCGGGAGAATGGTAGTGCAGCGGGAGGATGGTAGTGCAGCGGGAGGATGGTAGTGCAGTAGGAGGATGGTAGTGCAGTAGGAGGATGGTAGTGCAGTGGGAGGATGGTAGTGCAGCGGGAGGATGGTAGTGCAGCGGGAGGATGGTAGTGCAGCGGGAGGATGGTAGTGCAGCGGGAGGATGGTAGTGCAGCGGGAGGATGGTAGTGCAGTAGGAGGATGGTAGTGCAGTAGGTGGAGAGTTACAAGTGAATCAGAAATTCAGTCAGGCCTTTGGGAAGAAAGGTGCACTTCAACGTCCGAAGCCTACAATCGTTGCCAAACGTTTTGAGAATGACACAAATATTAATTTCCACAAAGTTTGCTGCTTCAGTGTCTTTAGATATTTTTGTCAGATGTTACTATGGAATACTGAAGTATAATTACAAGCATTTCATAAGTGTCAAAGGCTTTTATTGACAATTACATGAAGTCGATGCAAAGAGTCAATATTTTCAGTGTTGACCCTTCTTTTTCAAGACCTCTGCAATCCGCCCTGGCATGCTGTCAATTAACTTCTGGGCCACATCCTGACTGATGGCAGCCCATTCTTGCATAATCAATGCTTGGAGTGTATCAGAATTTGTGGGTTTTTGTTTGTTCACCCGCCTCTTGAGGATTGACCACAAGTTCTCAATGGGATTAAGGTCTGGGGAGTTTCCTGGCCATGGACCCAAAATATCAATGTTTTGTTCCCCGAGCCACTCAGTTATCACTTTTGCCTTATGGCAAGGTGCTCCATCATGCTGGAAAAGGCATTGTTCGTCACCAAACTGTTCCTGGATGGTTGGGAGAAGTTGTTCTCGGAGGATGTGTTGGTACCATTCTTTATTCATGGCTGTGTTCTTAGGCAAAATTGTGAGTGAGCCCACTCCCTTGGCTGAGAAGCAACCCCACACATGAATGGTCTCAGGATGCTTTACTGTTGGCATGACACAGGACTGATGGTAGTGCTCACCTTGTCTTCTCCAGAGAAGCTTTTTTTCCGGATGCCCCAAACAATCGGAAAGGGGATTCATCAGAGAAAATGACTTCACCCCAGTCCTCAGCAGTCCAATCCCTGTACCTTTTGCAGAATATCAGTCAGTCCCTGATGTTTTTCCTGGAGAGAAGTGGCTTCTTTGCTGCCCTTCTTGACACCAGGCCATTTTCCAAAAGTCTTTGCCTCACTGTGCGTGCAGATGCACTCACACCTGCCTGCTGCAATTCCTGAGCAAGCTCTGTACTGGTGGTGCCCCGATCCCGCAGCTGAATCAACTTTAGGAGACGGTCCTGACGCTTGCTAGACTTTCTTGGGCGCCCTGAAGCCTTCTTCACAACAATTGAACCGCTCTCTTTGAAGTTCTTGATGATCCGATAAATGGTTGATTTAGGTGCAGTCTTACTGGCAGCAATATCCTTGCCTGTGAAGCCCTTTTTGTGCAAAGCAATGATGATGGCACGTGTTTCCTTGCAGGTAACCATGGTTGACAGAGGAAGAACAATGATTCCAAGCACCACCCTCCCTTTGAAGCTTCCAGTCTGTTATTCGAACTCAATCAGCATGACAGAGTGATCTCCATCCTTGTCAACACCTGTGTTAATGAGAGAATCACTGACATGATGTCAGCTGGTCCTTTTGTGGCAGGGCTGAAATGCAGTGGAAATGTTTTGGGGGGATTCAGTTCATATGCATGGCAAGAGGGACTTTGCAATTAATTGCAATTCATCTGATCACTCTTCATAACATTCTGGAGTATATGCAAATTGCCATCATACAAACTGAGGCAGCAGACCTTGTGAAAATGTATATTTGTGTCATTCTCAAAACTTTTGGCCACGACTGTGCTATCGAAGATCGATGAGATACGCCTGTTGGCTCGCAAATCAGAGGTGGGTGTCTTATGTTTTACAAAGACATGGTTGGATTCATCTGTTTGGGACTCAAAAATTGAGATAGTAAGGACCGGAATCGGAAAGGTGGAGGGGATATGTGCGTTTGTAAGATCGGACATTGCTTATCACGTCAGATCGGATTTAAGCGTTGATCTGGAGATTGTCTGGCCGCCCAATCAGAATGCATTCTATGAAGGTCTCAAACTTGTGTTGTCAAACTGTAATGATTCTCTGCTGAAGGAAATCATTTTGTTAGAGGATTTCAATACTGATGTCTGCATAAAGGACTGAACATCAGGGGGAGATGAAATATGAAAAAGCAGAGGATGCCAATGGATTCAGCTCTTTTTTTAAACTTATTTTGCCAGCAAGCTGCCTGCCACCTATTCTGGTTTGTATGGAAACGACCAAGTCAAAAATATTATGCCGAGTGAGGGGTTCAGCCAAACTCTTTTTCTTTTGCAAAGGTAGCAGCAGCCAAAATAGCCAGTATGCTAGCAGAGCTTAAATGCTCCAAAGCCACAGGCCTGGATAATATTCCTGCAAGGTTTCTTATAGATTCTGCTGAGCAAATTGCCCCTTATATTACGCATATTGTTAATCTCTCTCTTGAACAAGGCATCTTTCCCAGGGACATGAAACACATTAAAGTTATACCTCTGTATAAGAAGGCGATACAGTCTGACCCTGGTAATTATAGGCCTATATCTATCCTCAGTATAACATCAAAGATACTGAAGAGAGTTGTACATTTACATTTACATTTAAGTCATTTAGCAGACGCTCTTATCCAGAGCGACTTACATGAGCAAATGTATAAATATGTCAACAAACAAAGTCTAATGTATGATTTTCAGTCAGGTTTTAGAAAAATTTATGTATACTTTACTTCACTGACTTCACCAGGAAATAGATTGATGAAGGAAATCTCTGTGGAATGGTACTGCTTGACCTACAGAAGGCCTTTGATACAGTTAACCACTATCCTAATCTCCAAACTGGAGGCACTGGGGTTAAGCCGTATTCCTCTAGGCTGGGTAAAGTCCTATTTATCAGGTAGGGAGTAAGTAGTAGAGGTTAATGGTTCACTGTCTCAGGCAAATTCAATGAGTTGGGGCGTTCCGCAGGGGAGCGTGCTTGGGCCTCTACTGTTTTTACTTTATATTAACGATATGAAAGATGCTTGTTCTTGCCGTCTTCCTTTATGCGGATGACTCTACACTTCTGGTGTCTCACAAAAGTTAAACTATGTTGGAGAGCATATTTAGCACAGAGCTTACTAACATTAGCAAATGGCTTGGAGATAAGCCATCTCTGCACTTAGGGAAAACTGAGGCAATTATTTTGGGATCCAGACCTAAATCGAGTGGGTCCTCTAAAATCAGAATGGCGTTAGGGGGTGAGGTGCTGACTACTAAAACCTATGTTAGCTACCTGGGATGCATCCTTGATGGAAGCTTGGGAGGTGTGAGCATGGCCACTAAAGTGCTAGGGAAGGTTAATGCTAGGACTAAGTTTTTGGCCAGAAAGCCCAAGCTGCTTGATAACGACTTGAAAGTGCTAGCTCATTCAATGCCATTTTGACTACGCTAGTACTTCCTAGTTTGGGGGCTTATCCAAGCTTATGAAGGGGAAGCTCCAGATAGCCCAGAATAAGCTGATCAGGGTAGTATTGAAGGTGAGTCCACATACTCACATATGCAGGAGCTGCTTTCAGGAACTCAGCTGGCTGCCTGTTGAGGCTAGGGTGTCCCAGATTAGACCGGGTTTGGTTTACAGTAGTATTTATGGTTCTGTGCCCAGATATCTAACTGATTAATTTCCCTGTGTTAGGGATACATAATCACAGTACCAGATCAGGTGTTGCTAATGTGTGCTTATACAGGTTCAGGAGTAATGATGGGAAAGGTACTTTCTTGTATACTGGAGCCCAGAGTGGAATGAGTTGCCTCTGCCCATAAAAACAACATCCTCTCTGGGAAGCTTTAAAAATAAAGTATTCTGGTCCCATATGAGTGGCCTCTATGATGTAACTGCAATGATGAGATCGATAATAAAACAAAAAAACAAAAAAGATCTAACTGTCATACTGTGTTCAACCGTGTTCGATCTTGCCTAGCCATCTTGCCTCAAGAGAACCACAATGGAAATAAGTCCGACTTTTTTGTGTTATCCTCGATGATTTACCTCATGTGCATGTATGGCTTTTTCAAGTTTTCTGTGTGCTTGTTTATAAAAATGGTCAAATTAATAAACTAAACTAGTCCATCATACACATTCATACCCTTATCTTTCACTTTCAGATGTTGGACCAAAACATTACGATACGGGTTTAAGAATCAATCCATCCAGTTGTTTGGGACACGATGAGGGAGCACCCGCTCAGCTTCCTAATGGTTTGAGTGGACATGGGCGGCAGCGCCTTTCTCTTGACACCGGAGTTTCTGTGAGCTTATAATCACTTCCTCCTATTAAGCACTCGGCATTGTTGGCCGACCTTGGCTCAGAGGCCCAACAGCGAGGGGCCTGGAGGGGTATCTGATTTCTGTTCCACCTGGCCCATTATTCCTGTGCCTGAGTCCCTTAAAATTCAACCATCTCTTTATCAAAAGCTGAAACACAGGCCTGCAGGAATTGCAGCAGGTTGTGCAGGGCAGTCCATCTTCTTGTTGATATTGTGGCAAAATAACAAGTGAAGCATGAGCAACGCCATTTAAATCTCCGGTTCTTCTCAACAATGTTGGCTGCTTCTGTTAAGACCCAAACTTCATCTCCAGTGTGCATCTTACCTGTGTTCCTTTGACCACTAATATCCCAGCAGACAGCGCCTCAGGACCTCTAACCAATATTAGATGTATCCCAGCGGAACTAAGTGGGAAGTAACAGAACTCCAGCTCTGTTGTCTGATGGTCTCGAGTCAACAGTGGTGGAAATGAACAAGGTGAACAAATCCTTCCAGTGATGCTTGTCATTTCTTTTGCAGGATGGTAAGCTGAAGGGTCAGCTTTTTCTCCTGCTTTTGCTGATGACATGCAGAAACAACCCCAATGGCTGAGGCTGTATTTGTGCTTTAACACTTTAAACTAAGGCTTTGCCAACTTCATGGTAATTAATGACGCTTGAATTCGGCTTAAGAATACTATAAAACAGGAGGCTTGCGCTTTGCCTAAATGAATTTACTGGCGTATCGGGTTCTGTTGGTGGGCCCATGGCCAGTCAGCCCGGAGTGATTAGCTCTGTCCTTTACCATTCAAATCTCGAGGTAAACCATTTGAGACACATTACATCTGCCAAGAGCAGAGGAGAGAATGCCAGGCCAGTGCCCTCTGTGTCCTATTACAGCTGTTACTCTACTCACTAAGCCCCTACTAGACTTTAAAATAAGGTTGGTACAGTAGATAGTGAACTGACATCCCAAAATGGATTCTTAAAATTGGCCTTAGCCATCAGGAAGTGGAGGATTTCCAGGAGGTGAGACACCATTATATTGGATGCCCAAAAAATGTTTTCCTTAGAAGTGGATGGCAAAGGCCAGAAATCACATTACTGCCTGATAGTGGCACAGGATTGAAAGCTGTGCTGAGTTATATGCATCATTGTAGAGTAAAGGCTGAATAGTCCCCTCTCGTGCTATGACATTGGTGAAGTGGTCCGTTTAGAGAAGCAATCTGTGTTTCGTAAATCAAATAAGCAGGCTGCAGATTAGTGCATTAGCACTGAAATAGTGCAAGTTTCCTGCAATCACAGAATGCATTAGTACTGAAATAGTGCAAGTTTCCTGCAATAATAGAAAAGTCCCATATGGTCTGAAGTGGTAAAATATGGGTTGAGTAAAGGCCTAAAAAAAATCCTAATTGATATACCCTATACAAGCTTGTTCTATCCAAAAAGAAAGAGTGCACACTTCCAATATGCATGAATTACTTAAATCCACACAGTATGTTTAGGTAACATTACACAGCTCAATGATTGTTTGGAAATGACCACATTAAATCTGAATGAAAAATCCAAACAAATGCAATAAAACAATTACACATGATAATTGCATACAAATTAGACTGTTGGCTGTCTCACAAACTGTTGTATGCTATATTGAAAGATGGCCACGTTCAAATGGTTCTCCCAATTATAACCACAAATAAGATGGTTACATAATGCTTTCACACAGGACTAATACTGAAAGGCTAGGGTAATTTGATAGTCCAGCAGAAAGTATTCACAGGATTTGGCTCAAGATTGAGTTTAACTGAGCTCAGAAAAGTTTCTTCACAATACGTTGCATCCAAGTTACCTCATGACATGCTGCATACATGGGACAAAGAGTAAACACAGTGAGTTACCTTTAAAAAGGCTCTGTTTTATTGGATTACAGCAGACAACTGGTTTTTGAAAAGAGTAAGCAGGATCTTGGTATAAGTGGAGTATTTCTTGTTATACAGTGCCTTCGGAAAGTACAGACCCCTTGACATTCCACATTTTGTTAAGTTACAGCCTTATTCTAAAATTGATGAGGGGGGGAAACTAATCAAACTACACACAATACCCCATAATGAGAATGCAAAAGCAGGTTAATTTTTGCTAATTAAAAAACATGAAATATCATATTTACTTAAGTATTCAGACCCTTTACTCAGTACTTTGTTGAAGCACCTTTGGCAGGGATTACAGCCTCGAATCTTCTTGGGTATGACACTACAGGCTAGGCACACCTGTATTTGGGGAGTTTCTCCCATTCTTCTCTGCAGATCCTCTCAAGCTCTGCCAGGTTGGATGGGGAGTGTTGCTGCACAGCTATTTTCAGGTCTCTGCAGAGATGTTCGATCAGGTTCAAGTCCGGGCTCTGGCGGGACCACTCAAGGACATTCAGAGACATGTGCCGAAGAGACTCGTGTTGTCTTGGCTGTGTGCTTAGGGGCGTTGTCCTGTTGGAAGGTGAACCTACACTCTAGTCAGAGGTCCTGAGCATGTTTTCATCAAGGATCTCTCGATACTTTGCTCCGTTCATCTTTGCCTCGATCCCGACTAGTCTCCCAGTCCCTGCCGCTGAAAAACATCCAAAGCATTATGCTGCCAACATCATGCATCACCGTAGGGATGGGGCCAAGTTTCCGACAGACGTGACACTTGGCATTCAGGCCAAAGAGTTCAATCTTGGTTTCATCAGTCCTGAGAATCTTGATTCTCATGGTCTGAGTGTCTTTAGGTGCCTTTTGGCAAACTCCAAGCGGGGTGTCATGTGCCTTTTACTGAGGAGTGACTTCCGTCTGGCCCCTCTACCATATAGGCCTGATTGGTGGAGTGTTGCAGAGATGGGAGAACCTTCCAGAAGGACAACCATCTCCACAGAGAAACTCTGGAGCTCTGTCAGAGTGACCATCGGGTTCTTGGTCACCTCCCTGACCAAGGCCCTTCTCCCCCGATTGCTCAGTTTGGCTAGGCGGCAAGCACTAGGAAGAGTCTTGGTGGTTCCAAACTTCTTCCATGATGGAGGCCACTGTGTTACATTTACATTTTTACATTTAAGTCATTTAGCAGACGCTCTTATCCAGAGCGACTTACAAATTGGTGCATTCACCTTATGTGTTCTTGGGGACCTTCAATGCTGCAGAATTATTTTGGTACCTTTCCCCAGATCTGTGCCTCGACACAATCCTGTCTTGGCGCTCTACGGGCAATTCCTTCGACCTCATGGCTTGGTTTTTGCTCTGACATGCACTGTCAACTGTGGGGTATGTCTCTTTCCAAATCATGTCCAATCAATTGAATTTACCACAGGTGGACTCCAATCAAGTTGTAGAAACATCTCAAGGATGACCAAAGGAAAGGGGATGCACCAGCACCCGATTTCGAGTGTCATAGCAAAGGGTCTGAGTACTTATTTACATAAGGTATTTCTATTTTTAATACATTTGCTAACATTTCTAAAAACCTGTTTTCGCTTTGTCATTATGGTGTATTGTGTGTAGATTACTGATATGTTTTATATATTTAATCAATTTTAGAATAAGGCTGTAACGTAAGAAAATGTGGAAAAAGTCAAGGGGTCTGAATACTTTCTCGAAGGCACTGTATGTCTTGACCATGACACTAAAGCGGTACATAAAGAGCTTGTATTGGTTTGTTTCTAATGTCGGAATGGAACTAGCACTACTTCTATTAAGTCAACATGTACATAGGTATAAAGGCTATTACAGATGTGTATGTTCATTTGCAGGACAACAAATAAATCAAATAGAGAAAGAGATTAGAATATGATGCAGGCAGCATGATTCTGGATTTGTTCAATGTGATTATTTCTTTCTGGTTTTGCCACTGACCGTTTCTTTTCTCTAACAATGATCCACAACATCACTTGGTCAAACAAGCATGCATGTTCCTTACCAGAGTGCAGGTTGGCTTAGAGTCCAGGGAGTACAATAGCACTTCAGAACAGTAAATAGTTTGATTTGATATAAGTCCACCTGACAGGAGGGAACTGCAACGGAAGTTCAGCATTGGAAAACTGACTGAAATATTGCCAACGGTTGTAGTGGTTCATGGTGTTTCATTACAAAATGTAGGACAGACCACTAAGATCAGCTGGAGCGAAAAAAAGGGGCAAGTTGCTCCCATTATAAAATGTAACAAAATTCCCCCAAAATTGTACAAATCTGTAGCAACACAGAAAAAATATATTTACAAGAAACCTTTTTTTAAAAGTGTAATAATGCAGCAAATCCAGCTTTGGCACTCAACGATCACCACCTGGTCAGTGCTTCAGGCACACATTCAGTGCACTGTGCCTTCTACCTCATCCTAAATCACACACAACATTACCACCATGTTTTTGAAAACGTTCTACAAAGTTAACTCAACCTTGAGGAAATGTTGGGCACAAACTGGGATGGAACAAGCAAGAAATTATTTGTTCAGAAAATACAATATTCAATAATTAAACTCTTTCCTTTTCAGCTCCTGTGTGCAACTGACAGTGGCAACTGTTCTCACCTGCAAGGAAGAAAAATGGTCCCGTTATTACATTTTACACAATTGGAATAACACTTTCACAAGAGCACTGATAATTCCCAAAAGGGATTAAAATGCTATTCTACTGCCAACAGTCAGGGCTCTCAGTGCCTTGGTCCCATTAGTAACTAGGACACGTTGTGAAATGCAGCTACTACGGTAAGAAAAACATGCCCTATTCTAGTGGCAGCAGGTAGCCTAGCGGTTAACAGGTTGGGCCAGTAACCAAAGGGTTGCTGGTTCAAATCCCCAAGCTGACTAGGTGATGAGTCTGTCAATGTGCCCTTGAGCAAGACACTTAACCTTAATTGCTCCTGTAAGTCGCTCTGGATAAAAGCTTCTGCTAAATGACTAAAATATAAATGTCTACAAAACTAACACACTTTCTTACCCTTTATCCAGTCACCCTTCCAGAAGCATCCTCCATCATCCTGTCTTTGTCCGAGACCAGCTCCTTAGCACCCATGCGTGCATCCATCCCCTTGGTTTCCTCCATCCAGCTCCCGAACCCCTCTCGAGAGCCTCCATTTTGGCCACAATTCTGGCTGATATCAGATGTGTTTTGTCTCAATTTGCTGGCAAACCATTCCTTGATCTCCTGGCTGCTAAGACTGGCATGCTCCGTTAGCCTCCCAATATCCTCCACCTTGGGTACCTTTACTTCCTGGTAGCGCTGGATTATGCTGAAAGCATTCTCTGTGCTCAGTAGCGCCCCCTCGCCATTTTGCCCACTGCTGTTCAGTTTATGGAAAAACTCCATCCACTCCAAGGTCCCACTCTTCAGTGCTGACCTACTGTCCTTGAACCAGCGGACGATTTCTGTGCGAGCCAGGCCTGTCTGGGCCTCAAGCTGATTGTATTCTTCAGGGGAAGGCCACCGAGTTTGTGCAAAAACATCCTTGAGAAGAGCCAAGGATTTGCTGTCTATAGGCACTGAGCAAGTGGTGGTGGGGGCAATGATGGCAAAGGGAGAGCTTCTTGGATGGCCACCTTGCTTGCGCACACCATTCAGCGGTCCGTGTTGTTGCTGACGCTTATCAACGTTGAGTCTCTTTGAGCCCATGGAGTTTAGAAGAGCTTGTTCAAGGTTGTCACGCAGCGCCCGCCGCTCTAAAAACCAGCTGTCAATTTCCTCCCGCGACAGTTGGGTTGCAGTCACTAGATTGTCAACGTCATTGTATGTTGGAGAGCTGTTTCTCTGGAAGTTCTCTTCTAGAATCTTCAACTGCTCAGAAGTCTTCCCTTTCATTCTCTCCAAGAGTGGAAATTGAGTCTGTACTGATTTTTGCTGTTCTGGTTTCGATGCTAGCTCGTTGTACAACTGTAGAATGCCGTTCTGTGCATGAGGCCCTTGGTCATGAACCCACTTTGCATCCCCACGAGAGACACCATTGGCTTCCCCAAGAGGGGTGAGCACTTTGTCCTCAGAGAGACGTCCTCTGACATATCCGGCCTTCATCTCTGTTATTTGCGTTTTTGTTTTCTTGCCGTCTTGGGAAAAGCTAGGGAGTTGGAATGGGCCCTTGAGGGGAGTCCACACTGACTGAATTATTGTTGGCCTCCTCACTTGAGGGGCAATGAGAGGGGGTGAGATTGGTAACTTTAAGTCTGAAGCCAATAGAGAGTGGGTGATTGGAAGTTTGTCTTTGGAAACGAATGAAGGAGGAGGCAGCATGTAACTTTTGAATTGAGGGGTGACAATAGGTCTCTTCATTTTAGGGAAGATTGGAGAAGGTGCCATTGGCAGCTGGTTTTTGGGGTTCACAAGTGGAGTGGCCAAGGGCAGTTTTCCTTTAGAAGCCATGAGAGGTGCTGCCGAGGACCTTTTCATCTCCGAGGCGATAATAGGAAGTGCTAGAGATCGCTTTAATTCTGGGGGCACTCGGGGTGGGGCCATGGGAAGTCTCTCTTTTTGTGGAACTGGAGGAGGGGCCATTAGTATCTTCTCCTTTGGGTCTTCTGCAGGGGCCGCCATGGGGCGCTTTAATTCTGGGGCGAATGAGGAAGTTGTCAGGGGTCGCTTGAGAGGTTGCACATAACTGGCTACAGTCACTGCAACAGGAGCACAGGTCATGGTTGAGCCATTAGCAATACTTGTCAGTACTAGATTAGACTGCCCAAAGCTAGTCTGAATAAGGGACTGGGTGGCTTTGGCAGGCTGAGAGATTGGGGTAGGCAGAACGGTGAAGGTCTGATGTATGGGTGGGATGGAGCCATTAAACATTTTCTTCCTGGCTTCCTCGACTTCCTCTGGTGACCAGGTGATGCCTTGCTTTAGCCGTTGGGTAGTGAACCACACCTTTATTTGCTCCTCTGGGTGCTTGGACGCAGCAGTTAGCCAGGACAGCTCAGCATGGGTTGGGTAAGGGAATTTGTTAAAAGATGTCATTAGGGTTGTGTTATTGTCCAGTGAAGGATTATATTTGGTGGAGTTCAGAGGAACAGCAATTGTTGGTACAGAACACAAATTGGGTGGTCTTTGAAGCAATGGCATTACATACGAGAGCCCTTGAATGATTGTTGGTTCAGGGATGATCATTGTGCCGTTTATGTTCACAGCTGTGATTTGATCTTTTGGGATAAAGTTTTCCAACCTCTTCTCCAAATCATTCCCTTGGTAGAGGGATTTTAGAGGGTATGTTGTATGTTGTAGAGGGTATGTAGAGGGTATGTTGTCCATGTTTGGCTTTCCGATATTCACCGTAATTGGTTTGCTCGGTGGAAAAGTGACAAAGCCGTTACCACCTTGTCCGTCTACAGTATTGCAGAGAACTGAATTGGTCTTGCCTTCGATTGTCTGCTCCAAGATAGTCTGGTTATTTACTTTTACCCTCTTGAACTTGAAGTTGGTCTCTCCAGGGTGTTGGGTCTCATTGTGGTCTGTAAGAGAGTCAAACTTTTTGGTGCTGAAGTTGCACACGGCACACAGGTAGAGGGGGTTGAGTATGACATTGGGGTGACTGGAGTCTACGTGCTCTTTGAAGTCGTTGAGGTTCTGAGTGGAGAAAGGACAGTATTTGCACTCATAACCTCCATGCTGCCTCAGCTGGGGCATAGGATCAGCTTCCGCCACAACTTTTGCTTCAATCGCACTTCCTAGATCTTCTATAGTGCCTTGTAATGTATGGTCTTGATTTTCCACAGACTCTGAAGACCCATTTTTAGTCACATTGGCAGTGGACACTTCCATTTCGTCAGAGTCATCCTGCTCTATTATGTCACTAACCCGGATCATGCAGGGGGTGAAGGATTTCCTGCGACTGGACATTGCTGGTGACTGATGTGGGATGTTATTTCGGTCAGGGGGAGGGTAAGTCTCCAGTGTTTGAAGAAGACCCTGCTCCTCTACTGTCCTTGGTCTGCAGTGGTGTCTCCTGCCGACTGTGGACGTCAGCTCCCGTGTGCAGCTTCATGAGAGTTCATCACAGATGGCATTCACCTGGAATAAAAGGGGAAAATAGGAAATGTTAAAGGGGAAGTTGGAAAAAAGCTGTGGGATGGGGCTGGAGAAATGTAACCACTCTCAAACTCATAGAGCTATGGATGCAAGAATTGACCATTCATTTAAACATGTTTTGAGGCTATAGTGTTTGTTTACAAACAATGGAGTAAAACAAGCTTATATTTTGGGTTCTCATGGAGTGTGGCAGTTAAACTAAGTTCATGAGGCATTTCTAAGTTATGTACCCATTGATTCTTGAAGAATATATCATTAAAGTCCAAAAATGTATGGAGCAACTACAGATTGGCTCTTTAACTGACATCACCTTTTATTTTCACTCTTGTAAAACTATAGCTGTACCACCCAATCTGGAAAAACAGTAGGTCTATAAATTCAACATATAATTCACTATCTAGAGAGTGGGCCTAAAATGCAGTACTGAGGTGTGACTTTCAGTACAAAGTTTAACTTCAAAGAAAATCCTTATATCGTTTGAAGCAAGACTGACATTCACACAAACTCAAAAGTGGAGAAGTTTGAGTGCCGAAAGAGTCTCATTCAGGCATTCTGAAGCGTAACATGTACGCCAATGTGAGCACAAAGCAGAAGATAAACTAGGCCATGGCCTGAGTGTGAGTGAGACCGTCGTGATCGGGGGAGGAAGAGAGAGAAAATCTAAGACACATGATAACCTATTTATCTAATAATGACAGTATTACAAATCTTAGTGTATTAGCCATTTTAAGTCATTAAACAAAACTATCACTTTTAGCTTTGTCGTTTTAATAATTAAACTTCTACGCTACATGCAATGGTCCTACCCAAGCTAGCCTGACACTTACAAAATTATTACAATAATTAGGCCTACAGTACAACTACATTTTATTACCAACAAGCTGAACTAATTGCCTCTAGTTTTTTTGTTCAGGTTAATAGACAAAAGTATAATTATGATGTCGTGTCAGTATGCTTTTATCAATTGCACACCTAAGGTCAGTCTGACAAAAGATTAAAATACTCTGAACTTAGATCCCTAGAACTTTCAACACCAGTCTGAATGTAGCATGACTATTCTCTGTAGGAAAACCACCATATAAACTCTGCAAAAGAAATGTCCCTTTTCCAGGACCCTGTCTTTCAAAGATAATTCGTAAAAATCCAAATAACTTCACAGATCTTCATTGAAAAGGGTTTAAACACTGTTTCCCATGCTTGTTCAATGAACCATAAACAATTAATGAACATGCACCTGTGGAACAGTCGTTAAGACACTAACAGCTTACAGACGGTAGGCAATTAAGGTCACAGTTATGAAAAAACTTAGGACACTAAAGAGGACTTTCTACTGACTCTGAAAAACACCAAAAGAAAGATGCCCAGGGTCCCTGCTCATCTGTGATAATGTGCCTTAGGCATGCTGCAAGGAGGCATGAGGACTGCAGAGGTGGCCAGGGCAATAAATTGCAATGTCCGTACTGTGAGACGCCTAAGACAGCGCTACAGGGAGACAGGATGGACAGCTGATCGTCCTCGCAGTGGCAGACCACGTGTAACACCTGCACAGGATCAGTACATCCAAACATCACACCTGCAGGATGGCAACAACAACTGCCAGAGTTACACCAGGAACGCACAATCCCTCCATCAGTGCTCAGACTGTCCGCAATAGACAGAGGCTGGACTGAGGGCTTGTAGGCCTGTTGTAAGGCAGGTCCTCACCAGACATCACCGGCACAAACCCACCGTCGCTGGACCAGACTGAACTGGCAAAAAGTACTCGTCACTGACGAGTCGCGATTTTGTCTCACCAGGGGTGATGGTCGGATTCGCGTTTATCGTCGAAGGAATGAGCGTTACACCGAGGCCTGTACTCTGGAGCGGGATCGATTTGGAGGTGGAGGGTCCGTCATGGTCTGCGGCGGTGTGTCACAGCATCATCCGACTGAGCTTGTTGTCATTGCATGCAATCTCAATGCTGTGCGTTACAGGGAAGACATCCTCCTCCCTCATGTGGTACCCTTCCTGCAGGCTCATCCTGACATGACCCTCCAGCATGACAATGCCACCAGCCATACTGCTCGTTCTGTGCGTGATTTCCTGCATGACAGGAATGTCATGGCCAGCGAAGAGCTTGGATCTCAATCCCATTGAGCACGTCTGGGACCTGTTGGATAGGAGGGTGAGGGCCAGGGCCATTTCCCCCAGAAATATCCGGGAACTTGCAGGTGCCTTTGTGGAAATAGTTGGGTAACATCTCACAGCAAGAACTGGCAAATCTGGTGCAGTCCATGAGGAAGAGATGCACTGCAGTACTTAATGCAGCCAGATACTGTTACTTTTGATTTTGATCCCCCCCTTTGTTCAGGGACACATTATTCAAAATCTGTTAGTCACAAGTCTGTGGAATTTGTTCAGTTTATGTCTCAGTTGTTGAATCTTGTTATGTTCATACAAATATTTACACATGTTAAGTTGCTGAAAATAAACGCAGTTGACAGTAAAGAGGATGTTTCTTTTTTTGCTGAGTTTGTATTCAGTAGCACCATGAGACGCATGACAAAAAGCATTGATCAATCATTCATTATCCACACAGGGCCTGAAACAGTAATTAGGCTACATAGTGTTAATGTGCCTAAAGGTGCACGACACACCAAGACAGGGCCATATGACTGCCTTCCTGAAGTTTGCATACAGTATTTACTATTCATGTGATGCAGAAAAAAAACACACCATGTTTTTAAAACGGAACGGACAGATCTAGGCCAATATTCAGTAATCAAAAGGAATATTGTTAATTGTAAAAAGCTCGGCAACAGTGTCCTCAGCTCTAGGTCTGTCAATATGCTGGGCAGCAGGGATTATGCTGTCTTGCACCTTAAGAATGCAACATGCCAGGCATCTCGTCACCTCTACCTAAACAACAATCTATGACATGGCCACAAATTTATTTTCTTTTCAATTTGGAAGATTGTGTTCGAACACACACTTGCCTCACAAATACTATCCAGCCTCATCAAGGGCACGCTCAATTCTACCCAAACTTGAATTGTCATGCCCATATTGCCCAGAACTGAATGATGAACTAAAACATGAATAAATAATTGTATCAGTCCTCCCTCATAAATGAAATTGATTCAGTGGCTCCTTATTAAAAATGGGAGGGGAAGAAAATCAAAAATAATTAGACTGCCTTCATTGCCATGGTGTCACTATGGCAACAGCCAAGGCAGCGAGGTGCCTTCCTGCTACCTCACCGCTGCATATTAACGATTTCTTCTCACAGGTGCTAATTGGACGAGAAGGGCTGCGGTCGAGCGGAGCTGGGGCCAGACAAAGTGAACAGCGTGTGGCGAAGGGTCCTCCGCGAACCCTGTCGGGACGATCCATTCCGGCTGATCCGTGACGCTCGCCTGGGTAGGCCTTCGCCACGGAGGCGGCAGTGCTGGGCTGATCAAACATGCATGAGCCTGTCTGTCTCGTGTCCTCTGGCAACTCTCAAAGCGCCAGTCAGCCACGGGGGACATAAGCCTGCCTCCAGACTGCCTGGGATATGACTTAAACCTCATCTGTGCATACTGGCCGATTAACTCACTTCATAAATGGTGGCAACACTGACCGCCTAAAATCAGGGCAAGACAATTCCCTCTAAAGGCTGACAGTGACATATGCCAGGGATGTATACAGTGGAAAAGACTAGTGCTGAAGATTTCTAAAATTGTGCGTTGAACTCTTCCGGTGCCAGTTCAGAGAACAAACACAATGCATCATCGTGGATGATCAATGTCCTGTACAGCCAGAGCAGACTGTGTAAAACCCCAGAGGCAGCCTCTACTAAGTCACATACACGCAGCCCTGCCCCGCGGTCAGCTCTCTCAATCACAACAGAGAAAATGACAGACAGAAAGTAAGAGGGGAGAGAGAAAAACAAGAAAAAAGACCGACCGAGTCAATCTGAGCATGTCATGTAGGGCTCAAACAAATTTGACAAGTGGATAATGGCATTTGTAATCGACTGTAGGCTAATTAGTAACACAAAAGGAACTTCCTAGTTACTATACAACTATGCTTATCAACACCAGTAAGGATAAGGATTCATATAGGATTTAGGCTGCACTTCCTAAAGACAAGGCATAATTTGTCCTCAAATGAATGCAGGTTCATTCAGAGACAACGTTCTTAGTTAGCTGTTGTCCTCAAAGCTCAGAGAGCATCATGCAATCCAAACAAGCAGTTCAAGAAAGGATCATGTTTTATTTTCTCGTGTAGAGTCATTTCCATATCAAAAGGTGGTGACTGACTGACATGCAATATCAAAGTCCTCAAATTGATTTCTAAAGCATGTTAAGTACAAGCTCATCGGCTAAATCTTGCTCTATTTGGTTAAACGTTTTAAGAACTGCTTCGCCAGTGAGAGGAGACTAAACCCAAATAACAGAGCAGCTCATCTCAATGAGACAGAAGAATTTGAATGAGCACAGAATTAATTTAAATCTCATCAGGCCGCCCTTTTAATACCTTATCAGTTCTGCATGGCGACAGAAGTAATTGCATTAGTCCCCCTTTGGTGTTTCGTAAGTCATTGTAGCCTAATTGAAGTGGTTAGACAGTTACCTTCTAAGGGAAGAGCTCATGGGGAAGTTATGCACTGTGCTGTTGTCTCTGGCAACATAGGTCGGGTTTAATATCTTCACACAGTGTAGAACTGTACATTATATACACAGACTCCCACAAACCCAAAGCGCTACGAGTCAAATACAACAAAAAACTAATTATACAAAACAAATGCAGTCATACAATGTACACCACACAAATATAGTGTAGGCTATTCCATACTGTCATGTAAGGATGTAATAAAAAAAACGATTTCCCCATAGCTATATAAATGTTAGGGAAAAGTCAGTGGCAGCATTAGTGTGTAAGGGCTATTCCAAACAACTCTTACGACGTTCAATCATTACGCTCAGATTAATGC
Organism: Salvelinus alpinus; assembly: GCF_045679555.1. Lineage (NCBI taxonomy): Eukaryota > Metazoa > Chordata > Actinopteri > Salmoniformes > Salmonidae > Salvelinus > Salvelinus alpinus. The sequence continues at coordinate 10,937,707 of NC_092111.1, forward strand.
CCCTGAAACTTTGATGGCAGATTTGGGTCCAGGCTACTGGGGTTTAATTCTCCTCAGACGTCCATGGGACTGGCATGTTGCTATGGAAACTGCCAAACCGGAGATAAGAGTGATTCAATCTCCTCCAAGACCTTTTGATGGCAATTGTTTCGCTCTGTTTGAATTTAGAGATGTGAGGGTCTTCTTTTTCATACTTTTGAAGGACATTCATATAGATTTTGGTTCGGAGTATAATGGTCAAATTTTGGGCCAACGATAATCTGGTGACTAATATTCCTATTCCTTGTCCTTTGTCGTGATTATTCACATTTATTCTCCTGCGAATATGTCTCAAACTAATGTCTGACTGTCTCTTAGTTCATGAAAATATCTCTAAACTTGGTCTTTGAAAAAAACTAAACTAAACCACGGAGACAAACACAAGATCAGACAAAGGATTAGAAGTATGTTTTTAGGCAGGATCCCGTCCCGCCCACCTGTGAATAAAAGGGACGAGACCACATGACATCCACAGGGACTGCTGTTCTCCGAGAACAGAGGACTCCATCTTGTCTGCAAACTCCACACATTAAAGACATTTATTTCAAAAACGCCAGCCAAGCAGGGAAATAGTTTGGCTGCACATCCTGTGCTGCTTGTTTAAGCTCCGATCTGGAAAACGTTTTTTTTTTTCTTCCCCCATGCTTTCCTCTTTACACCCCTGCAGACAAAGAAACCATTGATCCTTACATTGTGGTAAAGCAGGGTTTGTGGTCACTCTAAACAATGGCAAAAACGCAGGAAATGGTTTTCTGCTGACCACTGAACTGCGGATGAAAGGCTAAAACGTCCAGCGACTCAAAATAAAACGTTGGAGCTCGCTTATGAAAAGTTATGAAACAATACATTAGCCCATTAAAGTGTGTTAACTGTGGTGGAGAAACCATTCATTTGTATATGTGTAAACAGCCTGAGAAAAGAGCTACGTAAAGGACAGGAGCACGTGTGTGTGAGAGAGCTGGAAGGGGTATGTGCTGAATAACTGTGTGGTGGCCAGCTGCTTCTCTACATGTGGGGATGTCCAGCAGGAACTGGATCCAGTGGAGCGGCAGACTCCCATGGCTTCTTTCCCAGAGAGTTTAGAGGCAAAGCAACGTTGATGGATCCGAGGGGGTGTCTGGGGGGGGGGGGGGGAGAAGGGGGTCTGATGGAGACAAGGGGGAAGGAGTTTTCGGCTGTTGTTCGACAGCAAATACGTATCTTTTGCCAGACACATGGTCTAAGGAACAAAACGGTATCAGAACTCGTAGTAGTTCAAATGGGGACAACAGAATCTTCAGGCAGGCCTAAATGTTTATCTTTTTAGACAAATTAAAAGAGACTGTAGTCTGAGACTGTAGAGAGACTGTAGTCCATCCAACAACGTATGCATGTAACATACATGTGAGATCAAGTCACAAACACTGTCAATGCACAAGTGAGACAGCAGACGTAAGTGAATAATGAGAGCAGTTAAAAATATAGCTAAACAATGGCAAACAAAGTATGGAGGAGAGCGGAATTAAGCCTCCCATGTACCCAGGACAAGCACACAGGTGAGACTCAAGGAGAAGCACAACATAGATCACTTGATGCCACAGAACCAATTGAGGAAAGCATCTGGCATTAACAAGGTGTGCTTGTCATCTTGTTAAAGTGATAAGGGAAAATTCTTCACTGCAGGTATGTTTATATACACTGTGTACAAAACATTAGGAACACCTGCTCTTTCCATAACAGACTGACCAGGTGAAAGCTATGATCCCGTATTGATGTCACTTAAAATAAATCAGTGTAGATGAAGGGGAGGAGATATGTTAAAGGGTTTTTAAGCCTTGATACAACTGAGACATGGATTGTGTGTGTGTGCCATTCAGAGGGTGAATGGGCAAGAGAAAAGATTTGTGCCTTTGAATGGGTTATAGGTGGAAGGAGGTGCCAGGCGCACAGGTTTGTGTCAAGAACTACAACACAGCAGGGTTTTTCAAGCTGAACAATTTTCCTTGTATCAAGAATGATCCACCACCCAAAGGACATCTAGACAACTTGACACAACTGTGGGAAGCATTGGAGTCAACATGGACCAGCATCCCTGTGGAACGCTTGACAGAGTCCATGCCCTGACGAATTGAGGCTGTTCGGAGGGCAAAAGGGGGGAGGGTGCAACTCAACATTAAAAGTGGTACACAAGTATGAATAAATATATATTTATTTAACAGTTCCCTACGTGGCTTTTAAAGTGAGTATTCTTCATGTTTGTATGCATAGCCGTCTATTATGGCGCTTTGAGTGGGAAGACATAAAAATGCCCACCCCCTTGATGAATTATTAAATGTGGCCTTGATCAAGGGTACACACAGTAACTCCAGTTGCAGTAGGCAGCAGTGGCTGCTTGTCAGTGATTCGAGAGTCAACTTACCTGGTGACTCAGGACTTGGATTGACTGAAAGGGAAAACGTGCTGGCATGTCAGCTGTTGAAAGACCGGAGATATGGTTCCTAAGTCTAACTATGCACCAAAAATCATTGTTTTCCTGCCAAATAGGAATTATTCTATTAGCCCTGGCTGGGTAGGAGACATTACTTGGGTGAACCACTTTAACGGCGGAGGTCGAGGAGAACTAATGTTGCGAAGTGTGAGACGGATCAAAGACTGTCACTGCGGCATGACCTATGGTGACGCGTCGTTGCACAAATAAACATAACCCAGATGGGTCTCGCGCCAACATTCAAATAAATACTGTAAAGTGTCATTTGTTATGCGGCCCATTAATTACAGTGGAATTTCAAGTGAGCGCCAAACACAATATTCACTTATCTGTACCAAAAACCATTACTTCTAGTAGATGGAAAAACAGACTAGATGCTATATATTATGCTTGTTCCCCTGAAAAAGTCTGATGCATCTACAATGAAGTGTGTGGTGCTTACTATATACAGTATTATATTGGTAACACTGAAGTTCCCTTTGCTGCATGTTGAACAATCTGACTAACCATCACAAGGATTTTTCTGCCATCAAAATCCTTGGGTGGGCTGCCTAGGCGTTTTTTCGGACCACCAAACTGTATTTTTATTTATTTTTATAATTCAGGATGGAAAAGCGCCTTCAGTCTAAATGACTAAAACCAGATATAAAGTATGTAAAAAAGATAATGGACCTTCATATTTTGTAATAATACCATCTTTGAGAACCAACAAAATCACCCAAAAAAGCTAGACAGCCAGGTAGAATGGAAAATTCCAAAAACAATGAATTTGGCAGTTTTGATTTGTTATTAAGTTTGAACGAAATAACACAGCATTAGCCAAGGCAAAATGCATAGAATTTAAGGAAATTAGCTTAAACTGCAAACATTTTTCTCAGCTCCATGGATAAACTTTTAGAATTTCAGGAAATTGCCTTAAATTCAGAAATGTCTATACCGCCAAGATGGGGGCCTCTAAAATGTTCTCAAATTCAGCTGGGCTGACCACGCCCACCACCTTAGCCCCTTTTGATCCAGAAATCCAGTGGAATCCAGTCGAACGAGAGGGGGTTATTGGGTCTGCAGGTCGGTTGGGACACTTCTGCACCACATATCCCCCAGTGTGTTTGTGGTGTGCAAAGAGAATGTCTCTTGAAGCAGACAAGTAAAACAGCTCAAATCTAAAACAGAAATACCATACATTTGGAGACTTGTTTATCGAGCTATTAGGCCTAGTTTTAATTGCAGTAACAGCCTGTTACTTTCTCATTGACAAAAAAAGGAAAACAGTACATAGTTAGTTAGCTAGGCAAATAGATGTTTTGAAGTGTTTAAAAAGTAAATGCAGAGAAATGTTTACCATGGCAAAACATGGTGTTAAAATGCAGATTGATAGTTTGTATTTGAATAAATAGCCTGCCCTACTCGATGCATGACTGAGAAGATTAAAATCAGCCAACTAACGTTAACTATGCTAGCTAGGAATAGTAGCTAGTATGCAGCTTTGTGCTGTGGATTCTGTTGAGTTTGCTGAATGGAAAATTTGACTTCTGAATTGTTGCATATATTATGTTCAATATGTTTTAGATGAGCAGCTGTTCGCTTTGTTTGTAGTTATAGCTATCTATTGTGATATTTACGGTATGTTGAGTGGGCTTAAAGCTGCGTAGCGTGAACGTGGCTTTGCCCATACCACATCCCAAGGATGTTCTAAGGATAATATAAATAGAAAACTTGCAAATCTGATGTCAACGAAAGGCAGTGCCGTCTAAAGGGCCTATTTGAACAAGCATAGCAATTACAACAGTAGAGTAGTACCGGTTTCCCCCCTGAGCATCCCGCCCCCACCCGAGTGTTGCCCCGTTGTGAAAGGGCACTCACTGCACTTCCGCAGTAGGGTGGGGCTTCCCTTGGGGGGGGTTGCCTATCTTGCTCCAGTTCCGCCTCCACTCTCTCCAGCTCCTTTTTGGTCTCCGGTCCAGCGGCACTCTGGGTAGTCTCTTCTGGAATCTGAGACGAGACAAGAATGTCAGTGGCAGGGGGGGGGCGGTAGCTCGGAGGCAGAGCCCTGCAAAGGCCCTGAAAACTGCACCGCTTTGTGTTTGCCGAAAAATTGAAGGTTGTTACCTTGGAAACGTGCCGAAAGAAAGAGCCGGACAGCTTTGGAAGGTTATTTGAATGACAAACACCACCTGGGATGTATCGTTTCATTGCGCTTGACTTATCAGAATTAATCACATTACAACTCGTCAATGAACGCCGTTAGGAATTAAGCTCATCGCCGATACAGTTAGGTTACTTTAAAAAGTGTGTGCAAGACTGGGGTAAAACCAGGACCAGTTTATAACAATCAGCCCAAAGCGATGAAGATGGAATCTGTGTAAAATGGAGCTAGGCAGCAAGCCACATCTTTGCTGCTTATTCGAAGATGTAACAAACTAACCCGAAATTACAATACACAGTGCATGTTATAGGAAATATACCAAAAATGTGTTACAGGATATCTATGGCAAACAAAAACATAACGTCTTAACACGAACACGCTTAGCCTATGCCGCTAAAATTGCTCATCCATATATTTATATATTCCATTCCTTTACTTAGATTTGTGTGTATTAGGTATTTGTAGATATTACTGCACTGTCGGAACTAGAAGCACAAGCATTTCACTACACTCGCAATAACATCTGCTAAACACGTGTATGTGAACAATAAAATTTGATTTGACATTTACAAAATGGAGTCATCCACCTAGGGCTGGGATGATACCAGTATTGCAATATATATATATATATATTTTTTTCTCTCTCTTTTTAAACACGAAACAGACCAAATTCTTTGGTCCTTTAAAAACCTGTGAATGTACAATATTGTGCGCTATAGCTTGGAAAATAAATGTGTAACTCTGGATGACAACATAATGATTGTTTCCAACATTAGTTTTCCTAAAGAAGTTAAATCCGCTTCTTCTTTTGTTTCCTTGCCATGATACTAACGAGTCTCGCAATACTGGTATCATCCCAGCCTATGATCCACCCCACATGCAGCAATTATGACAAGAGGGGCTGAGGACCATACAGTACAACCAGAGAGCCACTGAGATGCTCCCCCTCAGGATGAGGTCATTGCTACAGACAGAGCACAACAACGCAGCTTTCAAGGGAGCTTAAGCCCACAGAAGTGACATCATCCGTCCACCTGAAACGACTGCTTAGTCACCAACAGCATAGCATCCACATGTGAACCGCAGCAAGTGGTTGCCACATAGAACTACCTCCTACTCACCACTCAATGTATTGATAAATGAGTAGGCCTATTCAAGGTAATGTAGCTGCAATGAAATTCATTTTCTTTTGGAGAATCAAAATTGACCGTTATTGAATGAAAACCACTGCACTCTCTCCCCAAGGCTAGGCCTGTGATAACTACCAATAAATATGATGGTCCTGACAGCCCCTCCTGTTTGCCAGAATCGACAACCCTGAAGTGAAGGTTCAGCCAAGGAGTACTTTACGCCTACGCCATGTGTTTACTTTTGAGGACACTGTTGGAGGCAGAGTTGAAGAGGAGAACAGTGTAAGGCTGTGTCCAATCTTATGTCATTTCTGACCCTCAAATGAAGTCTTAAAGCAATAGAGCTGCTTTTGGAGGCAAATTTAGTTGATTATGGTTCTCTTCTCTTACACTGAATCATAATGTGAAATACAAAATGCTTTAGATAACCAACTGCTGTTGAGAGATATGGTCTACATTTAAGTGTTCGGAATTTCACTAACAATGAGTCACTGAAATAAAAATATTTAGCATATCTTAATTGGTGCTGCCAATTAATTGACTATGGTATTCAAAGCAGGTGAGCAGACATCATTTCTGTGTAAACAGAGGTAACTATGCAATGAATGATGTTGGGAATGCTGCAATAGATGGCTCTACACTACAGCCTCCATGGCTACAGTAGTTAGGTCCCACATTCAGCTCTCTGGGAAGAAACAGACCCACTTGATTCAGTGAGACAACTGAATGCAAATGCATTTACTGGAGCATTAAATATATTAGTCTAATGCAGAAGATTCTGCAAGCCTTAGTCATACAAAGTATTTACAGGATAGGTCTACTACACCTTGCTTGTTAGTCTGCAGGGCTGCATATTGCAAAATGGAGTAGGCTATGCGTGTTAACATCCAATTAGGCAAGCCTGGCATAGTGGAGGAGAGCAAGAACCAAGCTGGAGAATTTGAGCACTGGGTTTGTGATTTCCAGCATTGCACATGCTCAGTTGGGGGGGGGGGGGCTCATCAGAGCACATTGTATTTGCACCACATGACTTGCACAAGTGCACGCTTGCCAAGCAGCTCTTTGGAGCTCACATTAACCAATACTTATGCAAACAGAACATTCAAATAATATGCAGATTAATGAATTCCTTGAGCTTGAACCAAAAACCGAGCAGTACCAGATTTTGCAGAAAAATGTTCGCTAAGGGCTAGTCTGAAGACAAAATGGAAATACCTGTTTTTCTGATAAGAATATTAGACAATACTTAAATCATTCAAAACCAACAAGTAACTGATCAACATAATATAACTTTTAAAACTATTAACACCATCTATCATTGGGCTTACATAATTAAGGCTACAAAAAACAACTACAACAACAATAGTATAGACTTACTACTAGTCACTTATCTCACCATATCTGGCCCAGGCTATAGGAGGTTTGAGTCTATTTTTAGTGAGTGCAAACAGAAGTCATACAAGGGACAGGGCTACCGGTAATTCAAAGCAGGCCTTACAGAGATACAACATAAAAGTAGCCTGAGCCTGACATTGTAGTGCAGGGTTCCCCAATTTGGCCCGCAGGTGGTTTTACTTAGCCCTCCAAATTTTCTGATTTCATTGTTGGACATAAAAATAAATGTAAAAACACCAGAAAATTGATTTCAAATGTGTAAAATATGTTCAAGTATTTCCACGCATATTAGAGACGTGATCATAAACAAATGTAAGCAAGGTTTGAAATGATTATGTTTCAGTCAAATATTTCTGTTTGTGCTTCCTGCGGTTAATTTACAGTCTACAAATTACTTGTAATTATGCTCTGGCCCACCGACCATCCACTCATGAAAAATATGAATGAATAAACATGCAGCAATTAATGATTTTACTGACTTACAGTTCATATAAAAGGAAATCAGTCAACTGAAATAAATTCATTAGGACCTAATCTATGGATTTCACATGACTAGGCCAGGGGCGCAGCCATGGGTAGGCCTAGGAGGGCATAAGCAACCCACTGGGGAGCCAGGCCCAGCCAATCAGAATGAGTTTTTCCCCACAAAAGGACTTTGTTACAGACAGAAATACTCAGTTTCATCAGCTGTCCGGGTGACTGGTCTCAGACGACCCCAGAGGTAAAGAAGCAGGATGTGGAGGTCCTGGGTTGGCGTGGTTACATGTGGTCTGCGGTTGTGAGGCTGGTTGGACGTACTGACAAATTTTCAAAAACAACATTGGTTTATGGTAGAGAAATTAACATTAAATTCTCTGGCAACAGCTTTGGTGGACATTCCTGCAGTCAGCATGCCAATTGCACACTCCCTCAATTTTAGACATCGGTGGCATTGTATGACAAAACTGCACATTTTAGAGTGGCCTTTATTGTCCCCAGCACAAGGTGCACATGTGTAATGATCATGCTGTTAATCAGATTCTTGATATACCACCGTCGGGTGTATGGATTATCTTGGCAAAGGAGAAATGTTCACTAACAGATGTAAACACATTTGTGCACAAAATCTTAGAGAAATATACTTTTTGTGTGCATGGAACATTTCTGGGATCTTTTATTTCAGCTCATGAAACATGGGACTAACACTTTACATGTTGTGTTTATATTTTTGTTCAGTATAGTTAATCCATGTCATAGTGCTTTGTTTACTTGCAAATAAGAAACCATGTAAACCATTTCCAGCTAAACTTTCCCATACAGTATACCTTATAAGTAAAGTGCAATGAGCTGTGGGCATTGAACTCCACGGTCCAACCGCCCTCACAACCATTGTGAACAGAGTGCCCCATGGTGGTGGTGGGGTTATTGTATAGGCAGGCATAAGCTACGGACAACGAACAAAATGGCATTTTATCGATGGTAATTTGAATGCACAGAGATGGTGATGAGATCCTGTGGCCCATTCATCTGCCGTCATCACCTCATGTTTCAGCATGATAATGCACAGGCCTATGTCGCAAGGATCTGTACACAATTTCTGGAAGCTGAAAATGTCCCTGTTCTTCCATGGCCTGCATACTCACCAGACATATCACTCATTGAGCATGTTTGTGATGCTCTGGATAGACGTGTACAACATCGTGTTCCAGTTCCCGCCTATATCCAGCAACTTTGCACAGCCATTGAAGATGAGTGGGACAATATTCCACAGGCCACAATCAACAGCCTGATCAACTCTATGCGAAGGAAACGCGTTGCGCTGCATGTGGAAAATTGTAGTCACACCAGATACTGTCGGGTTCTGAGCCACGCCCCTACTTTTTTTGTTGAGGTATCTGTGACCAACAGATACATATCTCTAGTCCCAGTCATGTGAAATCCATAGATTAGGGCCCAATGAATGCATTTCAATTGACTGATTTCCTTATATGAACTGTAACTCAGTAAAATCTTTGAAATTCTTCCATGTTGCATTTATAATTTTTATTCAGTAAAATGTATCAAATTAACTAAATCCACTGAGCAGCACTTTCTCATAGGAAGGCAAACAGGCAGGTGATTGAGCACTGGTTGAGCCCCATCTGTGCATGTGCCTGCTCCAGTGGTGTTTTTGCATATTGTATGTTTTAAACATGAGCTGGGAAAAAATAAAATTAAAAGAGTCTTGCCAGTCACTGGTATAGCAGCGGTTGCGAAAAGCTGTACTGTACTACCAATGTTGTGTCAGCACTACTGCCTGTGTCTAAAGGCGGGTGTAGACTACACCATTTTGGCCACGATTTAGTTCCCCAGACAAGTTTTTGAGATCGGAGATAAAATCCCCATGTCGTTGCCTACTTGGGGCGCGCGTCTGTCACCGACGCTCGCTTAATGTGAGTGGGTCAAACTCATCATGTGAGGGCTACCAAACTCATCTTTGAGAAGTTCCAAACATCAATATATTTTCAAACATGTTTGATTTTATCAGCACAAAATATGCAATGCTCTTGTAGAGTGAGATGTGCAATGACACATTTTGAGAATGGTGATCAGCAACAGCCAATGAGAGCTTGCCAGAGGAAGTCAGTGAGATGTTTCGCATCACCCAGAATGTGTAGACTAGACTCTCGAGTAGGAGCGATGACTACTACTAGTATGCGTTTGCACTTGCCTTTAACCAAAGCGTCAAATTGTTACAGCTCTGAAGATCACAAGCAATGTTATTCAATTCAAAATGTTGGCTAGATATTTGAACTCTGTATGGCAAGCATAAATGTCTGACAAAGTTCATGAGGCTGCTTTGAGCCACAGCTCGTAGCTACGTTAAATCTGATCACATCATTGTTTTCCCGGGAAAGCATGGTATCGAGAATCCTCATGACCAAGTGAAGAATATTGTAGTGTGTGACCATCTCCGTGCCACATCGTTTAGTGTGTGCACCACTACGTTGGCAACACACACAAAAACGACTGGAAAGACGGTCGTTTAATGTGAGAGGCTCAACAATAGGATTTAGAAAGTTGTGTAGTGTTCCCCCGGTTTAAGCTGGACGCAGTGACATAGGCTGGTGTGGATAAAATGCCAGGGCCGAATTCTTGTCCCAGTCCGCCACTGCTGGTGGAATTTACCACACTGTTGTCACCGGGCAGCATAGCCCGCGCTGCCAGTGTGCCACCACCAATCCATACCGCGGAAGGCGTCACCACATTTAACCCATCTGCCTGCCTGCCTGGCTGGCTAACTGCTGTAGCCAGGCTGCTAGCAAGCTAGTGTCAACCAGCTACGCGACAAATAAAACCAGAGCTATATAACAGCAGCAAGTAACATTTACAATAACTAATTAGCTATAAGTAACGTTAGCTAGTTACCTAATCCAAATTGCGCCTCTTGTTACACAATACATGTAACTAACGAATGCACTGTGACAATAAAGGAAGACAAAATATTCACATAGTTAGGTACTGTACGTTTCGCTGGTGACAATAGGAAGGCTGTCTAATATGTAGGATGATTCACATTACTGTCCTATAGCTAGTTACTATAGTATAAACCCAGAACTTGTCAACAAGCTTGACAAACGGAGGCCGAATCTTAAAATAATGATGGGACTATTTAACGAGTTAACTAACTATGTAAACAGACATTCTATAGCTAACCAGTTCAGAAGTAGTGTTGAAGCACGAATCTTTGTTTGGCACGTTTTCAAACTTCAGAAGTGAGCTGGGTCGCTAGCTAGCTAACGTTAGGTGACAAGGCAAGCTAAATGTCTAGCACCAATACATTAAGGTGCCCACTTCAAATGGGCACAAAAAGTTAAAACGTCAAACTAAAAACATTTACTTAATTCTAATTGGTTAAATATTTACCTAAACGAAAAGTTAATGTATGTAGTTAAAGGGTAAACTAGACTTTAAGGTTTTATTGGCATGATTTGATGGCAAGGTGATTCTAATTCAAGTGTGACAGCGCGCGAGTAGTGATGAAAGGGATGTCGCTAGCATAACCACACGAGCTGGGCAAACCAGGCGGCTAGTCTCGCTTGCTACCAAACCGTTTATAACTTCATTTTAGTAATTTATTTGGCCAATATTCTTCACCATTCTTGAAAAACTGTTTAATATCGTATTCTTACCTGCCTAGAGCCTTTTGATGCTGGGACGATAAGCTAGCAGTAAAATTCCCAATTGTAAGTAGTCGGTGGTAACGCGCATATTCCGCTGGTAATTCTAAAGATTCTGGCATAACCTAAAGACAACAGTCAAAAAAAAAAAAGTCGTCGTTCATGATCTACGACAAAAACCACATGATGTTTTACGTCAGCATATATTTGCATACGACGCCAAAAATATGTTTCAGTCAAGTGCCATGAAAATGTATTTAAAAGTTAGATATGGCAATATACATTTGGCAATTGACAATTGGACAAAATGTCTGAATTCCTCTGGTGAGTGGATTATATTCGAATGCATGTTCAAACATTGACCATACTACATATCAAATAACTTCGTGTGTATATACCATAACCTACATAAGAAATAAAGTGTCAAATCTACGCTGAAATACACAATATGAATTCAAGTCATTTTCACATTTTCTCCATTGATTGGTTATATCCAATGAATCTTCATGAATCATGTTTTACTCAGTGAATTCTATGGGTATAGACTGTGCCAAAACTGTTAATTCATAATGTAGACTACCATGCATTGAAATAAGATATAGCAAAATAAATATAAGGCAGACTAGACTATTTAGGCATAATATGAATATTATAAACCTAGCATTAACAATATTATGGGACATCAATCCTATTACAGATATGTTATGTTAAATATATAAACCTAATATGGAAAATTGATTGGCAGGTATGGTCATCAGTGCAATTTACTTTGATGGGAGAAAGGCATCAATGCCTATAGCTCAGTGTTTCAACAATATCATTTTGCAATTTATATTGTCTGTGAACTTAATGTACATGACCAAATTCAACATAATAATGCAACATCAATGTGTCCACTGTCAAGCTCTAGTGAAAACATGTCTGATAGCGACATCTTCTGTCCATACGGAGAATAGCAAGCAAGATGTATATACATTTATACAGTACACACAGCCAAGTCTAGGGATACCACCGTATCATAATATTTTAACTCTTAAAATGTCTATTTTGATATAAACAAATTGAAGAGGAGTATGTAGCTGACTGTCATTGATGATTAGGCATTGATACTACAATAGGAATGTGACAAAAACCCCTACAGTCAGTCTTAGGCTACTCCTCTGGATTCAGTGACCTTAAGACCAGGGGTGACATTGAATAAGCAGAGAGAGGTGGATGGCTACACTTTTGATGAAGCACAGGGAGTTGGCCTCTAACTCTTCCTGTTATGATCTGATGAATTACAGAGGGGTGAAATAGGTGTGATAAATTGGGAGAAGTTCTTTGCACTCCACTGCAGCACGGGTTGGCTCTCCTCATGCATAATTCATGAGGCCAAACTGGATCGCCATGGTGTCTGGGTACATTTACATACAAATGAGCTTTGAATTCATTATTTATACACCCCTCTGCTGCTGTCTTCGGCCGGCGTCTTCTTCCTCGGCTCCACTGATGTAGTGGATGCCAATTATAAATGTCACTACACAATACAGTATCAGTGTTATTGTAAGGCGAAGGAGTATGTTCTCTGCTAGTGTGTTTGAGCACTTAATCAAGTTTGTTGAAGTGATCATTTGCCTCCTTGTTTACAGTAACATTGTCAATTTATTGGTGCGTGGAGCAGGTTGAATGCATTGTGTATTTTCTGCACTGTTGCGTCATCAGTCTTTTGATATTGTGTTTATTCATATTCATGCAAGGATCCACATGGTCTGCATAATAAGGCCTCTCTCACTGGGCATACCCGCCAAAGCACACGCACGCGCACACTCACGCTGTTTAATATTTATGATTGCATGCACTGTATAGGGTCTATTATTAATATTTTATCTACAGTGCCTTGCAAAAGTATTCATCCCCCTTGGCGTTTTTCCTATTTTGTTGCATTACAACCTGTAATTTAAATAGATTTTTATTTGGATTTCATGCAATGGACACACACAAAATAGTCCAAATTGGTGAAATTAAATGAAAAAAATAACTTGTTTCAAAAAATAAATAAAAAATAAAAAAATGAAAAGTGGTGCATGCATATGTATTCACCCGCTTTGCTATGAAGCCCCTAAATAAGATCTGGTGCAACCAATTACCTTCAGAAGTCACATAATTAGTTAAATAAAGTCTTGTGTGCAATCTAAGTGTCACATGATCTGTCACATGATCTCAGTATATATACACCTGTTCTGAAAGGCCCCAGAATCTGCAACACCACTAAGCAAGGTGTGCCACCAAGCAAGCGGCACCATGAAGACCAAGGAGCTTTCCAAACAGGTCAGGCACAAAGTTGTGGAGAAGTACAGATCAGGTTTGGGTTATAAAAAAAATATCCAAAACTTTGAACATCCCACGGAGCACCATTGAATCCATTATTCAAAAATTGAAAGAATATGGCACGACAACAAACCTGCCAAGAGGGGGCTGCCTACCAAACCTCACGGACCAGCCAAGGAGGACATTAATCAGAGAGGCAACAAAGAGACCAAAGATAACCCTGAAGGAGCTGCAAAGCTCCACAGCGGAGATTGGAGTATCTGTCCACTTTAAGCCATACACTCCACAGAGCTGGGCTTTACAGAAGAGTGGCCAGAAAAAAAATCCATTGCTTTTGGTGTTTTTTTGGTGCTTGCCAAAAGGCATGTGGGAGACTCCCCAAACATATGGAAAAAGGTACTCTGGTCAGATGATACTAAAACTGATCTTTTTGGCCATCAAGGAAAATGCTATGTCTGGCGCAAATCCAACACCTCTCATAACCCCGAGAACACCATCCACACAGTGAAGCATGGTGGTGGCAGCATCATGCTGTGGAGATGTTTTTCATTGGCAGGGACTGGGAAACTGGTCAGAATTGAAGGAATGATGGATGGCGCTAAATGCATCTTGAGGGAAACCTGTTTCAGACTTCCAGAGATTTGAGACTGGGACGGAGGTTCACCTTCCAGCAGAACATTGACCCTAAGCATACTTCTAAAGCAACACTCAAGTGGTTTAAGGGGAAACATTTAAATGTCTTGGAATGGCCTAGTCAAAGCCCAGACGTCAATCCAATTGAGAATCGGTGGTATGACTTAAAGATTGCAGAACCCGTCCAACTTGAAGGAGCTGGAGCAGTTTTGCCTTGAAGAATGGGCAAAAATCTCAGTTGCTAGATGTGCCAAGCTTATAGAGACATACCCCAAGAGACTTGCAGCTGTAATTGCTGCAAAAGGTGGCTCTACAAAGTATTGACTCTGGGGGGGTGAATAGTTATTCACGCTCAGGTTTTCTGTTTTTTTGTTTTATTATTATTATTATTATTATTTTATTTATTTATGTGTCACTATAAAAAATGTTTTTCATCTTCAAAGTGGTAGGCATGTTGTGTAAATAAAATGGTACAACCCCCACCCCCCCAAAAAATATATTTTAATTCCAGGTTGTAAGGCAACAAAATAGGAAAAATGCCAAGGTGAATACTTTCGCAAGCCACTTTACATAGTGACACCAGGCCAAAGAAAAAGTTTTGCTTTGCAATTATCTTTTCGTATGTCCATTACATCACATTCACATGTACGCACATTCGTTACATCAAGATTTTCTCTCCTTTTTGGAATATCTGAGAATATATTATTTATCTTGCTGTCTCCTTCACAACCTTCCTCGACTAACCTGTACCCCTGCACATTGACTCGGTACCGGTACCCCCTGTATATATAGCCTCGTTATTGTTATTTTGTGTTACTTTAGTAAATATTTTCTTAACTATTATTTTTATTGAAACTGTATTGTTGGTTAATGTAAGTAAGCATTTCACAGTTAGGTCTACATCTATTGTATTCGCCACGTGACATTTTGTTTTTTATTTTATATGTTTTAAAGTCCAACATCTAAACTAAAATGATTGAAATTTCACTTTTTCTTCAGACAGTCCACATCTATTTGTATTATCTATGGTAAACAGTAAGGGACTTCAGTATCATCCTTTGTTGGACCCAGTAATAACATAAACAGGCACAACATCAGATTACCCCAAATCACGTAGCCTTTTTATAAATTGTCTAAAGGGAGGCTAATTTAATTGAATGTGATTATGAAAATGTACTCTCATTACCCATGCTCTGATATATTAGAATCCAAATGACTACCCTATTGAAAATATTACATTGTTTTCCAGGTTCAGTTTGCCCCTTCTAATGTCTTGTTCAAAACTGAAGAATGACTGTGGTAATAACATTCACCAGACCTATAGTAATGTAATCATCTGAGATAATGAAGTCCTTCAAAATGTATGTATCCCATATATATAAAATATATGAATATAATATATGCAGGATGTACGTATAGCACAGACATTTCTTTCCCGATCATGAATTATCTGAAAATCCACACTAGGTGGGGCACTAGGTCCAAACTTTAAAATCTCAAGCTTATTTTCAGACCTGCCGATGTAAGTTTCACATTCTCTGACAGTTAAAGTAGAAGTAACAATAACATGTACATTTACAAAATGCTTCTGTACAACCGGACAACCCAAGCATTTGAGCAAATACCGTTCACTGGGAAAAACATAGGTCTAAAACATGGTGATTGTGGCATCTTTATGTAACGCCGCGCCTCAATATGTCCTCGGAATGTACCTGTAAATTGCCTGGTTGTTAGCGTTGACAGCTCACACAGTAGAGAGCGAAACATCCGCCACTGTATCCTTCCCCAGGATGAGACTTCTCTTTCTTCACTTGACCTAAATACTTGGTAACCTCGTAGTGATCGTGACATGACTTGTCTGAAATCAGATTTTTAAAAAATCCTTATAGGGTGTATGTTTTTTGTGTGTTTGGGTTTGTGAAAGTGATAAGAGGGAGAGAGAGCAGGATACATTTATTTTAAAAACTTTTGACCGGTAGTGTATATATACAGTCCAGTCAAAAGTTTGGACACACCTACTCATTCCAGGGTTTTTCTTTATTTGTACTATTTTCTACATTGTAGAATAATAGTGAATACACCAAAACTATGAAATAACACATATGGAATCATGTAGTAACCAAAAAAGTGTTAAACAAATCAAAATATATGTTATATTTGAGATTCTTCAAAGTAGCCACCATTTGCCTTGATGACAGCTTTGCACACCCTTGGCCTTCATGGTCAGCTCGTCATTCATTCGCCCCCACTTGGAGTGAAAAGGCAGACCTATGTACAGGGGCACATGTCTGTCTGTCTGTCTGTGACCAGGGTCCACTTAGCAGCGTGACCCCAGGGGATCTAACATCTGGCCTGGAGATTTCCTGGGTGCAGATCATGTAATTACACCTCCCCTCAGAACGCGGCAGAAATAATAGCGAGGCAGACTCTACTCTCACTCAGCAATTAGACAGAGGAAGAAAGTTTCTGGCTTCACAACGTTACGGTGTGTGTCAGTTCCATTTGGTTGTAAGTAGGGCTGTGGCAGTCACAAAGTTTTGTCAGCCTGTGACTGTCAAGCAAATAACTGTCGGTCTCACGGTAATTGACCGTTAATTAACATAAACACATTTAGCATCTCCTGGCTTCCACAAGCCACGGATGCAGACCTTTGGAACATCTACATTCTAAAAAGTCTAATAAATCCATGTAATATAGCCTACACATTCACAATAAATCCATTATTTATTTTAGACAGGTCTAAAGAAGCATGATATGAAGAAAAAGTAGTCTATTTCAGAAGAACAGAATAGCATACTCTGAGTTGTCCTTATGTTAGGTCCTGATCTGGCTATGCCAAATGGCTATGGGCTACACTAGTTAATTTAGCAGACAAGATTTGCTTAGAATTCCATGGCATTATTTTATAGTATGAAGAATACAAGTGAAGAAAGCCGAATAAAATACAAAGGATATTTTCTCCAAACGATTTGAGGGAGTGCGCACATACGGCTATTCTGTGTTGAGTGGTTAACAAAAAATAAGTATTCCTATATGCTTAATTTAGAGTTATTAATGTAACTTACGTTGGGATTTATGTTTTGATTTTTAATACATTGTAAGGCTGCATGATGCGACTCTAATGATGATTTGAAAAAAGTTGCTTGAAAGGAATGAGCTCTGCTTTGTTTTTTGCGCAGGCTGTACACACTACATCCGTCACTCAACAAGCAGGCGGTATCCCCTTTGTGTGGCTGTAATGCACCCTCATAAGTGCAAATGTTCCATTAGAACAGCATTCTCAAAAGTGACTGCAAATGCAATTATGCATGTAATGCTTTTATTATAAAGCTGCATTTTTATGGTGAAAATGATCTTCCCCAAACTTGAAACTCACGCGCTGCTTATGTATGCCAATTAGGCTCTACACCCCTTGTAAAGTGGATTAATGAGCTACATTTTAAGAAGTTATTTGGCAACTTTAGTTGTGATACAAACCATATCAAAACATTTAGGCCTATGGCCTAGGCTACATGAGGTGTGCAGACTATGATTAGAAAAAGTTGCAAAAAAGCATTTTTTCTTATGCTGGACATAATTCACAAGTGATAATATATTATTCACAAGTGATAGGCTAATATTGTTAACCATCAGACTATTCTTGATTTAATCTTGTCGTTACATATACTAAATAGTTTGTGTGTGAAATTTGTTTTGATTTGGAATGGACCATTATCATGCACCTGTATGGAAACAGGAAAAAATACATGTCATCTATGCACTTAAATAGCGAATGGAGGAAGCTTTTTTTGAGTGGTTAATTTTCCTGCCAGACGGTTTGGTTATATTTACAACAGGAGTATAGCCTATGTGCTTAATATTAGGAAAGTTTAGAAATAAATATACTAGGCCTAGCTGATGGGATCCTCTTTTTAGTAGAGGCCATCACTCTGTTTTCTCGCACAATTGCATAGACTATAGAAATGTTGCGCAACATGAGCTCATGGGCTCTCATGAAGTGTTTGATTCGATTTTCGATTACATTTGCACGTATGTCAAAGTGATTAGAGGGACAATAGAGTGCTGAGTACCAGGCAGTTAGCATGTTTTGTAGGCTACTAATGACCAGCAGCATCAGAGCTTGGAGAAGCCTAACTGTGACAGTCACATGGAATTTGATTGCCTTCATGACTCGTGACCGCAGGTGTTGCAGTAATATGGTCACCGCAACAGCCCTAGTTGTAAGTCCTATGCGGTTCACGGATTCAAAATAATTAAGTATTGCACACTGCTTGCTTACAAAGTTTCAGTGTGTGTGTGAGTGCATCCCTTTTCAAGTGCCGATAGCTGAGAGAACCACAACAAGGATTACAGATGTCATTTAGAAGACTCTCAGCTGTAGCAAGTACACATTGCTTTGGGGTTGCCATCTGTGTGAGTACACATTGCTTTGGGGTTGCCATCTGTGTGGGTCCTTTAGTAATGAAACGTCTTATAACTGATAATGTAATTGAAGTTCTGCCATTGGTCCAATTGAAGTGCATTTTATTACTTGTAGGAGAAAACAAACACATCCATATGAACAAAGAAGCAGTGTTGAAAGTACCCACCGCGAATAATGGTTGTACTTCAATTTTATTGTTTGAAAAATCAATACCAAGTAAAAAATAAATTACTTCCTCGATTGAAACATGTTCTGATGAGAGACACTACAGTGGCCTATTCCACATAGTTAGTCTCTGGAGCTCTGCAAGGTGAATAGACCACAGGCCTAACAACTCATCACAATACTGTAGGCTGAACGCTCCCGTTCTGGAGACCATATTCCGAGATACTTGCAATACAATAAACATACATTAAAAAAGAAATATATTTTTCACATGTGTAACTCATAATCGTGTTATATTACATGTTTAGCACCTTCTCAAACACCCTTTAAAGACATACATGTATCGTAAAAATACAAAGAGCAAAATGTTTGTACCGTAACACTGCAATGGGGGTATTAGTTGGGCTATATGGCTGGTAGCTTGAATGACCCTGTCAAGAAATGAAAGCATATATCTATGTAGATATGTTGTTTCCCATGGGTGGGTACAAAATAGCATTATACATTGATATGGAATAATTATATGTGAAACAAACACACATGCAAATATTACATTATGGGACATTTCATAAAAATAAATAATAATTGTCAAGTTTTGAACAGCTGGAGAATAACTGGTCATATTGAGTGTATTTATAATGTTAGTTGGGTAGTTATCAATATAGGTAGTTATATTCACTACTAATATGACCAAGTAGTAGATCGTTAATATTCTACTCTATTTTCAAAATGTTCAAATAGCACTTGCTATCCACTCTTGAGTAATATCCTAGCAATAAAAGCTACAATTGAACAAAAATATTACTACTAAACTATACTATATTATACTATACTATACACTAGACTATAATATACTACACTACACTGTAGGCCTATGTTCTTCCAGTATTTACTAAGCTCATAAACAAGCACTTGAAGTAAACCGTGACCAGGAAATTGATCATTTGCATGAAATTAGATGAATGAAGCACAGAGGTGGTATGCTGAAAACGAAAAGAAAATAACAATACAATTGTATCTCTTGAAGTAACCGATTAACAAACACAAAAATCTGACCACACTACAACCAACAGTACACATACCCTATCTACACCACCAACCACAACACTTCCAGAAAGAAGAGGAGAAGAAGATGGTCCCTCCGACTCTCTCCTCCAACCTCCTCCACCCTTCCCCTCCCATATGTCCATTTGACATTGACATCAGGCACTTAATGATAGTCCTTAGAACCCCCTTTGGATACTTCTCCCTTTAACTGAATAGTCCCAACTCCTCAGTTGTGTGTCCCTGACTTCCTCAAGACTCTCCTTAGCCTGCTCTCCCTCATGGGACCAACCATTTTCCTCTCCTCCGGCCCCTCTTCCTCTTTCTTTTCCTTCTCCTCTTCAGCCAGGCTCCTGGAGGAGCGGTGGATCCCGGGGGACCTCAGCACCTCGTCGCCCTGGGTCAGGGCTGGGTCCTCGGGCTCGACTGGTCGGGGCGCCGGGTAGTTGGGCTGATAGTACTCGGAGGGGTAGCCCCCCGCGTCGTACCTATAGGGGTCCTCCTCCTCCGCCTCGTCATAGTTCTGGTAGACGTTGGGGGGCAATTGGACTAAGGGAAGATTGCGGTGGTCAGATGGGTCACCACCGTTGCCACCCTCTTTAGCCACCGCGGCCACCCCCAAAGCGTGCATTTGTTTGTTAGTTTTTGATTGGGTTAGCGGGACAGGACAGGAAGGAGGAAGAGACACACACGAGGAACAGTGTTAGCGACGACATCAAAGCGGCCAGAAGAGCTAAAGAGGGGTATGGATGAGCTACACTGACAGGGACAGGAGGTCTAAGTGGATCTCTTATTAAATATATGTGACAGCTCAACTGAATAACGCATCAAATGACAATCAGTATTCAACTATTGGCTCCTTATAGAATATAATAACTGTACACATTCCCTGCAGAAGCATAGAGAAGCCTTGGATAAAATACAGTTGAAGTCGGAAGTTTATATACACTTAGGTTGGTGTCATTAAAACTCGTTTTTCAACCACTCCACAAATTTCTTGTTAACAAAGTATAGTTTTGGCAAATCGGTTAGGACATTGTGACTTTGTGCATGACACAAGTCATTTTTCCAACAATTGTTTACAGACAGATTATTTCACTTATAATTCACTGTATCACAATTCCAGTGGGTCAGAAGTTTACATACACTAAGTTGACTGTGCCTTTAAACAGCTTGGAAAATTCCAGAAAATGATTTAATAGCTTTAGAAACTTCTGATAGGCTAATTGACATATATGAGTCAATTGGAGGTGTACCTGTGGATGCATTTCAAGGCCTACCTTCAAACTCAGTGCAATTTCCAAATGCCTGAAGGTACCACGTTCATCTGTACAAACAATAGTACGCAAGTATAATCACCATGGGACCACGCAGCCGTCATACCGCTCAGGAAGGAGACGCATTCTGTCTCCTAGAGATGAACGTACATTGGTGCGAAAAGTGCAAATCAATCCCAGAACAACAGCAAAGGAACTTGTGAAGATGCTGGAGGAAACAGGTACAAAAGTATCTATATCCACAGTAAAACGAGTCCTATATAAAATAGATGGCAACATGAGGCAGGAAAATGATGTGGATATATTGAAGCAACATCTCAAGACATCAGTCAGGAAGTTAAAGCTTGGTCGCAAATGGGTCTTTCAAATGAACAATGACCCCAAGCATACTTCCAAAGTTGTGGCAAAATGGCTTAAGGACAACAAAGTCAAGGTATTGGAGTGGACATCACAAAGCCCTGACCTCAATGCTATAGAACATTTGTGGGCAGAACTGAAAAAGCGTGTGCGAGCAAGGAGGCCTACAAACCTGACTCAGTTACACCAGCTCCGTCAGGAGGAATGGGCCAAAATTCACCCAATTTATTGTGGGAAGCTTGTCTACCTGAAATGTTTGACCCAAGTTAAACAATTTAAAAGGCAATGCTACCAAATACTAATTGAGTGTATGTAAACTTCTGACCCACTGGGAAGGTGATGAAAAAAATAAAAACTGAAATAAACAATTCTCTATAGTATTATTCTGACATTTCACATTCTTAATATAAAGTGGTGAACCTAACTAACCCAGGATTAGGATTACATGTCAGGAATTGTGAAAAGCTGAGTTTGAATGTATTTGGCTAAGGTGTATGTAAACTTCCAACTTCAACTGTATATATTAGTTTATATGGGGTGAGATTTAAAAAAAAATGCATTTTTGGCTAAATTAGTTTTTGTGTCAGGCAGAATGTGTTTCTACAAAGAGAGGGACAGCTTTATAGGAAACAAGGCAGTAGTCATTGCTGACAGTGATATAGCGAGGGGGTAGGGCCAAGGGACAAGCCTGTCTACCCTAACACCTTCACTACAACCCTTTTGAACGTTGCTCACTACCCATACTGTTGGACTTGAGTAAGAAAGTAGCGAGAGAGAGAGAGAGGGATGACAGAAGGAGAGAGAGAGGGAGACACACACACATACCACAGGTCAGACAGATGAGACAAAATCATAAAGTCACCATGCTGGTATTACTCACACTGTGGAGTGCATGGAGAACACCGCAGGCCTTTCGAGCCATACAGTGTGCTCACCGTAATGCCTTTTCCTCAGAGAAAATGGCCGATAGAGAAAGACATCATTGATGGGTGTCCATGCACACATGCATTTACAGTTCGGGCGCTATAGATTGTATCCACACTCACAATAACCATGTGTATTAGATGACAAACTATTGTTGAATAAATCATGATCACATGACTTTAAAGATGCAGAATTTTCTTTTTGAAACAATGTAACCAAACTTGATGCAAATACTGAAACATGACTTATCGTGATAAGACTTTGAGAGTTTATAGATATTTTGTCGGAATAACTATATTGTACATGTCACAAGCATTCACAGATATCTGTAGGGTCTATAGACGTTTAACCAAGCAGGCTTGTTTAAATTCAATTCCACAAGCTAAAATACTGGGATACTGAGATGGCAACATTGCAAAAAATATTCTCAGGTACCATTATATGAATTCACCACATTGTAAGTCATTGTTTCCAAGCTGAATTCTGCATCTTGGTTACATTTTGTATTTCAAGGCTTAAATGGCAACAGGAACTAATGGATTCATAAATAAGCCATATGCTCACGGCCATCTTACTGTAAACCATCAGATAATAGAATGGGCTCATTATTTTCCTGAGCTGTCGTAAACAGAGAATAAAGAGCTCCCACTCATTTATTTTAATGAGGTTCAGTCCTGAGGTTAATCAAGTGGGTCTCAATACATTAGAATTCAAAGTCTATTATGCATAAAGT
Source organism: Salvelinus alpinus (assembly GCF_045679555.1). Lineage (NCBI taxonomy): Eukaryota > Metazoa > Chordata > Actinopteri > Salmoniformes > Salmonidae > Salvelinus > Salvelinus alpinus. The sequence continues at coordinate 10,960,886 of NC_092111.1, forward strand.
AAATCAGAAAACAAATGCCAATTGCTTAAATATATTTCAGTATGGGCAACCAAACTAAACTTGGTTAACTGTTAAGTTAGTCATACTATAGTGTAGGCGATTCTGATAACTTCCTTTTCAAGATAGGTCAGATAGGTCATGCTGTCTTAGCATCACCTTGAAATACAGTGTGGATAAGGGTGTGATTCGGGTCAACCCCCTGGCGGATTTAACCCAATGAGACCTCTTTGCTCAGGTCTCCCTTTCAAAGAGCTTTTATTGGATTAAATGAGTTGGTGATTGATTGGCAGGGTATGATACAATAGGTCAGATATACAGACATGGAAACCCATTCTCAGAGAGTGAATTCTCAGGTAAAGGTTATCTACACAACAAGCTGATGGGAATGCCAATGGAGTTCACTATGGCTAAACAATTAGATCTAATGTATCGGACTTTGATATTATAAAAATCTCATGTTGCCTTGTGGTGTTTTGGTGTGTGTACAGTGGTAGGGGAGGATGAGTGTCATAATTACCTCCTACGTTGTAGCCCACGCAAGAGTTCTGGTCACAGTATCCAGGAGGTCCAGCCGACCCCACTGGTCCAGGGATACCCGGCCGCCCAGGAGTTCCAGGGTTCCCCGGCCGACCAGATGGACCCTGGCTACCTGTCCGCCCCTGACCCGTTGGTCCTGGAGGAGAACGAACAGGAGTGATGAGAGGGCGGAGAAGTGGGGGGAGTGTGTTTTGATACAACAAATACATTTTCAATTAACAATTAAGATTTTAACTTTGAGCTAAATTCCCGAAGTTAAATCATTATATGAAACATTATGGCAAACCAATAAAACATGATGGCATTATTATTGTTTTCATTGTGACTAAGAACACTGCATATTGAGGTAGAATTCATGAAGTTAAAGGGATAGTTCACCCAAATTACAAAATTACACATTGGTTTCCTTACCCTGTATGCAGTCTATGTAGAAGTTATGACAGCAATCCATGCTTTGGTTTAGTTTCCCTGGCACTGTTTCCACATGCTAACGTTTTAGCATTTGTGGCGCAAATCCCATTATTGTAAAGCTCAACAAAATCACTTGTAGATGTTTTGAACATAATGTGTGAAAAATGCTACTATTGGTCCCATGAATTGAATTGGTGCCCAAAAATGATAAAACATTACCATGTGGAAACAGTGCCAAGGAAACTAAACCAAAGCATGAATTGCTGTCATACCTTATCCATAGACTTACAGGGTAAGGAAACGAATACGTCAACTTGTAATTTGGGTGAACTATCTCTTCAAATCTAGTAGTGTGCTTTGAAATAGAAAACCAGCTAGAGTCCATAATTAGACCAAACATCTCTCCACAAAAGGAAGAGAATCAGCACATTTATCATTACCCAGCAGTCAGTACCAATAAGCATAAGCTTTTGTGCCTTTTCATCAGACCCAAAATGCTATTATCACTGAGCTGTCTCCATCAGGAAATGCAAAGGCTATGAATATCCTTTTTCAAATATCCTTGGAGGCAATGATCTCGCGCATGCCAGACACCTACGTGTTCTCCCAGTAGCGCTCCGAGTTCTCTCATGTAGACCAACCTGGCAACCGCTCCAGGAGTTTAATCAACACACTGCGTCAGCTAGACTACAATCAATAAAGGAGTCAAAAGCTATGCCCCCTAATAATGTTTAATTAAACCAGTAGGGGCAGCTTAATGAAAAACAACAAAACAACAAACAAAAGTAAATTAAATCCAACTTGGGCTACCCTCTTCGTGTCATATTCTCCCCTTGAATCAAGAGGGAGACGCTTTATCAAAAAACAGATTGGATGACTTCCCATTTTCTAATCCACCCCCTTAACAGATGTTGATTTCCTCTGCAGAGGCTCGGTGGCAAAGGAAGTCCCTGGAGAAAAATGTAAGTTGGAAATGTGCAGTTTTTCGTTTTTTGGGGTGTTTTTCACCAGGCATTGCTTTGGTTACCTGGGGGTCCTACGGGGCCTCTGGGACCCTGGACTCCTACACCTGGGCTTCCCTTGTCACCCTTCTCTCCTGACAAACCTGGACAGACAGAGACAGAGACAGAGGGGACACACACCGTGACAAAATTCAGAGAAGTGGGCATGCTTGTCTCCTTTCCATATTATATCACCTTCAGCACTACAAGTGTCATGTCCAATATTGTAGATCTAGCCTAATACGTAATCCTCTTTCTGATTATATTAGTGATGTTTTCTTACATTACCTGCCGGTATCATTTACTGTAATATTTTCTCTCACAAGCTTATGGCACAGGCTACATGACTATATCTTTACTCGATAGCTTGAGTTAAATCTGAATCATCTCTATTCAGTACCTCTGGCTCCTGGTTGTCCATTCTCTCCGTTGGACCCGGGGAACCCTGGTCTGCCCGCGGGCCCCTGCTCTCCCTGTGGTCCTTGGCCGCCCTGCCGCCCGGGCTCTCCTGGGGGTCCAGGAATGGTGCGGACCGAAACGGGTGCACTGGGGATGTGGTTGAGGATGGAGCTGTAGCGAGCCATGTGACCTGTGGGACAGACGTCAGACTGAGGTCAGTGGCGCATGAATGGATGCCAATGGCAAAATACATTTACACCCTCATAGACAACACTCCTTTTTTCAAACTGTACACCCCTTCTATAGAATACAATTACACTCAAAGACACAAGACCTGTGCAAACCCACATCCATATACACAAACCCACACAAACACACACAGGAAGAGGGTCAGATGCAGGATAAAAAAAATACTCACTCTGTATCAGCTGCTCACAGACCTGCCGGGCGATTGCTTGGACCGATGCCTGGGATTGCAGGTCACCCTGGAGGCAAAAACACATGGTGACACCAAGACCATGGCTACAGATAACACTGTGTGTTTGATGTGTCCAACCTGTTTCATCGATCCCACAGGTGACATTTCCTCCACCATTACTTGGGTTGAAAGCCTGCCAGCCGTGAATTTGGCATCAACTCTTTCGATTGGAAAACATGGCTGTTGTTGACAAGCATAGATGTTGCTTTTTGAGCCTTGTCTAAAAACCTTATTAACCATTCGCTGTTCGCTGTTATGGGCGAAACCAATCCATAAAGTACTTAACACTAGAAAGATAGCTCTTTAAAAATATAACTGCTGTAAAGTAGAAAATCATTTCTACAGTTGAGTAACACAGCTCTAAAGCTTTAGCTTATAAAGTATGCATGAATAGGTCTTCTACAAAATGTGTTCTGGGTGCAGTACACCGTGTGATATTGCTCTTCAGAAAACTTGTTGTAATGGTAATTGTATACTGTCAGGCTGTCAGAGAACACCTACTGTACACCGCCAAGCTGAGGAGCAGCAATTACTTGAAAGGAGGGCATTATTTATCTTGAACATATATGTTAAGCATCGAACACATACACATACCAAAAGTATATGGACACCTGCTTGTTGAACATCGCATTCCAAAATCTTGGGCATTAATATGGAGTTGGTCCCCCCTTTGCTGCTATAACAGCCTATACTCTTCTGAGAAGCATTAGTGAGGTCCGGCACTGATGTTGTGCGTTTTGGCCTGGCTCGCAGTCGGCATTCCATTTCAATCAAATGTATTTATAAAGCCCTTTTATATAAAGCTATACAGAAACCCAGCCTCAAACCCAAACAGCAAGCATTGCATATGTGGAAGCACGGTGGCCAGGAAAAACTCCCTAGAAAGGCAGGAACCTAGGAAGAAACCTAGAGAGGAACTTGGCTCTGAGGGGTGGCCAGTCCTCTTCTGGCTGTGCCGGGTTGAGATTAAAACAGTACATGGCCAAGATGTTCAAACGTTCATATATGACCAGCAGGGTCAAATAATAACAATAATCACAGTGGTTGTAGAGGGTGCAACAGGTCAGCACCTCAGGAGTAAATGTCAGTTAATAGCCAAGCATTCAGAGTTTCATCCCAAAGGTGTTCGATGGGGTTGAGGTCAGGGCTCTGTGCAAGCCAGTCAAGTTCTTCCACACCGATCTCGACAAACCATTTCTATATGGACCTCGCTTTGTGCACAAGGGCATTGTCATGCTGAAACAGGAACTGTTGCCACAAAGTTGGAAGCACAGAATGTTGTCTAGAATGTTAATGTATGCTGAAGTTTCCCTTCACTGTAACTAAGGGGCCTAGCCTGAACCATGAAAAACAGTCCCAGACCATTATTCCTCCACCAAACTTTACAGTTGGCACTATGCATTCGGGCAGGTACCAGATTTGCCTGTTGGACTGCCAGATGGTGAAGTGTGATTCATCACTCTAGAGAACGCATTTCCACTGCTCCACTGCTCCAGAGTCCAATGAGCTTTACACCACTCCAGTTGACGCTTGGCATTGCACATGGTGACCTTAGGCTTGTGTGTGGCTGCTCTGCCATGGAAACCCATTTCATGAAGCTCCCAACGAACATTTATTGTGCTGACGTTGCTTCCAGAGGCAGTTTGGAACTCAGTAGTGAGTGTTGCAACCAAGGACAGACGATTTTTATGCACTATGCGCTTCAGTACTCGGCGGTCCCATTCTGTGAGCCTGTGTGGCCAACCACTTCGTGGCTGAGCTGTTGTTGCTGCTAGACGTTTGCACTTCACAGTTGACTGGGGCACCTTTAGCAGGGCAGAAATTTGCCGAACTGACTTGTTGGAAAGGTGCCACATTGAAAGTCACTGAGCTCTTCAGTGAGGCCATTCTACTGACAATGTTTGTCTAAGGAGATTGCATGGCTGTGTGCTCGATTTTATACACCTATCAACAACGAGTGTGGCTGAAATAGCTGAATCCACTAATTTGAATGGGTGTCCACATACATTTGTATATATAGTATACTGTATATTATACAGAACAAGATAAGTATCATAATATATCTCAATTCAATTGAATTTAATAAATGCTTTACTGGCATGAATGGGTGGTTGCCACTGTTGCCAAAGCAATGTATATGAAGTATTACATAAATTACCAATATGCTTGTTATCTCTATGACTTACTCTTTCTCCCTTCTCTCCTTTGTTTCCAGCGGAACCCTGCAACAGAACAAGAGGCAGAATGACAATGGACAGAAAACAATGAAGTACATTTACTGTACACATTTTTTGAGTTGTCCATTTTCTTTGCCATCTTTTTCCTTTCAAGAACTTGCATCAAGAAGTAGACATTTTCCCCAGAGAAGTAAAAGCAATTTGGAAAGGTTAACAGAATTACAAGAAAGACTGAAAGACAATCTGGATGACAGGTATGAAAAACTCTTCTTAGGAAAAAGCACTGCACAATGAACAGACGCCACCTTCAGTAAGCTAGAAGCTACCTTAAGCAAGCTAGCGTCATTATTTGAACCCTGTCATAACCATTTATCTGCAAAGGTCATATAATGACAAATAATAACGATGCAGTACCAGTAATTACATCGTAATTACATAGTAGGCAAGAGTATGTAATTACTGCTAACCTTGTATGGCTCTCAGCCAGAGAATGTTAGCATTTTGACATCTGGGGCACACCAATTAAAAAGGTGTCATCCTACAAATACCTTGATCTTTGGTTGGACGATAAGCTGTCCTACAAAGTTCACGTAGATAATAATTGTGAGGAAGTTTAAACTCAAATTGGGTTCTTATTCTTGTAACAAGGCTTGCTTCCCATTTGAGGCCAGAAAGAAGCTTGTTCAAGCCACTTTTCTTTCTGTAATTGATTATGGTGACATATTGTATATGCATGCAGCCTGTTCTGTGTTAAAGAGACTGGACTCTGTTTATCATGCATCTTTGCGTTATGTTACAAATGCCAAGTCACTCACCCACCAGTGCACCTTATATCAAATGGAGGGCTAGACCTCGCTTTACATACGCAGACAACTACATTTGTATTTGTTCATCTACAAAGCCCTTCTGGGTAGCCTGCTCTCCTTCACCATCACTACCAGCAGTTCCCAGACTAGATGGTTGCTACTAAAAGTCCCCAGGGCCATTGCCGAGTTAAGCAAAACTGCCATTCCGATTGTGCACCTGAGGCATGGAAGTCTGCAAAATATGCTTCACCTAGATATACTAGTGCCCCTTAGGCGGTTTAAAACTCTGGCCCAAAACTCTGTTGAGGAGTGTAAATGTTTCCTCCAGGCCGGATGAGCACCTAATGACGTGTTGTTGTGCTGTTTGTATTGGTATGTTAAAATATTGTATTGTATTGACTGCTGCTGCTTTCTTGGCCAGGTCTCCCCTTGCAAAATAGACAACGTGTCACAATGGGTTTTTTCCTGGTTAAATAAAGGTGAAAAAAATACAAATAAAAAATATAAATACGTTAGTGCCTTGCAAGCCACCAATGTAGCTTAAAATGCATATTGCATATTGTCATGACATTGTAAGGCAATTTAAAGGTTTACTTAAACCGCCACAAACATATTCTGTTCTATAGTCATGATAGTGTTAGGTTAACCTCCGATTTTCTAAAGAAAAGACAGGCCATTCAGTGACACAAAAGTCTGTTTTTCTGGCAACAATGTTGAAATAGACAACGACAAAATACAGTTAACAGCCGAAATAAAGGAAACACCAACATAAACCGTTGGGCCACCACGAGCCGGCAGAATATACAGGATGTATAGATTGTACAAGCATAGATTCTACATGTGTCTGGAATAGTGGTGCGGGTAAGCTGTTTGTTCACCCACACCCGCCCGCAAATAACCCATCCGCAACTACCCATTGGGGCGGCAGGTAGCCTAGTAGTTAGAGCGTTGGGCCCGAGCTGACACGGTAAAAATCTGTCGTTCTGCACCTGAAAAAGGCAGTTAACCCACTGTTCCTAGGCCGTTATTGTAAATAAGAATTTGTTCTTAATTGACTTGCCTAGTTAAATAAAGGTTCAAAATAAAAAATATGTGACCCACTCAACCCTAACCAAATATAGAATCTGCGCTACAGTCAATGATGACATAAGGATTTTTTTTTTTTACAGTGGGTGCATTTTTTGTTGTTGTTGTTGCCTGATTTAGATACAGTTGAAGTCGGAAGTTTACATACTACACCTTAGCCAAATACATTTAAACTCAATTCATGACATTTAATCCTAGTAAAAATTCCCTGTCTTAGGTCAGTTAGGATCACCACTTTATTTTAAGAATGTGAAATTTCAGAATAATAGTAGAGAGAATGATTTATTTCAGCTTTTATTTCTTTCATCACATTCCCAGTGGGTCAGAAGTTTACATACTCTCAATTAGTATTTGGTAGCATTGCCTTGAAATTGTTTAACTTGGGTCAAACGTTTCGGGTAGCCTTCCACAAGCTTCCCACAATACGTTGGGTGAATTTTGGCCCATTCCTCCTGACAGAGCTGGTGGAATTGAGTCAGGTTTGTAGACCTCCTTTCTCGCACACGCTTTTTCATTTCTGCCCACAAATTTTCGATGGGATTGAGGTCATGGCTTTGATGGCCACTCCAATACCTTAACTTTGTTGTCCTTAAGCCATTTTGCCACAATTTTGGAAGTATGCTTTAACTTCCTGACTGATGTCTTGAGATGTTGCTTCAATATATCCACATAATTTTCCTGCTTCATGATGCCATCTATTTTGTGAAGTGCACCAGTCCCTCCTGCAGCAAAGCACCCACACAACATGATGCTGCCACCCCCGTGCTTCACGGTTGGGATGGTGTTCTTCGGCTTGCAAGCCTCCCCCTTTTTCCTCCAAACATAACGATGGTTATTATGGCCAAACAGTTCTATTTTTGTTTCATCAGACCAGAGAATATTTCTCCAAAAAAGTACGATCTTTGTCCCCATGTGCAGTTGCAAATTGTAGTCTGGCTTTTATATGGCGATTTTGGAGCAGTGGCTTCTTCCTTGCTGAGCGGCCTTTCAGGTTATGTCGATATAGGACTCGTTTTACTGTGGATTTAGATAATTTTGTACCTGTTTCCTCCAGCATCTTCACAAGTTCCTTTGCTGTTGTTCTGGGATTGATTTGCACTTTTCGCACGAAAGTACATTCATCTCTAGGAGATAGAACGCGTCTCCTTCCTGAGCGGTATGACGGCTGCGTGGTCCCATGGTGTTTATACTTGCGTACTATTGTTTGTACAGATGAACCTGGTACCTTCAGGCGTTTGGAAATTGCTCCCAAGGATGAACCAGACTTGTGGAGGTCTACAATTTTTTTTCTGAGGTCTTGGCTAATTTCTTTTGATTTTCCCATGATGTCAAGCAAAAAGGCAGTGAGTTTGAAGGTATGCCTTTAAATACATCCACAGGTACACCTCCAATTGACTCAAATGATGTCAATTAGCCTATCAGAAGCTTTTAAAGCCATGACATAATTTTCTGGAATTTACCAAGCTGTTTAAAGGCACAGTCAACTTAGTGTATGTAAACTTCTGACCCACTGGAAATGTGATAGAGTGAAATAATCTGTCTGTAAACAATTGTTGGAAAAATGACTTGTGTCATGCACAAAGTAGATGTCCTAACCGACTTGCCAAAACTATAGTTCGTTAACAAGACATTTGTGGAGTGGTTGACAAATGAGTTTTAATGACTCCAACGTAAGTGTATGTAAACTTCTGACTTCAACTGTATGATTCTGCTTAAAATTGCCAACATTTTAGTAGCCTATTTGTTAATCAACTTGTCTATAATTAGATACATGTAGCTTCTCTTTTGTCTTTATATGTTTCCCTAGAAGACTAAATAAACCCATGCTCAACCGAATAATGTATCAGATTGATAGAATGAATGCTTCAATCTAGTTGACATCGGTAAAGTTCGCTCTGTCATCTTTCACGGAGCAAAGACCGGGGAGAAAATACAATAACGCAAAATAAAAATCGGGAAAGATTTTCTGTGCAAAATATGTTTTTTTTTTGTGCCGGCTATTTGACACATGTACAGTTAAACCCTAAAGCTTAGGCTTGTGCACTAATACCAGATAGTCTAAATGAATGAAAGAAAAAAACTCAATGTAGCCTGTATAAATTGCACAAGAATTCTACATTTATGGATTTTTTAAGGTATTGTTTCTCTTTGTTCAACCTGCCCTTCAGCCACACAATATTTAATGACCCTAAACATGTCTGCCCCGTTGATGTAATCGCGGGGACTGCGGGTTATGAGTCAACATGTGCATTACTAGTCTGGAACTCTTTTGGAGATCACGTCAAGACATCCACTATTTGTATCCCCTACATTTAAAACAATCTCCTGAAGACTCCTTGGCTTCCGGCATCTCTGTCTATCACACCTCTGTCCACCAGATAGACTACAGGCGTGTCGATCCCAAAAAGCAAGCAGGCAGACATAATCCTGTTTGCATTTCAGCATCACACACAGACAGCTTTAGAATGAAGTTGGTGGACTTTGAGTGTCTATTAGTTTAGCAAAGTCCTTTTTCAAGCCTGGCGAACATAAAATACAGTGCATCTTTGACATAGCTTCCCCTTACAATGTTAGATTTTCTTGATGTAGAACGAGATGTATATATAGTTCCTTAAATTATTTATCTGCCTCCGAATATCCCCTTTGAACTGTTATCCTCTCTCCCAGGTCTTTTACATACATAGAAATACGACATATTCCTGACCATGTGACCTGCCCTAGAATAATGCATGGCGCTTGTTATAGTTTGTAACTTTTATTGGTCAAGTCAGGCAGTCAGGAACAACTCTAAGTCCTAATTATGATATATATACTGTACTGTAGGACTATGTACAATATATTCATATATGACTTTGCTGTCTCCCAAAACCTACCTCCCGAATACTACACACAACGGGCAAAACCGTTTGAAATGACATCATGCTGACGTATCTGGTTGTAATGATGTAATTTCATCATTTCTGCTCGCTGGGTATTTCCTTAGCTAGAGGTTCAGCTCCTTAAGTAGTAACATGCATGGACATAGAGAGGTCAGATGACTCACAGGAGGTCCTTGGTCTCCCAGTGACCCTGGAGGTCCACTTGACCCTGGTGAGCCGGGAGCTCCTGGAGTGCCCTGTGGGTGAAGGAGGAGAAAAACACAAACAAACAAATTGCCACCTCACTGATTAAGCAATCACTCAAAGTTCCAATTTGTAACTTTCGTTTTCCAAGTGGTAACTTGAGGTACTACAAAAACATTTGTCCAAGAAACAAAACAATAAACTGTTACATTCGCCAAGAAGCACAAACAAGTAACCTACAGGGACAGTACTGTTGACCAGAAAGTATTGTAAGTTGCAGATCACATTTTACAATTCAAAGTTACAGAATGAATGTATTTTATAATTCAATTCAATCAAGTTCATTCATCAGTCCCTGATACTCCATCCACACACAATCTGATTTACCATAGTCCCTGTAGGTCCTGTTCGCCCCTGGGGTCCATCTTTACCAGGCAGTCCCTGTGGAAAGGGGTTACATGTACAAATACATACCTATGAGACTGTGCTGTTACGCCAGGTCCTATACCATGACTTTATATACACATAAATCTATTCCTTTGGATTAAACTGACAAACAACACCTTACCCTTGTTCCTGTTTGTCCTTCTCGACCTGGTGACCCAGGAGATCCAGGAATGCCCTGCAACCGTAGAGAGAGAGAGCATGTGAAAACAGAAAGGCCTGTTAAGGGTGTCAGCATGAATACATTTGTATTGACGGGCTCAGTTGGTTGGACCATTATCCTAACTCATTACAGATAATTAATGTTGTGAGGCCTGAGCTGTTTGTAATACACAGTCTCTTGCATGACCTTCACAGCCGTCAAAGCCAAATTCCCTCACTCAGACACAACGGGTACTGAATGCCAATGGCATGGCTCAAAGCCTATTACAAACAAAAACACACATCTCCCAACCTCTACAGTTATTTACAGGATCCAACTTAATTGGCTGAGCTCAGAGATTGATTATAATGAAAGTTCATGGCATCTTAGACATGAATCATTACAACAGAGGGGAAATAGCTATTGTTGTTCTGTAAAAATGTCTTGTTACGGTCCAGGCAGGCGCTGCCCATAACCACAGATCTAGGATCAGATTGCCCTATCCGCTAATGCTCAGATTTACCATCAATGGGATGGGAAGACAGCTGACCCGTTATCAGTGGTTAAGACCAACTTCTACCTTCTCCTTTTGCTACCTATGCAAATACGACATAACATAAACCAAAGGGGAGCAGTAGCCCTTCACACAAAACTCTCTCACCAGAACTCAGAATGACTTGTTCCTATTAACAGCTACCTTACAGAGATAGAAATTAAATATGACATTCAAAGATCTCCCTTTGGTGCAATGGTGTCATTTGAATGTCATTTGAAGACTGAGTGCCATTTTGTGATGAGGGAAAGTGTGTCTGAAAGGGCAGGAAGTGAATGGTGGTCTTTACCTGTATTCCTGGAGCGCCAGCTGCACCCTTCTCACCTCTCTCTCCTGGACCACCCTGAAGTGTGAAAAAACAACAATAGATATCAACAGCAAATAGCAAGCTTATTTGGAGGCTATTTCATAAGTTGGGGTCGTCACTATCTGGTCACCATCTGCGTTCTAATTACAAATGCCATTTGTTTCACAAGCTCTTACAGTAGCTGTACCTTAATAACCCTTAATAACCCTTACTAACTGTCACCATAATCCTGAATTAACAACAAACAGATCATGTCATCGATATAGAACGTGCGTATGTTATACCAGAGAGAAAAATGTACCATGTGTTGGAGCAAAAGTTATTTATTACATTCTAATGCTTTTGTGGGTGAAAAATGGTTTTGTTACAGTCACTGGTAATCCTCCACAGCTGACCAGTAACCTCTTCGTACACCCTACAAAGGAGTGATTTGTTACTCGTTCATTATCTGTACAAGCCATCCAGGTTGAATTATTTGCCTGTCTGTTTAGGCTCTAAAGATCTGATCATTCCCCTATCTTAGACACATCGGCTGTGAGAACCGGTTAGAACCTGCTTTTGTTTGTTTGAACGTTTAAAGGGAGTAGAGCTAATGACCCTTAGCTCTTTTGTAAACTTCCCTCTTGTTCGGGGTTAAGCAGCTCTTTGTGTAGGTGGAGTATATAAAGACTGAGTGACTTGTAAATAATCAAGATCCTCTCCGGGTTCATCCTGAGAGGGTGATCTTCCTTGCAATTACTTGAATAAACTTCTTATTGCTGATAAAGGAGTTCTCCTGATTCCTTGAACGAGTTTCTCAACACATAGGTTGGCTTAAACATTGCCTTAGTAAAGTTAAGTCTATTAGATTACGATACATCCTTCCTCCTTTATGGCTTATGTTCAACATCAGTCCTTGAGAGAGAAAGAATCGACCTCTGAGTATTACAACAGCTTTTACAAAGTGGACTTTATAGCAGGCCTAGGTGAATCTGTTACTGTTGCTGTGTTATGTATGTCGGTGTAACGGATGTGAAATGGCTAGCTAGTTAGCGGGTACGCGCTAGTAGCGTTTCAATCAGTTACGTCACTTGCTCTGAAACCTATTAGTAGTGTTGCCCCTTGCTCGGCAAGGGCCGCGGCCTTTGTGGAGCGATGGGTAACGATGCTTCGTGGGCGACCGTTGTTGATGTGTGCAGAGGGTCCCTGGTTCGCGCCCGTGTCGGGGCGAGGGGACGGTTTAAAGTTATACTGTTACATCGGGAAACTAGACTCCTCTAATATGTGCAGTATTAGATGGTGTGTGTGAGCGTGTGTATGCGCATTTGTGTGTGTGTCTTACCGGGGGGCCCATGATGGTGCGGCCGCTGGGGCCCTGGGGGCCAGGAGGCCCCTGCAGCCCAGGAGTACCAGCGTCCCCAACTGGACCTATCGGCCCCTGTCATAGAGACAGAAGAACACATTGATAAAATAGATTTGAATATAGTTAACAAAGAGATAAAGTGATCTATTTTACTACAGATCTAGATAAATCCCGTATTTCCTACAGCCAATACCTCTATGTAGTATGAAAGTACAATTTTAAACAACAACAATATACCAATTTGTGAATGTTGAACTGCTAGCTAGTAATATAGTACTATAAACATGTTTTAATGACATATAAGACTATAACACCGGAACTGCAATCTAAGGCTTTCAAAAGTTGACGACATGAATATCAATAGTGTGCTGTGCCAGGTTTCATGGAGGGCGAGCAATATGTTCATAAATTTTTTATTCCATACAACTGTCTTCATCCTTTATACATTATCTGACCCAGCTCTTGGCGGCTGAGGGGGCTTTAGGCTAACTCTGTGATTTAACTGCAAATCAGAGAGCCGTGAGGCCACTCTCTGTCAGTCTTGTCGTGAGCCAACCAGTCGCAGGCCATTGACTTTCATGGGGGCACGCTGCGTCTCCGATGAATATAAAATTCATGAGAGTAGGAAGACAGCATGGGCGCACTGCGAGGACGCCTGCATTACAAAGACCTTCCCATGCTGTAATAACACACCATTCAACCACCAGTGCAATTTTCTGGGACTTTCAAGACCCATGCAATCCCGAGTCGAATAGCATGTGAGAGAATGAGATATGAATAAAAGATTAGAACTTTGCAGGGGGCATTTTCAGAGAGTGGGTTTTCAGCCAAGCATCGTATAAGGGATCTTTTATGGAAGAGAGGTATCCATCAATGTTGGTATGTGTCTGGTATCCATCAATGTGGGTATGTGTCTGTCCACCCACTCAGTGCTTGTGGAATTCTAACATATCGTGGTTTTAGTTTTACAAGCTGCATTGACTTTCATTGGGTTTTTATTTACATGAGTGTGTGTGTGTGTGTGTGTGTGTGTGTGTGTGTGTGTGTGTGTGTGTGTACTGTACCACAGCTCCTGGTTCTCCACGGTCCCCTCTCCCTCCTCTGATCCCAGGACCTCCCTGTTGATAACACACAAACACATACCCTCTGTCACACACCATCAACATACTGTACGTATCACAGACATTAAAGACCCACTCTTTCAACACATCCTAAGCACACTATCACACGCTGGGTGTATGTACTGTAGCTATGTATATATCCCTCTCCATCCCCAAATGTCACACCGTGTTCTGTTCATCAGACACTGAATGCAATAAATGAGTTCCTAGCTCAACAACAGCTTTAAGTAACAAATGATGGCGATGAAGGAGAGACGGAGGGTCCTCACAGGGGGTCCAGTGGGGCCGGGGGGGCCTTTGCTGTCCTGTGTGCAGGTGCAGGCACGGGGCATGGCGGGACAGTCCTCCTCCTTCCTCTGAGAGATGAGAGAAACACCACAATAACATGACTATGCTACTGTGCGACCAAATTACAATACATGGAACACAAGAGGACAATGAGCTAATGATTACGATAATGTCCAAAGCATAATGATGGAAAAAAGAGGATAACGACCACAAGACACAAAATGACATGATCCTACAACATGCAACTACACATTACAACAAAGGTTAGGGTCATTCCATGTCAGTCAGTAGATGAGATCAGTAGTGAGGCTTGAACTCACCAGACCAGGAAGCTCACAGCACTTGTCTCGGCTGGCCCAGGACGTGCTGCAGACGATGTCAAACGACTGCAGTTGAAACTGAGGACAAAAAGAACAACAAACACAGACATCTTTTTTTATAGTGAACAAAAGTATAAACACAACGTAAAGTGTTGTAAAGCTTTGTGCACAAATTTGTTTACATCCCTGTTAGTGAGCATTTCTCCTGTGCCAAGAAAATCCATCCGCCTGACAGGTGTGGCATATCAAGAAGCTGATTAAATGATCATGATCATTACACAGGTGCACCTTGTGCTGGGGACAATAAAAGGCCACTTGTCACACAACACAATGCCACAGATGTCTTATGTGTTGAGGGAGCGTGCAATTGGCATGCTGACTGCAGGAATGTCCACCAGAGCTGTTGCCAGATAATTTAATGTTAATTTCTCTACCATAAGCCACCTCCAACGTCATTTTTGAGAACACAATTCCATTTTATCAATGGCAATTTGAATGCACAGAGATACTGTGACGAGATCCTGAGGCCCATTGTCGTGCCATTCATCTGCCGCCATCACCTCATGTTTCATCATGATAATACATGGTCCCATGTCACAAGGATCTGTACACAATTCCTGGAAGCTTAAATTGTCCCAGTTCTTCCATGGCCTGCATACTTACCAGACATGTCACCCATTGAGCATGTTTGGGATGCTCTGGATATATGTGTACGACAGCGCTTTCCAGTTCCCGGCAATCTCCAGCAACTTCGCACAGCCATTGAAGATGAGTGGGACAACATTCCACAGGCCACAATCAACAGCCTGACCAACTCTATGCAAAGACATGTATAGCACTGCATGAGGCAAATGGTGGTCACACCAGATACTGACTGGTTTTCTGATCCACACCCCTACCTTTTTTTAAGGTATCTGTGAACAACAGATGCATATCTGTATTCCCAGTCATGTGAAATCCATAGACTAGGGCCTGATGAATTTATTTAAATGGACTGATTTCCTTATATGAACTGTAACTCAGTAAAATCTTAGAAATTGTTGCATGTTACGTTTAGATTATATACAGGTTGTGCTACTTTACTACTAGTCTCTTGATAGAACCAGCAGCAAGCTGCAGATCTCCTAAATAAGACCTGAGCGAAAGTATGATAACTCTTCAAGTATTACACATAGCTAACGGATCCATTGCACAACTCTTATTGAGGAGGAAGAATCAATAATTGGTCTCTCCAAACAGATTGCTCTGTTTTCTCCTCCTCTGCAGAAAGGGGTCCATTTGAAAAAAAATAGTTTTTGTCAAAGGAAGAAAATGATCAAGCCTATCAGAGAGTACATCTCACTGCTTTTCCTGTATGAGGATATCTGGGCTATTTATGGAACTGGGCGATTGGATATGAAAGTTCAGTTGGTAGTGTGTCTCTGTTGTTTCTATGACTTGTTTATATTTAGTGGCAAATGGACCTTGAAGTGCTGATGTGATTATACATCACTCAAACCCTCTGTCTTAATGCTGTTATAGGAATTCATAACCTAGGCCGTAGATAGTTTATCCACCAGTGTTTTGATTACTGTATGACACTAAACATCTTACTGTACTGTAAGACACGTTAGAATTCAGCCCGACTATACATGTAAAATAAGGTGAATCAAGAGGTTAAAAATGCATAGAAATCCAATTACGGAATGTTGACATGGATATTGAATGGGGATGTCCTTAGAACTACAGTATATTCTAGTAATTCTATGTCAAAACAGCTGTGTCTGACTATAGGGCTTACCGGTGCAGAGTTGTCCTTCTTCCCCCGGGAGCGCACCATTCGTCCCAGCACCTCCAGGCCATCTGTGGTGATGTTGCCCGCCGCGTTGATGGCCTTCTCCCCCACCAGCTTACAGTCGATGACAGCCTTGGCGTTGGTCTTGCTAATAGCCAGGTGCAGCTACAGGGAAGTTTAAGAACCAGATCTGGGTTAAAATCCTATTTGAAATCTTTCAAATACGTTGAGCGTTTGACAAAGCCTGCCTGGAGTGCCAGTTTGGCAGGGTTTACACAATCCTAAACACAGCTAAATGATCCTAAATTATTTAAAATAGTATTTGAACCCAGGTCTGTTTGGAACACAGACACAGTGGGATTGAAACGTCTTATGTGTGAGTCTCAATAAATCACTGGGGAGCATTACAGAGTTGCGGGCGAACATACTTTTTTCCCAATAGTCCAGAACGCAGACAGCGGTTCAAAGAGACACAGGCTGTAAAATAAGGTCTGCTCTGAGAATTGCACCAGTCACCCGAAACGAGAGAGTCGGTTTTGAAGTCGGGTGATTTAAGACGTTTTTGTGACAAATAAAATATTAGCTTTTTTTTATACCCTTGACACATCAAGCTTCTACTGTATGCTTCGTGGAAATGGGATGTCTCATGGGGAAATACTGTATATGGGGGAATTTCAAGACATTAGCAAAATCACATTTGCCGATTAGGCCTGGCTCGCAGTCGACATTCCAATTCATCCCAAAGGTGTTCGATGGGGTTGAGGTCAGGGCTCTGCGCAGCAATATTCCCTAAAAGAAATTCCGCACTGAGCAAATTTCAGGTCGGCTGAGCACAAACTTGAACGTTGTGAAAATTCTGTGCAACTTCCAGCGTGCATTTACTGTGAACACTGAGGCTGTACCCTCTTTAAGTTACAGTTGTAACAGTGGCCAAGTAGGCTACTGTGGCTATTTGATCATAATGTAGGCCTACCAGAGTGGCCTACTATCAAAAACAATGGAGAAAATGCATCCCATAACATTTTAACATGGAAATAACTGTTTAATCATTCAGCCTACCGTAGCAGCCAATGTGTGGGACTCAATGTGGGCCTACATTCCATGAGACTGAATAAAGAAAACATGCAGAGCTTGACATTAACCTGTTTATCCACCTGTCCTTCAGACAAGGAGGTGACTGAACATTTTGTTGTGTTGTTTGATGCAAGAAACCACTTTACAAAATAAAATCCATTATTATTCCCATACCATTATTACAGAGAATCAGACAAATTATGCTACCCTCTGCCTACTTAGCTTATTCAAGCCTGTCTCAAAATACAACACTGCCCCTTTAAGACAAAAAAAAGCTCTTTACCTAGCTTTTCAAAATGTCTAGAAATGTACACCTTTTGTGCTCTTGTAGAAAGCAATCCCTCCCCTATTGCTGACTACAAAGGATCTGAAACTGGGCTATTAACTCACTAACTAGTAAAGGATATGAACAAAATGTGCACATGCGGCTACATGCAGCTCTCGCTTTGATCTCAAAACAAGCGCATCTACTCACGGATCCATATATGGCAATGGTCTACCGCAGGTCTGATTGGCTATGCCGCACTGGTCTGTGTAGAGTATGGTCTGGGTCATGCACAATAGAATCCTAGTCCGATGCCTACAACAACATCTCTTGTATAGTTTGTTTTGTTTTCGGTGTGTTGCATTGCAAGTGGCTAATATTGCATTGATTCGATCACAATTGCCACAGTAAAGGGAAACGTTGATAGTGTTAACTAACAGGGAAAAGTGTAGAAAGTTGAGTGAAGTTACATTTTGTGCTTCTCTCCGTGGGATGATATTTCCTCTGTGCTCTGCACGGCTGTCTGCGGCAGTCTCGGGGGATACTGCACGCCTGCGCGCAGTTTAGAGGGAATATTGCTGTGGAGTCAAGTTCTTACACACCAATCTCGAAAAACCATTTCTGTATGGACCTCGCTTTGTGCATAAGGGGATTGTCATGCTGAAAAAGGAAAGGGCCTTCCTCAAACTGTTGCCACAAAGTTGTAAGCACAGAATTGTCTAGAATGTCATTGTATGCTGTAGCGTTAACATTTCCCTTCACTGGAACTAAGGGGCCTAGACCGAACCATGAAAAACAGCCCCAGACCATCATTATTCCTCCTCCACCAAACTCTCCAGTTGGCACTATGCATTCGGGCCGGTAGCATTCTCCTGGCATCCGCCAAACCCAGATTCGTCCGTCGGACTCCCAGATAGTGGAGTGTGATTCATCACTCCAGAGAACGCGTTTCCACTGCTCCAGAGTCTAATGGCCGCGAGCTTTACACCACTCCAAGCCGATGCATTGCACATGGTGATCATCACAATAACAGCACTTACAGTTGACCGGGCAACTCTAGTAGGGCAGAAATTTGAAGAACTGACTTGTTGGAAAGGTGGCATCCTACGACGGTACCACGTTGAAAATCACTGAGCTCTTCAGTACGGGCCATTTGATTGCCAATGTTTGTCTATGGAGATTGCATGGCTGTGTGCTCAATTTGATACACCTGTCAGCAACAGATGGGGATGAAATAGCCGAATCCACTCATTTGAAGGGGTGTCCACTTACCTTTGGCCATGTAGTGTATCTATTCTACCTGAATATCAAATGTAAATGTGTGTCTTTATGAAACAGCACTTTCAGCTTTGTTGAAATTGGTGCATTACTATGCTAAAGCTCTGATAATGATGGAACTGTAGCATTTCCTTTGCATTTACACCTTTGTTCCTACAAAAACAGATTCCTGATGAATCATTCGATTTAGGCAACTTGAGTCAGCAAAGTATCTGGTCATCAATCAGGTCTTCTTGAGAGGTCATCTAAAATGTTACCACATTATCACCAAAGTGCTGACAAGATGACACATGATAATACTTATGGATTGGCAGGGCAAAGAATTGCAGTAATCACTGGTGATAATTTGCTGAGAAAAAAGGCAACAGTGAATACAGGCCATAGTCACTTTCAGTCATATCAACTTCCTCCTCCCTACATAGTTTAGGTTGTTAAGCTTGTTTGGAAGAGGCTATGATTCAAATACGAATATATTATTCTGGCAATATTGGGGTGCCAGCTTCATTCCACATGGTTTGCATTTAAAAAAAAAAAAAATTCAGCAGATAGCAGGTGAAATATGAAGGGGATTCCTTGTGAATATCATAATGGCACCGTATTACCCACAGTATATATTACTGCTACAGCCACACACTGTGTACTGGTCCCGTGTGGCTCAGTTGGTAGAGCACGGCACTTGCAACACCAAGAGTTGTGGGTTCTAGTCCCACTTGGGCCACCCTTACGTAAAATGTATGCACGCATGGCTTGTAAGTCGCATTGAATAAAAGCGCCTGCTATAATGACATATAGTACTATTATTGTGAGGCAAAAAAGTTGAAACAATTTGAACAGTCAAAACATAAGTGATTTACAAACTGCTCCAAAAAAGGTAGGTGTTTGTTTCAGGTGCTACATCTCACTCAAGGATGATAATGTTAGTTATCTGTAGACAGAGGATGATTATGACATTGGCAAGTGGGTGACCTGAATACACTATCAAATAACTGTGCCAGTGAAGAGATAAAGCACATCCTCATTCATTTTAGCAGCAGGCCATGGATGTGGGGAAAGGTATTGTAAGCTCCACTGACAGCCAGACAAGAGTGACTTAACGTCACTCAACAAGCTGGCTTATAGCCAGGAAGCAGGACATTCTCTGAGGTGTTAGGGTGATGTTGTAGCAGCGTTTGCACTGAGGAAGTGAGACAACAAGGAGTGCTTTTGAACTCTGACCTTGTGGAAACTGCCGTAGAAGAGCTTCTTGATCTCAGGTCCCTCGAAGGTCACAGTCTGAAACTGTCCTTTGTAGTCGTGGTTGAAGAAGGTGAGGGTCTTGCCACCGTCTAGAGTTGGAAAGAGAACCGTTTGACAGTATACAGTACAACTCGAATATAGTAAGGAATGTTCTCGTTTCAAATAGAGGAGGCACGGATGGTTTAGTAGACATTGTGCAATCTGAGCAATGGGATACCTTTTGAAAATGTAGCCTACATTGACAAAATGTTTCTGCTGCTCACAACTGATAAATGAGCAGAGACACCTGGGGAAATGTCCCTGGCTTTGTCTATCTTGTGACAGCAACCAAGTCCCAGCCCCGCCCCCCGGCATTCTACTCACTGTCCAGGATGACGCCCACCAGGGGCTCGTTGTCCTTGTTGAGGATCTCCCACAATGCAAAGGGCTCTTTGGGGGTTTCAGGCAGTAGGCGGAACAGTATGGTGATGGTGTAATCGGAAGGCAAGCCCTCAGGGTGGATAAACCTGGGGTGGAAAGTTCACAGAACAATAGGCTCTCGTCTGAACATACTGCAGGTTTTGTTGTACTGTAGCACCTTCACCGAGTTCAACTGTTGTTAAACACATTTTCAAATGCTGTTTCAACTTGCCAATTAAATTCTTTCAATAGCGTCTTTCAATTCGAAAGAGAGGTTAGGAGCAGGAAGCTATTGTTTCTCCATACTGTATTTGGACCACATTTGCTGCATTATAATTTGAGAATGGAACACAAAATGACTATGCTTTGTGTGATGTGGTGTGGGGATTGTTGCAGATAAAGGAGAGGAAATACACCAGGCAAGGCCAGCTGTCTGTCATTATCACCACCTCTTCATTGTAATAACAGCATTTTTAGGCCACATGACAGGAAAAGAGGATTAAATTCGGGGGAGTAGGGTTAGTTGTATGCTATAAGGTGATGTTTATGTTATCATTGGGTAAGTGCTGCCAATACTTAAATACATTGTCATAAAGTTATAATATATATGAAGTGTCATGTACTTGTGTTAAGCAACCTGTATCATTGTAGTCCCTGACATTTTGTCACTTTGGACAAGAGCATCTACAAAATTGTACATGATTGATGGAAGATAATGCGCTGTAATGCCTTTTAGTTAAGATGCTAGTGTCCATACTTGGTGGGCTGGGCGAGGAGGGAGTTGTTGTGCAGGCGGAAGCAGGGGAAGCTGTTGAAGGTGCCAGGCTCCATGGACACTCCTGATACATGTCCATACAGACCCTCCACCAGGCCAAACATCTCCATCATCCTGAAACCTGCAGCCACAACATAAACAACCGCGAGTCGGTGTAAAAGCAGATATATCCATACACAGTTGTCTACTGATAAGTTAAAAAAAATCTGTTTTATCATGACTTCTCAATACTGGGCTTCTACTTCTTATCATTGAAGATGTTCTGACTTATTGGTACACACTTTGAAACAGGGCATTTTACGCAGTGTTAATGGTACGGGTTGACACTTCAGAGTCCAGTGTTTGAAATGATCTGTGTCAACTGTACTGTACCTGTCCAGTTTACAATGATGTTGTGCATAACAGTTATACTGGGGTCGGAACTAGTCAACGGGTCAGAGAGTAGAGGTCTTGACTGTGCTCTATATGCTAGGAGGCATGAAGAGGTTCTATAAGTAAGTATGCTCCAGTCTCTAACCTGGCAAGGTACTGCCACTCATCGCCACCGAAGGACAAGCTGAAAGACAAAACAGTTATGTCACTCCATGGATAAAAATAGACACAATAATATGCCCCTCCCCTGTTTCCAAATAACATGGATGTAGGACTCACTGGCAGTGGCAGCCTCACAAACAAAGGTGACCAGCTTTTCCTCAATTTTCTTGAAGGCGTCTAAATCGTCCACAAAGAAAACGTGTCTCTCGCTGGGCTTGCTGGCGATGCTCACCAGCTCCCCGTAGTCCGCATCCGCAAAACCAATGGCAAAGACAATGTACCCTGTGAAGAAGGCAAGCATACAATATTGCCAATTGTGTGTAATGTGCATACAAATCTAGAACATTTTGGTGGATTAACATAAACAGATACTTTTTTGTACAACCTTCTATTCAATTGAATTCTCGCATCATGTGCATTACCTTCCATCTGCATCTCTTTGGAGACCTTGTTGACATCGTCCTGAGAGCGCCCGTCAGTCAACACCACCACTACTTTGGGGATGCCCCTCCGGATCCCTCCCCCCACCGTGAAGATGGTGTCTTTCACATGCCGGATGGCTAGCCCTAGAGTAAGAGAATTAGAAGGAGGGATGAAGGGGGGAATGGAGGGAGAGAGAGAGAGAGAGGGAGGAGGGGAAGATGAAGAGAGGTGTTACACTCAAAGTGAGATTGACAGCAGGAGTTACTGCCAGGTTACTTGGTAGAGGATCATGGTTTTGGGTTACCACTATCACTGCAAATGATTCAGCAAAAAATATACAATGTAGTTATTATTCCCACCCCACCTGCAACTATACACATCACACACAAATACAGCAGAATCAAAGGAGAACACAATGCAACAATTATCATTACCAAGCGGACTTCTTTGTTGCACCCGTTTGAAAAAAAGAAAACATTGCTGGATGACTTGGAGAATGCATTATCGCTCCCCTTGGGGTTCCTGGGTTTGGTACTTAGAAACACTGATTAGTGACAGTGTCTCACTGTTCTCCGGAAGCCAACTCTGGCCTGTCTGATTACAATGACTGATTCTTTTTTGGCAGGTTACAAAAGGAAAGTCAATAAGGGGTATTTCTGTTCATCTGGCGGCTACAGCTGTCTCAATGGAATTCAGCTATCCTGTTAATTAACTGTTATGGGAGTCCCTTTAGAAATTCAAAGAAAAATAAATGGGGACTTAATGTATGCTTCAGAGCAATTATATGAAAACTCTACATTGGTAGGGAGTGAATAAGGTTTGACAAAGGTTTGGCTTTAATAAAGTCCACTTGCCTGTCTTGGTGTTCCCTCCCTTGTAGGAGATGCGGTTAATGGCCTCTAGTAGCCTCTCCTTGTTGTCGTAGGAGTTGAGTTTGAACTCGGTTCTAGCATCGTCACTAAACTGGACAATGGCCACCTGGCAGGAGAAAGATACTATGAGTTTAATGAAAAATGGGACATTGTTCATAAAAGCACAGGTGACACATAGTCAAACATAAATGTACCTTCATACATTTTAAGACCATTAATTACTATTTATTTGAGTATATCACTACAGTACTGTAAGTGCTAGCCGGCTACAGGACCTCACCCATTGGTTGATCTAGGTGTCAATATTTACCTGAGTGCCATCTGGTCCAATGGTGTCGAGGGCTCCTGTGGTGCTGTACAGGAAGCGGATGATTTTCAGGAAGCTTTCATCCCCGATGCTCCAGGAGCCATCCACTAGGAACGCCAGGTCTGCCTTGGCTGCCTTGCAAACTGGCATGAGAGAAGGAATGAGAGAAAGGAGCGAGAGAGGAGAGAGTGATAGAAGTAGAGAAAAGTAGGTGGAGGGAGGAGGAAGAGGGATAGAGGGATGAGGAGATATGAGGAAAGGGGGAGAGGGATGAGGAGTGAGAGAAGGAGAGGAGAAGAGGGGAGAGAGTGGAAGAGTGAGAGAAAATAATATACAAACGGAAAAAGAGACAGAACAGGACATTTACATTTACATGGCAATTAGAACATGCTCTTATCAAGAGCAATTTAAATTCAGTGCCCACAATAAGAGTTCCTACAATAGACAGCATATATAATACAAACTGACAAAGAAAGAGAACAATATACACACACACACACACACACACACACACACACACACACACACACACACACACACACACACACACACACACACACACACACACACACACACACACACACACACACACTCTACTCTAGCCTCAAAAGGCAGCAGTGGAAGAATCACAATGGAGAATGGAGAGAGCTTTCTCATTCTCCACAGGTTACGAGAGAGAAGCTGCGATGATTGGCAATTATCTCAACAACTTCCCTCTCTCATATCAGCGCCAGCCAGGGACAGATTGACCAGTAGAATACCTCATTTCCTGTTGTTTACTGTTCTGCTCTGTCATTTTCAAAGGAACCAAAAAATAGTATCCAAGTTGCTAGTACGTGGGAAGCAAAGTGAACTAAAAGTAGCATTTGTTGATGTTTCCTAGGCATACAATGACAATAATAAAACAATAAGAATTACAGGCTTGGAAGTTCCAACAGAGGGGACTGAGTTTTCAGTTAACTTTTACAAGACTCATCCCGGGAAAGCTGTGTAGGAAAAAAGAAAACTGCTAAGATTATGGTTCTCTAAAACAGCAAATAAAGTTAAACTTATACACATTTTCTACAAGTATAATAATAATATGTTGCATGTGTTTGTTGGAGAATTGTAAATATTCTGAGATATTCTGACTTGAAACTCAAGACACAAGGTCACACAAGTTCCAGTTTATGGTATTATCTCAGACTAAAAAGCTCATATGGGATCGTTTTTGAAAGTCTGAATAGATTTGTGATTATTCTAAAAGCACATTAAACAGCTTTACTATCATTTCAGATGTCTGTAGTCATGACGGTGCAATAGACACTGTGTTATATGCACTTGTATCAGATTCACATATTTGTGTCAGGAATCATTTGAGGTTTGAATGTCAGTCAGGGACCGGTTTAAAATTGACCAAGCAACCTGACAGAGTGATTTCCATGGTAACTGCCTGTTCTGAGGGCTCTTTAGTTTACTTTAACCTTTCACCAAACAAAATTACAGTGCCTTCAGAAAGTATTCACGCCCCTTGAGTTTTTCCACATTTTCTTGTCTTAAAGCGTGAATTTAAAATGGATTAAATTTAGATTGTTTTGTCACTGGCCTCCACACAATACCCCATAATGGCAAAGTGTAATTGTTTGTTGTTGACATTTTTACAAATTAATTACACAGCTGAAAGGTCTTGAGTCAATAAGTATTCAACCTCTTTGTTACGGCAAGCCTAAATAAGTTCAGGAGTAAACATCTGCTTAACAAGTCACTTTATAAGTTCCATGGACTCACTCTGTGTGCAATATTAGTGTTTAACATGATTTTTGAATGACTACCTCATCTCTGTACCCCACACATACAATTATCTGTAAGATCCCTCAGTCGAGCAGTGAATTTCAAACACAGATTCAACCACAAAGACCAGGGAGGTTTTCCAATGCCTCGCAAAGAAGTGCATCTATTGGTAGATGGGTAAAAAAAAAAGAAGCAGACATGAAATATCCATTTGAGCATGTTGAAGTTATGAATTACACTTCGGATAGTGTATCAATACACCCAGTCAAAGATACAGGCGTCCTTCCTAACTCAGCTGCTGGAGAGCAAGGAAATAGCTCAGAGATTTCACCATGAAGCCAATGCTGACTTTAAAACAGTTACAGAGTTTAATGGCTGTGATAGGAGAAAACTGAGGATGAATCAACAACATTATAGTTACTCCACAATGCTAACCTAATTGAGAGAAAAGAAGGAAGCCTGTACAGAATAAACATATTCCAAAACATGCATTCTGTTTGCAACAAGGCGTTAAAGTAATAATGCAAAAAATTGGGAAAAGCAGATTTTGCAAATCTGGCAAAGCCAACTTTTTATCCTGAATACAAAGTGTTAGGTTTGTGGCAAATCCAATACAACACATTACTGAGAACCACTCTCCATATTTTCAAGCATAGTGGTGGCTGCATCACGTTATGGGTATGCTTGTAATCATTAAGGAGTTTTCAGGATAAAAAAGTAACGGAATGGCGCTAAGCACAGGCAAAATCCGAGAGGTTCAGTCTGCTTTCCACCAGACACTGGGAGATGAATTCACCTTTCAGCTGGACATTAACCTAAAACAAAAACAAAAGGCCATATCTACACTGGAGCTTCTTACCAAAAAGACAGTGAACGTTCCTGAGTGGCCGAGTTACAGTTTTGACTTAAATCTCCTTTAAAATCTATGACAAGACCTGAAAATGATTGTCTAGCAATGATCTACAACCTATTTTTTCAACACCTTTTTCTCCCCTATTGGTAGTTACAGTCTTATCCCATCGCTGCAACTCCCGTATGGACTTGGGAGAGGCGAAGGTCGAGAGCCATGCGTCCTCTGAAACACAGCCCTGCTTCTTGACACACTGTTCGCTTTACCCGGAAGCCAGCTGCACCAATGTGTCGGAGGAAACGCCGTACACCTGGAGACCGTGTCAGTGTGCATATGCCCTTCCCGCCACAGGAGTAGCTAGAGCACGATGGGACAAGGACATTCCGGCCAGCCAATGGCCAACATTGGGCAAATGTTGCACAATCCAGGTGTGGAAAGCTCTTAGAGACTCACCCAGAAAGACTCACAGCTGTAATCGCTGCCAAAGGTGATTATTACATGTATTGACTCAGGGGGTTGAATACTTATGTGATCAAGGTATATTAGTGTTTGTTTTTTCAATGTTAGAAATTTTCTTCCACTTTGACATTACAGAGTATTTTGTGTAGATCCATTTGAATCCCACTTCGTAACACAACAAAATGTGAAAAAAAGTCAAGGGGTGTGAATACTTTCTGAAGGCCCTGTATGTTAAGGTTCATGCCACTCTAAGTGAGTTGAACAAAAATACATAGATAATCTACCATAGGGGATATCTCTACAGTATCTATACGCCGATGGGTGGAGACTTGTGAGCATTTGAGTGCAAAATTGCTGCGCTACATCACCCAGGTAGATGTTCACAATGGACAGTATTAGTTCCCTTTACCCCATAAAGGAACATGAAGGGCTTTGAGGCCAAGCCAAAAGCACTATAGCTTACTAAACGCAATACAGACCTAAAGTTTTTCTCTCCAGCAGCCCAACCAAGCATCAATGTTTACTAGGGAAAACACTGATGACATCAGTACTAGGAAGGGAGTGGACCACACTCGGACCAACAGGTATGTGTTTACAACAGGCCTTTTGTCTTACCTTCCTTGGTTGAGGGTATGGTGGGAGGAGGGGTGGTAGTGGGCGGTCTGGTGGGTGCCGGGGTGGGAACAGGGACTGCATGAAAGCAATGACATAAGACACACACAAATCATTATAACATCCTCATTAGTTGTCTATGTCACCTCACCTAACAACATGCTTGGTGAGGCTTTCATTTACAGTAAAATAAAATGGCTACAGACAGAAGATACCACATTGGTAATAGCATCAAACATAACATATATAATCAGTCAGATGATAGAAGAATCAGAAGGAATTCAGAGAATAAATCAGAGATGGTAGCTTATGCTTAGCAGCATGCCGAGGTGATGATTAAGTGACCTATATACAGTAATTTGCTAGCTTGATCACTACCAACAGCGGCAGTCAAATTGAAATGAATTTAACAATTTTTTTCTAGCTCTGGAACCCTGCTGGAACCCGCATATACTTTACCGCCGTAGTTATTCAGCTACATGAAACTGGGAATTACTTTTGATGGCAGCCTGCAAGGCCGCCTGGGGAAACGCAGGGTAATTTAAAAAAGGCCTTTAGCTCTAATCTGCATCAAAACAAAGCTATAAATCAGTGTCTAAACTTAGAGTAAAGCAACTCAATGCAAACAAATGCCTGGTGGGTTAGAGAGAGTGCCTTGATTACTGTTGTGGTTGCCCACAGACCGAATCATGATTCATTCCTGGGAGAGGCATTCAAGTGCCTCCCAGGAGGCTAATAATGTCTTGAAAATATTGTATATGTTGTGACTGTCTGTAAGGCATGTTGATGTACTGTATGTTTGGTGTGGATAATGTTGTAGCGATGTTGCTACAGTCTAGAGGGAATACTTTTTTTGTTTATGTTTTAACTAAAAACTTTGGGGCGCCAAAATAAATCACTTCGGGGCTGGCTTTGGCCTGCGAGCTGCCGGTTGCCCGACAGGTGATGTTGGAACTTATGTCGTTACAACATTGTCACAATGTTGTAAGAATCCTTTCTGAGAATAGTAGCAAGTCGGTTGTAGGGCTGTTGTAGAGTGTATACTAAGCAGCAGTTGATGGGGACACCTACAGGTTCTCTCTGTGGTGGTGACTGCAGGTCCCTCTGTGTCCTGAAGTTGGGCGTACACACTGATTTTGTACTGCGTGTTAGCTGTCAGGTCATTGAAGCAGTGCCGGGTGGCTCCTCCTCCCAGCCTTGCCTCCTGTTTATGTCCATCTAAAATGAAGACAGAATAACCCTCACAATATGCACTGTGTATATAGTGTACAAAACAGGAAACTGTTGAGCATGAAAAACCCAGCAGCATTGCAGTTCTTCACACAAACCATGTATTAAGACCTGTGCCTCTTACACAAACTGTTCGGGGTTATTCAAATATCTGGCAACCCGAGCAGTGGCCTTTCCATGAGTGGAATCTCATTATGAGGTCTCCTGTGGAAGTGGCGGGTTCATTTCTCACCCCAGAATTTTAATTTCGGAACCTTCCCCTTAAGGCCTCAACTTAAGCCAATTTCACTCATACACCGAGGTGGTATTTTCTTTGGGTAATTATATATTTATCTAGCCATCATAAATCCTAATTTGGGCTTAATACCGGCTGATAGATCTAATATTTCAGGAGCTCCCAACGGTAATGCTGCGAAATTGCAATGTGCGAAACGCTACACGATAATAATGATGTTTGGTTCTCAGTGTTAAACTTGATGAATTGCTCGCATTATTTTCCTATTTGGCAGATGATACTCATATTGGGATCAACACAGCATCGATAAGACATTGACATTTTAAATGTTCCATTGCTGAAATATTCCATGCCCTCTATTGCATAAATCCCACTATATGCTAACTGTATGTTAGGATAAATTGTAAATTGAATGTCATGAATTGTCTAGAATTAGATTAATGCCAGGTTCTCTCATTAATTTAGGACGTATTTTGTTTTATCATATGGACTGGCATACTAAACTCAGCAAAAAAAGAAACGTCCTCTCACTGTCAACTGGTTTCTTTTTCAGCAAACTTAACTTTAAATTTGTATAAACATAACAAGATTCCACAACTGAGACATAAACTGAACAAGTTCCACAGACATGTGACTAACAGAAATTGAATAATGTGTCCCTGAACAAAGGGGGGGTCAAAATCAAAAGTAACAGTCAGTATCTGGTGTGGCCACCAGCTGCAATAAGTACTGCAGTGCATCTCATCCTCATGGACTGCACCAGATTTGCCAGTTTTTGCTGTGAGATGTTACCCCACTCTTCCACCAAGGCACCTGCAAGTTCCCGGACATTTCCGGGGGGAATGACCCTAGCCCTCACCCTCCGATCCAACAGGTCCCAGACGTGCTCAATGGGATTGAGATCCGGGCTCTTTACTGGCCATAGCAGAACACTGACATTCCTGTCTTGCAGGAAATCACGCACGGAACGAGCAGTATGTCTGGTGGCATTGTCATGCTGGAGGGTCATGTCAGGATGAGCCTGCAGGAAGGGTACCACATGAGGGAGGAGGATGTCATCCTTGTAACGCACATCGTTAAGATTGCCTGCAATGACAACAAGCTCAGTCCGATGATGCTGTGACACACCGCCCCAGACCATGACGGACCCTCCACCTCCAAATTGATCCCGCTCCAGAGTACAGGCCTCGGTGTAACGCTCATTCTTTCGACGATAAACGCGAATCCGACCATCACCCCTGGTGAGACAAAACCGCGACTCATCAGTGAAGACCACTTTTTGCCAGTCCTGTCTGGTCCAGCGAAGGTGGGTTTGTGCCCATAGGCGACGTTGTTGCCGGTGATGTCTGGTGAGGACCTGCCTTACAACAGGCCTACAAGCCCTCAGTCCAGCCTCTCTCAGCCTATTGCGGACAGTCTGAGTGTCACGTTCGTCGTAATGAGTAGACCAAGGCGCAGAGTGAATAGAGTTCCACATATTTTTAATAAACTGAAACTCACCAAAACAAAACAATAAAGCATAAATTAAACATGAAGCTACTGGTGTGCACTCAGGCAACTCAATGTAGACAAGATCCCACAAATACCAATGGGGAAATGGCTACCTAAATATGATCCCCAATCAGAGACAACGAAAAACAGCTGCCTCTGATTGGGAACCATATCAGGCCACCATAGAAATACAAAAAACACCTAGATGACCACCCAAGTCACTATCACGCCCCAGCCAACACAGAGAAAAAACAGCTTACTATGGTCAGGGCGTGACAGTACCCCCCCCCCAAAGGTGCAGACTCCGACCGCAAAACCTGACTCAATAGGGGAGGGTCCGGGTGGGCATCTATGTTGGATGACGCAGGGCGTCGGGGGCGGCTCCGGTGCGGAACGAAGTACCCACTCCGCTCGTAGTTACGTCTTCCTTCATGGCGGTTCTGGTGCGGGGATCATCGTCGGAAGCTCCGGACCGTGGGTCGTCGCTGGAGGCACCGGACTGTGGATCGTCACCGGAGGCTCCGGACTGAGAACCCCTGCTGAAGGCTCTGGACTGCAGATCGTCGCTGGAGGCTCTGGACCGCCGACCGTCGCTGGAGGCTTTGCCGCTGGAGGCACTGGACCGTGGATAATCGCCGGAGGCTCTGAACTGGGAACCACCATTGGAGGCTCCGGGCTGCAGATCGTCGCCGGAAGCTCTGGACTGGGAACCCCCGCTGGAGGCCCTGGACTGCAGCTCGTCGCTGAAGACTGGACTGCCGATCATCGCTGGAGGCTCTGGACTGCAGATCGTCGCTGGAGGCTTCGTCGCTGGAGGCACCGGACCGTGGATCATCGCCGGAGGCTCTGAACTGGGAACCACCACTGGAGGCTCCGGACTGCAGATCGTTGCCGGAGGCTCTGGACTGCAGCTCGCCGCTGAAGACTCTGGACTGCAGATCGTAGCTGGAGGCTCCGGACTGCAGATCGTCGCTGGAGGCTTCGTCGCTGGAGGCTCCGGACTGCAGATCGTTGCCGAAGGCTCTGGACTGGGAACCCCCGCTGGAGGCTCTGGACTGCAGCTCGTCGCTGAAGACTCCGTACCATCGCTGGAGGCTCCGGACTGCGGATCGTCGCTGGAGGCTCCGGACTGAGGACCGTCGCTTGAGGCTCCGGACTGGGGACCGTCGCTGGAGGTTCCGGACTGGGGACCGTCGCTGGAGGCTCCGGAAAGGGGACCGTCGCTGAAGGCTCTGGACTAGGAACCGTCGCTGAAGGCTCCGGACTGGGGACCGTCTCAGGAGGTTCCGGACTGTGGACCGCCGCTGGAGGCTCCAGAATGGGGACCGTCGCTGAAGGCTCCGGACTGGGGACCGTCTCAGGAGGTTCCGGACTGTGGACCGTCACATGAGGTTCCGGACTGTGGACCGTCTTAGGAGGTTCCGGACTGTGGACCGTCTCAGGAGGTTCCGGACTGTGGACCGTCTCAGGAGGTTCCGGACTGTAGACCGTCTCAGGAGGTTCCGGACTGTAGACCGTCTCAGGAGGTTCCGGACTGTGGACCGTCTCAGGAGGTTCCGGACTGTGGACCGTCTCAGGAGGTTCCGGACTGTGGACCGTCGTTGGAGGTTCCAGACTATGGCACGTCGTTGGAGGTTCCGGACTGTGAAACGTCGCCGGAAGCTCTGGACTGGGAACTGTTGCCGGAAGCTCTGGACTGGGAACTGTCGCCGGAAGCTCTGGACTAGGAACTGTTGCTGGAAGCTCTGGACTGGGAACTGTCGCCGGAAGCTCTGGACTGTTGAGGCGCACTGGAGGCCTGATGCGTGGGACCGGTACAGGTGGCACCGGGCTGATGACATGCACCTCAGGGCGAGTGCGGAGAGGAGGCACAGGACGTACTGGACTGTGGAGGCGCACTGGAGGTCTAGAGCGCAGAGCTGGCACAACCCTTCCTGACTGGATGCTCACTCCAGCCCGGCAAGTGCGGGAAGCTAGCACAGGACGCATTGGCTGTGAAGGCGCACTGGAGACGTGGGACCGATACAGGTGGCACCGGGCTGATGACACGCACCTCAGCACGCCCGCTCTGCAGCACTCTCAACGCCAGCACCTCTCTCCGGAATCTTGCGTTGAGCTCCTCACTCGACTCCCTGACTGGCTCTGGTTCACTCCTCGGCTCCGCCGACTGCTCCATGTGCCCCCCCCCAATTTTTTTTTATTGGGGTTTCTGTGGCCCTCCTCCCCGACGTCGTTGCTTTCCTCTCATGCTCCTAGGCGACTGTCCTGCCAGGATTTCCTCCCAAGTCCAGGATCCCTTCCCATCCAGGATCTCTTCCCTAGTCCAGGATACTTCCTCCTCCGCTGCTTGGTCCTTTGTTGGTGGGATCTTCTGTCACGTTCGTCGTAATGAGTAGACCAAGGTGCAGCATGAATAGAGTTCCACATATTTTTAATAAACTGAAACTCACCAAAACATTTATTGCCCTGGCCACATCAACAGTCTTCATGCCTCCTTGCAGCATGCCTAAGGCACGTTCACGCAGATGAGCAGGGATTCTGGGCATCTTTCTTTTGGTGCTTTTCAGTGTCAGTAGAAAGGCCTCTTTAGTGTCCTAAGTTTTCATAACTGTGACCTTAATTGCCTACCGTCTGTAAGCTGTTAGTGTCTTAATAACTGTTCCACAGGTGCATGTTCATTAATTGTTTATGGTTCATTGAACAAGCATGGGAAACAGTGTTCAAACCCTTTACAACGAAGATCTGTGAAGTTATTTGGATTTTACGAATTATCTTTGAAAGACAGGTTCCTGAAAAAGGTCTGTTTCTTTTTTTGCTGAGTTTTATATGAACTACGTACAACTTTAGACCACTTTGAGGGCATTCAAAACTTTTCACAAACTTTAAATATCCCTTTACGACTACTGCACTGACTGAGTAGCAAACTATCACTTTGAAAACAACCTTGATTTCACTTCCAGACACCCACCCACACTGACAGTTGGTTGGAAGTCTCACGTCTGTGAGGTGATAATTATGACTTAGAAGGTAAAAGGCGCTTACACTATTTTCCTGAATATAATTGTTTTACCTCATAATGTTCTGCTTTGACGCAAATACAGTATCTAGTTAACTACAAGCTGAAACAGAAGTATCTGGAACTCCCCCTGTCAGAGCACATTGAACCAGAAACCCAATTGTTTTACTTCTTCAAAAAGATGCAATGAGGTGCAATTACGGTCATCTGCATAACAAGTATATCTTGGCTAGCCAACGTTCGCTTATTTAACCATAGGATATGTAAACGTCAACTAAGCTCGCCTGTTAAAAAGCTATGTAGTAGGCCTAATGTATATTATTCTAAACTGAAACCCAAAATATAGCCCCCAGAGTCTGTCCTATTGACGTTATATCTTATGCTTTATACTGTATATAATATAGCATAATTTAACATGGTATATCATAGCATTTGAATATTGATCAAATGCTATGATATACAAATGACAATCCCCCAGTTCCTAATACAGTTCTGCTGGGGAAGTGTGAAATCCCTGTCGCTATTACAAGTGAATCTTCCTCCCTGCAGGTTTCCGTGTCCCGACCGAGATTCCCTGCCAGGAGCATAATTCCTGACCGGGATCACATGTGGATTTTAGGGGGGAGTTGACAGCCTTATCCACATGGAGACGTGTGGCCGCATGGTAATCACCTCCTTCCATTAGAGTGGCTGTGTTAGTGTGTGGGGAATACCAATGTGGATTTGGTTGCATATAGTGTACTGTATAGTGTACGTCTACACACAGAAGTAAGGGCATACTGTCAAGGAGAGGGTGTGGATATTGTGCTGCCATGACAAATGACTTGCTTATAGCAAGCTCAATACTGTAAAAGACTGTTGTTGGTTCAAATGGAACAGGGAATATTGATGTGTGTATGTGGTTGTGTGGTGCTGGGCACTCACTGAGCAGCGACTCGATGACCACACGGTACAGAGTGGCGTGGCGGTGGGCACTCCACTGGGCACACATGCTGTTCATCCTCACCTGGTAGGTGTTCAGATTGGTCACTCCCAGGTATACTGTGACAGAGAGAGACAGGCACATTATCACTATAGATCCATCTCATCACATTGGAAACATTGGGCTCCCGTAGTGGTGCAGTGGTTTAAGGCACTGCATCTCATTGCACGAGGTGCCACTGCAGTCCCTGGTTCAAATCCAGGCTGCATCATGATTGGGAGTCCCATAGGGCGGTGCACAATTGGCCCAGCGCTGTCTGGGGTAGGCTGTCATTGTAAATAAGAATTTGTTCTTAACTGACTTGCCTAGTTAAATGAGGTTACAATTTAAAAAAAAATGTGAGCATGGATGTGGCAGACCCACCATATCATACTGGAACCTGGGCCTAAGACTGAAAAGAATGTCTATGGATCAGTATTCAGTAGATTGTTTTGCTATACTGCAACATAGTGGAATGTAATCTTGTCATCGTGACTTGACTTTAACCAGAGCAGTGATGGTAAATACACCAGTGATACCCTCAGAAGTGACTAAATGATAAAGCCCTGCAATATAAACATATCCTTAACGATAATGAGCAGACATCTATCGTCAGGCAGTGCATCTACCGCCACACAGCATATGTCTCCATTTGGGTTGGACTCTAAACATACGGCGAGAAAGTTATTTGGGGAGTTGAAATATGGTGCCGGTATCTTACTCCTAATGATCAGCAGTACAAATCCATTTATGCAAATGTTGCATGCATTTCTTAATCTCATTCTTGCGTGCTGCTATCGATTTGAATATATCAGTGGGGACATACATTTGAAGTTTCATTCCAAAATGCTATATATAAATTTTCAGAAATGTTGGTAAATTAATTTTTTAACAAAATTATGAAACATATTGGTGTGTTTTTTTCACTATCTAATCAAGGGTTGTTCAATGACAGACATGTATTTGTTTAACATCTGTCACTTGATGGTTTCATTTCAAAGAGACAAATAATCATGTTTTTTTGCAAAATGCTATATATTTGCCTCACTCTCAGTGAAATAAGTAGTACTGCTATGTTTCAGTGAGTCAAATGTAACAAACAACTAAATGTTTAACAAAGACATGTACAAATTATATATTTGTGACATCAATATATATACCGTATATTTTTTAAATAAATACATTCAATAAAGTATTATGAGATCTGTACGTAAAACATTTACATTTGACATTTTAGTCATTTAGCAGATGCTCTTATCCAGACATACAGTAAGTGCATTCATCTTAAGATAGCTAGGTAAGACAACCACATACAGTATCACAGTCAAATATACATGATACGGATATTCCATTCCAGCTAAACAATGGATATATTGCATTTTGCTAAATAAAACATTTTAACACATCGAAAATATATCAATAAAAAAATCTGAGAACAGTAATATTTTACCCACGCATGAAGGTACCCATAAGCAATCATTTCTGATGAAAAAACACAAACGTGAAAAATTTGTGCATGTAACGTTTTGGAAATAAACTCCATTTAACTTGGGGAGCTTGATGTCCATATTTTGTATTCAGAGTCGTGAAAACAAATTTACTTACAACTGTTTGGTAAATAATCTAATCGGCATATATTGGAACATGCACATTTCCCAATGCATATGAATAAATGAATAATGTTTACACAGGTAATAGACTGTGTTACATAATACATAACATACAATACAACAATTCATTGACTTTCGCAAAATAACTATACACATACATGACTGTAAAACAAGGAGATCTTGAACATGACATTGAGCTATCCGCATTTTCTCTTATTGTAGTGCAGGGTTCATTAACATGCTCACTGCATGTCAGTCAGGCATCAAACTCCACCCAAGAGACACCCCTATCCTGATTGCTATATCTCTATCTATGCCCTTCAAATCACGCACTACCCAAGCGTGCTTTACTTAATTATCATGCACAAGGTGATATCGTAGTTACATGCAAACGAATGCGAGTCTCTAGTTTCCACTCCCCCTTCCAATCTGATTATCTGGGAGCTGCCAGCCCTAATAAGACAATGATCTCCGTTACAGTGCTGAGTCGCTGACACTGGTACTACATTAGGCACGCCTGCCTGGCCACTTGATATCATTGTGGCGGCTGCAGTCTCCGATGGAGTGAAGCTGTGCTACTCAATAATTCACACTGATTCAATCTCAGACAGCACCAGTTGACCTACATGTGATCCAAATGATGCTTGCTGGGAAAGTTGGGGATTAAAATTAGAGAGGGAGGCAGGTAGCCTCGTGGTTAACAGCGTTGGGCCAGCAACGCCAGAAAAGTTGCTAGTTTGAATCCCCGAGCTGACTAGGTTAAAAATCTGTTGATGTTCCCTTGAGCAAGGCACTGAACTCCTGTAAGTCGCTATGGATAAGAGCGCCTGGAAAATGTCGAGGCGCCTACCTGGAAAGAAGATGATGAATAACGGAATTGTATTTGACAAACATTGTGCCCCAATCACCTTGACAGTGATCAATGTGACCAGAAAGTGTTTAATAATTAATAAAGTTTGTTATGCACAAAGGGGATAAGTAAGTAATTACGCAGTCACAGTATACACGGTATCCATTCTGGAGTCCTGTTCTACTTGGAGGTGTTGTGTTGAATAATCGATTAATTAACATATATCCATTCTAGAGTCCCTTTCCACCTGGGGCTGCTGATAGTCTACTCACATGTCCTGGCCTTGCCAGTGAGGGCCTCGCTGGAGCCGGTGGTGTAGGAGGCGATGACCCTGACGCCGTACTCTGTACCGCTCATCAGGTTTAGGATCAGCATGGTGTTCACGTCCTCGCCCACAAAGGTCTCCAGAGCAGGTCCCGGAGCTGTGGAGAAGAGAGGGTTTTGTGTGTGTGTGTGTAGAACTTGTAGGCTACACACTGCTTGCAGAACTTGTAGGCTACTCTCGCCTAAGGAGCATTTAAGACGTTATTGATTTTTTGCAGCTGACTGTGATTGCTAGAATTTCATGAATACTGCATTGTATTAAGGGTGAAGTGGAGTTTGAGTAGTGGGTTGTCAGTCAGAAAACAGCTTTAGACATCATTGTGTGGAATGTTTTAAACATGTTTTGTGTCAAGGCGATTTTCCCCTCTAGCAGATATATAAATAGGGTGGTAGGAACTTATTTTAATAAACATTTCGTGCTTAGAAGGTGATGAACTGACCAGATCACATATGAGTGGGATCACAAGCGTAGGAGGTGGCCCAGAATATTATCCTTTGTAGTTAACACAATATATTGAATGTGGGTTGATGCACTTTCACACCATGTATTTGTGTGTGTAGTAGTAGTAGTATTAGTAGTATTGGCATTAGTAGTAGTAGTGGTAGTAGTAGTATTAGTAGTATTAGCATTAGTGGTAGTAGTAGTAGTATTAGTATCGGTATTCATATCAGTAATAGTAATGGTTGTATTAGTAGAAGTAGTATTAGTGGTAGTAGTATTAGTAGCAGTAGCAGTACTAGTAGTAGTTGTTGTAGTAGTAGTAGTTGCAGTAGTAGTTGTAAGAGTAGTAGTAGTAGTAGTTGTTGTAGTAGTAGTAGTTGCAGTAGTAGTTGTAAGAGTAGTAGTAGTAGTAGTTGTTGTAGTAGTAATAGTAGCAGTAGTAGTTGTAAGAGTAGTAGTAGTAGTTGTAGTTGTAAGAGTAGTAGTAGTTGTAGTAGTAGTTGTAAGAGTAGTAGTAGTAGTAGTGTTAGTAGTAGTTGTAAGAGTAGTAGTAGTAGTTGTTGTAGTAGTAGTAGCTGTAATAATAGTAGTAGTAGTCTTAGTAGTAGTAGTAGTTGTAAGAGTAGTAGTTGTAAGAGTAGTAGTTGTAAGAGTAGTAGTTGTAAGAGTAGTAGTTGTAGTAGTAGTTGTAAGAGTAGTAGTAGTAGTAGTAGTAGTTGTTGTAGTAGTAGTAGTAATAGTAGCAGTAGTAGTTGTAAGAGTATTAGTAGTTGTAGTAGTAGTTGTAAGAGTAGTAGTAGTAGTTGTAGTAGTAGTAGTAGCTGTAATAATAGTAGTAGTAGTAGTTGTAAGAGTAGTAGTAGTAGTAGTAGTAGTTGTACCTTTAGTTGTAAGAGTAGTAGTAGTAGTAGTAGTAGTAGTAGTAGTAGTAGTAGTAGTAGTAGTAGTAGTAGTAGTGGTAGTAGTAGTAGTTGTAAGAGTAGTAGTAGTAGTAGTAGTGGTAGTAGTTGTAGTTGTAAGAGTAGTAGTAGTAGTAGTAGTTGTAAGAGTAGTAGTAGTAGTAGTAGTTGTACCTTTAGTTGTAAGAGTAGCAGTTGTAGTAGTAGTAGTAGTAGTAGTATGATATATATTTTTTATAAGCAGTATTGATGTGTGTTGTAGGGTTTTTGTGGGTTAGATGGGCTATCTTTTGAAATAAGCAGTACTGTGTGTGTGTGTGTGTGTGTGTGTGTGTGTGTGTGTGTGTGTGTGTGTGTGTGTGTGTGTGTGTGTGTGTGTGTGTGTGTGTGTGTGTGTGTGTACCAGAGATGGGTTTGTAGACGACCCTGTAGCCCATAGTTGGGGATGGGGGCGTGTCCCAGGTGATACGGAAGCGGTTGTACCATTCCTCCGACACTCTCAGGTTCCTAGGAGCAGACAGCGGCACTGCAGGATGAATGAAAGAGCAAGGGAAAGAGAGAATGAAATTAGAGATGGATAGAGGTTGGAAAAAGTATGGAGACATGAGACAGATAGATATAGAGAAGGAATTAGAGGGAAAAAGAAAGAGAGATAGACAGAGGGATAGAGAGAGATAAAGGCATAGCGCGAGTGAGCGATGGACAGAAAGAGAGAACAGAACACACTCAGAGAAAAGGTACATTTTCATCAAGTACAGCAATGAATTGTAGATGAGAAACTCTGTGTACATATGAGTCACTCAGTCTCCTGTCCTAAAATGAGAGGCATGTTGGGAGTTCTAAACACGATACGCGTCTGATGGGCTTTTAGATGACTAACTTTGAGTCACAGCCTCACAGCGTTGGACTGAATTACAACTGGATTCAATAGTGTTAGCAGAACGTGTCCAGACCTGTTCATACACACACACACACACAACCAATGTGACACGTCGTTTGAGGGATTAGCCTCATTTTTCATTCTTAAAGGGGACTGTCATTTTCAGAGCAGGGAAAATAAAAAGCAACTACTCATGTTTGCATTTGAGGAAGAATGTAAATGTGAAATCCATAAAAATGATTTTGCTAAGCTTCTGAAAACCTCCACAGGCGGAATTACCATCTCCTGTCAAATCAACAGTTTATTTAAGCCTACGAGAGGTCTCTGATGTAGAGGTGAAAAGCTTCCATTGGATTACTCGGTATGTGTCAATGATATACAGAGCATGGTTATCTCACCTACGGCGAGGGTTCATGGACTAACTAACAGACTCATTCCCAATGTACACTGGTTGAAATGAAGTCATTACAACCATTCAACATGGTTTGAGCAGTTTTACCTGCTGGGTTTACTTCATGATATATCTTTAAAGTTCCATATTCCACATGAAAGAAAAATACAGAACAACAGAGGCTTCCATTGTGCCGAAGAGAACAGAACACATATCTCGGAGTCCGAGCCTGTCACTAAAATGTCACCACGGAGAGAAGGTCACGCAGACAGACTTACAGGTGCGTCCCATGCGGCTGACACCGGGGCCGTCTCCGTCGGCGTAGACCGGGGTGACCGTCACCTTGTACTCCGTGTCAGACAGCAGTGGCTGCAGCAGCAGGCTGTTCTGACCACCGGGGACCATTTTCTAGAACACAGATACACACACAACTGCAAATCACGATACTAGGACGAGGTTCTGGTGTTGTCTGGAGTGGAGGCCGGTTAAGGAACATGCTGGGTCGATGTGACTGGTGATTAAATGTACTGGAGTTGTATCAGAAGAACAGATGAAGCTAGTAGGTAGCCTTGCACCAGACTGTCTGTGCTGTCTTTCCAACTCCAAACTATGGTCATTGTTTGGCATGACATATAGAGGTGAAGTCTGGGACCAAGCGAGCTAATAGGAGCTCTGTGATGGCTTTGTTTTTAGTGATAACAGAAAGATCAATTGATCTGATTTCTGTTTTCGCATCTTTTGTATGTTAAGGAAATCTTCATGTCCTTACGTCATGTGCAATAACGTGTGATAGTGAGTGAATGAACATGCTGTATTGGAGAAAACCATTCAGCAAATGACTGAGTGAATTGAATGATTAAGGCCATGAAACAAAATTGAGCAGACACAAGATTAAGTTAATACTGTATCTAGGAGAAACTCTAGTCTAGGACTTAAAGACAACATATTTTAGGCAATCAGTGAATGACAAGAAAGAATACCTCCCCAAAATAGTTAAGAACATGTCAGGTCTACACTTGAGCAGAAAACTAGAATTTGAATCATACTGGTTCTGGTTGCGTATGAATCTTTGTATGTACATAATAAACATGAATTAAACAATTATTAATTCATATCCACATCTAATAGCTGACAGGAATATAGATTTAAACAGCAATTCATTGCAAAGTCATATAGGAAACACTCATAGAAATCTACATGAAGTTAGATATCACAAATAATGCTAAGCTTGCCTTACTACAAAAGAAAACAAGTATGTTTTTTGGGGTACTTTGCCCCCAATTTATGTACAATTTGAATTATAAATAGACATTGAATTGGAAATAAAGGTATAGACTACCTAGACACTGATATCAGTAAATTTAATTGGAAAAATAGTAAAAATATATACTTTTAAACTTTCAGGAGTTAGGCTATAGAAGTTAATTGAGTAATGTATTGCACAATGCATAACTCGACATGTGAACACTGTGAATTCGTAGTGCAGGCTGTCTAATTTCAGAATCACCTAGAATGTTTGTAATTTCTGAACTACAGGCACTCCTCTTCCTCTTCCCCCTCTCTCTCTCTTTCTCTCTCTCTCAGGCATCTTCTTTTTCTCTGTCTCTCTCTCCTCCACTCTCCATTCCTCCCCTCATTCCTGTTTCTCTCCGTCTCTCTCTCTCATCCGCTCTCCATTCCTCCTCTCATTCCTGTTTGCATTCCGAGCGTGTGCGGTCTAGCCTTGCCTCCGTCCCAAAAAGTTTCACAGCCATGACAAGCGGCGAGCGGCGAGCTTGACAAATCAATTTCAGGCAAACGTGATGAAAATAGCAGTTAGCTTTTTCGAAGGGGGGGACCGCAGGACGGAGTGCGACCCGAATGGCTGAGTCCCAATGCCACCGCCGTTGCCAAATTAGATTATTTTTATTATGCGGGCGCTCCCTCATAAACTATTTAGAATTTGGGCAGTTCAATCTAGTTTGGAATGAAGTATCTGTGAAGAATGCAAACTATCATCGCATTGACTTTGCTACAGAGTAGCGCTGTGGGTTCCACTCTACTGCTTCTATTGCTGGGCTGGCCTTTAGTGAACTGTGATTGGATAGGAGTTGTTCAGGCTATGTGGTGCTGGAAGTTGCCGGTGATTTGAGAAACCAAATGCAAGGCTTCAGCGACTTTTCCTGTACTATAGCATTGGACTAGGAATGAATTGTTGTTTTGTCATTGAAATCCTATTTCAAGACACGATTTCATTGTATTGTTTTCCATTATTTTCAAATGGGCATGTTACATTGGCTTGGGACGCCGCATCACAAAATCAGCAAGGTTTATCCAACAGATAAGTAATACATATCGACTACATTCTCACCGGACTACAACATTCTGATATCAATAGATAAGGAATCTGATTAAACACTATATCACTATGCATCTGGCATAAACGCTTAAAGACTACCATACAACCCCAATCTCTAGGAAGTGTTTATGGAAGTGTGTGTGAGTGTGTGTGTGTGGGGGGGAGGGGGGGGTACTAACAGACAACAAAGTCTCCTCTGTATGCGTCTTACCGTCTCCTCGGCACGATCGCCCCTGGCGGTGACATAGGCGACGCGGTACTGACGCACATTGCGGTCCTGCATCTCCCAGGACACCTCCATGCTGAAGGTGGTGTGATCACTAAGCAGGAGGTTCCTCACACCCAGATGCACAACTGGGAGAGGGAGGGAGGGAGATGGGTAGAGGGAAGGCGGCATGGAGGAAAGGAGGAAGAGAGGGTACAGGAGGTTGGAGGAAGGTAGCAAAAGAGGGTAGTGAGGGTGGAGGGAGGGGGAAAAAGGGAAGCGAGGATGAGTTGAGAAAGGGAGGTGGAAAATGGAGATAGGATAGAGACACCAGGTGGCTTTACTATGCAGACTGTGTGGTTGCATGCATACATTTGAATAAACACAATATTAATAGACCAATGATGCAACAGTGCAGAAAGAGAGGGCACACAAACACAGGGATCCTGATGAGATCATAGCTACATACAGGATGAAGAGTTTCAATCCAAAACTATACATATCCATTTTCACAAATGTTGGTAAAGTTGCTTTTATTGTTTAAAGAAATTATTAAAGAGATTGGTGTATTTTTTCCCTATCTAATCTTGGCATGGGGTTGTTCAATGACAGATGTGTTTAAAATCTATTACTTCATGGTTTAATTTGAGACAATTTTTAATTTTTTTATGCTATATTTCCGCCTCACTCTCAGAGAAATAAGTAGCAAGTTTTACACAGTCAAATAACAAACATATTCATAAAAAAATGTACAAATGATACATTCGTGACACCAACATACATAATTAAAAAAATATATATATATATTCAGTAATATGAGATCTGTATGTAAAACATTTATATTTGACATTTTAGTCAGTTAGCAGATGCTCTTATCCAGTGTGACTTACAGTAAGTGCATTCATCTTAAGATAGCTAGGTGAGACAACCACATATCACAGTCAAATATACAGGATCCGTAGTTCCATACCAGCTAAACAATGGATGTACAGCGTCTTGCAAAACAACACATTTTCTCAAATCTATGAATAAAAAAATCTGAGAAAATGTTTATTTTACCTACACATGAAGGTACCCATAAGCAATCATTTCTGATGAAAAAACACAAATGAAGATTTTTGGGGGGATATAGCCTTTTGGAAATAAACTCTTTTCATTGATGATGGATGAGGTGAATTGCAATTTCAAACCAAGTGAAAAGCACGATATAAATGTAATCCATCATCACTATAATACATGACTATCACTCTTATAAACAACAGGACAAGTTGGGGAAATTACTACTAAAAGCTCCCACAAAATTAACT
The DNA here is from genome assembly GCF_045679555.1 of Salvelinus alpinus. Taxonomy (NCBI): domain Eukaryota; kingdom Metazoa; phylum Chordata; class Actinopteri; order Salmoniformes; family Salmonidae; genus Salvelinus; species Salvelinus alpinus. The sequence goes on from NC_092111.1 coordinate 11,004,167, forward strand.
TTATAAAAATCGATACAGTACATGACTGGAAAAAATCTAGTTTACCTGCTGTGGTGGTAGCTCGTGTGGTAGTCGTGGTTGTAGTAGCTTTTGTGGTAGTCGTTGTTCTTGCCACTGAAAAACAGATAAATTGGTTGGGTCAATCAATAAATCAATCAATTAATGAATACATTTTGATTTGTATAGTGAGCATTTCAGAAGAAGAATTAGAGGAGATATATACTATATATACAAAAGTATGTGACACCCCTTCAAATGAGTGGATTTGGCTATTTCAGCCACATCTGTTGCTGACAGGTGTATAAAATTACACAGCTGTACAATCTTCATAGACAAACATTGGCAGTAGAATGGCCTTACTAAAGAGCTCAGTGACTTTCAACGTTGCACCGTCATAGGAGGCCACCTTTCCAACAAGTCAGTTCTTCAAATTCCTGCCCTACTAGAGCTGCCCCGGTCAACTGTAAGTGCTGTTATTGTGAAGTGGAAACATCTAGAAGCAACAACCGCCTAGCTGTGAAGTGGTAGGCCACACAAGCGCACAGAAGTGCATTGCAAAAATTGTCTGTCCTCGGTTGCAACACTCACTACCGAGTTCCAAACTGCCTCTCGAAGCAACGTCAGCACAAGAACTGTTCATCGGGAGCTTTGTGAAATGGGTTTCCATGGCCGAGCACAATGCGCAATGCCAAGTGTCAGCTGGAGTGGTATAAAGCTCGCTGCCATTGGACCCTGGAGCAGTGGAAACGTGTTCTCTGGAGTAATGAATCAAGCTTCACCATCTGGCAGTCCAACGGACAAATCTGTGTTTGGCGGATGCCAGGAGAACGCTACCTGGAGGAGGAGTAATGGTCTGGGGCTGTTTTTCATGGTTCGGGCGAGGCCACTTAGTTCCAGTGAAGGGAAATCTTAATGCTACAGCATACAATGACCTTCTTGATGATTCTGTGCCTACAACTTTGTGGCAACAGTTTGGGGCCCTTTCCTGTTTCAGCATGACAATGCTCCCCAAACTTGACTGGCCTGCAGAGCCCTGACCTCAACCCCATCGAATACCTTTGGGATGAATTGGAACGCCGAGTGCGAGCCAGGCCTAATCGCCCAACATCAGTGCCCAACCTCACTAATGCTCTTGTGGCTGAATGGAAGCAAGTCCCCGCAGCAATGTTCCAACATCTAGTGGAAAGCCTTCCCAGAAGAGTGGAGGCTGTTATTTCAGCAAAGGGGGACCAACTTAATATTAATGCCCATGATATTGGAATGAGATGTTCGACGAGCAGGTGTCCACATACTTTTGGTCATGTAGTGTAGTTTTGACTTTAATGTCAATGTTTCAGCACAAAGGTGTTTCTCAAGACCAGTCTTAATGAACAATGCCCTGTAGCAAACATACAACACATGGGTAAAAAAGCTGTGTTGTGGACATGCACGATTTTAACAAAGAGCAAGCAGTAGCACAGTGGCAACATTAAATCAATACAATAATCAATACAATCCCCAATGTTCAATTAACCCTGATTGGAGTGGAGTTTCCCTTAATTACCTGTTGACTCTGTGAGGGTCACGGCGTCGCTTTCCTCCTCGTTTCTAAAGACAGCAATCAGAGAGACTTCGTACTCAGTGATGGGCCTCAGTCCAGTCAGCAGGTGGCTGTTCCTGTTACCATTCACTAGCATCTTCACCATGGAGAAGGGAGGGAGGGAGTGGGAGGGAGGTAGAGTTGGAGAGAGGGGGAGGGAGGGATGGAGAGAGGGGGAGGGAAGGGGGGATGTAGTGAGAATTTGAGTCAAAAATGTCAGATATTTCTGCTGCTACCGAATGGACTGGAATTCTACAGTCACCAAAAGGGCTTCAAAATAGCACTATAGCCCATTCCTGCGGTCAATGACGAAAAGCGCCCTCTGTGGCCACATGGGTGGAATGTTATTAATCGTTTTCATAATTTCAAAGTTAATAAAGATGCATTTTTTTACGAAGACAATTTGGTGTTTCTATGTCAAACAGTTTTGTTATATTTTAGTCTTCTGTGATGTATATAAAGTGTAATATTGGAATGCAAACTCAAAATGTAATAAATGTCAACTCTATATCAGACATCGTGCAGGTGTCTTCGTTTTATAAGCCCGTAACTATGTGTGTGAGGTGTTTAAGTGCTCAGGGATGTGATAGAATGTATGCCAAGCAGTGTGGGAGAAATCACGTAGCAGAAAATACACTAGCAGAAGCAATTCATTTGCCGTCAGAGCTCCTTTAGCTGATGTGAGACACTAACTGCACTGACAGATAGACAGAAACACAGACAGACAGACAAATATCCATCCATTCAACTAACCAACAGCCATCAGACACAGACCTCTTTAGTGTCTCCTCCTCTGGTTGGGGTCCAGGTGAGTCTGTAGAGGACCACGTCTTGGGCTGAGTGTTCCCAGGTGACCCTGAAGCTCTCAGTGGAGACTTCACTGGTCTTTAGGTTCAGAGGCTCTGGGACTGTCTCTGGATTACACACAAAGGGTAAAGATGCCTCAAAATAATGGAAGGAGAGTGCCACCACTTTGCATCCCCCATATGAGTGGTCATATTCACAGTCTGAACTCACTTTTAGATACACTTAATCACGTGTAAGAAACTGTTCACTTACATCAGCGTTTCATTTTCAAATACAGCTAGATAATTTGTTAGCACTTTCCATAGAAATAGAATGCCCACCCATCACGGAACGTTGAATTGAATGGGAATGTCCGTTCTATTAATTATATTTCTATGGCACTTTCTACAAGCCGCAGCATTTAAAGCCTTTTTTTAGTATTATAAAGGCTGTTGTTGAAAGCCAAGAGCTGCCAATAGCATTGCTTATATGGGTAGAGACACTCTTACTAGTGGTGAAGCTGTCAGTAAGGGGCTCTGCCTGGCCCTCGTCATAGATAGCAAAGATGGCCACCGTGTACTCTGTCAATGACGTCAGGTTCCTCAGCAACAGGGTGGTGATGCGGCCAACATCCATCTATAGCCAAGGAAGAGAGAGGTCAGAGTTAACGGTCAGTGTGAGTCCCTCTATGTGACAATAAAACAGTATATATATTTTATTTAACTTATGAATTTGGTATCCATTCCAGTGATGCCTAGTTTTCTATAAATCAGTCAGCACCAGATTATATATCACATTCTATCAGGTTTACATGTTTGCAAGATGCTATTCGTGCAGAAACACAGAACTGTCTTTGAAAAGTTATTTCTTTAGGGGGAAAGTCCGCAACATTAACATTAACACGATCTATTCATGGGTTTAAAGTCGAGTTACGTTATTGGCCAAGTGCCGTGAGCTCTCACCTCATTGGTCTGCACTCCGTTTGTCTTGACGTACATGATGCGGTAGCCGTTGGCCTTCTTGGACGTCGCCTCCCAGGTGAGCCTGGCCGAGCTGTGGTCGACGTCAGAGAAGCGGAGGTTCCGCGCCGGGGTCAGGGGTACTGGGACATGAGGGGGGTAGAGAACAGGAACACGGGTCAACCCTAATATAGTTGTAATTAAACACAATAACCTGAGTCACCCTCCCGCTGGTGCATGACCTGACTCTTTTTGATTGAGAGTTCCTCTCCGAAGAAAACAAAAGGGCAGGAGAATGGCCTTTTGCGTACAAAGTACATTCTCTGGCAGAGTTAGAATTTAACAAGGAGCTTTAGGTAGGGCTAGAAGTCCTGCTTACAATTACTCCTGTTTTTTCTTGCTGCGGTTCATTCTCTTCAATTGATATGAGGGTCAGCGTTTAGCTTTAGATGCAGGGAGCATGAAAAGGATGCAGTAAAGGTGGACTGGGTTCATGAGGGAATTGGAAATAAAAAAAGTCGGAAGAGGAGGGTATTAAAGTTTGGCAAGGATCTATTCCTACTATACTTCAATGCTGTCATTTATTACATGTGACAGATCACTCCAAAAAATCTGTTTGTCTAATGTTTACAGATCTCCTAAGTGGTCCAATGTTGAGATGAGTTGAGAACACACACTCTGTTATTTAGATCATGTTACATACCTCCATTCCAAATGAACTGGACATACTAGCAGCATTCTTAGACAGTGTTTATCTTTCCCCTTCTTTTGGGGTTGAGATAAATAGGCTGGATCTACACCACATCCAACAAAGTTGAATTCAGGAGTGAACTGTTCCTTTTTAAGGCACTATCCTGTTCCCTTAAAACAGACAGAACGTCTAAGGACAACTACTTTCTGAACTGTTTTCAAGCCTCTGTATATCTACAACACGTGTCGTGACACCGCCCTTAGAAGCGTTCAAAGAAGGACAATAACACATTAACTAGCAAGGGGGTGACTGACAGTTGGTCAACGTCAACACTAAATTGATGCAACCGTAATAGCTCTGAAGTGCAAAGTTAGCACAAACACCATTGTTTTGGCAGCCTGTTCGTTAGATCTTGCTCTAAAGCTTGCCAGGGCTTGACATCAAGGTGCAGGCAGAAGCATGAACATTCACTAGGCCTGATGGCTAACAAAACATCTAAATACCTACAGTAAGTATCTCATGCTCAGCCAGTAAATATGCATCCCCTGTTCTGATAGAGATTTACAATTATTATGACAGCTTTACCTACAAGTGCCGCAACTGTTTTACCCGTAAAAAGTATGGACACACTCTCTCATTCCAGGGTTTTTAAGTATATATAAAAAATATAAAAAATACATTGTAGAATAGTGAAGACATCAACACATGAAATAACACACATGGAATCATGTAGTAACCAAAAAAGTGTTATATTTGAGATTCTTCAAAGTAGCCACCCTTTGCCTTGATGACAGCTTTGCACACTCTTGGCATTCTCTCAACCAGCTTCATCTGGAATGCTTTTCCAACAGTCTTGAAGTAGTTGCCACATACGCCGAGCACTTGTTGGCTGCTTTTCCTTCACCACTCTGCGGTTCAACTCATCCCAAACCATCTCAATTGGGTTGAGGTCTGGTGATTGTGGAGGCCAGGTCATCTCATGCAGCACTCCATCACTCTCCTTCTTGGTCAAATAGCCCTTACACAGCATGGAGGTGTGTTGGGTCATTGTTGTGTTGAAAAACAAATGACAGTCCCACTAAGAGTAAACCAGATGGCATATGGCTGCAGAAAGCTGTGGTAGAAATGCTGGTTAAGTGTGCCTTGAATTCTAAATAAATCACAGACAGCGTCACCAGCAAAGCACCCCCACACCATCACACCTCCTCCTCCATGCTTCACGGTGGGAACCACACATGCGGAGATCATCCGTTCACCTACTCTCAAATTTGGACTCATCAGACCAAAGGACAGATTTCCACCAGTCTAATGTCCATTGCTCGTGTTTCTTGGCCCAAGCAAGTCTCTTCTTCTTATTGGTGTCCTTTAGTAATGGTTTCTTTGCAGCAATACGACCATGAAGGCCTGATTCACACAGTCTACTCTGAACAATCGATGTTGAGATATGTCTGTTACTTGAACTCTGTGAAGCATTTATTTGGGCTGCAATTTCTTATCCACTGCAGCAGAGGTAAGCCTGTGTCTTCCTTTCCTGTGGCGGTCCTCATGAGAGCCAGTTTCAACATGCAGTTGAAGAAACTTTAAAAGTTCTTGAAATGTTCCGGATTGACTGACCTTCATGTCTTAAAGTAATGATGGACTGTCTTTTCTCTTTGCTTATTTGAACTGTTCGTCCCATAATATAGACTGGGTCTTTTACCAAATAGGGCTATCTTCTGTATACCACCCCTACCTTGTCAAAACACAACTGATTGGTTCAAGCGCATTAAGAAGGAAAGAAATTCCACATATTAATTTTAATACATTCCAGGTGACTACCTCATGAAGCTTGTTGAGAGAATGCCAAGAGTGTGCAAAGCTGTCATCAAGGCAAAGGGTGGCTATATGAAGAATCTCAAATATAAAATATATTTTGATTTGTTTAACACTTTTTTGGTTACTACGTCATTCCATATGTGTTATTTCATAGTTGTGATGTCTTCAGTACTATTCTACAATGTAGAAAATAGTAAAAATAAAGAAAACCCCTGGAATGAGTACGTGTGTCCAAACTTTTGACTGGTACTGTACATGTGTGTCAGCTTATTCATAATGTATGTGAATCTGTGTGTACACGTGCATGCGTACGAGTGTATGAGGCGGTTACTCACGCGTGGTCTCCTGACTGGTCATAGGGTCACTGGCCTCCTCTCCGTACATGGCGTACACGGTCACTGTGTACTCTGTGTCTGGAGTCAGGTTCTCCAGTTCCACTTCGTTCACAGTCTCAGCCACTTTCACCTGCACAAACAGTCATCAGAGACCTTAGACGAGGTGACAGACAGGTACGCAGAGAGGTTGGCAAAGGAGCAAGATATATACAGGGGGTTGACAGAGACAGAATATCAACCATCAAACAGACAAGGGCAAGGCAGTCACACAGCCAGATAAAGTGGCAGCCAGCCAGCCAGACGTGATACACGAGGGTGTGAAAAAAAGTGATTTTTCCTGCATTTTACAGAATGAACCATACTGCCCCAAGATTGCATTCGTTTTAGGCTATTCTATATAGAGGCTGCAGATTTTAACTAAACAACCCAGATATGCACTTAAAACCTGTCTGGATCAATCGACAACAGTCAATGTAACATTTAGCACAAAAACTTCAAGCATCACTTTGAGAAAAAGAGAGAAAAGCCCTGGAAGCCATGTTGTGCCCCAACAGGCTGAGCAAGTGAAACTGTGAACCTGAACTGATTACTGTGCCTGGAGGGAGTGTTCTTTTTTAATGAGCACTAACAGGATGGGTGGAATTTGAGCGGTGGAGGACTTTGCCCTCATTTTCTCTCTCCCTCTCCCCACACCCCCTTTCACTGTACTAGTTACAATGTATTCTAAATATTTCCTTGATTTGAGTCTAAACTCCCTCCCTTGCTACTTCTTTATTTTCCTCTGTATTTAAATTTAGCCACTCCATTTCTTAAATCCTCTTCTCTCTCTTTCCGTCTCCATCTGTGCTTTGGATTATATTTCTTCTTTCCTTTTCTTTCTGACAGTCTTTTCTCCTTCTCTCTGTCTTTATTTTACCATCTCATTCCTCGTCTCGCTCATTCTCTCATCCTCCTTTCTCTATCCTCTCCGTCCTCCCTTCTCTCTCTTTTTTCTCTCACCTCCTTCTCGTCGGCGGCGTCTCCCTCGGTCAGTGGGGCATAGAGGATCATGTAGCCAGAAGCCCCCTCTGCGACCCTCCAGCGGGCTCTCATGCTATTGTGGGTGATGTCAAACAGCTCCAGGTTGTTCACCATGGGTAGGGCCACTGTAACACACAAGGGTTATACAGGGGTCACGCCATAGAACTACTACAACAGCCATCAACATTCAAGTCAACATTCAGGATTACAATTCTATATTAGTCATATTGAGGGTACCAATGAGGGTGCAGTCAAATTGGTCAGAGGGGCTTTGCCCGTTCTAGTAATTTTATTTCTACGGGTCACACACAGTTCACACAGGGTTCAGACTAAGTCCTGACTTAGACCAGTAGATCAGGTTTAGCAAAATCCTCCTTACGGAGCACTAACATCAAATCAAATCAAATGTTATTTGTCACATGCTTTGTAAACAACAGGTACAGACTAAGAGTGAAATGATTACCTACTGCATTGTAGGTTTTTGCTCCAGCCCTGCTTCTACTCTAATTAAGGTCCTGACGTGCAGCTGATCAGGGGTTAGCGGTAGGAAGTGGGTTAGGACACAGTTACACTAGCAGTACATTTCACTAGCAGTCCATTATTCATATCCCAGCAGCAGCAGGGCCAGGTGCTCAGAGTACCAGTAGGGAGTGATTACTCACAGTTGAGAGGGATTACCTAGCTGAGAAGCTGATTGGAAGTAGCCTCCTGACCCGGCAGGGTTTTCCCATTTGTGTCTGAATCTGTTTCCTTAGGTTGGCATGCTTTTTTGTTTTTCCTTTTGTAGACTATTATCTTTGTCCCCATTTGAACCTAATAACTTGCTTGTGCTGGCCGACTAGGGATTCCCAACTGAGCTCTTCCTGAACCTTGGTGAGTAGGCTATACTGTCTCCACTAGGGACAAAGACATACAACACCCTGATCGCACACCTCAAGGTTACAGACTCGTTAGAATGTCTTAGCTTCCCTTGATTGGCCAGAGTTTATATACACTCTTAGAAAAAAAGGTGCTATCTAGAACCTAAAATGGTTCATCAGCAGTCCCCATAGGAGAACCCTTTGAAAAATATTTTTTGGGTTCCAGGTATAACCCTTTTGGTTCTAGGTAGAACCCTTTTGGGTTCCATGAAGAACCCTTTCTAGTTTCGTAACATACTAAGAGGAAAAGCAAAGGTCAAATTGTAAACAATTTGGCATAATTCACAATTCACACAGCAAAGCAATCTCCATTCCTGTTAACCTGTTTGACCAAGAGTGGCCTTAGCCCCTCCCTTAACCTGTCTATAGAAATACATAAATGGTGAGCCTAAACGCAATACGGGCTACTTAAGCGTCAAAAAGTGAGAGCCTTTACAGCATTACTGGATGTCTGGATGTCATAAATTGTCTTACTTCCTCCTCCATCTGTATGTCAGTCTTGACAGCGGTAGGTTACTCACCATCCCCATTAACTTTGAGACAAGGTCAATTGTGTACTTAGTATTCACAGATTTCCATGGGGGGATTTCATTGCCATTCATCAACTTCTAGCCCCCACTAAATTAGATGAGATTCAGTTTTGTAACTAGACTTACATGTGGTAGTGCTGCCTCGGAGGGCCTCGCTAGCTGATCTGGCGTAGATGGCGAACACGGCCACCTGGTACTCAGTCAGGGAGAGGAGGTAGTTGAGCACCACTGTGTCCACTGTGCCCTGCACCACCTTCTCCTCGGGCTGGCCCCCGCTGGCAGGGTAGAACACCACCCGGTACTTCTCCACCGTGCCAGGGGAGTGGGTCCACGACACCCGGAAACTCCTGGCCGTCACTTCTGAGGTCACTAGGTCTCTGGGAGCAGCCATGGTGACTTCTGGGCCTGTGTCGCCTGAGAGATTGTAGAGTGGGAGAAGAATGAGAGAAAGGATGGGAGGATGTAGGATGGCAGAGGAAATAGAAAGAGTTAGAAGATGTAGGATGGCAGAGGAAATAGAAAGGGTTAGAAGATATAGGATGGCAGAGGAAATAGAAAGGGTTAGAAGATGTAGGATGGCAGAGGAAATAGAAAGGGTAGAAGATGTAGGGTGGCAGAGGAAATAGAAAGGGTTAGAAGATGTAGGATGGCAGAGGAAATAGAAAGGGTTTGAAAATGTAGGATGGCAGAGGAAATAGAAAGGATGGGAGGATGGATTTGTTTGTGTTCCGGTGGATCTATCCAAAATCACTGAAGTGTCACTATTTAAACAATGTCTGCTTGTACAAAGGTATACTATATGACTAAATGTCTATACAGTCCCATGCATTTGACCCAGGTATGGGAAACCTATTTTCTTTTTTTATACAAATAACCATTCAAATACTCAAATAAAAGTACTGTACTTGTTTGGGCTGTATATTTGAAAATACAAAAATACACAGAAAATAATTTTAAATACTAGATACTCAAATACACATGTATTTGAACCTAGGTCTGGATGTAACATTCTCAATTCTCCTTTCTGAATCTACTACTCTACTTGAATCTGGCTCACCTTTGATGGCCTTGTCGAGCTGTTCGACCCGGTCACAGACGGTCCTGGTCAGACCCTCCACGATGGAGCTCATGGCGCTGAAGTCAGCCACGTTGTAGACGTGCGTCTCCTCTGGAGGCGAGCCAATGGCCTTCAGCTCTTTCTCATCGGCGTTCTTCACACCTTTATAGAGAGAGAGAGGGGGAGATAGATAGAGAGAGAAAGAGATATAAATATATGTTTCACATGCCAATAAAGCCCTTTGAATTGAGAGAGAGAGATGAATAGATTTAGACATCTCTAGAGGACATATCACTACACTGGGCAGGTGTCAGAACAGGTGGCTTCACATTCAAACCAGATTTCCCAAATACTGTATGAATGTAAAAGGTGAAAGAATGCCCTCCATCCGTCAAGAAAAGTGCATCTGCATTCAATCTGTTTAACTACAGTAGTATATGAGCATTTAGAGAAAACTAAGATGAGGCTTTGTCTCGTACCAATGGCAAACAGCTCTATTCCCGCCTCTCTCAGACTCCGCGCCGGGGGTTGGACATCGTCTTGAGACTTCCCATCTGTGATCAGGATTCCAATTTTGGGAACGCCGGCCCTGGATCCGGACTCGGGTTTGTAACTGTTCTCAAGGATGTATGTCAATGCAAGACCTACAGTAGAGAAGAGCAGTATACTGTCTAACTCTTGCATACACAGGGGTTCTTGAGGGCTGTCACATACAGTATTAGCGTCTTTGTTGGGTTATTGGGTTGCCTGGCTAAATCTCTAAGATATGGTCAAAATGTAATGGAAAACGGATTGTCAATCAGGTTATCTGGACATGTAATAAAATGTGGTAGAATGACATCATGAGCGTAATTTGTTGCAGAGTGGGTAATGTGTATTATGTGGAGTTCAGTGGTATTACAGAGTACAGAGGAAGAAAGGATTCCTTTCCAGTACCCGTCAGTGTGTTCCCTCCTTTGTAGGGAAGGTTCTTCACAGCGTCGATGACTGCTTCTTTGGTGGTGAAAGTGTTCAGGTGCCACTCAATCCTGGGGTCACCACTATACTGGGCCAGACCTGTGCAAAGGGAATCAACACTCAGGGTAGCTTCTCTCAACACACAAACACACGCTGTTATTGTACTGACGAGCAGCTAATCATTTATTACCCAGATGAAACACAGCAGCACAACAACACAGAAACTACAGTACCCGTGACTTGAGTGGGTGGGATAGAAAGGCTAATCATCTAATCATGAGCGCTTTAGCAACGCTGCTTTCTTATGCTTATAATTATAATGATGATGACAATGATAGGGAAACAACGTCACCAATGGCGATGAATAAAGACACCAGTAAAATGGCTGACAGATCGTTTCCTCACCTATCCGTGTCTTGTCAAACTCCACATGGAAGGCGCTAACCAGATTCTCCAGGAACATGCGGACCAGACGGAAGTTTATCCGTCCGATACTCCATGATCCGTCCACCAGGATCACAATATCCGCTATGGCCGGGGTCTTACACATGAACTGCTCTGTAAAGGAAAAACATACAGACCAGATTATGTTTAAACCAACATACTAATGACAAAGCATTTAAACAATAGCCTAGATAAAACACAAGAATATACAACATACCACTACTGAGCGTAAAGGGGAAAGTAAGGTCACTGAAGAGAGTAACTTATCAAATAATGGTAAACTGAATCAAACAATTACAATGTTATCATGATTTAAAAACAATTTAAAAAACATTTGTAATTCTTTGAAGTGCAGCTTAGGTCCAAAGCATTTGTTTATTCAGTTCAATACATCTTCCCATAAAATTCCCTGAGGGGTAATTTAGTGCATAATTCATGCAAAATAATGCTAGTGCTCATGATTACACCCAGTCAATGAAGAGAAAATAGGCCTTGATTAGGTGACATTTTATTTAGACACTCTATGCTACATAGCTTTTCACATAATAACATATCTCATTATGCCTCCTCTCACAATCTGTGCCGATCTATTAAAGTAGAGAGGCCTGTCATTAGACCATAAACAGACATGATGACAGCAATGTGCTGGATATTATCCTGATCCGACATACTCAGAGAGCGTGAGTGAAAGCCATTGAGCCAGAACTCTCTCTCTGTGTGGATTCAGAAGGTTTCTGCAGGGTATGCACAAATCTGCATTGAATACTGTATGTATCTTAAGTTCAGGAAATAATTCATGAAAGAAACTCTGACTTTCACAGTTCAGAAAACTTTCAGAGTCTTATAGGAAATAATATACCCAGAATCAAGATTTTTTTGTTGACAGTATATTTCTCCTATGCCAATTATTGTGTGTGAGAATTGTGAAATTGGGTGACCAGGAAAGACACAGATAACTAGAATAGGGCAGCAGTTTATTGTTTAAAAGCAAAATACTGTAAAAGTAATCCAGCATTCCATCAGCCTTTATGGTGGATTACAATGATTGATTTCAGATTGTAAATTAGCTGTAGGTGGTATGTGCCACTTTTCCCCATCGAGCATTCCATGCACACAGCTGCAGTGGCACACAAATTCCGTCTGAGCTGAGAGGACCGATATCTTCTGGATGTTTAGCTCTACCTCTGGGGAGAGAGGAAATACAGTACATAACATCAATGTCGAGATCATCACATAAACAATATTTCAATCAAAAAGGTGTGGTTGGGTTCAAATCCATGCAAAAGACATACTGAACAATACGATGTTGGTTGGAAAATATATAATATATAATTCAATAACCATCTTATCCCCCAGATGTAGAACAAATACTTATCAGGCTGGAACATTTTACCCAATCTAGGGTAGAACTGCATTTTTTAAGAGTCATTTAATTTGTCACTGACAGAAACAGAGTGGTCTATCACTTCCTACAAGTCTGTACAGTCCTGGAATCTCTGTTTCCAAACCAATCAATATCTCAGCATAATAGACCTTAGTAAAGGAAGTAAAACAAAAAAGTGTTTTGTGTGTGTCAACCTCATAAAATAACCTCCTGTTTCCTGAACATTTAATTGAAGGGCAGGGCACCATTTTGGAGTGAATGAAAGAGCATTGTCTGAGTGCCTTAATAGCAGGGCAGCAAACATAGCCAGGTGGATAGACGGTGGGAGATGGGGAGTGAGAAGTGTGAAGAGAGAGGGCGAAGGAAAGAGAGAGAGATGAGTAGAACAAGACATCTCTAGATGACATATCACTACACTGAGTAGTTGTCACAACAGGTGGCTTCACATTCAAACCAGTTTTCCTGAATACACTATATATAAGAAAGTATTTGGACACCCTTTCAAATTAGCGGATTCGGCTATTTCAGCCACACCCGTTCCTGACGTGTATAACATCGAGCACACAGCCATGCGATCTCCATAGACAGACAGTAGAATGGCCTTACTGAAGAGCTCAGTGACTTTCAACGTGGCACCGTCATAGGATGCCACCTTTCCAAGGTATAGGAGGACAGAGGGTGGAGAGAGTGGTAGACACTATACAGACAGACGGATAGGAGAAGGACACTGAAAAGTAGAGGGGATAGTAAGAATAGAGAAAGGGAGAGGGTTGAAAGAGGGAGGGAGAGATTCTTTTAGAACATAGCTATTAGTGGAGGACCTCAGGCGCTTGTGGCTCTGATGGGTCACAGGGTCAACAGTCAAGGCCAAGCCGGGGTCAGGGTTAAGGTGACTGCGGTAACGCCTAGAGGGAGAGGGAACCAAGAGTTCCCATTCCTCCATGTCAAAGCTGGTCCATGCACCGCTCCCTCATCCGCATCCAGATTTATAATGTGTGTAATTTACAAACACAGAGGAGAGAAGTCACCATCGCCTCAAGATAAGGGCCTAACATTCCTCTCCAAAAACATGAAAGGGCAAAGTAGTTGTGTGCAGCGGCTAGTAGCAGATTCCAAAGATGTATGTCCACTAGGCAGATAACCTCAAAGGTCAGCTCATTAATCTACAGTATGAACATGGCAGGGTTAAAGTGATCGATTAGTGAAAGCTACACGTGACAAAAGTGACACGTATGCACAGTACCAGTCAAAAGTTTGGACACACCTACTCATTCCAGGATTTTTCTTTATTTTTACTATTTTCTACATTGTAGAATAATAGTGAAGACATCAAAACTATGAAATAACACATATGGAAACATGTAGTAACCAAAAACGTAGCCACCCTTTGCCTTGATGACAGCTTTGCACACTTTTGGCATTCTCTCAACCAGCTTCATGAGGTAGTCAGCTGGAATCCATTTCAATTAACAGGTGTGACTTGTTAAAAGTTAATTTGTGAAATTTCTTTCCTTCTTAATGCGTTTGAGCCAATCAGTTGTGTTGTGACAAGGTAGGGGTGGTATACAGAAGATAGCCCTATTTGGTAAAAGACCAAGTCCATATTATGACTAGAACAGCTCAAATAAGCAAAGAGAAACGACAGTTCATCATTACTTTAAAACATGAAGGTCAGTTAATCTGGAAAATTTCAAGAACTTTTAAAGTTTCTTCTTCAAGTGCAGTCACAAAAACCATCAAGCGCTATGATGAAACTGGCTCTCATCTAGCCCAAATAAATGCTTCACAGATGCTTCACAAATAAATGCTTCACAAGTAACAGACACATCTCAACATCAACTGTTCAGAAGAGACTGCATGAATCAGGCCTTCATGGTCGAATTGCTGCAAAGAAACCACTACTAAATGACACCAATAAGAAGAAGAGACTTGCTTGGGCCATGAAACACAAGCAATGGACATTAGACTGGTAGAAATATGTCCTTTTGTCTGATGAGTCCAAATTAGCGATTTTTGGTTCCAACCTCTGTGTCTGTGTGAGACGCAGAATAGGTGAACGGATGATCTCCGCATGTGTGGTTCCCACCGTGAACCATGGAGGAGGAGATGTGATGGTGTAGGGGTGCTTTGCTGGTGACACTGTCAGTGATTTATTTAGAATTCAAGGCACACTTAACCAATATGGCTACCACAGCTTTCTGCAGCGATACGCCATCCCATCTGGTTTGCGCTTAGTGGGACTATCATTTGTTTTTCAACAGGACAATGACCCAACACACCTCCAGGCTGTGTAAGGGCTATTTGACCAAGAAAAAGAGTGATGGAGTGCTGGATCAGATGACCTGGCCTCCACAATCACACCACCTCAACCCAATTGAGATGGTTTGGGATGAGTTGTACCGCAGAGTGAAAAAAAAAGAAAAAGAAAAAGCAGCCAACAAGTGCTCAGCATACGTGGGAACTCCTTCAAGACTGTTTAAAAAGCATCCCTCGTGAAGCTGGTTGAGGGAATGCCAAGAGTGTGCAAAGCTGTCATCAAGACAAAGGGTGGCAACTTTGAAGAATCTCAAATATAAAATATATTTGAAATTGTTTTACACTTTTTTGGTTACTACACGATTCCATATGTGCTATTTAATAGTTTTGATGTCTTCACTATTATTCTACAATGTAGAAAATAGGGAGTCCCATAGGGCGGTGCACAATTGGCCCAGCTTCGTCCGGGTTTGGCCGGGGTAGGCCATCACTGTAAATAAGAATTTGTTCTTAACTGACTTGCCTAGTTAAATAAAGGTTCAATAAAAAATGAGTAGGTGTGTCCAAACTTTTGACTGGTACTGTATATACACACACATACTTGCTTATTCCTATACACTGAGTGTACAAAACATTAGGAACACTTGCTCTTTCCATGACAGAGATTGACCATTTGAATCCAGGTGAAAGCTATGATGCCTTGTTAATTCCACTTAAATCAGAGTAGATGATGGGGAGGAGACAGGTTAAAGAATGACTTTTAAGCCTTAAGACAATTGAATGGGTGAATGGGCAAGACAAAAGATTGAAGTGCCTTTGAACGGGGTATGGTAGTAGGTGCCAGGCGCACCGGTTTGATTGTCCCAAGAACTGCAACGCTGCTGTCAACAGTTTCCCGTGTGTATTAAGGATGGTCCACCAATCCAGCCAATCCAGCCAACTTGACACAACTGTGGGAAGCATTGAAGTCAACATGGGCCAGCATCCCTGTGGAACGCTTTCGATATCTTGCAGAGTCCATGCCCCAACGTATTGAGGCTGTTCTAAGGGCAAAATGGGGTGCAACTAAATATTAGGAAGGTGTTCCTAATGTTCTGTACACTCAGTGTAAATAAGCAGGTAAGAAAAATATACAATCTGGTCACATATACCATGAATTTATGCAACTACTCGAAACAAACTAGCTCCCTCTGACAATAATACATGTGATCAGCCAGTGATCCCTCTGACAAAAATACATGTGATCAGCCAGTGATCCCTCTGACAATAATACATGTGATCAGCCAGTGATCCCTCTGACAAAAATACATGTGATCAGCCAGTGATCCCTCTGACAAAAATACATGTGATCAGCCAGTGATCCCTCCAACAATAATTGATGTGATCAGCCAGTGGTCCCTCTGACAATAATATATATGATCAGCCAGTGGTGCCTCTGACAATAATAGATGTGATCAGCCAGTGGTCCCTCTGACAATAACAGATGTGATCAGCCAGTGGTCCCTCTGACAATAACAGATGTGATTAGCCAGTGGTCCGTCTGACAATAATAGATGTGATTAGCCAGTGTAGCTCCGCACCAGCCCTCCTACCCCAGTGGCAAATCTAAGCCTAATAATCTCATAGGGTTGACATTATTCACAGGAGCTGTCTCCGAGGAGCTCTACCATACAGGAGAATAATGAAATCATGCAGAATAAACTACACTAAACAAACAAATATAAACGCAACATTTAAAATGTAGGTCCCATGTTTCATGCGCTGAAGTAAAAGATCCCAGACATTTTCCAAACGCACAAATTTGTTTACATCCCTGTTAGTGAGCATTTCTCCATTGCCAAGATAATCCATCAACCTGACAGGTGTGGAATATCAAGAAGCTGATTAAACAGCATGATCATTACACATGTGCACCTTGTGCTCGGGACAATAAAAGGCCACTCTAAAACGTGCAGTTTTACGTCTCAAATTTTGAGGGAGCGTGCAATTGGCATGCTGACTGCAGGAGTGTCCACCAAAGCTGTTGCCAGAGAATCAAATGTTTATTTCTCTACCATAAGTCTTTTAGAAAATTTGAAAAACGTCTTTTAGAAAATTTGGCAGTACGTCCAACTGGCCTGACAATCGCAGAGTACGTGTATGGCATTGTGTAGGTGAGCGGTTTGCTGACGTCAACATTGTGAACAGAGTACCTCATGGTGGCAGTAGGGTTATGGTATGGGCAGGCATAAGCTATGGACAACGACCACAATTGCATTTTATTGATGGCAATTTCAATGTACAGAGATACCATGACAAGATCCTGAGTCCCATTGTCGTGCCATTCATCCGCCGCCATCACCTCATGTTTCAGCATGATAATGCACGGCCCCATGTAGCAAGGATTTGTACACAATTCCTGGAAGCTGAAAATGTCCCAGTTCTTTCAGTTCTTGGCCTGCATACTCACCAGACACGTCACCCATTGAGCATGTTTGGGATGCTCTGGAGCGACGTGTACAACAGCGCGTTCCAGTTCCCGCCAATATCCACCAACTTCGCACAGTCATTGAAGAGGAGGGACAACATTCTACAGGCCACAATCAACAGCCTGATCAACTCTATGTGAAGGAGATGTGTTGCGCTGCATGAGGCAAATGGTGGTCACACCAGATACCGACTGGTTTTCTGATCCACGTCCCTACCTTTATACCTTTATATTTTTGTTCCAGTATATAAGGAGGACTCTCCATGCTTCCCTCCCACAGGCATCCCGCAGACGACAGTAAAACCAATAATACAAGCCTCAATATAGCAATGCTAGTTTTCTCTTAATGTTATTCTAGTATATGGAATATGTGGCTGAAATATGTAAGGCATTAGATATGAGCAGTGTCTTATTAATAGTGATCGAATGGTGTATGGTTCATCTGTACGGTTCTTACTGGTCCATTGATATCAGATTATGATAGGTCTCTATGGCATTCATAATTCTCTAGGGGATCCAGGTGGATTTTTCCTCATGCATTTCTCTGAAAACAATGCAGGTATAGGCTAATGTTTTTCAATTTAATTTGAAAAGAATCGACTTAAAATTGACTTCATCATCGGGCCTGATGAAGGATGTTGTGACAGAAGAATCTCCTATTGTCCAATAAAATCCAAAATGTGTCTACAAAATGTATGGCCTTCTGTCTGCATATTTTCCACCATACTTTCTCATACCATAAGCTTATTTGTGAAGATGTTTAAGCTAAGAGGCCACACGGCCCCACTCCCAGTGAGTGATGGGACTACAGCGACTGGGGCAGAGTGGAACAGGTAAAGCCTCACCTCTGGGTATTGGCTTTGTGACTGTGAGGCGATGCAGCATATGAAGAAAGGGCCGCGCTGTCAACCAAGCGAGGATGTTACTCGTTTATCTGTCAGCCCCATACGGTAGAGAACCGAACAATGAGCAGACAATGTGACAACGTTCAGACGTTGTCGTGGGAACCCGGGGGAAATTACTGTAAGTCAGACTTGTCCTGCGAATATTCAAATGCACTTCTGTCGCTAGAAACAATTAACAACAGACTGGAGGAGTTGGGTGATGTGACAGCCACACTGACTCACACAACATCCTGGCAGGTGTGTGTGTGTGTGTGTGTGACATCTCAGAAAGTGTACACTCACTCACTCACTCACTCACTCACCCAAAACCAACACCAATAACAACAAAGGAAACATCACATTTTTTTCATAAGAAAACTGTCATCAAAAGTTCAAGCCTCCGAGGCTAAACACGTCCACCTAATGAATGATGCTGGTCAACAGAGGCCCATTCCCTCGGGCAAGATGGACATGATCACGTGGCATCTTTTCTCTGGATGGGGTTGACTAGGTGACTTTAAACGTGTGCCCGTCTAACTGCCTGAGAGCATCCGTCACCTGTCACATTCCTAACCCTTCTATTTCTACTTGGGACTCCAAATGACTCTGTCTGAATGTCAAGTTCCATTGATGGAGATTTTTCTCCACGCTTCATAACTCAGTAAAGCCCGCACTTGCATTCATGGAATGCCAGACTCTCTCAGTCTAGGCCACAGCACTATTTTGCTCACTTTCAATTTGGCTTTATCAACAGTGGATCCATCTGCGATGAGGCATGCTCTGTTGATTCATCGTTCATCGTGATTTGTAGCAGGGGGAAATGACATTGCGTTGAGTTGTTTGTTGATTGCTGTTGATTTTGTACATAATGTATCCGGTAAGTTCGCTGTGGTCTGTATATGCATCAGCTAAAGCAGGGATGGGCAACTGATGGACCGTGTACCACTTTTTGTAGGCCTGCAGATCAATAGTAGAATACACAAAGTGTAATTTCGAAATTTGGTTGTGCATCAGCAGTTTTTCTCTTGTTATTTCAGTCAATGACAGTCACTCAATTAGCCCATGTCAGCTAACATTATTTTTATTGAAATGTTAGTCTAGCGACCAGCTATCTAAATCATGGTCGAATTATCGACCTGGGGGCCACCATTGATCATCAGATATCATATTAAAAACGGCAAACATTTGTCTCTACCCTTTGGCAAAAAGTGAAGAATTGCAGGAAATTAGCTGTAAAATTGCGAATTTCTCTCTCCACCTCATGGCAAAATGAGTAGAATTGCATGAAATTAGTTAACAAGAGCCCCCAAAAGGCTAGGGCCGACTCTGACTGCATGTGTGGGTATGGATGTGGGTACGCAGCCCCTCATGATGAGTCCGATTTGTTGTGGCCTCCACCCCCATCAAAGTTGTCCATCCCTGAGCTAGAGCCATGTACAGTAAACGGGTTCCTTTCACGACAAGCTGACAGACCGAGCCAGCCAGGTGAATTTCTTTTGCAATGAAACTGTTATAAAACCTGTTATAACACCATCAAATGAATGACATAATACCTGTCACTCAATAGGAAGCAGTATCCCAAGAGTCCAGCATAAAAGTTGCAATGCTCCATTTGTCCATCAAATTATTTCCATTTCATAACAGTGTTTCCTGCGTGTCTTACATGAACAGCATTACGGCTGAAGATCAAAAGTACTATACAGTCTGTTACCAAACTAATTAATTACAGGGAATTGTGTGCCTTTGACACTGAACAGAGAATTCCAACAGTTACATGAGTTCAGCCTTAAAAAAAACATGCCTGTGACTGTGTCCATGGTTACAAAAATACCTCAGGTTGCTCTTATGTCTTGTGAAAATACTGTGTTTTCCAGACATCCAAGAGAATTAGGAAAGTAAGCCATGCTTCAAAACACTAGTTTGCACCTGTTATTGCTGAATTTGTGCTGTTTTACAAGGCAAATTGTCACATTTTCATTCACTACTGCACAGATATTTAATCGCATCTTAATCAACAAAAAAGCGAAATAACGACCTCCTCCTTCGCTAAACATTGCCACAAAAGACACCACTACCATAACATATTCTGTACCCATCTCTTAGCTGTTGTTCATGAGCCTAGAGAGAACCTCTCTGTCCTCAAAGCAGCCCTGCCTGTAGGCTACTACAGACCACTAAATGTCTTCTATGCTTAAAATATGACCTGTGGTTCCTGGGGGCGACACTACAGCACGTTAGGGTCCCCTGAAGAGTGGGGGAAATCAGGAGCAAGCTGTGATTTCATTATCTCGCCGGCCTCTCCGGATACAGCCCAATTACCTCCGTGTGAACAAATGACCGTGTAATTAAAGTTAAACAAATGGGCCATGTCATCGCAGCGTAATACTGTCTGGCAGCACCACCTCCCCAACCACCTGCTAGTTAAGGGACATTGAGGAAGCGTAATATCCTCCTTGACCCCCAAGCGACAGGGCGGATGATAAGCTAATGCTATCTGCGCTAACTTGAGCAAGTAGCAGTGTAGCCAGCGGGAACTGAAAGCCGTCTAGCTGAAAGGTAAAGGATATGGTCTGGTACTGGTTGTGGTTATTGGTTCAGATGTACTGGTAACTGCTTATGCCGCTGCATATAGAATATACCTCAAAGCTGGAAGGGCAAACATAAACTGGAAAGAAATGAAAAGAGGTTAAGTAATGCCTATGATAATGTTATGGCAGTGTAATATACCACATGGCACACGCCCATACCCATATACTCATCTAGAGCCAAAAGGGGCTAAAAATCAATGTGTCATACATAAACTACGCCATTTTATCCCTTCACTGACTGACACCAATTACTTTTCGCTCAAAAATGTGTCAATCAACCCTGAGCCTCGGATCCCAAACCCCGGCCACTGCACAACATAAGCGCTGCCATGGCGATGCATGAGTCATCCGGCCTTAATTACCTATTTGTGTCCCTTATGACACCATCGCCACTTCTGGATGCGCCGACTCTGCCGAGCACGGCCCCAGCAGCTTCAATTAGGGCATAAATATAGGGGCCTAATATCCTTCCTGGGCCCAGTTCAGAGAGGGTAGGCGTGGAGGTAAGTGCTAGGTTGTGTGGGACTGAGGCGTCTGCCAGGCCTTGGGCACACCTTTATGCCCTCTGGTATATCTGCACACCCAGGCAGGCAGGGAGCTACAGGGGGTTTACTTAGCAAGCCTGGAGCTGTCCAAGAATGGGCCCCTGTGATAACATAGCAAAGGTATTCTGCAAGTGTGGGCAAGGAGATAGCTGCCTGTGTCAACTGTCTACATGCAATGGAGAGAGAGAGGGAGAGTCGAGAGAGAGAGGGAGAGAGGGAGGGAGGGAGGGAGGGAGGGAGGGAGGGAGGGAAACAGTGAGGAGGAAGAAATGAGAGCTTGACAGGGAAATAAAGAGTTGGAGAAAGAGAGAAGATAGAGAGTGAAGGAGAAAGCAAAGCAGCATCATTATATCCGAGTTATTTTCCCCTTCTGTCTTTTACTCATAGGCAATTCCAGCATTTTAAGAGACGGCAGGTGATCCATCGCAGACCTCAAAGCACCACAGGGATCCTTACACCACACTCCATAACTGCAAAACACTTTTTGACACCTCGGCCAAATCATAGCTCTTTAAGCCAGAAGCACAGACGATCCAAGTCACCATGAAACACACACTCCACAGGCGTTTCATAAACACTGTTACTATCTTTGTCTGAAAACAAAATCCTAAATCTACCACTAATAGCCTGTTTCAGCCCACCAACAGCTTTTACAATATCCCTGTTTTTTTAAAATATATTGACACTGGTTACAGACAAGGGGCAATACTGTGGCAGACACTTTGAGATCAATCCTTTGCAAATAATCAATATTTAGTCTCCAGGTCTCTTTTATCTGTTTGAACTAAATTCCCAATCTGGCCCTCAAACCATCATGGTCACCTAATAATCCCCAGTTTATAATTGGCTCATTCATCCCCCTCCTCTCCCCTGTAACTATTCCCCAGGTCGTTGCTGCAAATGAGAACATGTTCTCAGTCAACTTACCTGGTAAAATAACGGTAAAATAAAAAATAAAAATAAAAACTCAGCTGGAAGGGTGTGTTAAAATACCTCTGCAACTATTGCATACACAGCCTTTACCCTGACAGATGTTATTTCAGTTGGGGCTGAATCCTCCTATACAGTATTAGCCCTGAGACATAACTGTAGACTCCTATAACATTACAGCTTTGTATCAGTGTCATGATGACTGGTTTTAAACTTTGTCATTCCAGTCTTTACATCCTGGCCGATCGTTTACCATAACAGATTTATAACAACTTCATGCTCATTTTAAAAGGAAAACAGTTTTATGCTTACCTTGGTTTTACGGAACATGGCAATCACAAGTAGATCATTGCTCCAAAATGCTTCAATATCCAGTGCTTTTGTTTTAATCAGATCCTCTCAGGCTCTGTCTGTTTCAGGACCACAAGACAGTGTCTGTGGTACCTCTGGTGTCCAGTTAGAAGTTTTGTATACTGGGATCCAATGTAGACTTACTTTAATTGACAATTTTTCAGCCCTGGAATTTCCTTCAAAGTCCACTTGAAATGAAGCACATTGCAGTTGTTGCTCCAAGGAGTGAGTGGGATCACATTCAAGGCCTTTCTTCTTCAGAAAAGTTCGAACGAATACATCACAAGGGCAATGTTTTCTAATTGTCGCATCCACTCCCAATGAAAAATGTACAGCTGTCCACTCCACCACCAGGTATAGCCTCAGCACAAACCAAGAGCCCTTTGGAGCTTCAACTTACCTGTGTGTCTTCAAGCTAATCTTCTCCATGTTGATTTCTTGGTTGATTTGAAGACTGAGCCATGGCAATTTCCAGATTTCAGGTTGGTCACTCATACATCCCATACTTACCTTCAGATATCTCATTGTTCTCCTCTGTGACACTGGTGTCTTTCTGGTTCTTGGGTTGTACATTCTGGGGCTGTACGTTCTTAACGTCAGGCTCTGAAAGTTGGGCTGAAACAAAGCAAACACATTTCCATTGACACATACCGTAGAATACATTTTGTCAAATGTGTTGGAACAATGGCAATCACACAGACCAGCTATTACCTTTGATTGAACAAGTTCATGAAATCATGGAATAGGTTGTAAAAGGTAAAAGGCTCTTCTCACCCTCAAATGTTCCTAGAAGTGGCTTGCTCTCCCGAGCACCTTTCAGAGCAGTGACCTTGACTGTGTACAACTTTCTGGGGTCAAAGTCTATGATCACTTTGGCTTCCTTCTTTGTCACCTCTAGTTCAGTCTCCTCTGCATCTGTAATCGGGAGAAAGTAACAAACAAGACCAATCTTTGTAAATATCCAAGAAATTGTTTTCACCTGATTGTTTATTAAGTACATTCGATTGAAAATGAGTTTACCATAATAAAAATATACTTTTTGGGATATTTTGACTATTTTGAAATCTCCTTTTCAGGTGGAATGTCAGGAATGACATTTGATGTTGCAATGAAGGATACCACTGGATACGGCAGTAAATGAACTGGGCAGCGGCTCAGCAGGCTGCTGCAGGACAAGTAAAGTGAGGCCTCAGTGTTCCAACACACCTGAATTACTTTAAGAAGCAGTATGCACAGTACATGGAGACACTCAGTTGGACTCACTCAACTGTCTCTCTCTTCGAAAACAACTTAACAGGGCTGTGTGAAAACAGGAGAGAACGCACTCCCCGTGTAGCCTACTGATTCTAAATCAATTTATATAAATCGAGCCTGGCAGACCATTAAAGCACTTAAGGGAATGTAGCTAAAATGTACTATTTATGCATTGACCCTAGGTTTCATCATTCTTGTTTTGCATATCAGAACAGAACTACGGAATTACAATTATCCTGACATTTAACACTCGTCTTTAACGGTGTTCACTGACACGTACAGTTCCTTCTTTATTACTATTTTGATATAGCTGCTAAGCACGGCCTGAAGCCAACGTGTTGCAAATGGAAGTGTGTAGGCATGTTGTAGAAATGGGGGTGTCAAGTCTTGTCAGGTCTTGCTTAAAGATGATGCGCCCATCATAGGTCATTCATAGGTATTATGGAGGCCTTATCTGACACAACTGGACCTTAGACGCACCCCTATGAATGATTCAAACAATCTTGACCAATACTTCCGAATGTACCGCAGAATACTTGAAAAGCAAGCACTGATATTTTTCTGTCTTTTTCAGCAAAATGTCTGTGTTGCAGCACACTCCGTATATATTTATATTTGAGTCATTTAGCAGATGCTCTTATCCAGAGCAACTTACAGTTAGTGCATTTATCTTAAGATTGCTAGGTGGGACAACCACATATCACAGGCATTATAATGTAAATTTTTCCCAATAAAGTAGTTATTGGTAGAGTCAGAGCTAGTGGGGGGGGGGGGGGGGGGTGAAGGCTGTTTTTATGTCCTGCCCAATGCATTCTCCAAATAGTCAAATAGAAGGTGAGGAGGATTATTTAAGATACTGTTTGAAGAGGTAGGGTTTCAGATGTTTTCGGAAGATCGGAAGGGACTCTGCTGTCCTAGCTTCAGGGGGAAACTTGTTCTACCATTGGGGTGCCAGGACAGAGAAGCGCTTGGACTGTGCTGAGCGGGAGCTGCCCTCCCGTATGGATGGGAGGGCCAAGAGACCTGATGTGGCAGAACGGAATGCTCGGGTTGGGGTGTAGGGTTTGAGCATAGCCTGAAGGTAGGGAGGGGCAGTTCCTTTTGCTGTTCCGTAGGTAAACACCATGGTCTTGTGGTGGATGCGAGCTTCAACTGGAAGCCAGTGGAGTGTGCGGAGGAGCGGGGTGACAAGAGAGAACTTGGGAAGGTTGAAAACCAGGCGGGCTGCTGCGTTCTGGATAAGTTGCAGGGGTTTTATGGCACAGCAGGGAGCCCAGCCAACAGCGAGTTGCAGTAGCCCAGATGGGAGAGGACACGCTTCCTGTGTGAGGTAGGGTCGTACTCTACGGATGTTATAGAACATGAACCTGCAGGAGCGGGTCACTGCTTTGATGTTTGCAGAGAATGACAGGGTGTTGTCCAGGGTCACGCCAAGGTTCTTTGCACATTGGGAGGGGGAGACGGTGGAGTGGTCAACCGTGATGGAGCGGTCTTTGAGCGGGCAGGCCTTCCCTGGGAGGAAGAGCAGTTCCGTCTTGTTGAGTTTGAGCTTGAGGTGGTGGACCGACATCCAAGTTGAGATATCTGCCAGGCACGCAGAGATGCGTGTCGCCACCTTGGTGTCAGAAGGGGGGAAGGAGAAAAGTAGTTGAGTGTCATCGGCATAGCAATGATAGGAGAGACCATGTGAGGATATGACGGAGCCGAGTGACTTGGTGTATAAAGAGAAGAGGAGAGGGCTTAGAACAGAGCCCTGGGGGACACCAGTAGTGAGAGTACGTGGTGCAGACACAGATCCTCCCCACGTCACCTGGTAGGAGCGGCTGCCAGGTAGGATGCAATCCAAGAGTGTGCATTGCCTGAAACACCCAGTCCTGAGTAGGTGGAGAGAAGGATCTGATGGTTCACGGTGACAAAGGCAGCGGATAGATCTAGGAGGATGAGAACAGAGGAGAGACAGTCAGCTTTGGCAGTGCGGAGAGCCTTCGTGACACAGAGAATAACAGTCTCGTTTGAATGACATGTCGTGAAGCCTGACTGGCTGGGGTCAAGAAGATCATTCTGAGAGAGATAACAAGAAAGTTGATCAGAGACAACACGCTCAAGTGTTCTGTAAAGAAAAGAAAGAAGGGATACAGTCTATTGTTTTTGATGTCAGATGAGTCGAGTGTTGGTTTCTTGAGGAGGGGAACAACTCAAGCCATTTTTAAGTCAGAGGGGTCGAATGGAAGAAGGTCTCCGGAGATGGTCTGGAGAAGGGAGGAAGGGATGGGGTTGAGCGGGCAGGTTGTCGGGTGGCCAGACCTCACTAGTCGCAGGATTTCATCTGGAGAGAGAGGGAGAAAGAGGTCAAGGCGTAGGGTAGTTCTGTGTGAGTGAGACCAGTGGACTCAATAGGCTGAGTGAATGAGTAGTCGATGTTGTCAACCTTTTTTTCAAAGTGGTTGACAAAGTTGTCCGCAGAGCGGGGATGGATTAAGGGGAAGGTGGAAGAGTTTCCTAGGGTTATAGGCAGAAGCTACAGGCAGAAATTTAGAGTGGTAGAAAGTGGCTTTAGCAGCAGATACAGAGGAAGAGAAGGTAGAGAGGAGGGAGTGAAAGGATGATAGGTCCTCCGAAGTTTATTTTTCCTCCATTTTTGCTCAGCTGCCCGCAGCCCTGTTCTGTAAGCTCGCAATGAGTCACTCAGCCACGGAGCAGGAGGGGAGGGCCGAGCCGGCCAGGAGAAATGGGAACAGTGCAAGCCATAGGATGCAGAAAGGGAGGAGAGTTGGGTTGAAGAGGCAGAATCAGGAGACAGGAGGGAGAAGGATTTAGCAGAAGGGAGAGATGATAGGATAGAAGATGAGAGAGTAGTTGGAGAGAGAGTGAAAAATTGCATGACCATCTGGGTAGGGGCTGAGTGGTTAGGGTTGGAGGAAAGGGAAATCAGAGACCTGGAGGAGGGGGGGGGGGTTGCAGTGAGATTAGTAGGCGAGCAGCCTCTTGTAAAGATGAGGTTAAGCGTATTGCCTGCCTTGTGATTTGGAGGGGATTGGGAAAAGGTGAGGTCAAAAGAGGCAAGGAGGGGAAAGAGAGAAATGAAATGAATTGAAGGCAGATGTCGGGAGGTTGAAGTTGCCAAGTACGAAGAGCAGTGAGCCATCGTCAGGAAATGAGCTTACCAAGGTGTCAAGCTCATTGAGGAACTCTCCAAGGGCACCTGGTGGGTGATAGATTACAATAATGTTAAGCTTGAGTGGACAAGTGACAGTGACAGCATGGAATTCAAATGAGGAGATGGACAGGTGAGAGAGTGAGAAAAGAGAAAATCTCCACATGAGTAGACCTGTGCCACCACCGCAACGACCAGATGCTCTCGGACTATGAGAGAAAACATAGTCAGATGAATAAAGAGCAGCCGGAGTAGCAGTGTTCTCTGTGGTGATCCTTGTCTCCGTCAGGGACAAAAAGTCAAGGGACTGAAGTGCAGCACAGGCTGAGATGAACTCTGGTTCTTGACCGCAGATCGGCAGTTACAAATGCTGCCAGAGACCGGGAATTCCACATGGGTTGTGCGCACAGGGTACACTACGTTAGAAGGGTTGCAGCGAAGCGGTGGGGAGCGTCTCTAAAGCCTACAGGGAGTGGTGCGAACAGGTCAGAAAACAGACACATAGTTGACAAAGCTACAAAAGAGAAAAATGAGATAATCTGTAAATAACTAGGTAAAATACTCAAGAGAGAAAGTGGTGTGGAGCCTTCCTCTCTTTCCTTCTTTTCGACCGGCGCTTGTCTATTTTCAAACACTTGCGCCAGGAATGGATTGGTAATTTGCCTGTCTTATATGAGCTCGCTTGCACTGAGGTGGGAGGGGTGGCAATATCTGAGGTGTGTCCTTAAAAACGTGCGCCAAAGTGCCAACTTCAGGCGGCGCTGGTGGGGATATATAAGACCAACCAAAAGCTGGTCTTAGCAGGTTGGTTATGGCATGGATTTCACAAACCTGATGTCATAATTTCACCACGGAATTTGCCATAATTGGATGAAGGTCGATTTTTTTAAACCGATTAATTCTGCATCGTTGCAGGGTTAAAACAACAACAACTTAAAGGGTTAAGTTTAGGTATTCATTTCAAGTGGTTAAGGTTACGGCTATGGTTTGGGGAAGGCTTATAACAAAATAATTAAAAACAATGCGCCGTTTCCATTAAGTATCATCAAGTACTCTCCCTGCTTGCTAGAGAATTGTGAACTGCCGTGGCGCAGTGATTTAAGCCGCATGCTCTGGCTCTGAGCCTTGTGAGTTTGAGCCCAGTGCTATTGTTTTTTTTTTGGGGGGGGGGCATATAGGCATATATCGACGTCCTCAGGACCTTTTCAAAAGTCTGAAATCAACGTCTCTTTCTTGTAACCAGCGCAGCCTATCCAGCCATGACGGACATTGCCCATATGCGCAAGGAACAAGAGAGATGTGCTTTTTGTGCCCCTAAACCTCAAAAGAGATTAGCTGATGCTGGCAGTGACCCTATTTAGAAACATTTAGGCCAACTATAACGAAAGCTGTTTCAACAGCAATGCGTTGGGTGTATTTCATGCATTTGCCAAGGAGCCTATCCATAAAAGGTTTCTAAAATAATTGTCTACTCGTGAGGCTTTTGCCGTCATGCTTTTGCGTTATTCACAATTCAAACTCTATTCGGCTTGTATCCGTCCCCATTTTCAGAACACGCCTACCAAAGACTCACTCCACCAAACATATTCAAATGATTCAGTCCTATAACGTGCTTATTGAGAACGTGCCTCACACATACAATACAATTTATGGTAGTCTAGTATGGTAGTCTTTTTTTTGAGGAGAAGTGCGACGCTTAAATACATGTAGGCCTGTACTCGTTGAAGCCAATTTGAACAATGTTGACTGTCAACACTGTTACTATAGCCTATCCTATTTAATAAACTGTAGTATCAAACCACAATGGACTACGATGAGAATATTCCATGCCCCCAGCCGCATTGGAGTTGACGACAATGCAAAGACTGTCAATAACCTACAGAACTTGGTACAACGGCATGCAATATTACTCCATGAACCGCGTTGTTTGGCCAGTGAATGGCTACGCCCTCGTCACACCTCAAATGTATTAATTTGTAAAATCCCGGCCTCCCGGGTGGTGCAGTGGTTTAAGGCACTGCATCGCAGTGCTAGCTGTGCCACCAGAGATTCTGGGTTCGAGCCATGGGTTGGCGCACAATTGGCCCAGCGTCGTCCGGGTTAGGGAGGGTTTGGCCGGCAGGGATATCCTTGTCTCATCGCGCACTAGCGACTCCTGTGGCGGGCCGGGCGCAGTGCACGCTGACCAGGTCGCCAGGTGTACGGTGTTTCCGCCGACACATTGGTGCGGCTGGCTTCTGGGTTGGATATGCATTGTGTCAAGAAGCAGTGCGGCTTGGTTGGGTTGTGTTTCGGATACATGGCTCTCGACCTTCGCCTCTCACAAGTCCGTACGGGAGTTGCAGCGATGAGGCAAGACTGTAACTACTACCAATTGGATACCATGAAATTGGGGTAAAAAAATGTATTTAATTAAATCGTCAAATCCCAGACCGTTATTGCCACCGCCAGCTACTGCGCCTATAATTCTGGTTGTGAATATTTCTGACACACCCCTGAACCTATAATCCTACTGCCAGTGTTACTACCCACAATCTAGGGCTGCATTCAATTCCACCCCAATCATAATGGTTTGTGTATGTCTGCGGGTGTTGCCCTCTGTCAAAGCAACTCTTATTCAATGAACAAAGGCTCACTGACTAGCCTCTCTCAGGAGCTCCCATTTCAACCCACACAGAATATGACAATTCTGACTGTTGAAATATCCTCTATTTTGCAGCTGGCATAAGGAGAAGTTCACCAGAGGAAGCAGGCTTGGTGGGGAGATGTGCTCCTTTAGCAGGGTGCCAGAGCTGGGATAAGATTGTGCCCCCCACCCTGGCCTGCCTCAGGCAGTTTAGATACAGCTGCTTGTGCTCTGCTCACTGGCGCTTACTCCATCATCTTTATCAACACCAGATCAAGGGCCAGGCAAGCCACTGGAGCTGCAGCTTTCCCCCTAGCTGCAGGTATGGTACTGTAAGGACTCAAAGTAAAAGCCATGGTGGAATGTCATGGAGTCTATCTATACATTGAGAATTGGCAATTTATAAATATCTTTCCTTAAGAACAACTTGAGAAGTGAAATGGTAGGCTGTACTACACATTGAGTCAAATTCGCCTAATACAGTGTTTCTCAAGTTGATACACGTCGTTGGCTTACTACGTGTATCAATCACAGTGATTAACATAGATTACAAAATGGATGTTTGGAGTTCATTTCTCAACGTGATTATAAAATGGAGGAAAATCACATACTCTGAAGTACTCCTATTTCTTTACTGAGAGTGTGTGCCAAAGACATTGGCTATCTCACTCTCCTAATTTCTTCATGATCATTACCAATCAGTCTGTGTCTTCTTCAACTCCTACTCCAATTACCGTTAATGAACTATAGTCAAACCTCCAGAAGTCATTCACGTCATAGGAGACGGGCTATAACCAGATGACATCATTATCTGACATGTAATTGATATGTCATTCTGTTTTCTACACTACAAGTATGAAGCCGTTTGTGAAACACGGAACATAAGTTAGAAAGCGTAGTCCTTCAGGGCCGAATCGTAACTTGATCGTAACATTGCTGGACCTTACCTGATTGTGTGCTATAAATAAATCTGTAGCTTTCAAAGTCTCCTTTCGGCTCTTTCCATGACACATGCAGCTGGGTTGCGCTCAGGACTTTGAAACGAAGTCTTCGTGGAGTGGCAACTAGACAAAAAAAAAGGCACAAAACACAGTTTTTAACAATAATTGACTAATTCAAGAAACGTTTGTATATAATATTCAATAGTAATATTGAATGCATGGTTAATATGACACCAAGACAGTGGCTGGGGTTCAATCAAGTGTAAAAAAAAAAACAATGTTCTTTGAAAAAACTGTCCGGATTCAGTAACTAGTAGAGTGCGACAGGTTTGGTGATTTTTTTTTGCCAATGAAAATGCATGAAACCTGAGATTCCCAAGTTAAAAGAGATTATAAAACTGTTAGCAGCTAGATTGAACTCCAGCCAGAGTTTGGCGAGGTAACAGGCACTCCATCTGTGTTTCAAGTCCTAAAAGATTGTATCTTGGCCAAATAAAAAAGATACAGATTCAAAGAGTACCACAGATGTCACAAAAAAAGCAGTCACATTCTCTCCCTTTGCCATTGATAGCTCTCATGTCTCTTTTGGAGGGGTGGGGGTCTTTTGTGCAGCACTTATCTCAGCATCAAAGGACCATCCCTGATCTCATCACGATTGCATTTGGCCGGAGCAGTCGAATTGAGGGTGTATTACAAAGCGTGTGCTCTTTACTTTGAGGCCTTTTCAGAGGAGAATGTGACTTTTTTTCAGTTGTAGCAGCGACAAAGGGAAAGGCACTGGAATAGCATCTATTCCTGTCTTCAAGAAGATATCTATCTACAAGTAGAGCAATATACCACTTCACCACTTCCTCTTGGGTCAACATCCCACAGCTCCGCACAGTAGTTAATACTAGGCATGACCAAATCCCAGAGTAAAATAAAATACAAATAAACATTCCCATCTAATTTGGTAATAATGGAAAGTTCTGCAAACAGTCCCACAAACTTGTCTTGTTTGTGTCCTCATTAGGAGCAGGCAAGCTATCTGGTGCCAATGTATTCTTTAAATACCTTCACTATGACTGACATAAATGAGAGCGAAGCTCTACAGTTGAAACATACAGAATAATGATGTGTGTATGAGATTATATTTGGAGACATTGATGTAGGTATGGAAAGAATACAACCAAGCACATAGAATGGAGTAACTCATCGGAAGGTAAAGAGCCCGGAGATGGTACATGGTGCAAACAGGCGAATAATAATACTGTACTGAGCTCACCAACCTGAAATGGGGGGTGGGTATTCAGCAGGGCTTAACTCTCTCTGAAAAAAAGATCTTCTCTGAAGAATGTCGTTTCCCCGAGTGAGAGAATTAGCATGTGTGTTGTTTGTGTATTTTTTTTTTTTAAACCTTCAGAGACTTTATGCATCACCATGTACAGTGAGCCAGGAAATATCCAGAACAGACGTCTCAGACTAGTTGTACGCTCGGTAAACAACATCTCCAAGACAAAGGACTTGCCTGTGTGAAGATGGGCTTAAGTTCTCATATATTTTTCATAGCCATCTTGTGCAAGCAGCCAGCAGGCTGCGGAGGGTTTAAGAGGCCACAAGTACCCATAGGGAGTTTGGAAGTCAGATACAGTACAGAATGTTTAATGCATTTTAATTCATATGTAAGAATTAGTTATAAGGGACATTTTGGCTGAGATGCTGACACTGTAGGGATGGGCACGTGGCCACATGCCATTGGGTGACAGTGGCCTGTGTTCCCAGACATCCCTCCCTTGTCTATCGCCTCAAGGGCCGGATGCTTTCAGTTAAACGTCTTTAGCGCACTTTGAAGGAAACTTCTATTGAAGCCCACTGACCGTACACTTTGAACTCTGAACTGTAAAAAGGACAGGTTGTTTACTTTAAACAAGAGGCCGGCCCTTCTGACCAGAAGGCTTCTGCCGACACCCAATGGATACTGTCCAAGGTGTAATGCTACAATACAACACAAAGCGGCACTATGCTGTAGCCCAGGTTAGCACAGTACAGAGTGCACTCTTAGCACAGGAATGCTGTGGTTCGTTTCACTTGAGGACTGGGCAACGGTGTCAAGACAAGCCCAGATAAACAAACTGCAGCTGTTTGAGGGTGCAGTTTTTGTTTGTCTTCACATCAACAAGGATAAGGCCAAAGGCAGATATTGTTTGCAACATTGTATATATGGGCAAAGACCATAAGGGTAGGTAGTTCATGTAAAAGCATAATCTCAAAACACTTGAGTTGACTGCAAATGGAATGTTAATGATGTGATTTTACACACAAAAATGAACTTTTATTACCAGAAAATAGTGACTTTTCCCTTTGAAGTAAAATAATCACAAAGTGAAAGTGACACAAAGACAAATGCTTCGACAAAAGCGGCACATCAAATGGAATGTTAATGATTTGATTTTACACACAAATATTTACTCATATTACCAGAAAATAGTGACTTTTCCCTTTTGAAATAAAATAATCCCAGTGACAGTGACACAAAGACAAACGCTTTGACAAAAGCTTCACATCAAAAAGACACACACGGGACGACTGAGGATAAGAAGCAGCCTATATGATTGTGTTTACCTTGACCCTGAGCTGGTGCAGGTGAGAGAGAGATAAGAGCCAGACAGAGTAGAGGATTCCATACCCACGTCTTCAGTCCTGTAGCCGGCATCCTTCACACTGGTATAGGAGAGGAGCTTAGAAAACCTGACGAGACATCAAACGGAATGACAATGCCTGATGCCATTGAAAATGAATAGATAAGCTCCATTATTAAAGGAAGTCTAGAGGAACAGCTTGACTGGAAGTCATGTAGACTTCCAGTCATTGTGCTAACGCTAGTTATTGTTATCTTAGCACTGTTGAAAAGTGTGTTTTACCGGAATTTCAACCCCCAAAAATCTATGTAATGACTTATCAACGTGAAAAACTGATTTGGATTTGAAGAAAGTAATCAACGTAATGGCATTTTGTCTTTCTTTCACCCAACTTTTAACCGTAATCCACAGACATGGTGATTCATAACATTTTATGTTGAAAACTTAACCAAATGTAATTCAAAACTAGACATTGAACTGAGGTCTGTGCCCAGGTTATGCCTGCTGAACGGGGCTTACTACAATCTATTTTATTGTGATTGTTCAGGTTCACCATCAGCAATAGTTCTGGTAATTTTGCTTTAAACAGTATGTGTAAATAGTCATTTTTAGATATACAGGGTAAAATTGATGATTTCATAATGAGGACAGAAATCACTGAGGCGCACTGTATGGCCGAAGCAAGAAGAAAAGAGAAGATCCCTCCATAAAAACATCCAAATGGTCAAAATCATTCAATTTTGAGATGGGGGTGAAATCCAAAATTGTGCTATATGTTCATTGGCTATGTCATAGCTCATTTGTAAACAATAAATATTGATATATTACTAGCTCAAACACTTAATCTGGGGGGGAGACCTAGGCTACATTGCCGCCCTAATCTGATAGTGGTAGTAGGATGATAGATACCTAGTCTCACTTATAGCTCAGCTCAGGTGCCTACATAGTACATACAGTACACCATAGACATACATAATTTACACACACCACACACACACACACACACACACACACACACACACACACACACACACACACACACACACACACACACACACAGAAGTCAGCTCAGACCGATCCAGCTCAGAGAGGCCCAGCTCATGAGCTCCATCAACAGCATATTTTAGTTTATAATGGCAAATGAATGTGTTTATGCAACAAATGTTAGTGCATCGAATTGTATCACATCGAACTGAATCGCATCGATTTGTTCTCTAATCAAACTGAATTGCATGAATCGTTTCAAACTAAAACATATCGTTCCTGTATCATATCGGAGCCCATGTATCTAGATAAGTATCGAATCGTCTTGAAAGGGAAAGATGCACATCCCTAGAAGTTATAGAGCAATTTTATGAATATCATTGATAAACTTCAACTGTAGGTTGATAAACAGTAGATTCCCAATTACATTTCAAATAGTTTTGGAAATAAACTCAACAAAGCATCTAAACTTTGGCATAACCATAATGACACCCAAAAATCACTCAAATTATATTTGAAACGTGGCATGCTTCTGCAGAGTACTGTGGCAGTAGTATTTTCTCAAACAAATGGAGGATGTAAAAAATAGATGAGCATGATGTCACACCTTTCTCTCAAACGTATGCAAACACTTCGATAGGAATACTTCATCATTAGGCTAGCTGGTATTTCAAAGCAGCACTTCAGTTCGCCGTGCCTAATCATTCTCCTCAACTACTCAATGTACCTAAATAGCCTTCTAATCTTGCGATTATGACAAATTGCAGGTGTACAAGTAGGCTAACCTACAGGTAAACCACAGTAGTAGTCCACAGTCCTCGGTGATGGTTCGTGTAGGCCTATAGACTTAGGGAAAAATGGAAAACGACTGTACATTATATTTTAATTATAAATGTGATAAACAAACAGTATCGACGAAGTACAAAAACAGATGTAATAAATTGACTTAACCAAATTTGCATATATTGTCAAACGCGCCCCCACGACCACCACTGACAGGTGAGGTTCCGTTTCCGACCACTTCTACTTGAAATGTGTTGTAATTAAACACGGACTTTATCCCAAACTAAAGAAAATATCTCATACCTTTTCAAAACATATGTTTACAGGTAATATTGCTCCCAAATGACCCTTCCTGTGTGTCTTGCTTCGCGGGCTGTTGGAAAACTATCTCCAGCTCCTTCAGTTTCAGACTTGCTATGGTGGGTGTATCCCGTGCTGGTATTCATTCACCCATCCCTTGAGCGATTCATTCCTTCACCTCGTTTAATCTTGACTGAGGCAGAAAAATGTGTTTCGGCGGCAGCCAATATAAAAGAGGCGATAAGCTATGAAATGTGAATTCTGTTCTGACCGCCCCCAGGGTAGGCTACATGCTTTCACTCCTCGTCCATAAGCTTTTTTTCAGGTATGTCTTTTTTTCTCGCGCTTTCTGGTCAGTACGAGCGCTACCTGCGTGCAAATGTTCATTCCTCCTTTCAGGGGAGAATTTACTAATGTGGCAGTAATACTTGAGGTAGCTTAATCAGCCAGCCATATGGTGACTTGGCATATTTTATATTATTATTATTATTTAATGTTATTATTATTATATTACGCACACACAGACATAGATACGTGTTGTTATGTAGGCCTATAACAACAATATTTAACTGTCAACCTTGGTTCATGATTAGCTTAGTATTCTCAAGACCTGAAAATGCAACAATTTCAGGTTTCAAGGTTTTAATTGACAATACATCCTCATCTCTGCTCTATTACTTGTTTGCATTCCATCTATCTGGCCATCACGATCATCAGGGTGCAGCAAGTTGTTCTTGGCTCAATATGCAATGGGACATGTATGAAAGTGTTGTATCAATACAGTACCAGTCAAAAGTTTGGACACACCTACTCATTCACCTACTCATTCATTTTCTACATTGTAGAATAATAGTGAAGACATCAAAACTACGAAATAACATATATGGAATCATGTAGTAACCAAAAAAGTGTTAAACAAATCAAAATATGTTATATTTGAGATTCTTCAAAGTAGCCACCATTTGCCTTGATGACAGCTTTGCACACTCTTGGCATTCTCTCAACCAATTGGGTTGAGGTTGGGTGATTGTGGAGGCCAGGTCATCTGATGCAGCACTCCATCACTCTCCCTCTTGGTCAAATAGCCCTTACACAGCCTGGAGGTGTGTTGGGTCATTGTCCTGTCGAAAAACAAATAATTGTCCAACTAAGCGCAAACCAGATGTGATGGCGTATCGCTGAGGAATGCTGTGCAGAAAAAGCACCCCCACACCATTACAACTCCTCCTCCATGCTTCACGGTGGGAACCACACATGCGGAGATCATCCGTTCACCTACTCTGCGTCTCACAAAGACACGGCGGTTGGAACCAAAAATTTATAATTGGTACCTATCAGACCAAAGGACAGATTTCCACCGGTCTAATGTCCATTGCTCATTTTTCTTGGCCCAAGCAAGTCTCTTATTATTATTGGTGTCCTTTAGTAGTGGTTTCTTTGCAGCAATTCGACCATGAAGGCCTGATTCACATAGTCTCCTCTGAACAGTTGATGTTGAGATGTGTCTGTTGCTTGAACTCTGTGAAGCATTTATTTGGGCTGCAATCTGAGGTGCAGATAATTCTAATAAACGTATCCTCTGCAGCAGAGGTAACTCTGGGTCTTCCTTTCCTGTGGCGGTCCTCATGAGAGACAGTTTCCTCATAGCGCTTGATGGTTTTTGCGACTGCACTTGAAGAAACTGTCAAAGTTCTTACATTTTTGACTGACCTTTATGTCTTTAAGAAATGATGGACTGTCGTTTCTCTTTGCTTATTTGAGCTGTTCTTGCCATAATAATGGAATTAGTATTTTACCAAATAGGGCTATATTCTGTATACCCCCCTACCTTGTCACAACACAACTGATTGGCTCAAAAGCATTAAGAAGGAAAGAAATTCCACAAATTAATTTTTAACAAGGCACACCTGTTAATTGAAATACATTCCAGGTGACTACCTCATAAAACTGGTTGAGAGAATGCCAAGAGTGTGCAAAGCTGTCATCAAGGTAAAGGGGGGCTACTTTGAAGAATCTCAAACTTAAAATATATTTTGATTTGTTTAACCATTGTTTAGTTACTACATGATTCCATATGTGTTATTTCATAGTTTTGATGTTATTCTTCTACAATGTAGAAAATAGTCAAAATAAAGAAAAACCCTTGAATGAGTAGCTGTGTCCAAACTTTTATATGTACCATCAGTCTGAATTATATTTGATTGGTTGGGTAAGAAATAAAATAATTTCTGGAAAGTGACTTTGTTTAAAAAAATGAACTAACTACCTATCTTGACCACATTAAATGTGTTAATGCCTTTAATAATAAGCCCCTATCTGTGTCAAGTTAAGAGGTCAGTGCAATCCGGTATCTTTGGGACGTCCCTACCCTAAACCCTAACCCTAACCTTAACCCCTACCCTAACCTTAACCATAACCCTTACCTAGCCCTAACCTTAACCCTTACCGTAACAATTTAAAATGTCAACTTCAATGGGGTAGTGACGTCCCAAGGATCCCAGATAGCACAGACCCAAGTTAAGATATAGTACCATTCACTCATGTTGCAGCAACCTTAATGCAACCTAGCATCTACTTCAAGAGGTTTGGACCTCTTGGAATAACAGATAAGGTGTTGCACTGACGGTCAGAATGCCCGTCAGGTTACCCCCGAATTTGCCACTTTGGTGTTATGAGTGGAATGGCACTCCGGTGCAGCCTACATTTTTGGAATGAATATCCAATGAAGTTTAATGTTTCACTCAATAAATATTTTATTTTTAATTTAAATGGTTCCAAACACACAGGCTCTAGTCTTGCTGTTGAAAAAGATAGTAGTTTAGACTTATCGGAGTAACTTCTACATAGCTGTTTTGATTAGACCATCTCACAGCAAACTAGATCCCACTCATCAATGGACAGTTAACACATCATTGACTAAAGCCTGACTGTGACTGAATACAGTATGTTAGCATGGGTAGCCCCATGAAGTCATAGGGTCTACGAGAGCTCCTTGGGCTACACACCTTTCCCAGTTGACCCAATGTCGAATGTGTTTCTACAAGCACAGAGGGGTAGTTAGGTACGCTGTGTTTTATGCATCGCCATGACAGCAAGGTCATGGTCATGACAGAAGTGATAAAGAATCATCTTTTTAAAATCAATTACTTGTGGAATCCCTCTATAACTCTTTTTTATTGGAGGCCTCTTATGGGGTTAACATTCCTGCAGTTATAGAATTCACAGTTGTTACTGTAGTTACTGTAGTTACAGTAGGATATGGTTACACTATATCACTTACTCTTTTTGCTTTTGAAGATCCTTGTGCATTCAGAATGCTGAGCTCATCACTAGATGGAGTTTGAAATAGCTCACAATTTCTGCCCTTGACACAAGCCCTGACCCATTTTAAGAGCATTCCATGCTACTGCACTTAAACCCTTGACCCCTGAACTCTGATGAGGGCAGCAGAGGGGTTATCTTATCATAAGTTTCCTACACTAACAGGCTGGATATTTTAGTAATCTGTAGTGATAGCAACCCTACTAATATTGCAGGAAACATATAATGCAGCTTGTGGATTGTTATTGTAATATTATTGTGGCAAAAGTGACATCAAACAAACATGACAAACAAAAAAACTTCTCAAAGTACTGGAAAGGTATTTACAGTAAAACGCCTGTAAAAGAGATTTGGATATTCAGTCAATGAGATCCAATTGGGAAATATCAGTTGTATATATGGTACATACTGCCACCTGGTGGTCAGAGACATATAGTCTGCTTACGTGATTGAATGTTGTTCCTTGTAGTTCACATGCCATCTACAGATATTATTGCACAATGCACATTCCTTGACCAGATATTTTAACCACATAATCTAGGAATGCCAATGTGATCCTGTTGATCTTGATCTTCAAGGTTATTTAAACTTTTATTGCAGTTTAAAGTTCCTGTCAGGGTTCAATAAATGCTCTTACTTTATTGCTATTAGATTGAAGCAGTTACATTTCTATCCATAATATTGATTTTCCGGTAATGTTGCTAAAATAATTTGCTTCAGTTGATGTGAGCCCTTATTTTAACGATAATAAGATTGATTATTTGCAAGTGATGAATCATATTATTGCTTTAATATCATAAACATTGATTCAAATACACATTTGCTAACATTTTCAATTGAATTACTTTATTTTATTAATTCATTGGCTAATTGAAATATTTTCACACTGATCAGACGCTAACACAAATTCAGATACTCTTTGCTGGCCTGGTCTGCACTAATACCCTTTAAAGATCAGTTGACCATAGCAAATGTATAGTGTCGGGTTATATGGCTATATAAAAGTACAACTCCTTTAGTGCTTTGGGTCCTTTATATCTTATGTTGGACTATGTGATCATGCATTACAAATGCACAATATCACTGCTATAACCTATCTATTTCCCTGTAAAGTGCATTGACATAACACATGGATTTGTTGTTTCAAAAATAAAAAAGGATTAACATGTTGATAGGCTACTACTGTTTGATTATTTGAACTTTTATCAGTATTGTGGGTTTCCAAAAATATTGCAGTGGAATCAGAAGCCAAGATGACATCCAAGCCTTTTTATGCTGCTAGAAAGTATGTGATCTGCAGTTTGACAGTATTGTGCTATTTTCAGTCCAATATGAATACAAGGTTTAAGTTACTCCTGCTACCAAACTTTAGCATTCAATGCCAAACATATTCCAAGCAAAATGCAAAGCTAAATCATCAAAAGAAATTCTACACTACTCAAAATCACCTTTGCCACGTCACAAAGTGCGGTGTTGTTTACAATATGTGCCACCTCACTTAATCAACAACACCCTAAGTACTTGTCTTTCTAGGAAGGAACCCTCCATTGGAGCAAACAAGGGAGTGGATGGAAAAGCAAACAGCAGGCAAGGAGTAGGCGCACAGGTCAAAAGTCTAAACTGCTGTGGGAGAGCGAAAAACACAAGCTGTATCCATGTTAACCACGGAACACTGGTCAGAGTCTCAGACTGATGATGTAAGCACACATGGCTTCACAGTGGGGCTCATCAGGTTTCTGTTGCTGTGACCCGCGTCTCAAGTCGATCATGTAGCTAAGTCCATTTGGCTCCATATCAAGGTCGTAAGGTTTCTATGGATTTATTTCGGCCAATATAGTCCACATT
The DNA here is from genome assembly GCF_045679555.1 of Salvelinus alpinus. Lineage (NCBI taxonomy): Eukaryota > Metazoa > Chordata > Actinopteri > Salmoniformes > Salmonidae > Salvelinus > Salvelinus alpinus. The sequence goes on from NC_092111.1 coordinate 11,044,491, forward strand.
CTTACTCTAAGCTTTCGACCACCAAGAGCCAATGGGTTACTGAGGCCTTAAGTTGACTGTAACCGAATACAATACAACCTCAACCTCAGCAATCAGACTCCTCCATAACCTCCATGACCACGGTTCGCGATCCAGTGAGGATGAGGTTGCTGACCGTCTTGTAGTCCAGAGACAGGACGTCCAGACCATTGACAGAGACCACAAACTGGCACACCTGGAAAACGGACTTTGGTCAAATACTGTACGTAATGAAGAGAATTTATGAGAGCTGCACATAGCAGAGGCATACTTATTATTGTCTACCAGTCTAACAAATATATTGATTTGACAAAGCTATCAACCTGTAGGCCCTGGCGATGCTCTTTGCACTAAATGTCCCACAATGCCATGGTACTCACTTTCACTCCTACTGCTGCTGCAGGGCCACTGGGGTCCACTGCCTGGATATGACATGGCCTACTCCCCCTGACCACGAAGCCCCAGCCCACCGCATCACCTACAATCTGGAGATAGATTGATCACATGACTTAGGAATAGAATTGTGAAAAAATATAATGGATTTTTATTGATATTTGGTTGTGTTTCATTATTTTAGCATGAATAAGAAATAACACTGTGGTAACGTACTGTAAACGTCCTCTTTATGTATGAACCTCCTGGTCTCCGCAGCTCCTCTGGACTTACTTGTCTCTTTAGCACTGTCAATGGAACACAGACACTGTTAGCAGATTCTCAGTGTAATCATGAACAGTGGTGTTTAAATTGAATCTGTACAGTAGAGAGGACGTGATACAGCTTTAGGTGAAGACCAGAGAGATTCTTACCTGATTTGGGGTTTGACAGCACAGGTGAGGTAGGGGTAAGCATGGGACCTCTGTTACAATACCCGCTGTTGCCACTACTAAGACTGTTATCTTGCCCCCCGGACACCATCTTTCTTTCCTTAGATGGAGTGACTGAGAGAAGGAAAAGAAGAACATATAGAGATATCACACAGAGAGCATAGACTTGTTTTATGATTGAGAGTGATTGACAAAGTGTACTGAGAGGAAAAAGCACGAATAACAAAAGGAAGCCACCATGTTATTCATTCTGAAATGTCACACACACACAGACACACACTCCAGTTTCAGAACTGTTAGCAGTGCTGTAGTTTACAGTAGAACACATCAAACACACACCATATACCCCTCTGCCTCCCATTTCATATCTGAGTGTTATGAAAGAACTAAGTGTCTGCTGCTAATCAAATATAGCCACATAATGTGTTAATGAACACTCCCTGAACTGATTGATATCACAGAAACACTTCCTGACAAGCTTATATTTATACCAGCCTATCGTGGAAGCTATGGTTACTGCACTTAGTTACATAACAATCACCAGCATACTATTATGATGACATATAGAATAAAGGTCAAATTCACCCCCAGTCAAACACAATGTAATAATGCTTTCTTCTGTGCTGGATATCTCTTCTAATTTGTAGTTGCATATAATTGGACTAATCTATAATTTTTCATCAATAAAATGGTTCTCAGTCTCACAAAAAAAAAAGGAATAAACATTATCATTTAAAAATACTTAACAAGAGCCCAACTAGGAGTAAAAACATGTCCACAGCCACTTGTGATACCATTGTATTCACAGCACTCATATAGGTGAACTCAACACCAATGCTTATGATTTAACAAGAGACACAATATTACATTAGCCATAGCAAGGAAAACAAGTTCAGTAAACCTACAATCTCCACCTTTCACGTATTTGCCTCGCGCAATAAAAGTTGCCCTTACCAGCTGTCCGAGGTCCCATCGTACAATTCACTTCAAAGGTTTGCCAGCCAAAGTGCCAAGTAACTTGGGAAGGTTGTTGTCCACAATCTCTGATGATGTAGTCAGCTGTGGTGCTCCGGTATAAATGTTAAATGTTAACCCCCAGAGAGAGTAAACAGTCTAGGCTGGCCGGGAGGGAGTGGGAGGGGTTGAGGGATGCCTTGTTGCCAGGCTATCCCAGGGTAGGCGATAAGAGCTGAGAAAGGCATATTGGGATCACTAATGCTCTAATGGAGGTAGGGAAAGAATCAGTGGAGTTTTCCACTGGTCACTGCGGCCAGGCAAGGTGGAGTGGAAGGACTGGCCATTCTCTATTACACACACACACACACGCACACAAACAAACACACACGCACACACACATTCTCTGTCATGGTACATGGATGAGAGACATGGTCAGTGGGAAGGTTCAACAACATCCATATCAACAATGACTACATCCACAATGACATATGGACAAACAAACTGATGATAATGGCCTAATGATAATGGCCTTCTGTGAGATAAATCAAGAACATTCCTAGCTGTTGACAGCATGAGGTATTTGCCTCTACAAATACAATATTCAATGTATTTACCCAATTACAGTTGAAGTCGGAAGTTTACATACACTTAGGATGGAGTCATTAAAACTTGTTTTTCAACCACTCTACAAATTTCTTGTTAACGAACTATAGTGTTGGTAAGTCGGTTAGGACATCTACTTTGTGCATGCCACAAGTAATTTTTCCAACAATTGTTTACAGACAGATAATTTCACTTATAATTTACTGTATCACAATTCCAGTGGGTCAGAAGTTTACATACCCTAAGTTGACTGTGCCTTTAAACAGCTTGGAAAATTCCAGAAAATTATGTCATGGCTTTAGAAGCTTCTGATAGGCTAATTGACATCATTTGAGTCAATTGGAGGTGTGCCTGTGGATGTATTTCAAGGCCTACCTTCAAACTCAGTGCCTCTTTGCTTGACATCATGGGAAAATCAAAAGAAATCAGCCAAGACCTCAGGAAAAAAAATGTAGACCTCCACAAGTCTGGTTCATCCTTGGGAGCAATTTTCAAATGCCTGAAGGTACCACGTTCATCTGTACAAACAATAGTACGCAAGTATAAACACCATGGGAGCACGCAGCCGTCATACCTCTCAGGAAGGAGACACGTTCTGTCTCTTAGAGATGAACGTACCTTGGTGCGAAAAGTGCAAATCAATCCCAGAACAACAGCAAAGGAACTTGTGAAGATGCTGGAGGAAACAGGTACAAAATGATCTATATCCACAGTAAAACAAGTCCTATATCGACATGACCTGAAAGGCCGCTCAGCAAGGAAGAAGCCACTGCTCCAAAACCACCATAAAAAGCCAGACTACGGTTTGCAACTGCACATGGGGACAAAGAAGGTACTTTTTGGAGAAATTATGAAGCAAAAATAGAACTGTTTGGCCATAATAACCATCGTTATGTTTGGAGGAAAAAGTGGGAGGCTTGCAAGCCAAAGAATACCATCCCAACCGTGAAGCACGGGGGTTGCAGCATCATGTTGTGGGGGTGCTTTCCTGCAGGAGGGACTGGTGCACTTCACAAAATAGATGGCATCATGAGATAGGAAAATTATGTGGATATATTGAAGCAACATCTCAAGACATCAGTCAGGAAGTTAAAGCTTGGTCGCAAATGGGTCTTCCAAATGGACAATGCCCCCAAGCATACTTTCAAAGTTGTGGTAAAATGGCTTAAGGACAACAAAATCAAGGTATTGGAGTGGCCAACTCAAAGCCCTGACCTCAATCCTATAGGAAATTTGTGGGCAGAAGTGAAAAAGCATGTGCGAGTGAGGAGGCCTACAAACCTGAATCAGTTACACCAGCCCTGTCAGGAGGAATGGGCCAAAATTCACCCAACTTATTGTGGGAAGCTTGTGGAAGGCTACCTGAAACATTTGACCCAAGTTAAACAATTTAAAGGCAATGCTACCAAATACTAATTGAGTGTATGTAAACTTCTGACCCACTGGGAATGTGATGAAAGAAAGAAATAAAAGAACGTGTATTGTATAATTTCAATGACAAACCAAGATGATCATCAAACCAAGATGTTCATTGACCACACACCAACACTGAGTGCATCATGATCAGTAGTATAACATGATGACCTCTATTATGTGGCTCCTTTGCCTGGTTGCCCAGCCAGAGAGCAATATCCAATAGCAATATCTCTCTCCTCTCACATTGCTAAAAGGTAGAGACATAATTCATAATGTATAGAGGTGAGTCATGATCAATAGGCTTATAAAGTCTGATATGGATGTCACACTGCCTGAGGTATTTCGAGAACATACAGCTCAATAACTTTACATAGGCCTTTTCTTACATACAGATGTAGGATGATCACTCTTTTGTTGCTGAGAATCATCCTGCACAGCAGGAAATGCAAACTTGTTGTGTATTTAATGTTTAAAAAAGCTTCTAAAGTTTGTAATTTTCACTTTAAAATGTCAAATTTGATTTGCCTTAAAGAAAAATGCATCAACCCCTATAAAAAAAAAAAATGTCCATCGTTATAATCCATATAGTAATTCACATTTTCTGTTGCTGCAGGATTACTTTCCTGCTGTAGCTGTCACGATCGTCTTCGTGAGAGAGAGGACCAAGGCGCAGCGCGTGAAAAGAACATCTTCTTTTATTAGAAGAGAAAAAAACAAAACAAAACAAAACACTTTACAAAATAACAAACAGACGACCGTGAAGCTATAATAGAAAATAGTGCTGACACAAACACTACACATAGACAATTACCCACAAACACCTAAAGCCTATGGCTACCTTAAATATGGCTCCCAATCAGAGACAACAATAACCAGCTGTCTCTGATTGAGAACCAAATCAGGCAACCATAGACTTTCCTAAACACCTACACTCAACCATAGACATACCTAGACACATACACTCAACACAAACCCATACACTACAACCAACACCCCCTATACCATATAATCACCCAAAACACACACATACCCCATGTCACACCCTGACCTAACTAAAATAATAAAGAAAACAAATAATACTAAGGCCAGGGCGTGACAGTAGCAAATTGGCTCAAATTAAGATCCTACGTCTGTAGATTTGGAGCTCAATTCAATAAATCCCAAATGTAGCGCTAAGCTCTTTCCCCATGTCCCCAAATAAAACAACAGAATGTTCCTGGATATTATACTACTATTAGTAACAGTTAGGCTCTGCTCAAAGGTAGATGCCTCCGGATTTCCGAAAACGTAGCGTGTGTGTGTAACTGTGCACAGATCCGCTTAAGTGATAATGCCCTAGAAGACGGTGTTTGGAGGGTATATATATATCCCTCAAACACTGGCATCGAGGGCATTATCACTTTAATTTTGATGAATTTATTCATACTATTTCATCCTTCCACAAGATATAGTCCTGACACAAGTTTAGGGTTGCTTCCCAAGCCGGTCGGTTGTTCATTCTATCGATTCAGTTGATTCAGTCTTTTTGTTCTGTAAACATGGACGCGACACAGTTGTTCATTCTAAATGTTCCATTGCCATACTGGCTGGCAACGTTTTTATCCTTTGCTTACTAGCTAGCCAACTACGGCTAATTTACAGTCACTTGAAACAGTATAGCTGGAAAGACCGCAAACTAGCTGCACTTCATTTGTTTGACCTTTTTTCAATTGACATTTCTTTGTATATAACCATAAGAATTATGCCAGCTGACGCATGACTGGCTGAGAAACGACTGGCTGAGAAATGCTGCCTGTCTGTCTGTCTGTCTCGTCCCGACTCCCGACATGTTCATTACTATGGGACAGCTGGAAATCAAATTTAAATATTGAAACAATGTTGCAAATGTCAGAGAGATAGATAGCAAGTTTTATACAAATCTCTGCTGTTGAAAACTAAATGTTAGTCTAAAAGAAACGTGAGATAATGTCTAGATGCATTTTATAGTGGAATTCAAGTTTATAAATTGCCTGGCTGGGCTGATGAGACAGTGGATTGCGCAGTCAGATGGAACAGAGTAAATAGGCATTTTAACGTTGTAGATTTAGACGGCGGTAACTTTTGGAATAGACACCAGCTGGAATATGCTTTGAACTAATCAGCATTAAGGATTAGAACCACCTGTTGTATAATAGTAAATACACTTGCTATGGCAGGTTTGACTGAATTCACACTGTACAGTACGTACCATACTGTATGTGTCCCAACTTCCTTCAAGACATGTCTTTCCCCAGGTCAAGATGACCATAAAAGCCTGCACTGAACAGTGACAAAAATATAGAAGATAAGCTCAGTTTACAGAGCTGCAAAATGACCATACAGACAACATGATAGTATTACAACATCTGTACACCACATCTGTCATTGGCTTCATCAATAAGTGCATCATTGACGTCGCCCCCACAGTGCCTGTACGTACATACCCCATCCAGAAATCATGGATTACAGGCAGCATCCGCACTGAGCTAAAGGCTAGAGCTGCCGCTTTCAAGGAGCGGGACTCTAACCCGGAAGCTTATAAGAAATCCCGCTATGCCCTCCAATGAACCATCAAACAGGCAAAGCGTCAATACAGGACTAAGATCGAGTCGTACTACACCGGCTCTGATGCTCGTCGGATGTGGCAGAGCCTGCAAACCATTACAGACTACAAAGGGAAGCACAGCAGAGAGCTGCCCAGTGACACGAGCCTACCGGATGAGTTAAACTACTTCTATGTTCGATTCGAGGCAAATAACACTGAAACATGCATGAAAGCACCAGCTGTACCGGAAGACTGTGTGATCACGCTCTCCGCAGCCGATGTGAGTAAGACCTTTAGACAGGTCAACATTCACAAGGCCGCAGGGCCAGACGGATTACCAGGACGTGTACTGCGAGCATGGGCTGAGCAACTAGCAAGTGTCTTCACTGACATTTTCAACCTCTCCCTGTCTAAGTCTGTAATACCAACATATGTTAAGCAGACCACCATAGTGCCTGTGCCCAAGAACACTAAGGTAACCTGCCTAAATGACTACCGACCCGTAGCACTCACATCTGTAGCCATGAAGTGCTTTGAAAGGCTGGTCATGGCTCACATCAACACCAACATCCCAGAAACCCTAGACCCACTCCAATTTGCATACCACCCCAACAGATCCACAGATGATGCAGTCTCTATTGCACTCCACACTGCCCTTTCCTACCTGGACAAAAGGAACACCTATGTGAGAATGCTATTCATTGACTACAGCTCAGCGTTCAACACCATAGTGCCCTCAAGCTCATCACTAAGCTAAGGACCCTGGGACTAAACCCCTCCCTCTGCAACTGGATCCTGGACTTCCTTACGGGCCGCCCCCCAGGTGGTAAGGGTAGGTAACAACACATCCGCCACGCTGATCCTCAACACAGGGGCCCCTCAGGGGTGCGTGCTCAGCCCCCTCCTGTACTCCCTGTTCACTCATGACTGCACGGCCAGGCACGACTCCAACACCATCATTACATTTGCTGATGACACAACAGTGGTAGGCCTGATCCCCAACAACAATGAGACAGCCTATAGGGAGGAGGTCAGAGACCTGGCCGTGTGGTGCCAGGACAACAACCTCTCCCTCAACGTGATCAAGACAAAGGAGATGATTGTGGACTACAGGAAAAAGAATCCCGATCACGCCCCCATTCTCATCGACGGGGCTGCAGTGGAGCAGGCTGAGAGCTTCAAGTTCCTTGGTGTCCACATCACCAACAAACTAACATGGTCCAAGCACACCATGACAATCGTGAAGCGGGCACGACAAACCTATTCCCTCTCAGGAGACTGAAAAGATTTGGCATGTGTCCTCAGATCCTCAAAAGGTTCTACAGCTGCACCATCGAGAGCATCCTGACTGGTTGCATCACTGCTTGGTATGGCAACTGCTCGGCCTCCGACCGCAAGGCACTACAAAGGGTAGTGCGATCGGCCCAGTACATCACTGGGGCCAAGCTTCCTGCCATCCAGGACCTCTACACCAGGCGGTGTCAGAGGAAGGCCCTAAAAGTTGCAAAAGACTCCAGCCACTCAAGTCATACACTGTTCTCTCTGCTACCACACGGCAAGCGGTACCGGAGTGCCAAGTCTAGGTCCAAGAGGCTTCTAAACAGCTTCTACCTCCAAGCCATGACTCCTGAACATCTAGTCAAATGGCTACCCAGACTATTCACATTGCCCCCCCCCCCCCCCCTCCCCTCTCCACACCACTGCCACTCTCTGTTGTCATCTATGCATAGTCACTTTAATTAACTCAACCTACATGTACATACTATCTCAACTAACCGGTGCCCCCGCACATTGACTCTGTACCGGCACTCCCCTGTATATAATGTTATTTTTTACTGCTCCTCTTTAATTACTTGTTACTTTTATCTCTTATTCTTATCCATATTTTTTTTAACTGCACTGTCGGTTAGCTGCTCGTAAATAAGCATTTCACTGTAAGGTTGTATTCTGTTGTATTCGGCGCATGTGACTAATAAAATTGGATTTGATTTGATTTGACAACATGTCTTACTGTTTATCAGCACGTGTACTACATTGGAACCACAAATGGAGTTTAGATTTGTCCTTGCTTTGTATCATGTGTAACAGAGTCCATCCCTGCTATAGGCCTACATGATAGCAATGGCAGGCGCGCAGTGTCATTTCACAGTAATTTTTACAGCGGGGCTTGTTTCAACAGTCAACACGTGCCACTTCTGTTTGTCTTATACATGGTTAATCATTTGCCATTTAAGGTCAGTTGAGAGACAGTTGAAGGAATGACACAATTTTCAGGAGACAATGGTTGGTCAGTTGGATGTGGTGTTTCGGTCAGGTTTCAGTGTAGCGCTTGACAGTACCAGGGTTGGTGACCACTGTTATGATGCTTTTGTATTATAGATAACATTGCCATCGACTGGCCATTGACTGAGTAACAGTGATCCATTCAAAACATGACTACCATTTTGTTGATCATAATCAGTGGAGGCTGGTTGTGGGAGCTATAGGAGGACGGGCTCATTGTAATGTCTGTAATGGGATAAATGAAATGGTATCAAACATATGAAACCACACGTTTGACTCTGTTCCATGTATGCCATTCCAGCCATTACAATGAGCCTGTCCTCCTATAGTCGTTCCACCGTCTCCTCTGATCGTAATAATATGCTAATAATGCGATCATAGTTTGTAATTCTCTGCTAGAAACCACTCTTTGAAGTTCACTCTCTTCGTTCGCTAGACTTTATCCTGCTAACTGTTCCAAATGTCCGAACTGAATTTGGTAAAAGGTCTTTTGTGTACTCTGCGCCATCGTCTTGGAACACCTTACAAAATAATTTTAAACTGGAAGAACTTGTCCCGATTGGTGTTTTTAAATCACTGATGAAGGATTTTGAGGCTGATTCCCTGACCTGTCAATGTTTTTAATTTGCTGTTTTTGATATTGTTATACTCTTGTGAACTCAATGGTTTTTACTAGATTACTTGTAGTTTTTCATGTTGTCTGTCTGTAATTTTTTGTAATGACTTGGTGCTGCCTATCTTGGCCAGGACGCTCTTGAAAAAGAGATTTTAAATCTCAATGAGCCCTTCCTTGTTAAATAAAGGTATATAAAAAAAAATAAAAAAAATACTTTATACTCTTTATTGGGTTGTAAGAAAAAAACTCTACTTTCGCAGACAGTCTCCATCCAAGATCTTTATACTAGTCCGGTGGGAATTATTGAGGACATCTACATTTGTTCATAACAATGGACAAGTTAACTGACAAGCAGTCATGATCCAGCCAGGTTTATATTTGTAGTTGTATAGTAACAGTGCTTTAACAAAGACTCCTATGACCCTAGTTTACTCAGAAGTAGAAATTATGTTACCACTATTTACCACCAGTACCACTATTCACCAGCAGAGAGAGTACGTTTCAGATTGAGGAGTTCAAGAGTCCCAGTGCAGATGGTACATCATATGTTTCTGTGCATTTATATCAGTGTCAGGTTTAGATTTGGAAAAATACTTTTTTTAATCTAGCTGTCGACACTACAGCACCAAGGTGCACATTTGTTTAAAGTGGCAATCTGCAATTGCTACATCCATATTTGGACTTATAAATGAAGGATATGTTCCAATTGATTCATGAAGAATTTAACTTATAAATGCCTCATGAGTTCAGTTCAACTGTTTAGTTCAACTGCATCAGAACCCAATATAAAAGCTTGTTTTACTCCAATGTTTATAAATAAAGTAAATGTAAACAAACACTGTATAGCCTCAAACCATAGTTAACATGATACTTTTGATATCGTGGATGGTCATTCCTTGCATCCATAGCTAAGTCTATAAATTTGAGAGTATTTACATTTCTCTAGCCCCATCTCTCAGCCTTTTACTGAAACTGAGGCAGGGTGTTTCACTAAATGCTATCAAAAATGATTCTCTCCCCCAAATATCTTCTCGCAAATAAAAAAATCTTCTGAATTGCGCATGTCAGTTCATGCCATCATTTGATTGGATGGGAAATATGTAAATTGCTACTACAAGAGATCTGAATGGCTATCTGTTCATTCTTCCCTGGATAATTTAAAAGATCCAAAAGTCGAATTACCTTTCAAAACAGCAATGGTGGGTAGTTGGACCAGAAACTTGTTAAATGTCCCACAGATAAGTTGAATAACTATAGACAAATGGACAGATGAAGACACATGGGTGCTGAAAGCAGTAGAACAGAAGGGAACATTCACAACATATGTATCAGATTGTGTCTGCTTAGTGCAGTGATGCAACCTCGTCATCAGCTGTTTACATGAACAGTTAAACCAGATAGGTTTCAAACTCTTTGGCTAAACAAACTAATTGGGATTTCAGGAATGTGTCAATTATAAAGCAATGGACCGTTTTTAAATACTGAATGGGAATCTAGAGGAGGACAGAAAAAAGCCACCCTCACCTATAGGGTGTGCTGTTGAGACAACTGTAGACCATTGAAAAACAGTGTTTTTATCCAGATACTGAAGTTAGTGACAAGACATTATATTTATTCAGTACAGATTAATCTAAAATTGTTTTTGTCTCATATTTTTTTCTTAAATTCAAATACAGGAGGAATGGTCCTCCACTTCCTCCAATGACGTTGAAGTTCCTAACAACTGATACAGCGTCAGATATTTATTTTATCACACAAATGGTTAATGGAAAACTCCACCCAAAAACTATCTTTTGGTATTTGTTTCATTAGTCCATTGTTGACACAGTCCCAGAATGTTTTGCTTGTCATCAATCACGTTTTCAAGATATGTAACTTGCAAAGGACAGAAATCGTTCTCCGTATGAGGCATTTTGCATCATATGATGCTGCGTTTTGCACTAACTCCATGCTGAGACATGTCTTTTGAAGCTGCTGATTTTTAAGATTTGCAGAGCATAGAGACATCCAGCCTCAAACCTGCATGCCTTTCAAGCAGCGAACTGTCAACTCTCACAATGGTCAAACTCGTGAATACTGGCTTGGCCTTAAAAATACTAGAAAGAAATGATACTCCTGAACCAGCCTCTCAGCATGCGGTAGTTCAAGTATGTTTTTTAGTTACATTGTGTTGTTTGCACTACGTCAGTGGGCTGTGTGGGCGAAATTGAAGTCAACTCGCCACTGCACACTAGGAGCAATAAACAACGTGAATAACATAAAACAATAACATGTCGCGTCTGTCCGTAGGCTGTGGGATATGAGTATTACGAGGAACAATTCTATCGGTGTGCTGGATTTTGCATCACTGTTCATTTGGACGGATCATGCATGAGTGCACCTACACCTGTCTGGCATCTTTAGAATTTTCCAAAAAGGAGGGGTTCATTTGAGCAATAGACTTGACTGATGTTTTAAGAGGTGAGGGTGTGTTGACTTGTCTGCTACCAGATAGGATCCACCGTGGTTCCGCCAGTTGTACTAGGTGAAACATCTCAAGCCTTTCCTCCCAGACCCAAATCAAGAAGCTGGCAGGAAAGCCAGCGGTCAAGCCAGATTTGGTTATGGGTTGCTGAGATTACCTTTAATAGGATTAGTCCTCTGTAAACATTACATGGAATACATATTCCAAGAAAAGGGTAACATACACAAACGTACCATGCTGTATTTAAAGAGACAGTAAAGAGAGTTTTCAGACCTCAAAAGTAGTCTGTCATTATGATTCCATGGTTGCGTAGATCCAGCTACATGCCCCAGATGAATAGATGGATAAGCACCAAATAAAATCCTATCTTCTCCATTCACTTTAATTGAGGCATATAGACCTTCAAACTTTGCTGGGATTAGCTGACAGCCACCATCATTGTCAAAAAGAAACCCAATGGCAGCAGTAAGGTACACTGGCTAATAAAAATGATAGAAACACCTCATAGGAGGACAAGTCATCTTTACGTTGTTACAGGTGACTGGTGTGTATGTGTGTGTGTGTGTATGTGTGTGTGTGTATATGTGTGTGGTGGGGCAAATATTTACTGACCTGTAGTGTGCTCTTTCACTTTGCTCTCAACCAATGTCAGCATAAGCTTATTGCATAAGCTTATTTGAGTATACTCTTGACATCACTTCCCATAACCATATCACTGTCCATTTTATTCCTGGACAATTCTCAATATGTTCAATTAATCTAGAGCGACAACAATGTTTCCTTTTAAGGTCTATCATAGTGGTTGACACATTTGACTGCACAAAGACTGAGACAGGGTGGGTCCTGAGCAATGGTTACTGCATGTAGAGCAGAGACAAACTCACAAATTCATTATATTCTTCTTTGTCTAAGGTATTTTCTTTAACCATTTAAACTTGTGGTGTGCATCTGGAGTTTCATAAAACATGCAGGATTCCCTGGTCAAAATTCACAGTATAACATTGTTAGAAACCATATCCAATAAGTGTCCTTATAGTAAAGTTTGTCAACCAGAGCCTGAGGGGGAAAGGGACCGTGTCCAATCCAAGACAGGCTGTAATTTTTGCCCGTATCAGAAGTTGCTCTTTTTCAGAGAGAGAGAGAGAGAGAGAGAGAGAGAGAGAGAGAGAGAGAGAGAGAGAGAGAGAGAGAGAGAGAGAGAGAGAGAGAGAGAGAGAGAGAGAGAGAGAGAGAGAGAGAGAGAGAGAGAGAGAGAGAGAGAGAGAGAGAGAGAGAGAGAGAGAGAGAGAGAGAGAGAGAGAGAGAGAGAGAGAGAGAGAGAGATTTATGCTTATTTATTTTAACTTGTGTGCTTTAACCATTTGTACATTGTTACAACACTGTGTATATATAATATAACATTTGTAATGTCTTTATTGTTTTGAAACTTCTGTATGTGTAATGTTTACTGTTAATTTGTATTGTTTATTTCACTTTTGTATAATATCTACCTCACTTGCTTTGGCAATGTTAACACATGTTTCCCATGCCAATAAAGCCCCTTGAATTGAATTGAATTGAATAGAGAGAGAGAGAGAGAGAGAGAGAGAGAGAGAGAGAGAGAGAGAGAGAGAGAGAGAGAGAGAGAGAGAGAGAGAGAGAGAGAGAGAGAGAGAGAGAGAGAGAGAGAGAGAGAGAGAGAGAGAGAGAGAGAGAGAGAGAGAGAGAGAGAGAGAGAGAGAGAGAGAGAGAGAGAGAGAGAGAGAGAGATTTTTTATATGAATCTGGTCCCCAGGTGACATGTAGGTTGAAACCCTATCCGATCCAACTTCCTATAGGATCAGGGAGGTAAGCATAGCCCCAGGTAGCAGAGGTTCACTGCCCAATTAAATTGCTCCATGGCCATGCCAGGTAATCCACTCCAAAGGCCGAATAGCCGAATGAGACAGGACAAGCTTTTAGTCTTAATGCTGTGTCATTCAACAGCTACCCATAACTACCTAAGCCTCCAACAACTGAACAAAACACCATTGTTTGATAAATATTTCATAACATCGGAGTACATTTTAGGAAGTGGATGCCCTCAAGCAAAGTTTGTCCTAATTAGTTTCAAAACAATAAAGTGGATGCCCTCAAGCAAAGTTTGTCCTGATTAGTTTCAAAACAATAAAGCAGTGACAGAGAGCCTCCTGTAAAGGCCTTGACTACCAGAAAAAAATAGATTTCTGAGAATTGGTAACATTGGCGCCTTTACAAGGCTGTGGATAAGAGCCCCTGCTAAATGAGTGGAATATAACATTGTGTTCTGTACTGTATATCAGCATGCACTGAAGGATGCCCCTGTGTGCTGTTTGAACCCTCTATACTTCTAGCCTTGAGAGTAGCATTGAGTAACTGTTCCCTTTGCGTTGTGACATCCCCTTTGACTCAATAAACAGAACAGAATGATTGGTGAACGAGACAGAATGGGGTGTATTTGTTGTAGTAAATACAATTGAGGACTCTTACCTCAAATATGCATTGCCCCGTTCAGTATCAAAATACTTTCATCTTTGCTTTTCGGGCTTGATGAATTTAGAGCATAATCACACAGGAAATTACAAATGGCAAAAGGAGTGCTTTCCATGCATTTCCAAAACATATTTCAATAAAGTGTCAATTTCAAGTCAAACCCCTAGCACCACAAGTAGAGGTCAACAAGGGTACACATGGGGTATCTGACATACAGTACAGGCCTATGATAAACATGGAATCACCCTGTGCGCTCACCCTCCCATGCAAGGGTGTAGATACTGGGAAGGGCGAACAGTAGACTGGGGGTCCTCCCCCAGAATTTTTGTTTACATTTTAAAATGCATTTCCTGCAATTCTACACAGTTTTCCATGTCGCTGACATACATTTTTGCCGTTTTAAAGTAATTGTCAAGTGAAAATCGAACTTTTAAAAGTTCATATTATGTTAACCCATACCCAAATAATGTTGTTGACTCATCCTATACTCATATTTGTGGCTACACAATGAATTGGAGAAAAAAAAACACTTAAAAACCCTCACCTCAAAATGCTTGGTATTTCAAAAATGCTGAGGAGGATGAGCTGGCCAATCAGCGTTTTACTCGCATTAATATTTTTAATGACCAGTATGCGCCCACACAATTCTGTTGTTTGGGTGCACCCACACCATTCCAACACAGAAAAGCTGCTTTTTTAACATACTTAATTACAATATTTTGTAAGGAAAACTATTTAACTTATATTGTAATTAATTATAGGTCATATTAATCTGCTAACACTGGACACTTACTTTAAAGGTTGCCTTGAGCAAAATCGCAAAAATAACAGCTTTACACTGTATAACTGATCAATGCACAATCATACCAGGTAGTGCATAAAAGCCAAAATAAATGAATGAATAAGATATTTAGCAACAGAAGTGCCATTTCTTACTGATCTCTACAGCTTCCGTCCCCCCCAAAATTATGTGAAATGACATCAACACATACTGAAGGAGTTACTGGCTAGCTACAAGTGGCTAACTTAGCTAACGAACTAGCTATGCCGGTCACAGCGCACATGACCAGAATGATACATTGATGAACCACCAAAGGCACACCCCATTTCTGAGAGTGTTTTTCTTGGCAAAAGTCGACCATTAAAGCTAATTAATATTTTTTAAATAAATTATTTGGGGGACAGTCTACCTTTTCTGAATATTGGGGGGGACATGTCCCCCCATCCCCCCTGGAAATTTCGCTATGCTCCCAAGGCCACAAGTTATTGTTGTGGTGTTTTCAAAAATTATTTTTACAGCTGTCATTTCAACATAAACTGTAGTTGAGAAAGTGTTATAAAAACCCACCCCTTCTCTCTCTGAGCGTCTCTCTCTCTCCTTCTCCCTCGGTCATTGCGCGGGTCGTGCGTAGGAGTGAGCCCACAGTTTAGTGCTGACTATGGTTAACAGATCATCTGCCAGCAGCACCATTGTACCAGAGCGCAGCTGTCACCATTACTTAATCCGCATTGGTTTGCAGCAAAAACCAAATTGAGCAAGACAACTGAACAGCGCTGAACTCCTGCGCCCTGTCCATCGATTCAGAACGGTCAGGGTGGACTTTGCCCACCATTTTTTTTGACACTTTTGGGGAATGCACTAAGAGGATACGCTATTTGGAACATGTTACTGGGAAAATTGGTACGGTAAGATTGTTTCATAATTGTTGTATTCTGAAATGTAGTCATGAAATTCTTGGATTTCTTTTGGGCAACCTGACAAAATGCTAAATGCGTCCTTGCAACAGCGGTCCAGATCTTGCAAGCGAGCTTTAAGAAAACGTATGTAATGATTCATCCTATGCATAATGCATTAACAACGAAAATAAACAACTGATGAATAGCCAAATTGTCGGTAGGCTACATACAGTCTGTAAATAGTGGCACACGCACTTGTTTACCCGGGCAAGTAAACATGCTAAATTGGCTAGTGATTAATATTTTGTATAGTCATGTAAGTATCCGTTATGTTCTGCAACACATTATTTTTTATGTTCTTAATTGATACCAGCTTTTATTTGAGAGTAAATGTTTCAACTGAAACTGAATAGGCCTATGTGTCAGATGTATCATTTTAAGTGCAGCAGTTCAGATGAACTTGAATCAATATCGATGCAATCAATGAGTGACAGGAATCGTCTGCTCAGACTGATTAGCTTATATAATGAATCACATTCATTTAATTTTTCTCTTCGCTGACACAAATATCAGTATCTGCTTACATTTTTGTTTTAGACAATTTCACATAGACGGAGCATAAAAAATACACAGGGTGGTCTAATCAGGGATCAAATTACAAAGATTGTGAACATAAAGGGCTTGTTGGGACTAATTTAAACGATTGTCTATAACTTTCAAAAAGACAATAAACAGGGGGATCGTTTTCAAATAGCGATATTTGTGTATGAAATATTTTGCCATGATAATCAAGTTATACATAAATTCAGCTATTCTGTCCTCCAATTGAAAAACAAACCTCTCTTCAAACTTCAAACCGTGGGCTGCTTATGGAATAACAAAAGGCAACCACTAGTTGTGATGATTTTAAAGGAGTACTTCAAGGTAAACAATATTATGTTCCTCTCTTCAATGATACTCTGGTTTGTTTGATCATATTTCAAGCTCAACACACACTAGTAATAACAGAATATTTGTCAATATGACGGTGCTATCATCAGACCTGAGTCAAATATAGGCTATAGGTCAAATGCTTTCAACTACCCTATTTAAGGGCACTTGATTTTGGGACTATTACATTGGTTCCATTGTACAGTGTAGGCTAAATCATGCCCAGCTTGAGTATTTGAATGTAGTTGACATCAACCAGTGTACACATATTTAAGTTGTCACAGTACCTACCTATAAGGGGTGTTTTTGTACCAGTAAAAAGGGATTTGGGGATTTGTTTGAATTCATCAGGTGGATTACCTAATGTTCTAGGCTTGACTCCTTGATTCTGATGTTGCGTGAACAACTTTAGGATGACGTCTATCTCTTATTCTCAGGCAGTTGTTCTCTTCGCACTCCTTACGGGATCCAGTGTTAGTGTGGCATATGTCTTTCAAGCAAGTCGACCTGGAGAAGATGCTGGATCTCCGCCCCAAACCAAAAGTGAGACATGGATCGATGCGTTGACATTTGGCCTTTCCTGCTCTGACACAGTTGACTAATAATGGTTTTATTACAGTATAATAAAATAGAGAGTAATAGAACTGTTTTGTCCGTTCAAGGATGGAAATTGTTCGTTGGCATCACCACTGTACCTTTTCTTCCACATTGCACCTTTTTTCTGGAACAGTAGGCTAATAGACTTACAGTAGTAACCCAATATTTAAGATTGACGTTACATTTTCTGCAGCCTGGTTGCCTTTAGCCTTGGTCATTTGTGTTGTCATGATGCCATAGCCTATTATGTGTAGCACACAAACTGTGTTTACCAGGCTACATTTTCAGTACGCTGAAGCCTTTGCTAGTGAGTATGGTGTCCATATTAAGGACACATCCACGGACGTTGTGTCAATCACTTGTTGGTGTGTTAGTGTGTCTCGTTAGCGTTGATGCTAATTGTGTTCGATTGTCCCAGCTCTCTCAGACTCCCTGTGGGTTAGCTCAGCAGGATCATGTAAGGGCAGATGTTTTGAATTGGAGGAAGCTTTACCGCCAGGTTGCAGATGTGACAACTTGTGCAAAACCTACTACAGCTGCTGCTCAGATTTCGACGAGCACTGTTTAAAAACAGGTTTGTATACCAGCTTGTCTTTGAACTGTTTTCTTGTACTGTATATCTTACTCTGGTGCTATGGTGTGATGAAGGAATAAGGCCCAAGTGCTGTGGTATATGGCTAATATACCACAGCTTAGTGCTGTTTTAACGCACGACGCAATGCAGAGTGACTGGATTCAGCCCTTAGCCGTGATACGTATATTGGCAAAATACCACAAACCCCCGAGGTGCCTTATTGCTAATATAAACTGGTTACCAATGTAATTAGAGCAGTAAAAATAAATGTTTTGCCATACCTGTGGTATACGGTCTGATATACCACAGCTTTCAGCCAATCAGCATTCGGGGCTCGAACCACCCAGTTTATATTCCTCAGTATGCACAGAGTATAACCATCCACTACTGTTAATAATAATGTACACCAAATTAAACAATGGCTGATATTGAATTTGCTTTCTGATTTTGTGTGTGTGCATGAGTCATGACTATGGTTTTGTAGTAGCTAGTTGTTGATGCTGAATACAGACTCTTATGTCCCTTCCCTGGTGCAGCGGGTGGCTTTGAGTGCAGTGAAGATCGCTGTGGGGAGACGAGAAACGATGACCACGCTTGCCACTGCTCAGAAGACTGTCTGGTGAAAGGAGACTGCTGCACCAACTACAAAGCCCTCTGCAAAGGTACACACTCAAACTAGGGATGTATGAAAGGCTTTTGAAGAAAGTGAATTTAGGTCAGTTCATTCTGTATTGGACACACAAGGGAACCAAATGAGAAGGCAGTCGGTTAGAAGGAAAAGTAGAATGTGGCCTTTGGGTTTGTTGTGCATTTTACCTTTGGACAGCAGAAGTCCATTAGTTTCACTTTTGTTGTTTACACTACAATGAACCTATAAAAAGTTGTGAGTCTCTTATATACATAGTAACTTTCACATTCTACATCAGGGGTATTCAACTCTTACACTTGTGGTCCGGAGTCTGCTGGTTTTCTGTTCAACCTAATAATTAATTGCACCCACCTGGTGTCCCAGGTCTAAATCAGTCCCTGATTAAAGGGCAACAGTGAAAAAGACGCAGTGAAACTGGCTTCGAGGTCCAGAGTTGAGTTTGAGGGTTCTACATTGCATACATGTTTTCTATTCTTCTCACACTCTGACAAGCTTTGATCATCCAAATACTTTCAAAATGAAGAAGTGAAACTTTGCAACGTTGCAACAATTCTTCTTTTGAATCAAATTCCAATGCACCGTCAACAGACTTTTGCAGACTTGCGCTAGACTTTAACTTTTCAAATTCTCCTATTAGCAGGAGACACTAAATGGGTGGACGATGAGTGTGAGGAGATCACAGGCCCTGAATGTCCTGCAGGGTAAGTTTGAATCAAAAACTCAATAAACGTTCATGATTTTATCCTCAGAAACAGTGACAGTGGCTTTATGGTCTGGGGGAAAGGGGCAGCAGCTGAGCAGTCAGCTCCAACTTGGACTGGAACCAGTAGCCCAGTGGGCACCTTTTGACCTAACACTACAAGGCCATTTGGTTCCCATATCATTTGTGTAAACTAAACAAGTGACATCCCATCAACAGCTAATTTTCCATGACAGCTTTTGAGTATTTGGTCCTTATTCCCAGTTTTATCCGCCCTCCTCTGATCATGCTGTCGGTGGATGGGTTCCGGGACTCCTACATGAAGAAGGGCAAAGCGGTGATCCCCAACATGGAGAAACTGAGTAAGTCACTCCCACTCACATCCTGACACTAGATAGGCCATAGTGTAGCTATACTGTTGTTGAAGGCAGACAAAGTCAGGAACCCAAGCGACTTAGTTACATATCAATCAAATGTATTTTATAAATTCCTTTTTTACATCAGCAGTTGTCACAGAGTGCCTTACAGAAACCCAGCCTAAAAAAACCCAAAGAGCAAGCAATGCAGAGGCAGAAGGACAGTGGCTCGGAAAAACTCCCTAGAAGGCATAAGGGTCTCTAGGAATAAAACAATGTCCTCCTCTCCTCTCCTCTCCTCTCCTCTCCTCTCCTCTCCTCTCCTCTCCTCTCCTCTCCTCTCCTCTCCTCCCCTCTCCTCTCCTCTCCTCTCCTCTCCTCTCCTCTCCTCTCCTCTCCTCTCCTCTCCTCTCCTCTACTCTACTCTACTCTACTCTACTCTACTCTACTCTACTATTAGACTTTAGACCGTAATGGATGAGTTGAAGTGAGGTGCTTTCACTTTAGATTTCATGCAGTGTGATGAAAGATTCTAGGCTACTGATAATATATTGATCATTTGTTAATTTCTTTCCATATAGGAACATGTGGCACTCACGCACCCTACATGAGACCAGTGTACCCCTCCAAAACTTTCCCCAATTTGTATACTCTTGCCACGGTATGGTTACTTATTCCGATGCATGTCCATATGAATATACCACTGTTTTATTGAAACTTGAAATAAAATATGTTTTCAATTAGATGGTTTCCAATTTCCAAGTCATATACATTGTAACAACATGTAGCAACATTATAATAACATTGTAACAGCTTTTATACAGATCTTCGTCAATTATGTTTCGCTGGTAAATCTATGAGTTGTGATGTTTTCAAGGGGCTATATCCCGAGTCTCATGGAATAGTGGGCAACTCAATGCACGACCCCGTGTTTGACGCCAACTTCAGCCTGAGGGGGAGGGAGAAACTGAACCACCGCTGGTGGGGTGGCCAACCTGTGAGTGTATAGATACTGTCCAATTCTTCACACTTACACCGTTTTTAAACTTAGGGAAATACACTAAAGGTTTGCAGAATCACAATGGCATTTCTAATGTAAGATAGTAACTTGGCGCAGCATCAAGTGGTTAGGAATGGATAAGATAATACGTGAATGGGTTTTTTGCATACTGTATGCTTCATGTTTTATATCTGTGCTTGGAACATGACCTGTTTCCCTGTATGTCTGTAGATCTGGATCACTGCAGAGAAGCAAGGGGTGAAGGCAGGAACCTTCTTCTGGCCGTGGTGAGTTAACTCGGTCTCTTTGTCAATGACTATTTTGACCGTCAACTACGGTGGCCTGTTAGAGCAAAATGACACAACAAATAATTGATCAGTTGATTAAAAAACCAAGACCATTAATTATTTATAAAACATTAATACTGAGTGGTGAAACTTAATATAAAGATGATAATAAGGGTCAATATAAATACAAATAAGTTGGGATTTTACTGAAATAATGCAAATCATTTGCATATCTATGAACTAATAATGACGAGGGGGCTGGTCCTTCCTGCGGCACATCCATACAAACAATGCCCCCCCCACACAATCAGACACATTGGCCATTGAGCTTCCAAAGCATGGTAGCCTAGAGCCCAGTTTGTTTTGCTAGCGAGTTTCACTCATTAGCATAAACACATGTTAGACTGCCAGGCAAACACTTTTGTTGATATTTCTTTTTGCAAAATAATGTACCCTCATAACGTGTAGTTATTCTAGAACTAAGTCATGAGATACTTGCAAGTATACTTGACTGACATGTCTGTGTCGTTGCAGGGTGATTCCACTGGAGAGGAGAATCCTGACCATCCTGCGTTGGCTTAGTCTTCCTGACGATGAGAGGTTAGATATTCATCCCCAAGGCTCATTAAATATGAACATCAATCTGCGCCAACCTCACTTCCACCAATTTCCCCAAAAGACTCAGAGATGGACTAAGCTACTCAGCCTTATAAAAGCGTTAATAGATAGAGAATCAAGCTGCTGTACTGTACTGATTAGGTCAGAGGTTGAGCTGTGTGTCTGTGTGATATTTCTAGGCCCTATGTGTACGCTGTCCACTCAGAGCAGCCCGACACGTTCGGACACAGACTGGGACCCTTCAGCAACGAGGTGAGCTCCTTTGATTGGGCCAGACATAACTTCGTCCCCAGTCCCGAATTGGTTCGACAGAGAGAGAGCCGGCTGGTGGATGAGATTAGGCCAGAGATAGTTGATGGATGCTATGGGGCGGGGTGGGTGTTGTGCGGGGAGCGGTTCACGTAAGAGTAACTCATCTTAAGGGGATAAAGAGCTAAACCATGTTGCGGTCTCTAACTTTGGTGATATTTACGCATTTTTACACATTAATACTGTAAATACAGGTAAAATGTTGTCATGAACCACAAATGACAAATTCCAGAGATTGTTGTTGAGGTATGACTTACTGTAGTAACCTTTGTGTGTTTTGTGTGTTATAGTTGGACAACCCCCTGAGGGAGATTGATAATGTCATTGGTCAGCTGATGAACGGCCTGAAACAGATGAACCTACACCGCTGTGTTAACATCATCGTCGTTGGAGACCATGGTATGGAACAACGGACCACAAGAACCACAACGAGCCTATGTCTACTCTGGTTAACTGACCTAATAACACAAAAACATATTTCCCTGATGTCTTGATAACAATGTGAAAAAATACAGATTTACCTTGTTGTAATCTTGTTACTTGATGTCTGCAACCAGAAAAACATTTTAGAACCATTAAATGAAGTTATTATGAAGTCCCATGTCGACTTTTGTTCCATGGGAAATGTTTACTAACCTTGGCTTATGCTTAAGGCCGTCATTGTAAATAAGAATTTGTTCTTAACTGACTTACCTAGTTAATAAAGGTTAAATCAAAAAAATTTAATAAAAATAACTTGTCTCTTTCTGCCCCTAGGAATGGAGGAGGCCCACTGTGAAAGGACTGAGTTCCTCAGTACCTATCCTGTGAACGTGGACGAGATCAATCTGATCCCTGGATCTCTTGGGAGAATCCGGGCCCGGGATCCCAAGTCAACCACCTGTGAGTTACACAGTACTGTAAGAGAATGGACATAGCTGGATAGATGTGTGAACTACAATGTGTTCATGCATCTTTCTTTCTTTATAGTATATATTTTCCTATATAGCTGTTTTACTTTTTTATGTTTACAATTTTTCAGACGACCCAAAAGTAGTTGTGGCGAATCTTACAGTAAGTACACATGAAACATTTACGAAACAAAACAATTATTATGTTTTTGTTAGTTATTTTGCTGGCTGTGTATAACTTACTGTAAGTCATCTACATGAGCGATCACGTAGTCCATGTAATGACCTTGTTTTACAGTGTAAAATGCCAACCCAGCACTTTAAGCCTTACTTGAAACAACACCTCCCGAAACGGCTTCACTACGCCAACAACCGCAGAATTGAGGATGTCCACTTACTCATGGAGAGAAAGTGGCACATTGCCAAGTATTGTATTTTTCTACAGTACTAGTACTATCAACTCAACTAAACTCAGCAAAAAAAGAAACGTCCTCTCACTGTCAACTGTGTTGATTTTCAGCAAACTTAACATGTGTAAATATTTGTATGAACATAACAAGATTCCACAACTGAGACATAAACTGAATAAGTTCCACAGACATGTGACTAACAGAAATGGAATAATGTGTCCCTGAACAAAGGGGGGGTCAATATCCAAAGTAACAGTCAGTATCTGGTGTGGCCACCAGCTGCAACAAGTACTGCAGTGCATCTTCCTCCTCATGGACTGCACCAGATTTGCCAGTTTTTGCTGTGAGATGTTACCCCACTCTTCCACCAAGGCACCTGCAAGTTCCCGGACATTTCTGGGGGGAATGACCCTAGCCCTCACCCTCTGATCCAACAGATCCCAGACGTGCTCAATGGGATTGAGATCCGTGCTCTTCGCTGGCCATGGCAGAAAACTGACATTCCTGTCTTGCAGGAAATCACGCACAGAATGAGCAGTATGACTGGTGGCATTTTCATGCTGGAGGGTCATGTCAGGATGAGCCTGCAGGAATGGTACCACATGAGGGAGGAGGATGTCTTCCCTTTAACGCACAGCGTTGAGATTGCCTGCAATGACAACAAGCTCAGTCCGATGATGCTTTGACACACCGCCCCAGACCATGACGGACCCTCCACCTCCAAATTAATCCCGCTCCAGAGTACAGGCCTCGGTGTAACGATCATTCCTTCGACGATAAACGCAAATCAGACCATCACCCCTGGTGAGACAAAATCGCGACTCGTCAGTAAAGAGCACTTTTTGCCAGTCCTGTCTGGTCCAGCGATGGTGGGTTTGTGCCCATAGGCGACGTTGTTGCCGGTGATGTCTGGTGAGGACCTGCCTTACAACTGGCCTACAAGCCCTCAGTCAAGCCTCTCTCAGCCTATTGCGGACAGTCTGAGCACTGATGGAGGGATTGTGCGTTCCTGGTGTAACTCGGGCAGTTGTTATTGCCATCCTGTACCTGTCCCGCAAGTGTGATGTTCGGATGTACCGATCCTGTGCAGATGTTGTTACACGTTGTCTGCCACTGCGAGGACGATCAGCTGTCCGTCCTGTCTCTCTGCAGCGCTGTCTTCGGCGTCTCACAGTACGGACATTGCAATTTATTTCCCTGGTCACATCTGCAGTCCTCATGCCTCCTTGCAGCATGCCTAAGGCACGTTCACGCAGATGAGCAAGGACCCTGGGCATTTTTCTTTTGGTGTTTTTCAGAGTCAGTAGAAAGGCCTCTTTAGTGTCCTAAGTTTTTATAACTGTGACTTAATTGCCTACCATCTGTAAGCTGTTAGTGTCTTAACGACCGTTCCACAAGTGCATGTTCATTAATTATTTATGGTTCATTGAACAAGCATGGGAAACAGTGTTTCAACCCTTTACAATGAAGATCTGTGAAGTTATTTGGATTTTTACGAATTATCTTTGAAAGACAGGGTCCTGAAAAAGGAACATTTCTTTTTTTGCTGAGTTTAGATTAAGTTAAAAAGTGGAATTTGGGGACAAATTGGCATTTGTCTAATGCTTTTTATTTTGTATATTCTATGTGATGCAGGAAAGTGCCTGAAAACAGGAGGCATCCTGGGAGATGTGGTTTCTTTGGTGACCACGGATTTGACAATAAGATCACCAGTATGCGGGTAAACCACTTAAATAAAAATTCTATAATCGTAACATTTTCCAGATATCATATTCTTAGCTGCTTGTGTTTACATTGTTTTCAATGTTTGTTCCCTGTATAGACAATCTTTTTGGGCTACGGACCAAGCTTTATGTTCCAGACAAAAGTGGCAGAATTTGAAAGTATTGAGTTGTACAATGTCATGTGCGGTACGATTTCTTTCTGTACTTAAGAGCTTATTTGTTGGCACCACCCCCTTACTCTGAAACAGATATTTACAATAAATATTTCAGAACTAGGAAATTGAAAGTTTCTGTGGAAACTTTGTTCCATACTAAATCAATCTCATATGCCCTTCTTTCTCAGACCTCCTGGGCTTGACCCCTGCCCCTAACAATGGAACCCATGGCAGTCTGAATGACATGCTGAAAGCCCCTCCTTTCACACCCACCATGCCAGAGGAAGTGACTGCTCCCACCAGCTCTGACACATCCTCTGCCACAACCTACGACCTGGGATGTAGCTGTGACAATGAGGTCAGTGGGGAGGTCATGAGTGGGAACCAACTCAAAGAGTTTTATTGAGTAACAGGGTCGGGGTCCATTCCATTTTAAACCCCATAAGGTTGATGTCCGATGAATGCTAGTATATATGGAGACTGTTTAGTGGCAAAAATAAGGGGTTAAATACATGTAAAAAAAAAAAAAAAAAAAAAGCAAATGTTTTCTGAACTTTCTCTTTGGTGGCAGGTAGCCTAGCGATTAAGAGCATTGGGACAGTAGCCACAAGGTTGCTGGTTCAAATCCCTGAGCTGCTATGTGAAAAATCTGTCAATGTGCACTTAACCCTAATTGCTGCTGTAAGTCTGCTAAATGTAAATATAGGACAGACACTTCAGAACAAACTTCCTTTGGATTTTTTTAGGGGGGACTATCTGCTGTTCCTTGTAGGGAATCTGTTATGCAATGTGTTTGTATTGGTCCCATGATTTATGTACGCTGAGAGTCGGGAAGCAAGTTCAGGGAGTGAAGACATTTAATAAATTAACGAACATGAACATGAACAGAACAAAACAAGAAACATGAACAGCGCACCGACATGAAACAGACACAGAAACAATAACGCCTGGGGAAGGAACCAAAGGGAGTGACATAACTAGGGCAGGTAATCAAGGAGGTGATGAAGTCCAGGTGAGTGTCAATAAGCACTGGTGCGTGTGACGATGGTGACAGGTGTGCCTAATAATCAGCAGTCTGGTGACCTAGAGGCCAGAGGGGGAGTATACGTGACACCAAAGTCGTTTTAGAGAATTTGGCAGTACGTCCAAACGGCCTCACAACCACAGACCACTTGTAACCACGCCAGCCCAGGGCCTCCACATCCAGTTTCTTCACCTAAGGGATCATCTGAGACCAGCCACCTGGACAGCTGATGAAACTGTGGGTTTGCACAACTGAAAAATGTCTGCACAAACTGTCAGAAAACGTCTCAGGCAAGCTCATCTGCGTCAAATGCTCTCCTTCGATGGCCAGTGGCACGCTGGATAAGTGTGCTCTTCACGGATGAATCCCGGTTTCAACTGTACCGGGTAGGTGGCGTTGTGTGGGCGAGTGTTGTGAACAGAGTGCCCCATGGTGGCAGTGGGGTTAAGGTATGGGCAGGAATAAGCTACGGACAATGAACACAATTGCATTTTATCGTTGGGAATTTGAATGCACAGAGATACCATGATGAGACCCTGAGTCCCATTGTCGTGCCATTCATCCACCTCCATCACCTCATGTTTCAATATGATAATGCGCAGCCTCATGTTGCAAGGATCTGTACACAATTCCTGGAAGCTGAACATGTCCCAGTTCTTCCATACTCACCGGACATGTCATCCATTGAGCATGTTTGGGATGCTCTGGATCAACGTGTACGGCAGCATTTTCCAGTTCCCACCAATATCCAGCAACTTCACACAGCCATTGAACAGGAGTGGGACAACGTTCCACAGGCCACATTCAACAGCCTGATCCACTCTATGCGAAAGAGATGTGTTGCGCTGCACGAGGCAAATGGTGGTTTTCTAATCCACGCCCCTACCTTTTTAAAAATATATCTTTGACCAATAGATGCATATCTGTATTCCCAGATTTCATGAATTTATTTCAATTTACTGATCCACAGATTTCATGAATTTATTTCAATTTACTGATTTCCTTATATGAACTGCAACTCAGTAAAATCTTTGAAATTGTTGCAGGTTGCGTTTTCATTTTTTTTCAGTGTATATAACACACAGGAAAATCATGCTTTTGACTGCACTGGGACTAAGATCTCTGTTCCTCTGTTACAGAACAAAGTAGAGGAGAACAATCAGAGATTCAGCCCAGCCGTAGATGGTAAGTGTCAATCTTTTAGAGTGTGTTCGGTTACAGTTTATTTAAAGTGATAGTTCCCTTTTATTTTTACATTTTGTGCTTATTTTCCACTTACCTAGGGTGTTATGGAGTAATCCAAATAATTTAAACGTTTGTTTGCTGGTAATTTACCAACTTCCAGAATCTCCAGGCTAACAGTTTTTGAAAATGTGGAAGATTGTATCAGTTAGCAGTGCATTCAAAAGTATTACAACTGGCCTAGTCTCTCGTGACAAGGTATGCCATGAAACGCCCAAAATGCTAATATCGGTGATATTGATCAGTGTTTTTAAACACTAATAACCAGGTAAACAAAACAAAAACATTGTTTGCTGTCTTACCTTGTCCATATACTGCTCACAGGGAAACTGTAATTTTGTAATTTGGGTGAACTCTTTTGAACTATTTTTAAACTCATACCCCGACTTTCCCACTTACTGAGTGACTAGGAGCTTAGCAACCATCTGACGTGTAACCTGTGGTATGTGTGGCTTAGCAGCTTTGCTTCCTCGCTCACACGTCTGCTACTGGGATTGATCTTGTGTCCTATGTATCCCGAACACTCTCGATTCACCATAGCCAGCTGCACCACCATAATGCAAGCAATTCCATGCTGCTGGTGGTGGTATTTCAAGCTGAGTGAACTTTGCCAACTCAACTCGGTTACACCCGCCCCTCTCAGTCCACAGCCACCCCAGCCTTTGAAATGAACGCACTGCAGATCCAGGGCACGGTGCCCCTGTAACAGCTACATGCTACTTGCTTAACAGCTTTGCTTCCTAGCTAACAAGTCCACTACTGAAAGGGATTGATCTTGGGCACTTTGTCTCGCAAATACACGTGACCGCCCTCTTGAAACACCTTAGCCAGCTGAGCCACCGAAAAGCAATTCAATGGCACGGGGGGTGGTATTTCAAGC
The DNA here is from genome assembly GCF_045679555.1 of Salvelinus alpinus. Lineage (NCBI taxonomy): Eukaryota > Metazoa > Chordata > Actinopteri > Salmoniformes > Salmonidae > Salvelinus > Salvelinus alpinus. The sequence continues at coordinate 11,072,747 of NC_092111.1, forward strand.
TGAAGAGTGAGCTTTACCAACTCAACTCGGTTGCACCATGACAATGTGAATGTGATTAGTCGAGAGCCCGTAGTGCAGAGCGTTACACATTGTACACACTCCTGAGTTACTCCAGCCAACTCCAACGCCTTATCCCCATGCTTTTGAATACACTAACTTATGCTAATGCTAATCCTAATACTAATGCCCTAACTGATACAATTAGTTTCCACTAGCATTGCTACATCCCCCCAAACCACTAGCCAGGGGATTCTGGACCTTCTATTGAACCAGCTAACGAACTTAGAACTTTGGATGAAACTCAGGTAAGTCGAAAGCTAAAAATAAAAAAACGATCCAGTTTGCAATATTTAGACAATATGAAATACTATATAGTCACATAGCCTGCTGTAGAATTCAAAAACAAAATGACTGATTTTGAGCCCAGGTTAACTACTGCCCTACTTGCTTGATTAACTGGTATTTTCACAGACGCCACACACCTCCCCTTCGGTCGACCAGCGGTTCTTTTCCAAACGACGTATAGCCTCCTCCTCCACAGTGACTTCATCAGTGGATACAGCCAGGAGCTCTCCATGCCCCTATGGACATCATTCACAGTGCCCAAACAAGTAGGCTATTCATCACATGGAACACAACAAATGGAACTAGTAGTAGTAATTTAATGAGTCGATCCATATGATTTGAGAGCTTGTCCTCAGACCTGGGTCATGTTGAGTCGTTGATCAGTGGTTGCCGAACGGTTTTTGAATTGTGACCCACAAGGCTTTTCTAGTTTTCTTCTTACCCACAGAATAGACACACAAAAAAGATCATAGTCACAGGGACTGGCTATGACGTACCAGTCGGTCCAGAGCCACCATTTGGGAAGCATTAGGTCATATCTTTCCAAAGCTCTTTTGAAATGTCTCTGTTTACTTGAGTGGTTACAAGGAGTAGCATGTGTGAAAATAATTACTACTCCCGTTGGGAGATCGTAAATGTTATTTTGGTCTTTGACTCAACTGGTTAATTGCATTTTGTATTAAAATGAGCCTGGTTTTGTTTTATTGGGGGGAGAGAATCTGGATAGGTACTTGCGTAACACTAACCTAACAGAACCCTATACAGACGCAGACACGATACAGCACACAAATACCAACTAATGATGTGGCCCCAATCACATACAGCAACACTGTATTGGCTGTTTTTTAACACTGGCTGTTTGTGTACCGGTTCTCTCTCATTTGGCGATGGGATTTCACTATGTGTTACAAATGACAACCCTTCCAAGGAAGAAGTCATGCCCCTCCCTGAGCCTGAGCCAGTGATTGAGTGTGTGAGAGCAGACATGCGGGTCGCTCCTGAACACAGCCAGGCCTGCACCACCTACAGCCAGGACACCGATGGCTCCTATGGCTTCCTCTATCCACCAGGTGGGTTGCACACTGGTCATGTTCATTAAGGCACACTGAAGCAAAACAAGCATTTCTTATTGGAGTTAGATAGTACCTCCTTTTTCAATCGGTTTTGTGCTTAATGAAGACGACCCTGGTCTTGTGGCGCTACATGGTGTGCAGGCTTTTGTTCCAGGCTTAAATGGGAGGTAAATGAAAGTATATATTTGTATTTTCTATGCTAGAGCTGGCCATGTCTTCTGAATCAAAATATGATGCATCACTGATCACGAACACTGTTCCCATGTACCCTGCGTTCAAAAGTGAGTATTCATTTATTTATATCTACTTATATCAATTGTAATAAATCTGTCACTGCGTTTTGTTAAGAAAGTTGTTATGCTGTAAGGTTCTCAAAGGAGATCCTTGTTGCTCACTTTCTGTTTTTCTCTGGTAGATGCTTCCTTCCAAAGCTTTTACGGTTACCAATCACATCATATATAGTACATGTGGGCCTCTGGACTCTTGTTCTGCGTCTTTGCTTGGACTGCCCATTCTAATGTGTGGAGGGAGAGGTGGGAGGAGGAGTGAGGCGGGAGGCTAGTAGGATGACCTCAGGTCTGGGGGAGAATGGACAGGCTGACCCCCCCCCCCCCCCCCCACACACCCCCCACACACACACACATACAAAGAGAGCCTCAGTCTAGGCCAGTGAAGCCTGGTGTGGTGAAAGACTAGAAAAGGATGTGAAGGTCAGTTGCCTTGTCTGGGGAATTTTAGTGTGGGGCATGGCTTTTACTTCCTCGTGAAAGAATTAGCATCAAGATCAGACCAGCAGCCTTTGGCTTTTGAAATGCTTAGAAGGTGCCCTGTCATGATTCAAATGGCGCAATAACACATTAATAACATGTATTCCCAAAATGCTATACGCAAATGCAGTATAGAGAGCATTTTTCAAGGTTGGCTATAAGCATTCATTTCAGTTCCTGACCTACACATAATGTTGCAAAACATTTGATTTGGTTCTCTAATTGTTGATTGTCTTATTCCCTTGTTCTCTTTTCCCTTCAACTCTGCAGAAGTATGGAGCTACCTCCAGGGGACTCTTCTCAAGCGCTATGCAGAGGAGAATAACGGCATAAACGTGGTCACCGGTCCCATCTTTGACAACAACTACGATGGCCACCGCGACACCACTGTGAAAATCAAAGAGTAAGGACTCAGACATAACAACAGCGTTTGCTGGCCGAGAGTACTTAGCACCTTTGAAAGTAATTTGCGAACCGAGTGCGTTACCGATTTTACACCGATTTTACATCTACAGCGGGCGGGTAGTCCCTAAAACACAGCATGCTGAACGATCGGCAGATGACTGCTATATCCACATTTGGTGCGATGTGTGCGAGCTATAAGGGTGACAGGTAGTGATGGGGGAAGATGAAAATTTGTAATGGTGTTACATTGGATAAAAGTAGAGACTCAGAGCTAGAAAATGGTATATCGTACCTTGCAGTTTTTTTTATTTAACCTTTATTTAACTAGGCAAGTCAGTTAAGAACAAATTCTTATTTACAATGACGGCCTACCAGGGAACAGTGGGTTAACTGCCTTGTTCAGGGGCAGAACAACATATTTTTACCTTGTCAGCTCAGTGATTCGATCCAGCAACCTTTCGGTTAGGCTACCTGCCGCAGTTGAGGAACAATGGGAAAGTATGTCTGCTTTGAAACTTGATAAACTTGTAACCCCACTTTTGAGAAAATGGCACTTGAAAGTTTTGGTACACCTACTGGAGAGCTCTTCTTTGTCTACACCCATTCAGCATCGTTCACACCCTCTTAAGCCTTAGCCCCACCCATCTCTTTGAGGATTCACATGTGTGGCCATGTGCTAAACTAAGTGAGTAGTTTAGTAAACAACCAAAGATTTCAAGATTAAAGTGGTAAAAGTAGTAGCCTATAATAAGGAAAAACTCCAGGTAAAATCACACTTTATCTATTCCTTTGCCTATATCCCAATCTGACTTTGGTGCAGGTCATGTTGTTCTTCAATGGTAAACACACACTATATCAAATAAAATCAAAAGTTTATTTGTCACATGCACAGGATACAGAAGGTGGTACAGTGAAATGGTTACTTGCACATTTGCAAGATTAAAAACAGAAAGTGTCCAGATAAAAATGATTTATAAATATTGTATAATTATTAGACGATGCTCACCCGACACACTTGTCTAAATTGATGGGTCATGTGAAGGAAATGCTATAACCACCCCCCAGCCACATCTAGCTAAGTGGATGGGTCACTATTGTCTAGACATGTACACATGTTGATTAAATACAATATATGGCCTTAATCACCCCCAGACACACCTGGCTAACTTGATGGATCATGTAATCATCTGGCGAAGTGGAGCCTTTTGTTTAGAAATGGTGCTAGCCAAACAATGAATCGGCATAATCCCAATTCGTACTACTACCAATACAAACATTGTCATAGCTGTAGTATAAATCTGCAGGTAGCTAAAGCTAACAATAGGCTATAACTAGCAATGCAAATGGATTTCTGATTAGAATAATATTACTACACAGATCATACACGTAACGTTGGCTAGCGAACCAGCAAGATAACGTTCGCTAGCTAGAGAACAGTACACTTTAACTTGCAAGGAAAATGACTTTCTGACAAAATTTTAAACTTAGAAAATCTGAAAATGCAGCTAGACGCTTACCCCTATAGTTGGATGAACGCTTCACAGCAGACTGGAACCATTTAACTATGTTTTTGTTTGTAGCTACATCTTGTTTGGCCAGCGTTGTCAAGTCACTCCGGTTCACACTGACCGTGGCGTGTGCAGAAAGTAGCCCTTCCCTTTTCCAACTGATCTACCAATAGCACCTGCTAAATTCAGTGCATCAATGTTGTTGAGCAAAGTAGCAAAACGTTTGTAGTTCTCGATGTTATATCTTTCAAAAACCACACCGTGGAAAGGACTATCAACACATACTGAGCAGCTCATGTTATAGACAGAAGCATGCTACATGCAGACCAATCCAAACTCATCTCCCGGCATGTGCAGCCCATCCATTATCTCTGCCAATCATGGCTAGCGGGAAGGTTCCTGACTTTTTCCGTGGCTAGACCAACGAGGCTCGTAATTTAACACTTTTATTTGTATTTACGTATGGAATACAAGTTTGTTATTAAAGCACATGAAAGTATACATGTTCCCGAAGGCATTTCTGACCAAAAACGCATTTTGATTAAAAGAAATACATGTTTACATTCAAATGCCTCTCCTGTGAAGTAGTGAAGTGTGACATACGCCTAGTTCCCTGAAGCAAGTCACATATCGCAATATTATTTCTGGGACGATATTATGTCAATATTTGATTACAAGTATCGATTTTGCAACTCTAGGTAGCGTTAGCTGGCACTAGTCGGCTGTACCTGCGCCAAAACTCCAGTATTTCCCTCCTATAGTTTGTTCCCCCGTCTTCTTTTTAAATAGTGAGCCCACATGTTTTCAGCCCTTTTAATTCCCTGACTGATCAAAACTTGTTTTCTCATGCTCTCTCTTTTCTCTCTGATGCAGACATATGGTAATCAATATGTTCATAACATCAAATCGCAATAAAATCGCAGTATCAAATCCCGATGCATAATGTATCGTGAGAATCTTGAGAATCGCAAAACATATTTTATCGGCACCTAAGTGTCGTGATAATATAGTATCGTGAGGTCCCTAGCAATTCCCAGCCCTAGTGACAGGTCAAGATGATGCCCTTTGACCTGTGTTTGTAAGATGTTACAAACAAAGGGGATCATGTTTTGTGTTATTCTATTTCTATTTTCAAATAGTTATGGCTGTTCAATTGGAGTGATTTGGATTCATTTGGATGTATTTTGTTTTTTTACTGGCTGGTACATTTAGCTATGATATCTCCTTTTACACAGTAGCGATGTGTGTGTAAAATCAATGGGGAAGCCAAGCCAGGCAAATATTATTTTTTACAACCTGTGTTGTTTTCACTATAACCTGTTAGAAATGCATTTATACAGCACCGTGATAGCCGATATAAGGCTGATAAACCATAGCCTACATCGTGTCACAGACAGTCCCAAAAGACAAGTGTCACACAGTGGCGTAATAAATTCAACCACATACATTTGTGTTTCATCACAGTTAAAACCAGAGAGCAACTTCTGTCCTGTTTAAGTCCACAAAGATAATATTGCATGTAACAAACAGTTGACCTACACAGCATGGTCAAATGAAAGTTAAAGTTAGTTGTAAAAGTTAATTTGACCAACGGTTTGCTCAAGTTACAATAACATCCTTACTAAAATGTTTCTGAAGCAGCAAGATTATAATAGCCTATTGGGAAATACAACTGCAATGCACTTCAACTTGGACATGTTGTAGGCTAACTTTAGGGAGAAGCCCCCCGGAATACTGATGTTAACTTGTGGTAACCCCAAGAAGTGCATTAAAACAGACTCTGAACAGTCTAACTATTGATTCAGGACCACGGAGAGTTACCGGAAAGCGCGGCCTCCACTATCAGCACCTCAAGTTGGACAGCGCCTTTCTGGCGGAGGCCGCATCTCAACGAGCACATTCACATTGACTCATCACAAAAATATATGCAAGTTAGAATAAACCTGTGCAGAATATATGCCCACAGTCCAGACTAGATAAATAGTTAAGTATTATCATCTGGCGGCGAAGATGGAAGCAAACATGAAATAAACCGAGCTAAAATAATGAATAACATGGTACAGAAATTGTAAGCATATAGACATTGATCATCTTACGGCAAAGATGAAAACACAAACCATTTAAAAAACAACATTTCAACAACATCAAGTATATGCCTAGTCTAATACAATGGCAATATAAAAACACCGAAAAACAATTTAGTCCAATCAAGCCGTCTGTGTGCAAAGAGAAAAACATGTTGACTCACCCTACTTGTTGACTCACCTTCCTCTCTTTCATGCTGGCAAAATGGTCAATGACTTTGTCATACAGTACTCCGCTGGACTTAAGTTCATGCAACACACACGTTTCCATTGACATTTTTGCCAAATGTGAGTCTCTCTTGTCCACAGCTATTGTTTAGGCAGGTTTTAATCATTTTCAGACAGGAAAATGGCCTTTCAGCCGATGTACTTGTGACAAGGGATGGTGATCATCAGTTTCAGGAGCTTGCATACCTCGGGTAAAGTGTTGGTCACGTAATTTTTCACGAGTGATTTCAGCAGCTCACCTAGTGGTTTGTGGAAGGAGGCATCAGCATAGACTACCTGCAGCAAATGTTTCAACCTCTGGTTGTCAAAGAAAGGGTACGTCTGGAACAGCTGTGTGAATACTCTGTCAGGAAACCCCTCTTGCTTGGAGACCTCGGGAAATGACCCATGATCAAGAACACAGAAGAGGTCGAGGCTCTTCATGTTAGCAAACCTCTGGGTCATGTGTAGTATGATTGAATTGAGTTGTTTCGAAGTACAGTCGTTTGGTATCTGTCCAGGAAGCCTGGGGCATTGTCAGTGTTGTCCCGGTGGTTGAGTCCCTGTTCATAGTCATCCCAGCCACGGCTGCTTCTTTTGCGTCTTTCATCTTCCATTCAACAGTCTGATCAGTGTTGTCATATATCCTTTGAAACTTTGCATCACTTCTATTGGCTTTCAATGCATTTAGTGTACTATCAACCTGTACACAAGAATGTCTTACATCAAGAGATTTGCTCTACAGGGCCTGAAACAGCGGTTCTGTGAGTCCCAAAATGTTGACAGCTTTGCACACTCTTGGCATTCTCTCAACCAGCTTCACCTGGAATGCTTTTCCAACAGTCTTGAAGGAGTTCCCACATATGCTGAGCACTTGTTGGCTGCTTTTCCTTCTCTCTGCGGTCCAACTCATCCCAAACATTCTCAATTGGGTTGAGGTCGGGTGATTGTGGAGGCCAGGTCATCTGATGCAGCACTCCATCACTCTCCTTCTTGGACAAATAGCCCTTACACAGCCTGGAGGTGTGTTGGGTCATTGCCTTGTTGAAAAACAAATGATAGTCCCACTAAGCGCAAACTAGATGGAAGGGTGTATCGCTGCAGAATGGTTAAGTGTGCTGGTTAAGTGTGCCTTGAATCTTAAATACATCACTGACAGTGTCATCAGCAAAGAACCCCCACACCATCACACCTCCTCTTCCATGCTTCACGGTGGGAACCACACATGCAGAGATCATCCTTCACCTACTCTGCGTCTCACAAAGACACAGCGGTTGGAACCAAAAATCTCACATTTAGACTCATCAGACCAAAGGACAGATTTCCACCAGTCTAATGTCTATTGCTCGTGTTTCTTGGCCCAATCAATTGGTGTCTTTTAGTAGTGGTTTCTTTGCAGCAATTCGACCATGGAGGCCTGATTCACATAGTCTTCTCTGAACAGTTGATGTTGAGATGTCTGTTACTTGAACTCTGTGAAGCATTTATTTGGGCTACAATCTGAGGTGCAGATAATTCTAATAAACGTATCCTCTGCAGCAGAGGTAACTCTGAGTCTTCCTTTCCTGTAGCGGTCCACATGAGAGACAGTTTCATCATAGTGCTTGATGGTTTTTGTGACTGCACTTGAAGAAACTTCCAAAGTTTTTGACATGTTCCTGATTGACTGACCTTCATGTCTTAAAGTAATGATGGACTGTCGTTTCTCTTTGCTTATTTGAGCTGTTCTTGCCATAATATGGACTTGGTCTTTTACCAAATAGTGCTATCTTCTGTATACCAACCCTACCTTGTAACAACAAGGCACAGCTGTTAATTCAAATGCATTCCAGGAGACTATCTAATAAAGCTGGTTGTGAGAATGCCAAGAGTGTGCAAAGCTCTCATCAAGGCTACTTTGAAGAATCTCAAATTATTATATATATTATGATTAAATAATTTTTTGTTACAACTTCATTCCATATGTGTTCTTTTTATAGTTCTGATGTCTTCACTATTATTCTACAATGTAGAAAATAGTAAAAATAAAGAAAAACCTTTGAATGAGCAGTTGTCCAAACTTTTGACTTGTACTGTACCTGTAAATATGGGGCTTGTCCCAAGGTGTTCAGTCATGGCAGTATCGAACTCTGCAAATGCATTGACAAGTTCCACAAAATGACCTTTGTTAAGGCTTGTTGCTGACTCGTCATGATTCCTGAAGGCTTGCTCCTGCTGTCCCAGGTATATTACTGCGGTTAACAGTTTCTTCAGAATGTCTCTGCTTTATTCACCTGTTTGATGTGCCTCTGGACACTGATCACTGCGGCCTGGTCGAGAGCCTTTTTGATCCGGACTCGACCAAAGAGCTTTAGTTTCAGGCTCGCCATAATGTGTTTTTTAGATTTTCCATATTGGTCAAGGGACCTGCCCAGATTTGCAAGATCAGAAAAACCTGTGGTGGCCCAAGGGTTGTTAAGCAAGCATGTGCTCTTGTCAAATAGAAGGCATGGTCAGCAAAACATATTTTTTTACTTAGCACTCCCAGTTAGCCAGTCGTATTGTAATTCTCAGTGTTGAAATATCCGGTCCCACCCCTTACTCCTCTCCCCTGCGCAATATCCAATTTTGGGGTCGGCTTCCCATTCACCTTGATTTTCAGTTGCTGCTCAAATGACAATTTTACAAAATCGAATTTAATGAAAATTATAAAACACAGCGACTTAAGTCATTATATGTATACTGTATATATATATATATAATTCTTTTTGGGGGGAAGCTTGGCTTCCCTTGACGTCCATGAATACACGTGTCACGGCCGTCGAAAGAACTGGACCAAAGCGCAGCGTTGTGAGCGTACATATTCCTTTTATTAGAAATGACGCCGACAAAAACAATACAAAACAACTGTGAAGCTTAAGGGCTATGTGCCACAAACAAAGTTAACTTCCCACCCAGAAAGGAGGGAAAAGGGGTACCTAAGTATAGAAGGGGTACCTAACGATAGACAGCTGTCCCTGATTGAGAACCATACCCGGCCAAAACAAAGAAATACAAAACATAGAAAATAGAACATAGAATGCCCACCCAAATCACACCCTGACCAAATCCAAAATAGAGACATAAAAAGCTCTAAGGTCAGGGCGTGACAACACGCCACTGCTTTTACCTAAATAATGAGTGTCACAAGCATAACCACCAGGATAAATGTATGGGCTTGTCCTCCCAACTAGTGGAGGAATGGGTTGCTGAATATGGTACTGACGCCCATCCATTTTAGTAGCGATTGAAGTTCAGATAAATGGGAAAGTACTGTAATATAAATATGCATACATACATTTGGGGGTGACATTTCATAAATTATAGCATCTGAATTCTGGAATTGTTCAGAGGCAATATTTCTGATCATAACTGCTTTGTTTGTTTAATAAGACCGACCAGGTCCGGTTCCTCTGGTCGTGATTTTTTGGTTTTGTGTCTGCAGCTGTGCGTGTTTCTCTGTGTGTGTGTGTGTGTCAAATCAAATTGTATTTGGCACATGCTTCGTAAACAACAGGTGTGAACAACACGGCAGAGAGAAAATAATAGAAATAATATACAAATATTAACACGAGGAATAAATACACAACGAGTAACGATAACTTGGCTATATACATGGGGTGCCACAACCGAGTCGATGTGCAGGGGTAAGAGGTAATTGAGATAGATATGTACATATAGGTAGGGGTAAAGTGACTAGGCAACAGGATAGATAATAAACAGTAACAACAGCTTATGTGATGAGTCAAAATAGTTAGTACAAAAAGGGTCATTGCAGATAGTCTGGGTAGCTATTATTTAACTAACTATTTAGCAGTCTTATGGCTTGGGGGTAGAAGCTGTTCAGGGTCCTGTTGGTTCCAGACCTGGTGCATCGGTACTGCTTGTCGTGCGGTAGCAGAGTGAACAGTCTATGACTTTGGTGGCTGGTATTTGACAATTTTTAGGGTCTTCCTCTGACACTGCCTGGTATAGAGGTCCTGGATGGCAGGGAGCTTGGCTCCAGGGATGTAATGGTCTGTACGCACTACCCTCTGTAGCGCATTGTGGTCAGATGCCAAGCAGTTACCATACCAAGTGGTGATGCAGCCAGTCAAAATGCTCTCACTGGTGCAGCTGTAGAACTTTTTGAGGACTTGAGGGTCCATGCCAAATCTTTTCAGCCTCCTGAGGGGTAATAGGCATTGTTGTGCCCTCTTCATGGCTGTGTTGGTGTGTGGACCATGGTAATTCCTTAGTGATGTGGAGGGGACTAAACATGCACAGCTGAGGGGCTGAGGTGCCCACGTGTTGAGGTCAGTGTGACAGATGTCTTGTTGCCTACCCTCAGCAGCACTTCAGGAAAGGGAGGTGTTTAATCCCAGTGTTTAGTGATGAGCTTCGAGGGCACTATTTTTTTCAATTTTACTAGGCAAGTCAGTTAAGAACAAATTCTTATTTTCAATGACGGCCTAGGAACAGTGGGTTAACTGCCTTGTTCAGGGGCAGAACAACAGATTTTTACCTTGTCAGCTCATCGATTCGATCTTGCAACCTTCCGGGTTACAAGTCCAACGCTCTAACCACTAGGCTACCTGCCACCCATTCAACTATGCTGTTGAATGCTGAACACGTAGGTGTTTATTTTGTCCAGGTGGGAAAGGGCAGTGTGGTGTGCAATAGAGATTGCATCATCTGTGGATCTGTTGGGGTGGTATGATGGTATTGATGTGAGCCATGAACAGCCTTTCAAAGCATTACATGGCTACAGATGTGAGTGCTATGGGGCGATAGTCATTTAGACAGATTACCTTGGAGTTCATGGGCACAGGGACTATGGTGGTCTGTTAACCTGTTTAAAGGTCTTACTCACATTGGCTATGGAGCGCATGATCACACAGTCGCCCGGAACAGCTGGTGCTTTCATGCATGGTTCAGTGTTGCTAGCCTCGAAGCGAACATAGAAGGTATTTAGCTTGTCTGGTAGGCTTGCATCACTGCTGGGTTTCCCTTTATAGTCCGTGATAGTTTGCAAGCCCTACTACATTCGACGACCGTCAGAGCTGGTGTAATAGGATTCGATCTTGGTCCTGTATTGAGGCTTTGCCTGTTTGATGGTTCATCGGAGTGGGATTTCTTATAAGTGTCCAAATTAGTGTGCCGCTCCTTGACAGCTCCAGCTCTAGCCTTTAGCTCAGTGTGGATGTTGCATGTAATCCATGGATTCTGGTTGGGATATGTACGTACAGTCACTGTGGTTACCACGTCGTCGATGCACTTATTAATATAGCTGGTGACTGATGTGGTAAACTCCTCAATGCCATCGAACATGTTCCAGTCTGTGCTAGCGAAACAGTCCAGTAGCGTAGCGTCATCGGACCACTTCCGTATTGAGCACGTCACTGGTACTTCCTATTTGAGTTTTTGCTTGTAAGAAGGAATCAGGCGGATAGAGTTATGGTCAGATTTGCCAAATGGAGGGCGAGGGAGAGCGTGTATGCATCTCTGTGTGTGGAGTAAAGGTGATCTAGAGGTTTTTTTTTGCTTCTAGTTGCACAGGTGACATGCTGGTAGAAATGAGGTAAAACTGATTTCTGTTTTCCTGCATTAAAGTCACCGGCCAGTAGGAGCGCCACCTCTGGGTGGCATTTTGATAATTGTATAGCGCCGTCTCCTTCGAGTGTCGGGGATTTGGGCCTGGTCCGGGAAAATCAATATGTCTTTTGCCTCCGACTCATTGAAATAGAAGACCTCGTCCAAATCGAGGTTAGTGATAGCTGTTCTGTGATAGCTGATAGCTGTTCTGATGTCCAGAAGTTATTTTTCGGTCATAGGAAACAATGGCAGAAACATTATGTACAAACAAAGTTAAGATCAGTGCCAAAAAAATACACAAAATAGTCAGGAGCCTGTAAAACATCTGCTATTCCCTTCAGCACCATCGTGTGTGTGTGTGTGTCTGTATATTCATTGAAGTGACCACTAATGACTGTCACCCCCAGGTACGCCGGAGTCTCGGCTCCGGTCCCCACCCACTACTACGTAGTGATCACCAACTGTCAGGATGTCAACAAGACGGCCGAGGCGTGTGACGGCCCCCTCAATGTCTTCTCCTTCCTCTTACCCCACCGCTCAGATAATGATGAGAGCTGCAAGGTAATTCTCTCACCACATGGGGGCACTATGTCTATGACTAGCTCTCTGCTTGAAGAAGCCTACATAATAAATTGTCATTCACCGCAGATCAAGGATCAGGTTATCCTACTGCTAGCCCTTACTGTAACCATTAGATAGATGAAATAGTATCTGACCCTGTATGAGTGGTTATGTGTAACTTGGAACTGGCTCTTCCCCATTCTTCCCCATGGCTGTGACTCTCTATATTCAACCACAGTTGCTTTAACCTCAGGATTCTATAGAAATAGAATCCAACCTCAGAGTGCGTATTTACTTCACAGAACAATACCACATAATTAAAAAGTTATTTACTTAGAAATTACATGGCAACGGTTGGTATTTATGTGAACTAACTCAACTGACGTTATTCCCTTGACAAACTCTTGGCACCACATGATACTTTCATGCTGATGAGTTCTTAAGAATCTTAGGGAAAGTACTAGCATGACATCCTAGAATCATTTCAAGGGAACACTTAAAGGGTGTAGGGGAAGTACTTTGTTGTTTCCAGTGCACAGTCCTTGAGTCAACTCTGCATCTAACAACCTTTACTACAGTTTCTTATGTTCAGACTTCCATTCATGGGACATCCCTTGCCCTACTGAATTATTGGAGTGACATTTAGAATGAATACAGATGACTATCTCTGTAGGCTACCTGTCACTCTTCTCACTAACCGTTTGCCACACAAACTCATAAAGGGTCTGATTCAGGGCCGAGATATCCACACAACTCTGACCTTCACGTTAATGACTTAAACAATGTGCAGATTACACATTAAGTTTGGAACTCAATTTCTTTGAAGTTTGATTAGGATGTATTAAGCTTTGCATTGTCAGCAGAAGGTGGCATTTATTGCAGCCTTCTGTGTCAGTTCAAATTTCACAATACAGTGCCTTCGAGTAGTATTAAGACCGCTTGAATTTTTCCTCATGTTATGTTACAGCCTTATTCTAAAATAGATTTTTTTTAAATGTCCTCAGCAATGTACACACGATACCCCATAATGACAAAGCGAAAACAGGTTTTTAGAAATGTAATAAACAGAAATACCTTATTTACATAAGTATTCAGACCCTTTGCTATGAGACTCGAAATTGAGCTCAGGTGCATTCATCCTTGAGATGTTTCTGATTGGAGTCCACCTGTGGTAAATTGATTGGACATCATTTGGAAAGGCACACACCTGTCTATATAAGGTCACACAGTTGACAGTGCATGTCAGAGCAAAAACCGAGCCATGAGGTTGAAGGAATTGTCCGTAGAGCTCCGAGACAGGATTGTGTCGAGGCACATATTTGGGGAAGGGTACCAAAACATTTCTGCTGCATTGAAGGTCCCCAAGAACATAGTGGCCTCAATCATTCTTAAATGGAAGAAGTTTGGAACCACCAAGACTCTTCCTAGAGCTGGCTGAGCAATCAGGGGAGAAGGGCATTGGTCAGGGAGGTGACCAAGAACCCGATTGTCACTCTGACTGAGCTCTAGAGTTCCTCTGTGGAGATGGGAGAACCTTCCAGAAGGACAATCATCTCTGCAGCACTCAACCAATTAGGCCTTCATGGTAGAATGGCCAGATGGAAGCCACTCCTCAGTAAAAGGCCCATGACAGCCCACCTGGAGTTTGCCAAAAGGCACCTAAAGACTCTCAGACCATGGGAAACAAGATTCTCTGGTCTGATGAAAGCAAGATTGAACTCTTTGGCCTGAATGCCAAGCGTCACGTCTTGCGGAAACCTGGCACCATCCCTACGGTGAAGCATGGTGGTGGCAGCATCATGCTGTTGGGATGTTTTTCAGCGGCAGGGATTGAGAGACTACTTGGGATCGAGTAAAAGATGAACGGAGCAAAGTACAGAGAGATCCTTGATGAAAACCTGCTCCAGAGTGCTCAGGACCTCAGACTGGGGTGAAGGTTCACTTTCCAACAGGACAACGGCCCTAAGCTCACAGCCAAGACAACGCAGGAGTGGCTTTGGGTAATGTCACTGAATGTCCTTTAGTGGCCCAACCAGTGCTCGGACTTGAACCCGATTGAACATCTCTGGAGAGACCTGAAAATAGCTGTGCAGCAACGTTCCCCATCCAACCTGACAGAGCTTGAGAGGATCTGCAGAGAAGAATGGGAGAAACTCCCCAAATACAGGTGTGCCAAGCTTGTAGCGTTATACTCGAGAAGACTCAAGGCTGTAATCTCTGCTAAAGGTCCTTCAACAAAGTACTCAGTAAAGGGTCTGAATACTTATGTAAATGTGATATTTCAGTTTTTTTTTAATACATTTTCAAACATTTCTAAAAACCTGTTTTCGCCTTGTCATTATGGGGTAATGTGTGTAGATTGACGAGGGAAATTATTTAAAATCAATTTTAGAATAAGGCTGTAACGTAAAAAAAATTGGAAAAAGTCAAGGGGTCTGAATACTTTCCAAAAGCACTATTTTATGAATTCCCTGCCGGCGACAGTTTTTTGGTTGCATAGTATAGTTATTTAGCAGACACTCTTATCCAGAGCAACTTACAAGAACAATTTGGGTTATGTGCCTTGGTCTTTCATTAGTGCTACTGTTTATGAGCATGATCACTTATCTGTTTGTGACCTTTACTAAACGTACTGTAATTGGTCATCTGAGGCTACATGACTATCACCATTTATCCCATGGTATCAGTTTATGACCGTGACCTCTTGTCTATCTGTGTTGAACTATGACCTTGTCTTGTGACGGTCATATAGTGAATTTTCTATGAATGCAGCTATGCTTGTTTTGGTAACATCATTGTAATTTCCGCTCTTTCGAAATTGATTACCATGTAGTGTAGTCTTTTGAAATGCTTTCTATAAATAATACAAAGAGATTTAATGAGCCAGGTGATGATCATAATAATTTCAGAATTACATGTGATTTATATGTAACATACAGTACCAGTCAAAAGTTGCTCCTACTCATTCCAGGGGTTTTCTTTATTTTTACTATTTTCTACTTTGTAGAATAATAGTGAAGACATCAAAACTATGAAATAAGACATATGGAATCGTGTACTAACCAAAAAAGGGTTAAACAAATCAAAAATATTTTTTTCTATTTGAGATTTTTCAAAGTAGCCACCCTTTACCTTGACAGCTTTGCACACCCTTGGCATTCTCTCAACCAGCTTCATGAGGTAGTCAGCTGGAATGCATTTAAATTAAAAGGTGTGCCTTGTTAAAAGTTAATTTGTGGAATTTCTTTCCTTTCCTTAATGCGTTCGAGCCAATCATTTGTGTTGTGACAAGGTAGGGGTGGTATACAGAAGATAGCCCTATTTGGTAAAACTATGGCATACTATGGCAAGAACAGCTCAAAAAAGCAAAGAGAAACGACAGTCCATCATTACTTTAAGACATGAAGGTCAGTCAATCTGGAAAATGTCAAGAACTTTGGAAGTTTCTTCAAGTGCAGTTGCAAAAACCATCAAGTGCTATGATGAAACTGGCTCTCATGAGGACCGCCACAGGAATGGAAGACCCAGAGTTACCTCCGCTGCAGAGGATATGTTCATTAGAGTTACCACCCTCAGAAATTGCAGCCCAAATAAATGCTTCACAGAGTTCAAGTAACAGACACATCTCAACATCAACTGTTCAGAGGAGACTATGTGAATCAGGCCATGGTCAAATTGCTGCAAGAAACCACTACTAAAGGATACCAATAAGAAGAAGATACTTGTTTGGGCCATGAAACATGAGCAATGGACATTAGACCGGTGGAAATCTGTCCAAATGTGAGATTTTTGGTTCCAACCGCCGTGTCTCTGGGAGACGCAGAATAGGTGAACGGATGATCTCCGCATGTGTGGTTCCCACCGTGAAGCATGGAGGAGGAGGTGTAATGTTGTGGGAGTGTTTTGCTGGTGACACTGTCAGTGATTTATTTAGAATTCAAGGCACACTTAACCAGCATGGATACCACAGCATTCTGCAGCGATACACCATTCCATCTGTTTTGCGCTTAGTGGGACTATCATTTGTTTTTCAACAGGACAAGGACCCAACACACCTTCATGCTGTGTAAGGGCTATTTGACCAATAAGGAGAGTGATGGAGTCCTGCATCAGAGGACCTGGCTTACACAATCACTCGACCTCAACCCAATTGAGATAGTTTGGGATGAGTTGGACCGCAGAGAGAAGGAAAAGCAGCCAACAAGTGCTCAGCATATGTGGGAACTCCTTCAAGACTGTTGGAAAAGCATTCCAGATGAAGCGAGAGTGTGCAAAGCTGTCATCAAGACAAAGGGTGGCTACTTTGAAGAATCTCAAATATAAAATATATTTTGATTTGTTTAACACTTTTTTGGTTACTACACGATTCCATATCTTATTTCATAGTTTTGATGTCTTCACTATTCTACAATGTAGAAAATAGTCCAAATAAATAGAAACCCTTGAATGAGTACTGTAGGTGTGTCCAAAGTTGACTGGTACTGTACGTACATAACAATTTCATCTTGACTTGTGGTGGTCCTGCAGAGCTCAGACGACGAGTCGCAGTGGGTGGAGGAGCTGCTGAAGTTGCACACAGCGCGGGTCAGAGATGTGGAGATCCTCACAGGGCTGGACATGTACCGCTCCACCACCCTGAACTACACCCAGACCCTCTCCCTCAAGACCTTCCTGCACACCTTTGAGAGTGACACCTAAAACAGACACACACAGACTCACTCTTACTGTATCTCTGTATTGTTTTCACTCTCTTCTCAATCTTGTTACTGTGTTTCACTTCCCCTCTCTGTCCTACTGGGCACAGACGCCAATTCAACGTCTACTCCACATTGGTGCAACGTAATTTCATTGAAATGATGTGGAAACAATGTTGATTCAACCAGCGTGTGCCCAGTGGGGTCTCTCTCTCTCCCCAGTACATCTCTGATCTTTAGGTGTATATTTGTATACAATTTGTCATATTTATTAGGTAGAAGATAATAATGCTACCACTTATAGTCACACTAATTCAGAGAGCTCTTGTGTAGAAGTGGAATTAGACTTTTGTTGTGTGTGGTTTGAGAGAAAGTGTTGTGTCGTGAATGGAGTGTTTGTTTGGGGAAGTGGAGTAATGGGTTGGATTAGGTAATGGGCCCTTTTGGTTGCAGGAAGATGATGTCACATCTCTTAATGCCGCACAGTGATGATGTACTATAGCCTGAAGTATCTGTGTAATTCGTGTGAAGACTTTATTGCCACCTCCTACACCTACATAAGGTTTACATAAGGATGACAGAGCAAATGTTATAAACAGTCGAGGCATCAACGACAACTTGCTGTAGTACTTTATTGGTGACACAAAGCGTTGTTCAGGTTAGCTAACAGGCTAGTGCATTGGTGTTATGGGTGTTATAAGTGCTAAGTCAGTTGTTATAAGATCTTAGAACTGTGTTATAACAACTTTAACAACCGGTATATGATGTTTATGACAGTGTTACGTAGGCCTTATGACAGTGGAGTCAAGTGCAATGATTGGCTGTTTGGCATTGAGCGTACCGTACTACATCTATTACTGATGACGGCCCTGCTTGCAGCACACTTAACTCAGCCAGTCATAGAGATTCATCACAATTAACAATCATTTTCATGTCACTTAATACAAGCTCCATTGACGGCCTCAAATGGTTGATATGTATGTTGATGGTATCTGGATATGTTTTTCCCTTCTAAATTGTGTATTATTAACATGTGGCAAGGTTCTGATCAGAATAAATTCTTATATTGCAGGTGACCATTCAATTAGAATGTATGTTTATGTATAGAGAAATTTGAGAGCACCATCTTGTCAATCATTTAATCATTTAACCTTGGCTGTAGTATAAGAGTAAGCTAAGTAACCAAAACGCTAAGTTTAAAAGGTGTGTTTTCTTATGCTATACAGTGGGGAGAACAAGTATTTGATACACTGACAATTTTGCAGGTTTTCCTACTTACAAAGCATGTAGAGGTCTGTAATTTTTATCATAGGTACACTTCAACTGTGAGAGAAGGAATCTAAAACAAAAATCCAGAAAATCACATTGTATGATTTTTAATTAATTAATTTGCATTTTATTGCATGACATAAGTATTTGATACATCAGAAAAGCAGAACTGAATATTTGGTACAGAAACCTTAGTTTGCAATTACAGAGATCATACGTTTCCTGTAGTTCTTGACCAGGTTTGCACACACTGCAGCAGGGATTTTGGCCCACTCCTCCATACAGACCTTCTCCAGATCCTTCAGGTTTCGGGGCTGTCGCTGGGCAATACGGACTTTCGGCTCCCTCCAAAGATTTTCTATTGGGTTCAGGTCTGGAGACTGGCTAGGCCACTCCAGGACCTTGAGATGCTTCTTACGGAGCCACTCCTTAGTTGCCCTGGCTGTGTGTTTCGGGTCGTTGTCATGCTGGAAGACCCAGCCACGACCCATCTTCAATGCTCTTACTGAGGGAAGGAGGTTGTTGGTCAAGATCTCGAGATACATGGCCCCATCCATCCTCCCTTCAATACGGTGCAGTCGTCCTGTCCCCTTTGCAGAAAAGCATCCCCAAAGAATGATGTTTCCACCTCCATGCTTCACGGTTGGGATGGTGTTCTTGGGGTTGTACACATCCTTCTATTCCTCCAAACACGGCGAGTGGAGTTTAGAGCAAAAAGCTCTATTTTTGTCTCATCAGACCACATGACCTTCTCCCATTCCTCCTCTGGATCATCCAGATGGTCATTGGCAAACTTCAGACGGGCCTGGACATGCGCTGGCTTGAGCAGGGGGACCTTGCGTGCGCTGCAGGATTTTAATCCATGACGGCGTAGTGTGTTACTAATGGTTTTCTTTGAGACTGTGGTCCCAGCTCTCTTCAGGTCATTGACCAGGTCCTACCGTGTAGTTCTGGGCTGATCCCTCACATTCCTCATGATCATTGATGCCCCACGAGGTGAGATCTTGCATGGAGCCCCAGACCGAGGGTGATTGACCGTCATCTTGAACTTCTTCCATTTTCTAATAATTGTGCCAACAGTTGTTGCCTTCTCACCAAGCTGCTTGGCTATTGTCCTGTAGCCCATCCCAGCCTTGTACAGGTCTACAATTTATCCCTGATGTCCTTACACAGCTCTCTGGTCTTGGCCATTGTGGAGAGGTTGGAGTCTGTTTGATTGAGTGTGTGGACAGGTGTCTTTTATACAGGTAACGAGTTCAAACAGGTGCAGTTAATACAGGTAATGAGTGGAGAACAGGAGGGCTTCTTAAAGAAAAACTAACAGGTCTGTGAGAGCCGGAATTCTTACTGGTTGGTAGGTGATCAAATACTTATGTCATGCAATAAAATGCAAATTAATTATTTAAAAATCATACAATGTGATTTTCTGGATTTTTGTTTTAGATTCCGTCTCTCACAGTTGAAGTGTACCTATGATAAAAATGACAGACCTCTACATGCTTTGTAAGTAGGAAAACCTGCAAAATCGGCAGTGTATCAAATACTTGTTCTCCCCACTGTACTTGTCTGTTTATCCATGAGGAATAATTGTGGAAGCTACGCACTAGAATCTGGGTGGTTGTTATTTCAGATTTAGATGACAGTGGCTCTGCAAAGTGTTTTTCCAGATAATTTACAAAGCTTAATTCCCTCCTTCAGTGGAATCATTGCTGGATTAGGCTACTGTTTAGATTATGCTTTGAAGGAAAAAAACGTTGATTCAGTCTTTACACTGATCTTACATACAGAGACTCAAAGGTTTTCTTAAAGTTCCAAAGTCAGTGGTTATGAACGATTTATTGACTTTTACATTAATTTTTTTATTTTTTTGTAATTTAGCAGACATTCTTATCCAGAGCAACATACAGTTAGTGCATTCATCTTAAAATAGCTAGGTGGGACAAGCACATATCACAGGCATAGTAGTACACTTTTCCTCAATAAAGTAGTTATCAGCAAAGTCAGTGCTAGGAAAGGGAGGGGGGGGGGGGGGGGAGTCAAATGCAAGTGTTGGTTCAGGATTTTGTTTTTTGGGGGGGGTCTAGGTGAGGAGGGGGATTATTTAAGATACTCTTTAAAGAGGTAGGGTTTCAGATGCATTCAGAAGATGGTGTCATGATCGTTATAATGATTGGACCAATGCGCAGCGTGCGTAGAATTCCACATGTTTAATAAAGAATAAACTCACCAAACAAAACAGAAGAAAAAACTAAGCATGACGTTCTGGGCTGCTCACAGGCAGCTACACAAAAACATAGTCAAGATCCCACAAAGCACAATGGGGAAATGGCTGCCTAAATATGAACCCCAATCAGAGACAACAATAAACAGCTGCCTCTGATTGGTAACCATACCAGGCCAACATAGATCATTATTCACCTAGATAACCCACCCAAGTCACTGTCACGCCCCAAACAACATAGAGAATAAGCAGCTCTCCATGGTCAGGGCGTGACAGATGGGCAAGGACTCTGCTGTCCTAGCTTCAGGGGGAAGCTGGTTCCACCACTGGGGTGCCAGGACAGAGAAGAGCTTGGACTTGGCTGAGCGGGAGCTATACTCCTGTAGGTGAGGGAGGGCCAAGAGACCTGATGTGGCAGAACGGTGCTCGGGTTGGGGTGTTGGGTTTGAGCATGGCCTGAAGGTAGGGAGGGGCAGTTCCTCCAGAGCAACATACAGTGGGGCAAAAAAGTATTTAGTCAGCCAACAATTGTGCAAGTTCTCCCACTTAAAAAGATGAGAGAGGCCTGTAATTTTCATCATAGGTACACTTCAACTATGACAGACAAACTGAGGGGAAAAAATCACATTGTATGATTTTTAATGAATTTATTTGCAAATTATGGTGGAAAATAAGTATTTGGTCACCTACAAACAAGCAAGATTTCTGGCTCTCACAGACCTGTAACTTCTTCTTTAAGAGGCTCCTCTGTCCTCCACTCGTTACCTGTATTAATGGCACCTGTTTGAACTTGTTATCAGTATAAAAGACACCTGTGCACAACCTCAAACAGTCACACTCCAAACTCCACTATGGCCAAGACCAAAGAGCTGTCAAAGGACACCAGAAACAAAATTGTAGACCTGCACCAGGCTGGGAAGACTGAATCTGCAATAGGTAAGCAGCTTGGTTTGAAGAAATCAACTGTGGGAGCAATTATTAGGAAATGGAAGACATACAAGACCACTGATAATCTCCCTCGATCTGGGGCTCCACGCAAGATCTCACCCCGTGGGGTCAAAAAGATCACAAGAACGGTGAGCAAAAATCCCAGAACCACACGGGGGGACCTAGTGAATGACCTGCAGAGAGCTGGGTCCAAAGTAACAAAGCCTACCATCAGTAACACACTACGCCGCCAGGGACTCAAATCCTGCAGTGCCAGACGTGTCCCCCTGCTTAAGCCAGCACATGTCCAGGCCCGTCTGAAGTTTGCTAGAGAGCATTTGGATGATCCAGAAGAAGATTGGGAGAATGTCATATGGTCAGATGAAACCAAAATAGAAATTTTTGGTAAAAACTCAACTCGTCGTGTTTGGAGGACAAAGAATGCTGAGTTGCATCCAAAGAACACCATACCTACTGTGAAGCATGGGGGTGGAAACATCATGCTTTGGGGCTGTTTTTCTGCAAAGGGACCAGGACGACTGATCCGTGTAAAGGAAAGAATGAATGGGGCCCATGTATCGTGAGATTTTGAGTGAAAACCTCCTTCCATCAGCAAGGGCATTGAAGATGAAACGTGGCTGGGTCTTTCAGCATGACAATGATCCCAAACACACCGCCCGGGCAACAAAGGAGTGGCTTCGTAAGAAGCATTTCAAGGTCCTGGAGTGGCCTAGCCAGTCTCCATATCTCAACCCCATAGAAAATCTTTGGAGGGAGTTGAAAGTCCGTGTTGCCCAGCAACAGCCCCAAAACATCACTGCTCTAGAGGAGATCTGCATGGAGGAATGGGCCAAAATACCAGCAACAGTGTCACGATCTATCACAAGGATGACGCTGGAGAGACGAAGCAGGTACGGGGAGTAACATTTAATAAATAACGGACATGGAACGAGACATAAACAGCTTAGCAAACAGAAAAACAATCAATGCAGAACAGAGCTGGGGAACTGACACATATAGGGGAGGAAATGAACAGGTGATAAGAGAGTCCAGGTGAGTCCAATAACGCTGATGCGCGTGACAAGGAAAGGCAGGTGTACGTGATGGATGGCAGGAGTGAGTGATGCAAGGCATTCTGGCACCCTCAAGCGCCAGGGGGAGGGAAAGAGCGGGAGCAGACGTGACAAACAGTGTGTGAAAACCTTGTGAAGACTTACAGAAAACGTTTGACCTCTGTCATTGCCAACAAAGGGTATATAACAAAGTATTGAGATAAACTTTTGTTATTGACCAAATACTTATTTTCCACCATCATTTGCAAATAAATTCATTAAAAGTCCTACAATGTGATTTTCTGGATTTTTCTTTCTCATTTTGTCTGTCATAGTTGAAGTGTACCTATGATGAACATTACTGGCCTCTCTCATCTTTTTAAGTGGGAGAACTTGCACAATTGGTGACTGACTAAATACTTTTTTGCCCCACTGTACATAACACTGTCATTTTTGTATCCATAGCTCTGTATATGAATTTGAGAGTGGTTACAGTACATTTCTCCAGCCCCATCCCTCAGCTTTTTACTGAAACAGGGGCGGGGGAAATGCTTTATTATTGTTTCAACTGCTGATTGCTGATTTAAATGATCTATATTTATTTATTTCAACAATTGCACCATCAACAATTGGTCACCAATTCCTAATACGACCAGGGCAATACTTCCCCTATAAATTAATAAAGTCTCCTACTCTCAGAAAATATTGATTTTAAGATTAAGATCACTTTATTGGTCAATTGCACACTGGGTCCAACCGAAATATGACTTTCACTTTCAACCCAACCACTCTGAAAGACACATTTATACACAGGCTTTTGGAGAGGTGCGGGGAGCTATTGTGGGGGGTTAAGTGTTTTGCTCAAGGGCACAACAGCAGGCAATGGCATCTAGGATTTGATACCAGCAACCCTCTGGCTGCTAGCTCACTTCCCAACAGATTTTCTTGTCGGACCCCGGATTTGAACTCACAACCCTCCGGTTGCTGGCTCGCCTCTCTAACCTTTTAGCCCTCTGCAATCAGATCTGAACATTGTAAAATCAGAGTTGCAAAATGTCTTCCCTGTAAATCATTAGCTTTTCCTGTGAAGCTTAATATCAGGTGAGTTCTGGACAGGTTCCCAAAGCTTTCAATTGGTCTCCTGCATTTTACAGTTGCAGAAACATGAGGTTCCCTCTTCTGGCAATAAGTTACTTTCCCACACTCAGTTCCAGAGTTCATTGTTGTGGTGAAGTAGCACCTCGTGTTGACTGTGTTTAGAATTGGACAGCTCTCAAGTATGGGGATAAGCAAGGAGTTGCAGGGAAAGAAGACTATTGTCGTAAGTGCATCCAACATCCAGCTTCTTTTGAATGTTTCACTAATGGAAATGGTGTATAATGAGATATGGGTAATACTAAACTTAAAGCCTGCAGGTAATATTTATCATGATGCAGTCATAATGTATTGTGAGACTTTTGT
Organism: Salvelinus alpinus; assembly: GCF_045679555.1. Classification (NCBI taxonomy): domain Eukaryota; kingdom Metazoa; phylum Chordata; class Actinopteri; order Salmoniformes; family Salmonidae; genus Salvelinus; species Salvelinus alpinus. The sequence goes on from NC_092111.1 coordinate 11,096,913, forward strand.
CTCATCATCATTTCATCGCAATCCTATGTAAATACCAGCCAGTTGAAATGTTGATACATAGACATAAGATATTATAATCGTTATTATAAAACCTTACAAAGGCTCATAAATGCTTAATGTAAGTTATAAAACATACCAGCAGGTTTTAAGTAGTTTAAATGTTATCGAGATAGGAAATGCATAAGATTGATTGGATTTATGGGAAAGGGTGTAATTGTACTTTATAATGCATACAAATAAACTACTCTTAGAATAATACTTATACTACTCATGAAATGCACTACAAAAAAATGCTCATGACAATCAAAAGGATACTCGTAAGGCATATGAAGGGTCATTGTTTGGAAAGGTTTTTCAGTGGGACTGGTAGCTTTACCATCACAGATGTGTGCTTATTGTGTATGGCCCACTCCACATGCCCAGTGTATTTGTGTCCTTTGCACATTTTTTACCATATTTTCTCCACAGTGACTCAGCAACCCTACATTTTGTTTCGTAACACTTTACAATAAGGTTCCATTTGTAAAGGGGTAATAAATGGGTTAGAACGGTTATTTAATCATTTGTAAATGCCTTATAAACCATTAATAAACAGTTATATTACATTGGCCAAAATAGTGTAATAACTGGTCAGTGTTTGCCAAATAGTAAGCCAATATTTACCTCCTGTTATTAACCATTTATAAATGCACTTACAAATGTTTATAAGATTAACCTCTATGTAATCTTGCAACCTCATTTTCAATGGTTGCACAGTTACACTATAGTCATTTTCTAACGTTTGGGTGTGATGCATTGTTGCTCTGTCCCAGGAACAGAAGAGGTTGGTTTTTCTGACGTGTCTTGACAGACCTTTGAAACCCTGATACCCTGGTCATTTACATCCAGGACATTATTCAATCATCATTACCCCTTAACAGATTACCCGATTCAACACACATCACTTCTCTGTGATAGTCTAAGTATGGTGAACGCTCTGGTGTGAAACGGTAACCGTAATACCTTTGGTTGGTGAAACATTGGAGGAGGTATCCTCTCACAGCGTTGATTGTTTTGGTCTTCACACCCACCATTCATTGACTGAACATATTTAACAAAGTGTTGAATCTTCTCTCATGTATGTAGTGATGAGTACCCAATACTGTCTATAAGTATGTCTAACTTCTGACTGAACTCTCAAATCATCTATAAATGATTTACCCACATGTATAACTGCTAAAAGTATACCTTATTTTAAAGGTGACAGACCTATAAACATTTATAACTGAGTTATCAACATGTATAACTGCTAAAAGTATCATGTTTCTTAAACAACAGGCCTGTAAACATTTATAACTAAGTTATCAAAAAATACTTTTAAAGTTGCAATATTGCTCCACCATTTCCTGGTTGCTAAAATTCAAATAGTTAGACACATTTCAGTTTATGTAACAAAACAAGCAGTCATTGTGTAGAGAATCATTGTACCATCTAAACCGCTATGAAATATATTTTCCATAACCAAATATATTGTATTTTCAGCTGTTTGAAGCTGGTGTACAAAACTGAAAGTAAAAGACATGAAACATAAGAACAGGAAGCATTGAAATAGCACACATAAAAACAGATCTATCACTTCTTAGACTTGCTTTCAATGAGAATGACAGATCTATAAACTTTAAAGAAAGTGGAAACATACTGACCATTTATTCACGAGTTAGGCCTACCAGTATTTATAACTTAAAAACATTAAATTGCTTAAAAGAAAGTAGAAAACTTCTGGCCATTTATTCATGTTGTTACAAACATTTCTAACAGTATATACAGTAATCTCCTCAAACCTGCAATACATAGTAAGAAAAAAAAAATAATTGAATAGAAGGATACATTGGGAAAACAATTTTAATTGCAGTGACTCAAATCTGTAGCCTATCATTGGAATAGTGAGTAGCCTATCTAATTCAGATAAACAGGGGTGTCTTTTTCTCCCCTTTTTAACATTACAAATCAGAAGAGAAATTGACAGATTAATTATTTAAAATACCACATAGGGTCTCATTCTGTCTTCATCCGTTTCTTTCTTGTTAAGCATTTTCCCATCCTGAAGTCGCAGACCTTATGGGAATGTTTGGGAGATAAGAGGAATTTATGACAATTTAGCATAGATAATAGCTACATTACTCTACTATAGCGGTTCCTAAACTAAGGGTCACAACCCCATGTGGGGTTCCCTGATATGAAAATGGGGTCGCGAGCATGAAACGGCACAGGGGATGTTCAGTGTGCTGCGTGGCTATATTGAAGAAAAACAGATTCCATTGGGTTTTAGGGCCTTCCTCTGAGGTCCTGGATGGCAGGAAGCTTGGCCCCAGTGATGTACTGGGCCATACGCACTACCCCCTGTAGTGCCTTGCAGTCGGAGGCCGAGCAGTTGCCATACCAGGCAGTCATGCAACCAGTCAGGAAGGTCTCGATGGTGCAGCTGTAGAACTTTTTGAGGATCTGAGGACCCATGCCAAATCTTTTCAGTCTCCTGAGGGGGAATAGGTGTTGTCGTGCCCTCTTCACGATTGTCTTGATATGTTTGGACCATGATAGTTTGTTGGTGATGTGGACACAAAGGAACTTGAAGCTCTCTACCTGCTCCACTACAGCCCTGACGATGAGAATGGGGTGTGCTCGTCCCTCCTTTTCTTGAAGTCCACAATCATCTCCTTTGTCTTGATCTTGTTGAGGGAGAGGTTGTTGTCCTGGCACCACACTGCCAGGTCTCTGAGCTCCTCCCTATAGGCTGTCTCATCGTTGTCGGTGATCAGGCCTACCTCCGTTGTGTCGTCGGCAAACTTAATGATGGTGTTGGAGTCGTGCTTGGATATCATCATCATGATTCTCACCATTTAGCCTTAGCTAGTTATGTTAACCACTGCAAGCTAAAACTAATAATAGCCAGTGTTTAACATGTAACTCTGTGTTGTTGTATGTGTCGAACTGCTTTGCTTTACCTTGGCCAGGTCGCAGTTGCAAATGAGAAACCAATGATTACCAATGATTATTTCATGTAATCTCTTCTGTCTGGACTTTGCACACTTCTCATAGCCACGTCCATCATGATTCTTCATTACGCACTGTCACATAATGTCAGTGCCAACACAACATTCTGGACACGTTCCAGGTCATCTTTATTTCAAGCACGTTTCACAGATGGCCAGATCTCACAAAGTAGGGGACATTTTTCAGAAACCAGCGAACCACACCAGTAATATGGCTTGAGATCTTCAGATGAGGTCTCTTCAGATGAGTCCTTAAATATATGTACCAATGCATCATCAGGGTTTCAAACGTGGGGGAAAGACACATCATGGGAGTTGACCGTTGGTCTGAAAACCAACCTCTTCTGTTCCTGGGACAGGGCAACAATGCATCACACCCAAAAGTGAGAAAATGACTATAGTTAACTGTGCAACCATTGAAAATAAGGTTGCATGATGATACATAAGGGTTCAATAGTATACGCATTTGGAAGAGCATTTATAAATGGTTAATAGCTGGAGGTAAATAGTGGCTCACTTTTTGGCAAGCACTATTTTGACTAATTTGTTATAACCCATTTATTAATGGTTAATAATGCATTTAAAAATGATTAAATAAGTGTTAGTATCGTAATTACAAACCCTTTATAAACCCTTTACAAATGGAACATTGTAAAGTGTTACCGTCTTGGTATACCACAGTAAATGGGATGCCCTTTTTTCAAAAACATTTTGTATTAGAAAATAGTACAACTAGTGTCTTTGTGGTTGATACTTGTACTTATACTGTGTGTGTATGTTTGTGTGTGTGTGTGTGTGTGTGTGTGCGTGTGTGTGTGTACGCGCTTACACGCATGTATGTGTCTGTGTGTGTCTGTATGTGTAGATAGGTGCTTTGGCGATCTCCATGGTCACCATAATCCTAGGGCTCGGACTGGGGCTTGGTTTACAACTAGAGGACTGTCGAAACAAAGGTACACTATTTCTTATTGGAGCATATTCTGTAAAAAAATCACATACACAACCACAATATGTATAATTACAATTATATGTGATATTTGATATCACCACTTCAACAATAAAACAAAGACTACCTTGGTGTGCCAAATCAAATTGGCTCGTGGGCCGGATTTGGCCCCCTGATCAGTTGGTGCCCCCTGTTCTACTGTATAAGCTGCACCTGTGAAATACACTGGAAGTGCTCAATGTACCTTCATGTGTTCCAGTGGTTCCCACTACCTCCTGCAAGAACAGATGCTACGAGCCCTTCGACGATGAGACACCAGGCTGTCGCTGTGATACTCAGTGTGTCATCAACAATAACTGTTGCTATGACTTTCAGGACACCTGTTTCCAACCAAGTGAGCCATGTTTACTGTAAATTACATCAGTGGTTCCCAAACTGTGGGGCGCGCCACCTAGCGGGGGCGGGGGGGGGCAGTAATAGTAGAATGCACAAGGTGCAATTTCGAAATTGCATAGTGCATTCTCAGTTCCTCTTGCCATGTTAGTCATTGCATACCTTAGAAAGCTATTTATAACTTGTCAGAAATTTGGGGCGCGGGATTACCCAATGCTGGAACAGGGACCCGGAGTGAAAAAGTTTGGGAACCCCTGCCCTATATCACCCACTGAATGTCCTCACAAATTGAACTCATACATTGGCATACTGATATGAATACCTTTGAAAAGTATGGTGTTATCAGTGGAGGCTCCTCAGAGGAGGAAGGGGAGGACAATCCTCCTCAGTGAATTTCATAAAAATTTAATATATTTAGTTTAGATAAAACTAAACTAAATATATTCACGTCACCAAATAATTGTTTTGCAATGAAAAACACAGTTTTGCAATGAAAGTCTGCAGTAGCCTCATGTGCTTGTTTTAGTGTTGGTCAGGACGTGAGCTGGGTGGGCATTCTATGTTGTGTGTCTAGTTTGTCTGTTTCTGTGTTCAGCCTAATATGGTTCTCAATCAGAGGCAGCTGTCAATCGTTGTCCCTGATTGAGAATCATATATAGGTGGCTTGTTTTGTGTTGGGGATTGTGGGTGGTTGTCTTCTGTCTTTGTGTTCTGCACCAGATAGGACTGTCTCGGTTTTCACATTTGTTATTTTGTATTTTGTATAGTGTTCACGTTATTGTCTATTCTTTATTAAATCATGTTGCACACTAGCCGCGCTGCATTTTGGTCCTCTCCTTCATCCCAGGAAGAAAGCCATTACACCTCAACAGCACTCTGTAGGGTAGCACCATGATTTAGCCGGAGGACAGTTAGCTTCCGTTCTCCTCTGGATATATTGACTTCAATACAAATCCTAGGAGGCTTATGGTTCTCACCCCCTTCTATAGACTTACACAGTAATTATGACAACTTCCGGAGGACATCCTCCAACCTATCAGAGTTCTAGTAGCATGAACTGACATGTTGTCCACCCAATCAAAGGATTAGAGAATGAATTAGAGAATGAGTTTTTTTCACCTGGTCACATACAGCTGATGTGTTGTGCATTGAAGTCCACAAACGACGGGACAAGGTGAGAGGAGGAGAGTGAATAGATGCGAGAAGGAGTACAATGTGGCTGCTATGAAAGTGAACTGTGTTTAGCGGGTTGTATTCATTCCGCCAATTCTGTTGAAAAACGTTTCTTAAACGGAAGCAAACAGAACAAAACAGGGATGAACATATCTGAACTCTCGTTTGCAACTGTTGGACTAATAATTACACCCTCTTTACCAGCTAGATGCAGGCAAGAGTGTGCAAGGCCTCACATGTTTCTCCTGACCTGTGTGCACCTACGTTGTAAGCTTTCATTCATAGGCTAGGTTTTTAGCAACCTCATGATATTATAGTGAAAATTTGAGTATTATGTAGTAGCCTAAACCTATCGATGTTACATTGAGCTGGGTGAATAGAATATGAATGACAGTCATTCAATACGCTGTAATAGAAATAAGGTCATGCTCATGAAAAAAAAAACTTCCTCCCTCATCATAAACGGCACCGACCGCCACTGGGTGTTGTCATGTTGTAGAATTTTTTATGATAGCATATTATGACCAATAGGGTTCAAGTCTACCACTTTATTAAACTAAGAAAAGACTGAACTTTGATGACAGAATTGTTACCTTGTTCACATGTCAGCTTATTATGGTTTAGCTAGCTTCACCACTTCTAATGGTTTAATCCAACAGCTCAACAATGGGAGTGCACCAAACTGCGCTGTGGAGAAACGAGGTTGGCGGAGAGCAGGTGCCACTGCTCTGACGACTGCCTGGGTGCTGGTGACTGTTGTACCAACTTCAAACATGTCTGTCAAGGTGAGAAGAACTTTATGAAATGTACACGTCAATGTACACATTACCATGTATCCATGTATCCTCAATAGCTCAAATGTTTGCATTGAGACAGATTTGGAAGAACACTTGATTTGAAATGATGAAATTATTTTTTTCCTTCAATTTTCTCACTTGTACTTGTTTTCCCATAAATGAAGGAGAGACAGAATGGGTGGCAGATGACTGTGTGGATTTGACGAGCCCTAAATGTCCAGCGAAGTATGGTTTAGCGCATTAAGGAATGCACAAAATTGTTTTTCTGAAAAAAACAAGAATGCCAAGATGATTAGAAAAGGCTTCAATATCTACCTGAATTACTAAACTAAATGTAAAATGTAAAATTCTACATATTTTCTAAATGTTTCTAAAATCTATATTTTTACCCTTAGCTTTAAACTGCAGCCGCTGCTCCTCATCTCACTGGACGGCTTGAGAGCAGAGTATCAACAAACATGGAGTTCCCTCATCCCCGTCCTGGACAAACTGAGTGAGTCCCATCATCCCTTTGTCAGATGGGATCAGTTTGTGCCATCATCCCTATTCAACTGCCTTAACCATACCAATGGGCTTGCACATAAGGGCTCATCTTTGTCCTTATCCCTCTAACAGGAACCTGTGGCACCTCTGCACCTTACATGCAGCCTGTGTTCCCCAGCATTACCTTCCCTAATCACTACACCATTGCCACGGTTAGCCTCATATCCTCACACACAAACCCATTGTTATGCACAATGACAGGCATTTTTAAAGACCCACAGAATTGTATATCAGCCAAAAAGGGGATATCAAATATACAGTTGAAGTCGGAAGTTTACATACACTTAGGTTGGAGTCATTAAAACTTGTTTATCAACCACTCCACACATTTCTTGTGAACAAACTATAGTTTTGGCAAGTCGGTTAGGACATCTACTTTGTGCATGCCACAAATCATTTTTCCAACAATTGTTTACAGACAGATTATTTCACTTATAATTCACAGTATCACAATTCCGGTGGGTCAGAAGTTTACATACACTAAGTTGACTGTGCCTTTAAACAGCTTGGAAAATTCCAGAAAATTATGTCATGACTTTAGAAGCTTCTGATAGGCTAATTAACATCATTTGAGTCAATTGGAGGTGTACCTATGGATGTATTTCAAGGCCTACCTTCAAACGCAGTGCCTCTTTGCTTGACATTAGGGGAAAATCAAAAGAAATCAGCCAAGACCTCAGAAGTCTGGTTCATACTTGGGAGCAATTTCCAAACGCCTGAAGGTACCACGTTCATCTGTACAAACAATAGTACGCAAGTATAAACACCATGGGACCACGCAGCTGTCATACCGCTCAGGAAGGAGACGCGTTCTGTCTCCTAAAGATGAATGTACTTTGGTGCGAAAAGTGCAAATCAATCCCAGTGTCACGCCCTGGCCTTAGTATTCTTTGTTTTCTGTAATATTTTGGTTAGGTCAGGGTGTGACAGGGGGGATGTTTGTGTCTATTTGTCTCGTCTTGGGTGGTTGTATTGTATAGGGGGTTTTGTAGAGGTTATGGGGTTGTGTTCAGTGTAGGTGTCTAGGTAAGTCTATGGTTGCCTGAATGGTTCTCAGAGACAGCTGTCTTTCATTGTCTCTGATTGGGAGCCATATTTAAGGCAGCCATAGGCATTAGGCTATTGTGGGTAATTGTCTATGTGTAGTGTTTAGTGTCAGCACTATTTTGTTTGAATAGCTTCACGGTCGTCTGTTTGTTGTTTTGTTCGTTTGTTCGTCTTCATAATAAAAGAAGATGTCTTTCTATCACGCTGCGCCTTGGTCCACTCTTCTTCAAAGTTACGACGATCGTGACACCCAGAACAACAGCAAAGGACCTTATGAAGATGCTGGAGAAAACAGGTACAAAAGTATCTATATCCACAGTAAAACGAGTCCTATATCGACATAACCTGAAAGGCCACTCAGCAAAGAAGATGCCACTACTCCAAAACCGCCATAAAAAATGCCAGACTACGGTTTGCAACTGTAGATGCTGACAAAGATGGATCTTTTTGGAGAAATATCCTCTGGTCTGATGAAACAAAAATAGAACTGTTTGGCCATAATGACCATCGTTATATTTGGAGGAAAAAGGGGGATGCTTGCAAGCCGAAGAACACCATCCCAACCGTGAAGGACGTGTGTGGCAGCATCATGTTGTGGGGGTGCTTTGCTGCAGGAGGGACTGGTGCACTTCACAAAATAGATGGCATCATGAGGTAGGAAAATGATGTGGCTATATTGAAGCAACATCTCAAGACATCAGTCAGGAAGTTAAAGCTTGGTCGCAAATGGGTCTTCTAAATGGTCAATGACTCCAAGCATACTTCCAAAGTTGTGGCAAAATGGCTTAAAGACAAGAAAGTCAAGGTATTGGAGTGGCCATCACAAAGCCCTGACCTCAATGCTATAGAAAATTTGTGGGCAGAACTGAAAAAGCGTGTGCGAGCAAGGAGGTCTACAAACCTGACTCAGTTACACCAGCTCTGTCAGGAGGAATGGGCCAAAATTCACCCAACTTATTGTGGGAAGCTTATGGAAGGCTACCCAAACGTTTGACCCAAGTTAAATAATTTAAAGGCAATGCTACCAAATACTAATTGAGTGTATGTAAACTTTTGCCCCACTGGGAATGTGATGAAAGAAATAAAAGCTGAAATAAATCGTTCTCTCTACTATTATTCTGACATTTCACATTCTTTAAATAAAGTGGTGATCCTAACTGACCTAAGACAGGGAATTTTTACTAGGATTAAATGTCAGGAATTGTGAAACTGATCTGTATCAATTTGGCTAAGGTGTATGTAAACTTCTGACTTCAACTGTATAAGAAATAAAAAATATGCAGCAGTTTGTGTCATTACCAAAACTGTGTCATTAATTTTGTATTCTTCACAAAATGTCCACTGTGTCATCTTTAGGGCATGTACTCCGAGTCCCACGGGCTGGTTGACAACAAGATGTATGACCCTGTGTTCGACGCTTCCTTCAGTCTGTCAAACGATGAGAAGTCCAACCCCAGATGGTACCTTGGTCAGCCGGTGAGTCCACCCTCCTGCTTCCTGCTTTGCCATTCACATTGAGACCTTTAGAGAGCTAAATAAGCAAGATAAGAATACTTTTATTTGGTTTCCCACAGTCAGATACGGGGCCTACTGCCATCTTTTGACCATAGCGTTGAAAGTCAGCCTGACGTCAATATTTATTTTTCATTGTGTGTTGTGCATTTACGTGTGTTGCTGTAGTTCACAAAATAACACAACTCTCTGCTCAACAGAATACTTCGATCAGTACTGAGGAGTGATTCGAAAATATTCTCGCTCATAACCTTGTCATTGTAGATTTGGCACACTGCCAGTTACCAAGGACTGAGAGCAGGGACGTATTTCTGGCCTGGCTCAGATGTCAAAATCAATGGCAGTTTCCCAGACATCAACGAAGACTACAACGGGTAATATAATCAGGAATAAATTATCTTGTTTCTCATATATGAATAGACCGATAGCTTTATTGCCCTTGGATGATAAGAACTGTCATTTTCTATTGTCATGCCTTTAATTTCATTTCAGAAAAATACCTTTTGAGGAGAGGGTCTTCACACTCCTGAAGTGGCTACAGTTGCCAGATAATGAGAGGTAAATCCCCCATTTAAGTTAGAGGCATCCCAGCTACTAGCAAGCCTTTATCAGAGACATTCAAGCCTAAAGTGCATTGTGTATAATGTCGTGGTGTATAACAATTGTTGTCCCTGCAGGCCAGATTTCTTCACGTTGTACCTCGAGGAGCCGGACAAGTCGGGGCACAGCTTTGGTCCTGTCAGTGGAGGGGTAAGGTCAATAGGAAAACAACCAGGATGCATCTCATTAGTCTGAAGTTATTTCATATGCAATTAACTGAAATACCTTGAGAGGCGAAGGGCAAAAAACTGGTTTCTGTCCACCATATTGCTTTCTCCTGCCCTGTGTTCTCAGATCATTGAAATACCTCTGGTGCAACAACCTTACAACAACCTGCAGGTCAAAGCAGGTTCTGGATTGTTAAGCTTATACTGTATCTACCATTCGAGAGCTTGGGACAATAAAGCTATATCTGCATAAAAAAAAAATATATATGTTGTTATTGACATAGCCTTGTTCTGTTCAATGTTCTCTACCTATAAAGTACTCTAAATGCAACAATTCATGTTGTTAAGTTCAAAAGAATACAAGAAATTGTTGACACCATTCAAACCAATGAGAGTCCGGAACATTAAAGCTAATTATCTCAGAATAATATTTTTTTCTGATAGAACTTTATAGTCCAAAGCTCTCGCATTAATAAGATACACTTCAGACGCTCTGAAGTACTTTGATGAAATGGTCCATAAATCTTTATTAATAAAATAACCAAAATGACAAAATAACTAATATTAGAATTAACACTACTGCAGAGTTCCTGCACCTAAATAGAAACAGTACCAGCACACAAAATGAGTACTGGCACCTATTTCAGTCAAGCATTAAGGCTGCCACCTCAAAGGTGTTGTTCGATTCCTGTCGAGGACAAAACAGCAAAAGGTCATGATGTACTGCTTTGTTGTTACGTAATGTAATCCAAAAAGGCTCACTTCTTGTGTTTAGGTCAGGAATGTGTCGAAACTACCCTTTGTTTTTGTTCTCGTAACTGCTTTTAACATGCTTTTATAGCACCACTATCAACCCCTGACATAACATTTACACAACATATGGCAAGTGTCTTCACTGACATTTTCAACCTGTCCCTGACTGAGTCTGTAATACCAACATGCTTCAAGCAGACCACCATAGTCCCTGTGCCCAAGAGCACTAAGGTAACCTGCCAAAATACCTACCGACCCGTGGCACTCACATCTGTAGCCATGAAATGCTTTGAAAGACTGGTCATGGCTCACATCAACACCATTATCCCAGAAAAACTAGACCCACTCCAATTTGCATACTGCCCCAACAGATCAACAGATGATGCAATATAGATTGCATTCCACACTGCCCTTTCCCACCTGGACAAAAGGAACACCTATGTGGAAATGCTACTCATTGACTACAGCTCAGCGTTCAACACCATAGTGGTGCCCTCAAAGCTCTTCACTAAGGACCCTGGGACTATACACCTCCCTCTGCGACTGGATCCTGGACTTCCTGATGGGCCGTCCCCAAGTGGTAAGGGTAGGTAACAACACATCCACCACGCTGATCCTCAACACGGGGGTCCCTCAGGGGTGCATGCTCAGTCCCCTCCTGTACTCCCTGTTCACTCATGACTGCATGGCCAGGCATGACTCCAACACCATCATTAAGTTTGCTGACGACAACAGTGGTAGGCCTGATCACCGACAACGATGAGACAGCCTATAGGGAGGAGGTCAGAGACCTGGCCGTGTGGTGCCAGAATAACAGCCTCTCCCTCAACGTGATCAAGACAAAGGAGATTATTGTGGACTACAGGAAAAGGAGGACTGAGCACGCCCCCATTCTCATCGACGGGGCTGTAGTGGAGCAGATAGAGAGCTTCAAGTTCCTTTGTGTCCACATCACCAACAAACTATCATGGTCCGAACACACCAAGACAGTCAGTGAAGAGACAGTGAAGAGGGCATGACAAAGCCTATTCCCCCTCAGGAGACTAAAAAGATTTGGCATGGATCCTCAGATCCTCAAAAAGTTCTACATCTGCCCCATCGAGAGCATCCTGACTGGTTGCATCACCACCTGGTATGGCAACTGCTCAGCCTCCGACCGCAAGGCACTACAGAGGGTAGTGCGTATGGCCCAGTACATCATCGGGGCCAAGCTTCCTGCCTTCCAGGACCTCAATACCAGGCGGTGTCAGAGGAAGGCCCTAAAAACTGTCAAAGACTCCAGCCACCCAAGTCATAGACTGTTCTCTCTGCTACCACACGGAAACCGGTACCAGAGCGCCAAGTCTAGGTCCAAAAGGCTTCTTAACAGCTTCTACCCCCAATCAATAAGACTCCTGAACAGCTATTCAAATGGCTACCCAGACTATTTGCATTGCCCCCCTCTTTTACGCTGCTGCTACTCTCTGTTTATTATCTATGCATAGTCACTTTAACTCTATCTACATGTACATATTACCTCAATTACCTCGACTAACCTGTGCCCCCACACACTGACTCTATACCGGTTCTCCCTGTATATATCCTCGCTACTGTTATTTTACTCCTGCTCTTTAATTATTTTTTATTTTTATTTTTTACTAATCTGTTTTCTACTTAACACTTATTTTTCTTAAAACTGCATTGTTGGTTTTGGCCTCCCGAGTGGCACAGCGGTCTAAGGCACTGCATCTCAATCTAAGCCCCTGGTTCTAAGCCCCCCACTGGTTCGAATCCAGGTTGAATCACATCCGGCCGTGATTGGGAGTGCCATAGGGCGGCGCACAATTGGCCAAGTGTCGTCCGGGTTTGGCCGGGGTAGGCCTTCATTGTAAATAGGAATTTGTTTTTAACTGATTTGCCTAGTTAAATGAAGGTTAAATAAAATAAATTGGTTAAGGGCTTGTAAGTAAGCATTTCACTGTAAGGTACCTGTTGTTTTCAGTGCATGTGACAAAAAATATTTGATTTGATAGACAGAGCAACCCACTGAATGATTTTGATCCATGACCGCTGTATACATATCCATGACCACTGTATACAAAACACATGGCTTAGATTCAATGCTGACCGCCAAATGAAAGTGCTCACCAAAAGGTGAAAGTTCAATGTCTTGCTCACATGTGAACAAATGGTGCCATTGAAAATTAAGTTGGGCATACTTTTTCTCCATTGAAAAGGCCCCTTCAAATCAGTTGCCTTATAAATGCAAACATATTGTAAAATCATCATGATGCAAAGTTATGATCTAATGACATTTACATATTGTAGTAACCCCAAGAGAAAATTACATAGTTATTTTTTTTATAGAACTCAACATTTGTTTTCATATAATCATGCATAAATCACGTCAAAGTGTGTTTACTTTTTGTAAATAGACTGGTACTTAACAATAATCAAGGTTTGATTGGTCATTGAAGACTACAGTCACAGATATAACAGTCTCACAAGTTTCTCACTGTATTTCAGTTGATCGAGGCTCTCACGGGAGTGGACAAGGTCATTGGTCAACTGATGAACGGACTCAAACAGCTGAACCTGCATCAGTGTCTCAACATCATCATCGTAGCGGACCACGGTAGGAGGCTAATAAATCAAAGGAATCAAATGTATTCGCCCTTTACCTCCACAAATCTGACATCTGGACAGCAAATGGACCTCTTTCCCATAGACCTAGTATATCTAAAAATGTAACGTATTTAGAATAATATGGAATTAGTCTACAAACATGAAAAAATAGTGAGCATTGTTGTACTCGTGTTGTGGCTTAATAGTTCAAGGCTGTACAAATAAGTTTGTGTGGAAACTTCAACAAAAACTTTATTGGGCTACACCAATAGGTATGGAGGACACAAGTTGTGACAGGAAGGAAGTCCTCCAGGATCTACTCCAGGTGGAAAATGTTCGTGATCTATATGTCTACGAGGGACCATTTGGGAGAATTAGATCCAATGACAAAAACCAACCCTGTGAGTGTAAGACCAAACATGTAGAAAATGTACCCTTTCTTTGTATCGCAATAAAAATGACATATTCCTGTTGTTTCCTTTGACAGTGGACTCGGCCCAACTTGTAGCCAACATGACGGTGAGTAAGAAGCTACAATAAATCATTCACCTTGATTTAAACTAGCCGTGACTGCCATATTGACTGGAAATGCTCCAATTGAGGAATAATCAAATGTTTAGGCAAACTGAAGATGTTCATACAGTGGGGAGAACAAGTATTTGATACACTGACGATTTTGCAGGTTTTCCTACTTACAAAGCATGTAGAGGTCTGTAATTTTTATCATAGGTACACTTCAACTGTGAGAGAAGGAATCTAAAACAAAAATCCAGAAAATCACTTTGTATGATTTTTAAGTAATTAATTTGCATTTTATTGCATGACATAAGTATTTGATACATCAGAAAAGCAGAACTGAATATTTGGTACAGAAACCTTAGTTTGCAATTACAGAGATCATACGTTTCCTGTAGTTCTTGACCAGGTTTGCACACACTGCAGCAGGGATTTTGGCCCACTCCTCCATACAGACCTTCTCCAGATCCTTCAGGTTTCGGGGCTGTCGCTGGGCAATACGGACTTTCGGCTCCCTCCAAAGATTTTCTATTGGGTTCAGGTCTGGAGACTGGCTAGGCCACTCCAGGACCTTGAGATGCTTCTTACGGAGCCACTCCTTAGTTGCCCTGGCTGTGTGTTTCGGGTCGTTGTCATGCTGGAAGACCCAGCCACGACCCATCTTCAATGCTCTTACTGAGGGAAGGAGGTTGTTGGTCAAGATCTCGCGATACATGGCCCCATCCATCCTCCCCTCAATACGGTGCAGTCGTCCTGTCCCCTTTGCAGAAAAGCATCCCCAAAGAATGATGTTTCCACCTCCATGCTTCACGGTTGGGATGGTGTTCTTGGGGTTGTACTCATCCTTCTATTCCTCCAAACACGGCGAGTGGAGTTTAGAGCAAAAAGCTCTATTTTTGTCTCATCAGACCACATGACCTTCTCCCATTCCTCCTCTGGATCATCCAGATGGTCATTGGCAAACTTCAGACGGGCCTGGACATGCGCTGGCTTGAGCAGGGGGACCTTGCGTGCGCTGCAGGATTTTAATCCATGACGGCGTAGTGTGTTACTAATGGTTTTCTTTGAGACTGTGGTCCCAGCTCTCTTCAGGTCATTGACCAGGTCCTGCCGTGTAGTTCTGGGCTGATGCCTCACATTCCTCATGATCATTGATGCCCCACGAGGTGAGATCTTGCATGGAGCCCCAGACCGAGGGTGATTGACCGTCATCTTGAACTTCTTCCATTTTCTAATAATTGTGCCAACAGTTGTTGCCTTCTCACCAAGCTGCTTGCCTATTGTCCTGTAGCCCATCCCAGCCTTGTACAGGTCTACAATTTATCCCTGATGTCCTTACACAGCTCTCTGGTCTTGGCCATTGTGGAGAGGTTGGAGTCTGTTTGATTGAGTGTGTGGACAGGTGTCTTTTATACAGGTAACGAGTTCAAACAGGTGCAGTTAATACAGGTAATGAGTGGAGAACAGGAGGGCTTCTTAAAGAAAAA
The DNA here is from genome assembly GCF_045679555.1 of Salvelinus alpinus. Classification (NCBI taxonomy): domain Eukaryota; kingdom Metazoa; phylum Chordata; class Actinopteri; order Salmoniformes; family Salmonidae; genus Salvelinus; species Salvelinus alpinus. Next base: position 11,112,480 of record NC_092111.1, read on the forward strand.
CTAACAGGTCTGTGAGAGCCGGAATTCTTACTGGTTGGTAGGTGATCAAATACTTATGTCATGCAATAAAATGCAAATTAATTACTTAAAAATCATACAATGTGATTTTCTGGATTTTTGTTTTAGATTCCGTCTCTCACAGTTGAAGTGTACCTATGATAAAAATGACAGACCTCTACATGCTTTGTAAGTAGGAAAACCTGCAAAATCGGCAGTGTATCAAATACTTGTTCTCCCCACTGTATGTTGTTTGTATTCAGTCCCATAATGTTTTGTCCCTAATACTGTATCTGTTATAGAAACCTAGTGATTGATCAAAAACATTATGTTGTTTTCTTGGGATTCCAGTGCAAGAAGAACGGTCAGAAGGTCAAGGCTTACCTGAAAAACCATCTGCCCAAGCGGTTCCACTATGCAAACAGTAGACGCATTGAGGACGTCAGCGTGATAGTCAATCCAGGATGGCTGTTCGAGAGGTACCGATTTAAGAAACTCCACCCTACTTTATAAACATAATCCTGGTGTGGATTTTAGTAGGGCATGATGTAGCAAAATGTTGGCTTCTTACATATTTCTGTGTTATGTTATAGATACCCAGGGTCTTTGACCTTCTGTGCAGGTGGAGCTCATGGGTATGACAATGATGATGCTAGTATGCATGTGAGTAGGAAGGAGATCCATTTACTCAAATAAATCAGTTAGTTAATGAGTACAAACTTAATTTGATTGGTTTAAAAAATATACTGAACAAAAATATAAACACAACATGCAACAATTTCAACGATTTTACTGAGTTACAGTTAATATAAGGAAATCAGTCAATTGAAATACATTCATTAGACCCTATGGATATCACATTACTAGTCAGGGGCACAGCCATGGGTGGGCCTTGGAGGGGATAGGCCCACCCACTGGGGAGCCAGGCTCAGACAATCAGAATGAGTTTTTCCCCCCATAAAAGGGCTTTATCACAGACAGAAATACTTCTGGGACGACAGCCATGCAGACCAATTTGATACAGTGTACGGCGTATGGTCTGAGCACTGACAGGCTGACCCCCCACCCCTTCAACCTCTGCAGCAATGCTGGCAGCACTCATACGTCCATTTCCCAAAGACAACCTCTGGATATGACGCTGAGCACGTGCACTCAACTTCTTTGGTCGACCATGGCGAGGCCTGTTCTGAGTGGAACCTGTCCAGTGAAACCGCTGTATGGTCTTGGCCACCATGCTGCAGCTCAGTTTCAGGGTCTTGGCAATCTTCTTATAGCCCAGGCCATTTTTATGTAGAGCAATAATAATTTTTTCAGATCCTCAGAGTTGTTTGACATGAGGTGCCATGTTGAACTTCCAGTGACCAGTCAGTATGAGGGAGTGTGAGAGCTATGACACCAAATTTAACACACCTGCTCCCCATTCACACCTGAGACCTTGTAACACTAACGAGTCACATGACACCGGGGAGGGAAAATGGCTAATTGGGCCCAGTTTGGACGTTTTCAATTAGGGGTGTACTCACTTTTGTTGCCAGCGGTTTAGACATTAATGGCTGTGTGAGTTATTTTGAGGGGACAGCAAATTTACAGTGTTATACAAGCTGTACACTCACTACTTTACATTGTAGCAAAGTGTCATTTCTTCAGTGTTGTCACATGAAAAGATATACTCAAATATTTACAAAAATGTGAGGGGTGTACTCACTTTTGTGATATACTGTACATACACACACATCTTTGCACTGAGTGCACAAAACATTAGGAACACCTGCTCATTCCATGACATAGACTGACCAGGTGAAAGCTATGGTCTCTTATTGATGTCCCTTGTTAAATCCACTTCAATCAGTGTAGCTGAAGGGGAAGAGACAGGTTAAATAAGGATTTTTAAACATAGAGACATGTATTGTGTTTGTGGGCCAATCAGGGGGTGAATGGGCAAGACAAAAGATTGAAGTACTTTTGAACGGGATATGGTAGTAGGTGCCAGGCGCACCGGTTTGTGTCAAGAACCACAATGCTGCACAGTGTATCAATAATGGTCCACCACCCAAAGGACATCCAGCCAACTTGACACAACTGTGGGAAGCATTGCAGTCAACACGGGCCAGCATCTCTATGGAACGCTTTCGACAACTTGTAGATACCATGCCACGAGGAGGCTGTTCTGAGTGCAAAAGGGGGTGCAACTCAATATTAGGAGGGTGTTCCTAATGTTTTTTACACTCCGTGTATATTGATATTGTTGTATTTAAGAGATGGAAAATTGACAACTTAACCCTATGATGAATACCCTCTTTATTCTCCTCAGGCTATGTTCTTAAGCTATGGACCCAAGTTTCATTATAAAACCGAAATAGAACCATTCTCCAATATTGAGCTCTACAATCTCATGTGTGGTGAGTAGCAGTAAATATAGCAGTAAATTACAGTGTCAGTTGTCTGTGTTAACCAAGAAATTGTTTCTGTCAGTCCATCATTAAGTGGCAGAATTTGTTGTGAAAGGGCTGGGTTTTGATTAATAAGTAAGTTGTACGCGGGGCGAAGGCTTGACCATTCACTGGCCAATCAACGTGTTCCATGGCTTAATATTGCATGAGGTTGTCTCAAGTTGTGGAGGTTATTGACGGTCTTTCGATGTCATCAACTCCAATTCGGCTGGGGCCACGGAATATTCTCGTCCTAATCCGTTTATTAAATAGCATAGGCCACTGTAATTAATAACAGCAACAACTATATACATCCAGTTTTTGATAATATGTTTGGAGTGTTGGCAGTCAACATTGTAATCGCTTCACCTATAGGCCTATACATGTCTTTACGCATCGCATTTCTCCTGAAATAAAAAATACTAGGCTCCCCTTAAAATGTATTGAAGGCTATATGTGAGGCTAGTTCGCAATATCAAGATATACCACCGTTGATATTGCATTATGGGACTGAATATTTTGAATAGGTTTGGAGGAGCGCATCTTTGGTAACCCCACTAACCGTACAATAGGCGCTCTTTGTAAATGGGGATGGATACAAGTGAAATGGAGTATGCAGGTAGGCCTATGTTAATTGTGAATAATGCAAAAGCATGACAGCAAAAGCCTCTCTAGAAGACCACTTAGAAACCTTTTATGGATAAAAGGTTCCAAAATAATAACAGGAGCTGGCTAAAACAATGTACAAGACATAGATACAAAAGGGGATGTCCGCTTACTGTTTTACTGCTCCCTTGATCTGTTTAATAAAGCTTTGGTGATAAAGATTTATTTCAAAACGGTCTCATGAGCCAACCCGTTTATTGATAGTCTTGGCTGCTTAATGAATGCATTGGGCAGGACAAAAAACAATCCTGATTGAGGATGTTTTGGGTTTTTAATCAAATGAAACAAAATGCTAACAAAAACAACGTTTTTTAGGTTTCTAAATAGTAGATTCACCGCACAAAAAAGCACATCTCTCTTGTTCCATGGGCACTATGCATCAAGTCTGAATAGGCTGTGCTTCCGCCGTCAAAATCCATGCCGTAATCAACATTGTTACTTATAAGAATAGCTTTTGTGGAGTCTTAAATCTCCCTATTTGTGCTAAATGAAATTGTCACTGTTGTGCTAGTTTTTAAGGACACACTTCACATATTACCAACCCTCCCACAGCACAAGTGAGCTGATGTAAGACAGGTAAATAGCTGAACCTGGCGCAAGGTGTGGAAATGCCAGAGCGCCAGTTTTTACGTGACGAAGTTTGACAATTGCGCTGCTTTAACGCCAGACGAAAATATAACTCCTGGTATTTGAACACTGCATTGTTGAGGAAGAGCTTGTAAGTAAGCATTTCACCGGACTGTTTTACACCGGTTGTATCCTGCACAAACGACAAATAAGATTTCATTTTATTTGATCTCAAACATGAATAGTATGTGCATTGTAACATTGTCCATGTGAAACCCTTTCAGATGTGTTGGGGATCTCCCCATCCCAGAACAATGGAAGCCATGGCAGTATGAACCATCTCCTGAGGACTCCCTGGCACACTCCCATACACCCCGCAGAGCAGACAACCCCTGGGCAGTGCCCTCTGGTGATCCTTGAACCCACAGATACCCTGGACTGCACATGCACCTCCCTGGTAGTACCCCTTGCTTACATTGAGTACACCAAACATTAGGAACACCTTCCAAATATTGAGTTGCACCCCCTTTTGCTCTCAGAACAGCCTCAATTCCTCAGGGCATGTTCATCTAAAATGTAATCTATATAATCCCCAAGAGTAATTATTTCTCATTAGAGGACCATAAACAATATCTAGTAATGCTGCATATGCCAAGAAAGGTTCAAATCTCACCTTTCTGGAATAGTTTTTTTATATAAATTGCTGAGGTGTAGTAGTCACTTTTGAGGACACAAGTGCAAGTATACAGTACAATATGATAAAAATATGAAATATGTTATATGACATATGTCCTATTCAATACAACTGTATGAATAAGGCTTGAAATGACGTATATGCTTTCTAAATATAGTATAAACAAATGATAAAACCAATAACTATAACATTTCACCTTATAACTGCAAAATACATATTTCTATGTTCAGTCTTAGAGAAAATATGGACATCACACAGCTCTATAGCTTGACTTCTTGAACTAGCCTTTCATCTCATATTAATCTTGTCCATCTATGACAAACAAAGTTTATTTTATTATTATTTTTTTTTTACGATGGTCCTCCCATGCCTACACCGCTGCTTTGAAGTTACAGTATACACCTCTGAATCCTATAGTGATAAGAAGCTGGTATTATACAGTATATTAAGCACATATGAATTACGCTAACCATAGAACGTCTCTGTCTCCAATGTTGTTGATATTCATGAAAGAATCAATTAATTAAAGGATCAATATTGTCAGTCTTATCTATAACAACATCATATCTTGTTTCTTTCCAGGGTGTAACTAATCCAAATAGTCGTCTGAATCTGACAGCTGCTGAAGGTAAATATTGTGTGAGAGAGAGAGTATGGACAGATTATTGCCGGAATATTGTCATGATTAACAATCAATTATGATACCAGATGGTACATTGAGTTTAGCAATAATACTTCATTATAAACTGGTTGGTTTGAGCCCTGAATGCTGATTGTCTGAAAGCCGTGGTATACCACGGGTCTGACCCCAAAATACTTTTTACTGTTTTAATTACGTTGGTAACCAGTTTATAATAGCACTAAGGGGGGTTGTGGTATACCGTAAAACGTAATTTAAAAGCAGAGTCTGAAATAGTCACCTGTCCCTTTTAATAGCCGAACAAGAGCACACATTTCAGCAAATTAAACGCCTGTTTCAAATAAACGCCCTGACTAAATGAAATGTTTACGAGGTTACTGTGAATTACCATGAATTGTTTACAAGATGTAATGTTTGATTTGTTAAATAAATGATTTAAATAATTCAGTAATGGCTCAAAAAAATGATGTCAATCATCCGTTTTTACTGCCAGTAAGAAACTGCTAGCCATTGGCTGCTAACAGCTGAACACTGCTAGCCATTGGCTTCTAACAGCTGAACACTGCTAGCCATTGGCTTCTAACAGCTGAACACTGCTAGCCATTGGCTTCTAACAGCTGAACACTGCTAGCTAAAAGTATAACACATTAGTAAAGGAAATTAAGAAATTAATTTAAATTCTGGAAGTGCAAATGAGCACCATCGATTTCTGTATGCTAGCTATGCTAACCAGCTTATAGGAACGAAAGTTAGCATTTAGCAGTCACTTCTTAACCTGAAAAGGGACAACTTCTACATGGTATGCAGCCAAATATATCCAAATCGGACTTAAGTAACCACATTGTGGCCCTGTTACAATACATAAATCAGGACAGATTTGAAGAATAGCCACATTGTTAGAACAGATTTGTTGAATGTGCGCCAATCTGGTCAATGCGTCTGCATCCCATTGACTCCTTTACCAAATCTATGGCATTGTTGAATACCCGTTTCTGATTGCCTTGAAGGGCATTCTAGAGCGTGCATTATTTAAGTGATAATACCCGAGAAGCCGGTGTTTGGAGGATATATTGGCATGGGTGTTGTTAGAAAACCGTGCCAATATATCCTCCAAACACTGGATTCGAGGGCATTATCACTTTTATGCAATGGGTTACCAACATATTCAAATAATGATTGTCATATTTTCATAAACATTATTTTGATGAATTTATTCATACTATTTCATCCTTCCACAAGATATAGTCCCGACACAAATCTAGAGTTGCTACCCAAGCCGGCTGCTCGTTCGTTCTATCTGTTCGGTTGCTAGAGACAAGACCCAGTCGTTCAGTCTTTTTTTTTTTATGGACACGACCCAGTCGTTGGTTCTAAATGTTCCATTGCCATACTGGCTGGCAACGTTCTTATCCCATGCTTTCTAGCTAGCCAACTACGGCTAACTTACAGTCAAGTCAAAAAGTGCAGCCAGAATAACAGCAATGTAGCTGCGTTTTTATTTGTTTAAGCTGTTTTCTAGTAACATTTATTTGGATACATCCATAGCAATGAGCTAATTAAGGCGTGATTTTGACTGGCATAAAAAACGTGCTCACTCGTCAGGACACTGTTGTTCAGATGAGCTAGCCAACAACACAGCTAACACAATCACTTCAAACTCTCAGGTATCAAGGTAAGACCCAAGTGCAGACTGTGTGAAGTAACAATGTTTATTGTAACAGGGGCAGGCAAACGACAGGTCAAGGCAGGCAGGGCTCGATAATCCAGAGTAGGAGCAAAGGTACAGGCTCAGGGTAAAAACCAGGAGGACGAGAAAAAGAGAGGCTGGGAAAAGACAGGAGCTGACAGGACAAACTTGGAAACAGAAGACAAAGGGCTGTGAGACATGGCTTTAATTCTAAACACAGGAAGGGTAGGAGGTATACAGAGGGTACCAGGCAACAGAAGACGAACAACAGAGGAGCTAATGATCTTGGAGCAGGGGGGACGGGGGTGTAGCCGCGGGGCTATAGCGGCGTGCCAGCGCATCTGGCTTGACCTTCTTGGATACCGGTCGGTGCTGCAGAAGTGAAGTGGCCCAGGCCTTACTGAACCCCTCCCGGGGGTCCTGGTACTCCGTGGGGCTGGCGGAGAGGTCCGGGGCAATTTCCAAGCCCCCAGGAAGACGTCCCGGGGCAGGCAGAGCTGACTTCAGGCAATGATTGTGGCAGGACGGGCTCCAGCCCACGATGGCACCAGTAGCCCAGTCAATGGAGAGATTGTATTGCTGGAGCCAAGAGAATCCCAATACCACGGGAACCTGCGGAGACTCAACCAGTAGGAATTGGATCGTCTCGCTGTGATTCCCCGACACTCGTAGGTTGGTCTGGTGGGTGACCCAGCCTATAGAGCGCCCATCCAGGGCTCTAACACCCATGGGAATGGAGAGGTGTTGAGTGGGGATACCCAGGTCGGACGCAAGGGTAACGTCCATGAGACTCACATTGGCCCCCGAGTCAATGAGTACCTGGAGAGACTTGGGCTGATCGCCCCACAACAGGGTGGCATGGAGAGGGGGGTGAGTAAGGGGAGAAGAACAATTATCTTTAAGACCCACTAGAGTACTCACTCCAACGAATGAGCTAGGTCACTTGAAGGGACAGGTAGACACAAAATGACCGGCAGGACCGCAATACAGACAACTGTATTGGGTGTCAAGTCTGCGTACACATTCGGCTGGAGACAGCCTAGCCCTGCCGAGCTGCATCAGCTCATTTTAACGTCGTAGCTGCATCAGCTCATTTTAACGTCATAGATTTAGCCACTGGTAAACTGTGGAATAGATACCCGTGGTATACGTCTATCAGCCAATCAGCATTCAGGGCTCGAACCACCCAGTTTATAATTCCCTATAACGGACAGTACAGTATATCAGTACTGGTAGAATTCAATGGCTATAGTTCAATCTTGCATGTTCAATGTTTGAGCTGCTTTTGAAATCAAAAGTCGAATTGAAAACATTATTGGCATGGCTGAATTTGAATTTCATAAATAGCAAGCTTGGACTGAAGGTTTGGATCGAGGTAAAGTTGGTTTTATATTCACACATTCGGACATTCAACAGATATTCATCAGACATTCAACAGACATTCGCCAAAAGTCAATGTAAAAATGTAAAAATCAATAACTGTTTCACTGTTTGTCACATAAAACGAGGTATTATTTATTCTATAAATGTCTAGCATACTTTTACAACCTTTGTTTTGAGGACAAACTGCAGTTTTGATTTGATAGAAATACATAAAATCTATAAAATGCCATTTAAAGCGGTATAAATCAATAACTAATTCACTGTTTGTCACAAACATCAAACGATGTATGATTTATTCTATATCCATACTTTTGTTTTGAAGAAAAAGTCCAGTTTTGACTTGATAGAAATACAAAAAATCTATAAAATTCAGTTTAAAACTATATAAAATCAATAACGTTTTCACTGATTATGATAGAATCATCAAATTAGGTATAAATGTCTAGTATACTTTTAACAACCTTTGCTTTGAGTAGAAATTCCAGTTTTGATATGATAGAAATACATAAAATCTCAAATAAATGACATGCATTTGACCACAACCCTGACAGAAGCACCCATAACTAAGGTGTTAATCATCGTTGAGTATTCAGGCAATATAAATCACATAGTAATAAAGGCATACATTTGCAAAAAACATATGCGTTGATAAAAAAGGTATCACACATCAATGTTGTAATATCAAACCTTACAATAATGTCAGTCTTTGAAATCCAAATCAGTTTAATCGTCACTTGTGCCAGATACAATGTGTGTACCTATTATAGTGAATTTCTGTCATAGTATGTATCTAGTATCTCTCATAGTAGAATAATAAAATAGAGTAATGATAATAGAACATTAGAGCATTAACTCGGGTTGCAAAGGGCTGGAATTTTTCTGGAAATTTTCCATGGGAAGTTAAGCCCGGGAATTTTGGGAATTTTGCTTAAATTCGCTCACAACCTCTGACAAAAGTCCCTCTACTTCTATTCAAGGTGAAAATGATGAACCAGACACCTTATCGATAGCAAGAGCTCATGGTCCTCCTGGAATCAGAAGTTTTTTTGACTCAATGGAGGAACGTAGTCAGAGAGATGCAGATGAATGTCTTGCTCTAGCTGTATATGCAACTGGTTCACCTCTGATGCTCACAGGCAATGTGTATTGGAAGAGATTTCATCAATGACCAAGGTCATCAAGGTCATCAATGACCTTGGACCACAGAAGGTATTTGCACTGGTGTTGGACAATGCTGCAAACATGAAGGCTGCTTGGTCTAACGTGGAGGAGTCCTACCCTCACATCACACCCATTGGCTGTGCTGCTCATGCATTGAATCTGCTCCTCAAGGACATCATGGCACTGAAAACAATGGATACACTCTACAAGAGAGCCAAATAAATGGTTAGGTATGTGAAGGGTCATCAAGTTATAGCAGCAATCTACCTCACCAAGCAAAGTTAGAAGAATAAGAGCACCACATTGAAGCTGCCCAGCAACACCCGTTGGGGTGGTGTTGTCAGCATGTTTGACAGTCTCCTGGAGGGGAAGGAGTCTCTCCAAGAAATGGCCATATCACAATCTGCTGATATGGACAGCCCCATCAAGAGGATCCTCCTGGATGATGTACTTTGGGAGAGAGTCCAGCCTGAAACTCCTGAAACCTATAGCAGCAGCCATTGCACGGATTGAGGGAGACAATGCCATCCTGTCTGATGTTCAGACTCTGCTTGCAGATGTAAGAGAAGAAATCCGTACTGCCCTGCCCACTTCACTGTTGCTCCAAGCAGAGGAAACTGCAATAATTAAATATATCAAAAAGCGTGAAGACTTCTGCCTGAAGCCCATACACGCCACAGCATACATGTTGGACCCAACGTATGCTGGCAAGAGCATCCTGTCTGGTTCAAAGATCAACAAGGCCTATGGTGTCATCACTACCGTGTCTCGCACCTTGGCCTGGATGAGGGCAAGGTTCTTGGCAGTCTGGCGAAGTACACTTCCAAGCAAGGGCTTTGGGATGGAGATGCAATATGGCAGTCGTGTCAGCATATCTCATCGGCCACCTGGTGGAAGGGACTTTGTGGATCTGAGGCTCTTTCCCCTGTTGCCTCCATCATCCACCAAAACCCACCAACATCAGCCGCCTCAGAGCGCAACTGGTCCTTGTTTGGGAACACACACCAAAGCATGCAACAGGCTGACCAATACAAGGGTTGAAAAATTGGTGGCCGTCCAGGCAAGTTTGAAGCTTTTCGAGCCTGACAACGAGCCATCCTCAACAAGGTTGGAAAGTGACAGTGAAGATGAGGCCTCAGAGTCTGTTCAAGCGGTGGACATTGAGGAGGTCCAGGGAGAAGACTGAGAAGAAGACAACCAAAGCTTTAGTTTCTAGACTATCATTTTACAGATGTATGTTGAAAACGTTTTTGGGAAATGCGATGGATCATTGGGGATCATTCAATATTCCCTTTCTTTTGTTGTTCAGTGCATTCATCTCATGTGAAGAGTCAACTCATTTAATTCAATTCAATTCGTAACTAAATTGTTTTTTTCTATTGGAAGGATTTAATAATTAGCAATTTGCCTACTTATGATAAGGTAAAGGTTTCTGTCTCCATATGATATGGTAAATATATCCATTGCAAAAAACATAATGTGTGGTAGTTGCACACCTCCCTGCTGAATTATATAGAGGTGATTTGGGCCAGTTTTTTCATGATCTTTTGTGAAAAACCACATTTTCACGTAGGCTTTGGGCTAGCAGTTTAAGAGAGCAGATAGCATAGAGAAAGCCTGGTTGAAGTCCTACTTTTTAATGGTTTGTGCCAGTAGATTGCAGAGGGGTTCACATACAGATAAGAGGCAAATCATAATGTATACATTTAGCCCAAAAACCAAACATGTACCATCTACTTCTTATATTAATGCTTTTTTTTGTTATCCACCCTCTGGTATCTTTCAATACCCATGCTAATATATATATATATATATATATATATATATATATATATATATATATATATATATATATATATATATACAGTATATATATATATATATATATATATATATATACAGTATATGTTATGGTTCACTCTTAGTTTTCCTTATCTCCACTGTGGAATGTCCATGTTGATCCTCTTGGTTATCTTGGTCCTCTTGATCCATCCACCTGTCTTCTATAGCCAGTCAGGCCTGATCCCTTCATCACGTAGTTTTTCCTGTAATTTAATTTAATATGACTGAAGATGCAGAATTTTCTGCCAGGCCCCTTCTAATAGGGTACAGCAGACTTTGACCACACGTCCTCTAGACTGACTACATGCCTTCTATCAAATCAAAACTGGAATTTGTACTCAAAACAAAAGTTATAAAAGTATGCTAGACATTTATAGAATAAATTATACCTAGTTTGATGTTTGTGACAAACGGTGAATTAATTATTGATTTAGACTGCTTGAAATGGCATTTTATAGATTTTATGTATTTCTATCAAGTCAAAACTGTCATTTTTCCTCAAAACAAAGGTTGTAAAAGTATGCTAGACATTTATAGAATAAATCATACCTAGCTTGATGTTTCTGTGACAAACGGTGAATTAGTTATTGATTTATACATTTTTAAATGGCTTTTGGCGAATGTCTGAATGCCTGATGAATGTCTGTTGAATGTCCGAATGTGTGAATATCAAACCAACTTTACCTCGGTAAGTGTAGCTAGCTAAACTAGCAAGTCTGTTTGTTTGGTTACCATGGCAACTACTGCAGCTATCTGGTAAACTTGATAGCAAGGGAGAACGAACATGGCGCTCTATCTAAAATATCTAAAACTCCGTGTTGCTAGTCTGCTAGTGCGTCGTGGAAAACACCTTCCACATGTTTATTATTTGACATAGAATCCCTTGTTGATTATCCTTTACATAGTGCCAATAATAGCCTACTGCTCCTCCAAAACAAATAGTTTGAGTCAAACAAAATGAATGTTATGTAGTACATCCTATATGCTGAATCTTATTGGACAATTAGGTCTTGTCCAATATAAAAAACATTTAAAGCTGCAATATGTAACTTTTTGACCAACCCGACCTAATTCACACAGAATTTGGAGATATAGTCCTGTCCTTCTCATTGAAAGCAAATCTAAGAAGCGTTCTATGTGAACTATTTCTAATCTTCGCATGCTTAAATTTGTTTTTTGCGTCTTTTACTTTAGATTTTGTACACCAGCTTCAAACATACAATAATACGTATGGTTATGGGAAATTCACAGCTGGTTATATGGTACAATGATTGTTTTGTTACATAAACTGAAATTAGGCAAACTTTTAGAATTTCTGCAACCAGGAAATGGCAGAGTGATTTCTGTATAGTGCATCTTTATCTGACATCTGTTTGTCTACTCACTTTCAGTGAAGGCTGTTGAGCAGAAGCACATGTTGTTTGGAAGACCAATAATGCTGCAACCCAGCAATGACTACTGCTTACTGTATCATCAGGGCTTTGTCAACGCCTATAGCAAAAAATCCCTCATGCCAGTGTGGAACTCATACACTTTGGACAAACCTGTAAGTCATTTCATCTAAAGGCCATCATTTTTACAAATCAGTAACTGATCAAGTGTAATTTGTTAGACACATTCATTTGAACTTTCAGTTAATTCTTACTTTGATATGTCAATGTCATGACACTTGCACATCCACAAGTCTTCAAATTACCTATTCTTTAGTCAAACATGAGCTATGATGAGTTTAAATATTGCCTCTCAAAGATCATCCACAGAAGCTAACTTTGATTAAATTATATCTAAAGGAAGGTTAGAATGTAAATTGACATACAAAGTACAGGGGTCATCCTTGTCAAAATGCATTGGAGAAGATCCAAAGTTGCTCTTTTGCTATTGTCTTCTCCAATGTTGTCCTTGCTTCCCTTGGATGTTTTCAAAAGTTTGTGGAGGGTGGATGTGAGTAATGCAGGAAGGACTTTTGTAATTTCCTCCTCTTTGTCACCCTCTGTAGGAAAACATGGACCCTTTGCCAGCAGTCACACCAGACTGTCTGAGGGCTGATGTCCGCATCGCGGCAGATAAAAGTCCCAGATGTGACCAGTATGCTCCAGCCAGGAACATTACCCACGGTTTCCTCTACCCTCCCAGTACGTGTGATGATTTCACATCTATACTTTCAAATACACTAGTCTTAAGCAAACAGAATAAGGCTGAAACAACAAAAAAGTCTAACTCCCACCCCCTTAACTTTGTTTTTCTATGTCATTTAGTTAGCAGACACTCATAACCAGAGAGATTTGCTGTAAGTGATGTAATAGTAGAATGTATGTCAAAAAGAAACTGTTGTTCATCTGGTCTCCCCCCCACTAAAATAATAATATACTTCTCCCCCCAGGCATCCAGCTGTCAAAATAATGAGGAATTTAGTCTTATTGAAGTATCTCGTTTGTTATTTCTTGTGACGTCCAGATCTCAACAAGACAGCACAGGAGGAGTATGATGGCCTGTTGATGAGCAATGTTGTACCCATGTATCCTGAGTTTAAGAGTACGTACACTCTTCACAGTCTGAGACAGCTCTCTCTTGCTTCCTTCAAACTCATATTTTCCTCTCTTGTTCACTCACTGTACTCGAATTCAGCTTGTCTCTCTACTTCTCTCCCTTATTCACATCTCCTACATGTTATATGATTAAACATACATTTAATTTCTATTATTTATATGTACTTTTATTTTGAAATTACATTTGTATTTAGTTTTCACACAACATAAAAGAAGAACATCAACAAATAAAACAGACACAACAAACACAGTCAACACCACACGTCATACAAGTAGCTTCAGCTCATGATAAATAGATACACATGTCTTTATTTTATAGAGATCTGGGATTACTTCCAGACTACATTGCTGAAAAAATATGCCGGTCAATATAATGGCATTAATGTGGTGACAGGCCCGGCATTTGACTACAACTACGACGGACAGTTTGATTCTCAAGACCAGATACAACAGTATGTGAGCTTTTCTTTATCATACAAAACAGAGCCAATTGTGTGTTCTAACATGGGGAACATGCCATGGAGCAGAGAGGAAGCGAAGTTTATAAATCTCACAAAAGGCAATCATGAAACACATAGTGTTGCAGAGCGCTATCAATGGGGCACAGATGATTGCAGCGATGCCAGACACTTCAGTCTTAACCAGTGTTTTATTTCTTGTTTTCATTAAGGTTTGTAACAGGTACACAGATTCCAATCCCAACCCATTACTTTGCAGTTCTCACGAGCTGTAAGGACTCGCAACCAGTGAGCAGCTGTAACAATGAGCTACAGACAGTTTCCTTCTTGATACCACACAAAGCGGACAACTCAGAGAGTTGTAATGTAAGGCAACCATATCACCTCAAAGCACTGCACACTTTCTTTGTAAAAAAAATAACAAAAAACAAGAAAAACTGGACAGGTCTAAGTACTTGAATTGCAAGTACAGAGTGTTTTGGAATGATGTACATTCTGTACTCTCTCCTACTACTGACAAACACGTAGTGAAATGCAAAAACAATTGTGTTGTAAAGTTGAGAACACCTATACTTTCATCTGTTTTGAAGACAGTGTAACCTTTTACATGACCCTTTCCCAACACCTGGCAACTATCATGATGTTTTGGTGAGAAACCCTGGTTCGCACATTGATGTGGATTGTGTCTAACGTTAGCTAACCTGTAGCTAGCTAGCCTGCCTCTCTAGCATTATCCAATTATAATGTCACATAACCAGTAGTATCTAGACAATACACTTGTATAAGCTATGACCTAACTAATTTGTAATGAGCTAGCTAGCTAGGTAAGCTAACATTAGCTAAAAAGTTAGCTAGCATGCCTTTCTCACCCAAAGTATGGGTGAGAACACCCATACGTTCATCTGTTTTGAACACAGTCAACTTTTGCATGCCCCTTTCCCAACACCTGGCAACTATCATGATGTTTTGGTGGAAAACCTCTGGTTCGCAACTTGATCTCATTGTTTTTGTCTGTACCTCTGTCTTGTCAACACCTAAGTAGTGATAATTAGGGTCTGTGTCACTGATCCGCTTGTTTTTATACTTCCACAGAATGGTGACACGGCATCTCTATGGGTTGAAGACCACCTGTGGTTCCACCAATCACGTGTCAGAGATGTAGAGTGGCTCACAGGATTGGATTTCTATCAAGGCAGCACCAGGCCTATCCCGGAACTTCTAAAAGTAAAGACTCGGCCAACTGCTGCCATTCACAGAAGGCCTTGAAATGAATGACCTTTTGAAATATACATGTATTGGTAGAGGTATTTGATCATTATAAAAACATACATTTTATTTAGTTTGTCTAGTGTGGGTATTTATCCACTTGTTAATAAATATTTAATGATTCAAATCAATGCAGGGAGGAATGCAAATGTCATGAAACATGTACAATGCTTCTGTAGGCCACAATCACCACACAAGTCTTTTCCACCTTTAAATTCCTGTGCAGAGATTATCCCCTAATCTTCTGACTTCCACAGAAAGACGTGTTTGACAATTACAGGAAACATATCAGCTAAATGACTTAATGTACAGTGTCTTCGGAATGTGTACAGACCCCTTGACTTTTTCCACATTTTGTTATGTTACAGCCTTATTCTAAAATGGATTCAATAAAAAAATCCTCAATCTACACACAATATCCCATAATGACAAAGTGAAAACAGGTTTTTAGAAATTTTAACAAATGTATTAAAAGCAAAAAAACAGAAATACCTTATTTACAAAATAATTCAGACCCTTTGCTATGAGACTTGCATCCTGTTTCCATTGATCATCCTTGAGATGTTTCTACAACTTAATTGCAGTCCACCTGTGGTAAATTAAATTGATTGGACATAATTTGGAAAGGCACACACCTGTCTATATAAGGTCCCACAGTTGACAGTGAAAGTCAGCTCAAAATCCAAGCCATGAGATCGAACTAACTGTCCGTAGAGCTCCTAGACAGGATTGTGTTAAGACACAGATCTGGGGAAGGGTACCAAAACATTTCTGCAGCATTGTGGGTCCCCAAGAACACAGTGGTTTGGAACCACCAAGACTTTTCCTCGAGCTGGCCGTCCGGCCAAACTGAGCAATCGGGGGAGAAGGGCCTTGGCAGGGAGGTGACCAAGAATCGGATGGTCACTCTGACAGAGCTCCAGAGTTCCTCTGTGGAGATGGGAGAACCTTCCAGAGGGACAACCATCTCTGCAGCACTCCACCAATCAGGCCTTTATGGTAGAGTGGCCAGACGGAAGCCACTCCTCAGTAAAAGGCACATGACAGCCCGCTTGGAGTTTGCCAAAATGCACCTAAAGACTCTCAGACCATGAGAAACAAGATTCTCTGGTCTGATGAAACCAAGATTGAACTCTTTGGCCTGAGTGCTAAATGTAATGTCTGGAGGAAACCTGGCACCATCCCTACGGTGAACCATGGTGGTGGCAGCATCATGCTGTGGGTTATGTTTTTCAGCGGCAGGGACTGGGAAACTAGTCAGGATCGAGGCAAAGATGAACGGAGCAAAGTACAGAGAATTCCTTGATGAAAACCTGCTCCAGAGGGCTCAGGACCTCAGACTGGGGCAAAGGTTCACCTTCCAACAGGACAACGACCCTAAGCACACAGCCAAGACAACGCAGGAGTGGCTTTGGGAGAAGTCTCTGAATGTCCTTGAGTGGCCCAGCCAGAGCCTGGACTTGAACCCGATCGAGCATCTCTTGAAATACCCCAAAATAGCTGTGCAGCAACTCTCCCCATCCAACCTGACAGAGCTTGAGAGAATCTGCAGAGAAGAATGGGAGAATCTCTCCAAATACAGGTGTGCCAAGCTTGTAGCGTCATACCCAAGAAGACTCGAGGCTGTAATCGCTACCAAAGGTGCTTCAACAAATAAAGGGTCTGAATACTTATGTAAATGTGATTTTTACGTTTTTGCTTTGTCATTATTGAGTATTGTGTGTAGATTGAGGGGAAAAAACGATTTAATCAATTTTAGAATAAGGCTGTAACCTAACAAAAAGTGGTCTGAATACTTTCCGAAGGCACTGTATAATGCAGTATTTCCACTCAGCCAAACCCTCACATGGCATTACTGTTATCTGCTGGCATAGATACAGCAATGCTGTGGAAGACCTTTTGACTTTTTTAATTTTATTTGTTGAACATGTTAATAATGCATCATGATTTATATGTAATAGTGTAAAATGTATTTATGAACAGTTATGGTTCTTCCAAGTAATGAGCATTTGGCCTTATGTCCACAGTCAGTCTGATGAGTAATACACTTTGCAGTAGCATTGAGTGGATTATTGGTTATTGTAAGTGCAGTGTAACATATTGAGTATTCAACTTCTTATGAACATTTCAAAGGAGGATATGATGGCAAAGTAGATTTCAGTTTTTATTCCTGACATCACATTCCCAGAAAATAAATTGTCCCAATGTACTTTTATGCCCAATGTACTCTATCCCTATGTAAAAGGCTGAGCAACGTATTGTATCCAGTTATCACCATTCATACTCATGGGTTTTTAATGACTCAATTAGCGTGGAAAGGGTGTTGCCAGGTGAATTTCTTTCCAACCGATACATAGGGGCAGTTTCGAGGACATAGATTAAGCCTAATCCTGGATTAAATGGCAGTTTTAAAACTGGACTAATTGAAATAGCATTTCTCAGACATGGTTTAAAATAGTCCCAGACTTGCCCTAGTCTAAATTCAAAAAGTCTGATTTGCAGACGAACGATTAAAGTTCATCTAGATCTAAGTGAGGGCTCAAATTAAACCTGGCCAGAGGCAGGTTTATCTTCAGATTAATGGATGCTGGCCCCCAGGTTGACCTTAGCAATGATTACATGAACTATTTCAATGATGATCAAAGAGCACCACCAAGGCCAGACAGAAGGGTGGTTATATTAAATAATGGCGCCGGAGGAGATGCCTGCCGTTTTACGGTCTCCTAACCAATTGTGCTATTGTGTGTTCTTTCGTGTTATTTGTAACTTATTTTGTACATATTGTTTCTGCCTCCAAAATAGCAAAATAGACAAACTACGATCACGAATGGGACATTAAAAACTGCTTGAAACATGTTGGTATTACAGACTCAGTTAGGGACAAGTTGAAAATGTTAGTGAAGACACTTGCCAGTTGGTCAGTGCATGCTCAGAGTACACGTCCTGGTAATCCGTCTGGCCCTGTGAATGTTGACCCGTTTAAAGGTCTTACTCACATCGGCTACGGAGAGCGTGATCACACAGACGTCCGGAACAGCTGATGCTGTCATGCATGCTTCAGTGTTGCTTTCCTCGAAGCGATTTATAGAAGTAATTTGTCTGGTAGGCTCGTGTCACTGGGCAGCTCACGGCTGTGCTTCCCTTTGTAGTCTGTAAGGCACTACGGAGGGTAGTCAGTACGGCCCAGTACATCACTGGGGCCAAGCTTCCTACCATCCATGACCTCTATACCAGGCGGTGTCAGAGGAAGGCCCTAAAAATTGTCAAAGACTCCAGCAACCCTAGTCATAGACTGTTCTCTCTGCTACCGCACGGCAAGCCGTACCAGAGCGCCAAGTCTAGGTCCAAAAAGCTTCTTAACAGCTTCTACCCCAATCCATAAGACTCCTGAACAGTTAATCAAATGGATACCCAGACAATTTGCATTGTTCCCCCCCTCTCTTTTACGCTGCTGCTACTCTCTGTTTATTATCTATGCATAGTCACTTCAACTCTACCTACAATAACATATTACCTCAATTACCTCGACTAACATGTGCCCCCACACATTGACTCTGTACCGGTACCGGTATATAGCCTCGCTATTGTTATTTTACTGCTGCTCTTTAATTGTTTGTTATTAAAAACATTTACTTATCTATTTTCTACTTAACACTTATTTTTCTTAAAACTGCATTGTTGGTTTTGGACTCCTGACTGACACAGTCGTCTAAGGCAATGCAGCTCAGTGCAAGAGGCGACACTACAGTCCCTGGTTCGAATCCAGGGTGAATCACATCCGGCTGTGATTGGGAGTCCCATAGGACGGCGCACAATTGGCCCACCGTCGTCCGGGTTTGGCCGGGGTAGGCTGTCATTGTAAAGAATTTGGTCTCAACTGACTTGTCTAGTTAAATAAAGGTTAAATAAAATAAATTGGTTAAGGGCTCGTAAGTAATCATTTCACTGTAAGGTACATGTTGTATTCAGCACATTTGACAAATAACATTTTATTTTATTGACAGAGCAACCCACTGAATGAAATGCATATCCATGACCATTTACGCATGTACAAAGAAAATGCAACTGACATCATTTGTTTGCTTGCTTGAGCCAAGGCTTTCATCTGACTCTCTTCGGGGAAGGCTCATCCCTCCTTTCCTACTAGTACTGATCACCTTGAGGTTTTTGGCATCTTGAACCTTCCATCGTGAAATAGGAGATTTGTGTGGTGTAAGTATCAGAATAGTCTACAAAGTCTGCAATGCTATATGTGAACTGAAAGACAATTACATAAAGTTCCCTGATGCTGCTGCCCAAGCCAACTACCAGGTAGAGTTCTATGAATATGGGGGGAACTTCCCTGGAGTCATTGGCTGTATAGATGGATGTCATATTCCCATCAACCTTCATCCTGTCTTATCCCCTCCAAGCTATTGTGATCATCTGCCTCAAGAAATGATCACATTGCTGCATTAGAGAACAATTTTTTCAAGAGTTTAGTTCATTACATAATTGTATTATGGGAGTGCAAAAGATGACTAGCAATATTACACATTCCCTGCAGTCCGGGGATTGCACATGTTGAATGAATTTTTTGAATGAACGGTCCACCATCTGACTATCTGACCAAATGGTCATCATCGGGGATACCTTCCAGGGGTTGCTAGCTATCAAGTCCCCACGCTCATCTGTCTCTGATCTTACTGGGACCACCACCAGTCTTGAAACGTTTCCTACGAGCAAGAGCATTTGTCTTCTGTAAATAGATTGTTTAGCCACAGGACCTTAGAAAGACAAAACAATAATATTATATTATAAAAATAATTTGTGTTGCAAATACATTTCGGCCCCACTGTGTTTTTTTTTACAGAAGAAAACAAACATTTAAAAATTACTGATTTGTACAAGCTGTTGAAGAGTCCTTTTGTTTAATTAATTACAAATAGTAGTCCAGCGATTAATTTTCTTGTTTTCTGTTGATGAATCATTCTGTTTGTTCTTGATAATTGGGTGGTTTGGCACAATTTGCTTGAAGAGGTTTTTTTTCAAAGTCACTGACATTTTTAAACGTTTTCTCTTACCTCCGTCCATTGTTTGGTTTAGGTGACTTGGTCCAATTCCACACAAGTCTTATGTATTGGTGTCCCATCCCTGTTTTTCAAAGCATACTCAGGTTAGCACTAAGTGCACAGTATTAATCTAATTAGGTTTCAGAAAGATTAACGGGTTAGTCCTTACTTCCCTTAGTCTGGGACTCCCTAGTCTAGAATGAATTAATCTGAAGCTAAGCAATGTCTCAGAAATATTTGTAAAAAATCAGGATTAATTTAAAGTGGATTTAGCCTAGTCTTGATTTAAATTAAACTCTGTCCGGGAAACCGCCCCTTAATCTTCCAACTCCAGCCTTGAGATTATTTATTTGGATGTGATTCATAGACCATTGTCAAGGTAGAGGAAGTTGAAATAGTGAGTATGGAGCTTGTGGAACCATAGCTTGATCTGGGGAAGAGGATGTTGAACTAAAAGTTACATATGGGACCACATAATAAAAAAATGGCGTCTTGCCAAATCTAATTTGGTGTAGAACAGCTATGGTTATTAATGATCAGGACTGTGACATCAATACATTAGACATCAATAGAAATGTGTGAAGATCAATTCCAAATAAACCTAACCCAACATAAACAGGATCATTTGAAAAGCCTATAGGCTACATTTTCATCATGCATACTAGAATCCATTGCTGCTCTGCAGGTGTTGTTACCCAGCTGGTGTTCTATTGTGCACCTGGTGCAACAACTTGGGCAGAGATCATTTTAGTTCAGTTCAGAAGAAACAGACAATGATACAACTGAAAGTCAGTCATTTATTCGGAAAATGCTTGAGGGAGAAAATTACTTCCAACACATTTCTTTATCGTTTAGATGACAATTACCAGAGTGATATTCATTAATCTTGATAATTATATTGAACAAAAATATAAACTCAACATGTTAAGTGTTTGTCCCAGATATTTTCCATACGCACAAAAAGTGTATTTTTCTCAAATGTTTACATTGCTGTTAGTGAGCATTTCTCCTTTGCCAAAATAATCCATCCACCTGACAAATGTGGCATATCAAGAAGCTGATTAAACAGCATGATCATTACACAGGTGCACCTTGTGCTGGGGGCAATAAAAGGCCACTCTAAAATGTGCAGTTGTGTCACACAACGCCACAGATGTCTCAAGTTGAGGGAGCGTTGCCCAATAATTTTCAGTTAATTTCTCTACCATTAGCCGCCTCCAATGTCATTTTAGAGAATTTGGCAGTACGTCCAACCGCAGACCACGTGTACGGAGTCGTGTGGGCGAGCGGTTTGCCGATGTCAATGTTGTGAACAGAGTATCCCATGGTATGTGCAGGCATAAACTAAAGACAACCAACACAATTGCATTTTATTGATGGCTATTTGAATGCACAGAAATACCGTGACGAGATCCTGAAGCCCATTGTGAGGCCCATTCTTTTTAAGGTATCTATGACCAACAGAGATCTATCTATATATATGTGTGTATTCCCAATCATGTGAAACCCATAGATTAGGGCCTAATACATATATTTCAATTGACTGATTTCCTCATATGAACTGTAAATTGTTGCATGTTGCGTTTATATTTTTGTTCAGTATACTTTGAATAATCACAGGGTTGGCTTTCTTCGGAATAGATATTTGCTTCTTTCTCTTACAAGGAAATGAGGGCTGAACATTCTTTTCAGAAACAAAACAAATGCTGTATGGGGAATGCAACCAAAATTGCCACAGGGTGAAAACTCCTCAATCACAAAGAACAGAGGTTACATGAGAAACCCAGATATTTTGGTAAAATTGTATTCTCATGGAAGGAGATTGAGTCAATTGCTTGTGTGATTACGGTCTTCATTATTTGGGTTTAAAGTTTCATTATGTTCCAAGAATTCTGTCTCTCTGATCCACATCTGTTGCACCTAAGATCTGGGAAACTCCCCAGGGCTGGGACACAATTAGCAAAGTGTGTGTGTGTGTGTGTGTCTCAGTGGGCCATTGAATTATCTGCACCAGATGGTCACAAAACAACAAGGCTCTTCTGAGATGATTGAGCACAAGAACTCTTCTTCAAATTGATCTGTTTGTTTTTCATAACTGAAGGGGACACTGGAAGAGAAGGCCCACATTCGTCATGATGTAAAATATTAGGTTGATAAGGAACATATTTATAATATGCATGAAGTATTTTATGTAATTGAGTTGGAAAGTGTGTATGCAAACTGTGAGTCAATGTATGTTGGTGGCATTTCAAGGCAAATATTTCAATGTTCAATATTTCAATGTTCAGAATTGGACCATGAAAATCATACACTGCTCAAAAAAAATAAAGGGAACACTTAAACAACACAATGTAACTCCAAGTCAATCACACTTCTGTGAAATCAAACAGTCCACTTAGGAAGCAACACTGATTGACAATAAATTTCACATGCTGTTGTGCAAATGGAATAGACAAAAGGTCGAAATTATAGGCAATTAGCAAGACACCCCCAATAAAGGAGTGATTCTGCAGGTGGTGACCACAGACCACTTTTCAGTTCCTATGCT
The DNA here is from genome assembly GCF_045679555.1 of Salvelinus alpinus. Classification (NCBI taxonomy): domain Eukaryota; kingdom Metazoa; phylum Chordata; class Actinopteri; order Salmoniformes; family Salmonidae; genus Salvelinus; species Salvelinus alpinus. The sequence continues at coordinate 11,135,415 of NC_092111.1, forward strand.
TCCTGGCTGATGTTTTGGTCACTTGTGAATGCTGGCGGTGCTTTCACTCTAGTGGTAGCATGAGACGGAGTCTACAACCCACACAAGTGGCTCAGGTAGTGCAGCTCATCCAGGATGGCACATCAATGCGAGCTGTGGCAAGAAGGTTTGCTGTGTCTGTCAGCGTAGTGTCCAGAGCATGGAGGCGCTACCAGGAGACAGGCCAGTACATCAGGAGACGTGGAGGAGGCCGTAGGAGGGCAACAACCCAGCAGCAGGACCGCTACCTCCGCCTTTGTGCAATGAGGAGCACTGCCAGAGCCCTGCAAAATGACCTCCAGCAGGCCACAAATGTGCATGCTGGGTTGTTGCCCTCCTACGGCCTCCTCCACGTCTCCTGATGTACTGGCCTGTCTCCTGACAGGCACAGCGTGGTAAGTGTTCATGTTATTTTTATTAGAACAGAAACACTAAACAAAATAACAAAAAGAGTGAAACGAAAACAAAACAGTCCTGTCAGGTGCAGCAACACAAAACAGAAAACAACTACCCACAAAACCAACATGGAAAATGGCAACCTAAATAGGCTCCCCAATCAGAGACAATGAGAAACAGCTGTCTCTGATTGGGAACCAATTCAGGCCACCATAAACCTACATACCCCTAAACCATACAAAATCCCCATAGATAAACAAAAACCCTAGACAAGACAAAAGCCCCTAGACAATACAACAACTAAACAAACCACCCTTGTCACACCCTGACCTAACCAAAAAATAAAGAAAACAAATATAACTAAAGTCAGGGTGTGACACTCTTTTTGGACAGGATTCAGATGTTTAACAGCAGCTCTTTATCTTTCCGGTGTCATGGGTCTTTATGGAACCGCACCATAGCAGGCAATTGTTGCAGATATTCTATCCCCCCCCAAAATCCCTGGATAAGTTAATGGAAACATAGCTTGTGACAATCTCTGAGGAAAACAACATGCACTTTTAGCACCCTTAAGGCAAGTGTATCCCTACTCTGGTTCCCGAGTACCCCCAACAGCACACATTTTTGTTGTAGCCCCAAACATAAAAATGATTAGTTGACAAGTTGAATCAGGTGTGCTTGTCTGGGGCTACAATAAAAAGGTGTGCTGTTGGGGGTACTTGAGGACTGGAGTTGGGAAACACTGCTCTTGGCTACTTGATAGTTAGCTCTCAAAAAACCTTATACAGCCCCACAGTGAAGGTGTCATAATACCCATAAAACCTAGCGTTCAAAACAGGGAAATGCTTCCAATCGTTTTTCCACCATTCATTTTTCCCGTAGGGGATTTTAGAAACACTTAAAATAAGGGCTGTGCTTCGTGTAGGCTTACCCTGGCGTGACATTTTGATAACCATGTAAATTTCTCTTGGACAAGGTGACTTTTATCAATATATTTCGGCTGTATTTATTCTCATATTCAAAAATACTAATTAACATCAAAGTAGACATCATGCAAGACTACAAATCCCTGCAAGCTCCTGCACGTAATCTCTAGCTGAAACCTTTTGCTAAACAAGTATTGTGTCAATTTATAACTTGCACATAACAGTTCACAGAATTGTCCATTTAAAGAAATGTAGCCAATTCATTACTACATTTAGCTAACATTAAAAAGTTAAACCAGAGAGTCTCGTCCAGATCACCGTGGTATTTGTAGTTCTTTATGATAGCCATACATTTTTTGTGGGTAAATACAGGCAAATATATTGATAAAAGTCACCTTGGCCTAGAGAGATTTACATGGTTATCAAAACGTCACACCAGCGTAAGCCTACACAAAACACAGCCCATATTTTAAGTGTTTCTAAAATCCCCTATGGGAAAATGAATTGTGGAAAAACGATTGCAAACATTTCCCTGTTTGACTGCTAGGTTTTATGGGTAATATGACTCATACTGTGCTACTCTATTATCTGTAGGGTTTTCAGGAGTTAGCTTTGGCCCGAATGGCTGCATGTGAACTACAATTCCGACATGTGCGAATAATCACTTTTCACTGCTTGTAGCCTAGTGGTTAGAGCGTTGGGCCAGTAACCGGAAGGTTGCTGAATTGAATCCCTGAGCTGACAAGGTAAAAATCTGTTGTTCTGCCCCTGAGCAAGGCAGTTAACCCACTGTTCTCCGGGAACCCGAAGAAGGCAGCCCCCTCTCTCTTGATTCAGAGGGGTTGGGTTAAACGCAGAAGACACATTTCAGTTGAATACATTCAGTTGGACAACTGACTATTCCTCTTATTTTCTCTTTGTTCAGTTCCTCCTATCTCGTCTCAATGTGAACCAGTGAGATGCTTGTATAAAATACATTGGAGGGGAAACGACCAGAAGAATAACATCTGATGTAATAACAAAGTGGCTTAGTTTGTATGTAGACAATGAGGTAATGTTGACTTGATCTTTTAACCATGAGCTATCACTGACTCACTGAAAGCATAATAAACAGCAGATGACTGTTGGTAGTCTGGAAGTATCTGTGAGACTGTTTCTGGTCGGTGGTTTTCTTTACCATGTGGCAGATGGTTATATACACACAACAAACACACCTTGTTTGAGATTTGTGCGGTGAGAAATCCTTTCCAACAAACTCTCTAGGAATATAAACTGATTATGAGTGTTTATGCGCTCTCTTGGGAAGAATATACAATGATCTCACAGGATTGTCAGCCTACAAACCAAAATATAAATGCAACAATTTCAAAGACTTTACTGAGTTACAGTTCAAATAAGGAAATTAGTCAATTGAAATAAATTCATTAGGCCCTAATCTATAGATTTCACATGACTGGGAATATAGAAATGCATCTGTTGGTAACAGTTCTGCATGGCCAAAATTCCTCCACAGTGACATGAGAGACTGATCAACAACTACAGGAAGTGTTTGGTTGGAGTCATTGCAGCTAAAGGTGGCACAACCAGTTATTGACTGTAAGGGGGCATTTACTTTTTCACACAGGGGCATTGGGTGTTGCATAACTTTGTTTATGAAATAACTGTCATTGTTATGTTCACTCAGGTTCCCTTTATCTGATATTAGGTTTTGATTGAAGATCTGATAACATTCAGTATGCAAAATATGCAAAAGTAGAGACAATTAGAAAGGGGGATAATACTTTTTCACAGCAATGTTTGGGGTGAGTTGGACCGCAGAGTGAAGGAAAAACAGCCAACAAGTGCTCAGCATATGTGGGAACTCCTTCAAGACTGTTGGAAAAGCATTCCATGTGAAGCTGTTTGAGAGAATGACAAGTGTGCAAAGCTGTAATCAAGGCAAAGGGTGGCTACTTTGAAGAATCTAAAATATACTTTTTTGGTTACTACATGATTCTATATGTGTTATTTCAGAAAACCCTTGAATGAGTAGGTATGTCCAAACTGTTGACTGGTACTGTTTACGTCCATGAAATACAAAACATTCCTGAGGAGCAACAGTTATGATTAGTACAAAATAATTAGCTGGGATTGGGGAAAAAGTGTGTGTGTATGTAAACTCAGCAAACTCAGCAAAAAAAAGAAACAGACCTTTTTCAGGACCCTGTCTTTCAAAAATAATTCGTAAAAATCCAAATAACTTCACAGTTCTTCATTGTAAACGGTTTAAACACTGTTTCCCATGCTTGTTCAATGAACCATAAACAATTAATGATCTCAATCCCATTGAGCACGTCTGGGACCTGTTGGATCGGAGTGAGGGCTAGGGCCATTCCCCCCGGAAATGTCTGGGATCTTGCAGGTGCCGTGGTGGAAGAGTGGGGTAACATCTCACAGCAAGAACTGGCAAATCTGGTACAGTCCACGAGGAGGAGATGCACACCAGATACTGACTGTTACTTTTGATTTTGACCCCCCCTTTGTTCAGGGACGCATTATTCTATTTCTGTTAGTCACATGTCTGTGGAACTTGTTCAGTTTATGTCTCAGTTGTTGAATCTTGTTATGTTCATACAAATATTTACACATGATAAGTTTGCTGAAAATAAACGCAGTTAACAGTGAGAGGACGATTCTTTTTTAGCTGAGTTTATGTATGTATGTATGCATGTATGTACAGTTGAAGTCGGAAGTTTACATACACCTGAGCCAAATGCATTTTATCCCAGTTTCACAATTTCTGACATTTAATCATCGTAAAAATGCCCTGTCTTATGTCAGTTAGGATAACCACTTTATTTTAATAAATGTGAAATGTCAGAATAATAGTAGAGAGAATGATATATTTCAGCTTTTAGTTCTTTCCTCACATTCCCAGTGGGTCAGAAGTTTACATACACTCAATTAGTATTTGGTAGCATTGCCTTTACATTGCTTAACTAAGTTGGGTGAATTTTGGCCCATTCCTCCTGACAGAGCTGGTATAACTGAGTCAGGTTTGTAGGCGTCCTTGCTCACACACGCTTTTTCAGTTCAGCCCACAAATTGTCTATAGGATTGAGGTCAGGGCTTTGTGATGGCCACTCCAATACCTTGACTTTGTTGTCCTTAAACCATTTTGCCACGATTTTGGAAGTATGCTTGGGGTCATTGTCCATTTGCGACAAAGCTTTAACTTCCTGAAAGATGTCTTGAGATGTTGCTTCAATATATCCACATAATTTTCCCTTCTCATGATGCCATCTATTTTGTGAAGTGCACCAGGCCCTCCTGCAGCAAAGCACCCGCACAATATGATGCTGCCACCCCCATGCTTCACGGTTGGGATGGTGTTCTTCGGCTTGCAAGCCTCACCCTTTTTCCTCCAAACATAACGATGGTCATTTTGGCCAAACAATTCTATTTTTGTTTCATCAGACCAGAGGACATTTTTCCAAAAAGTACAATATTTTTCCCCATGTGCAGTTGCAAACCGTAGTCTGGCTTTTTTATGGTGGTTTTGGAGCAGTCGCTTCTTCCTTGCTGAGCGGCCTTTCAAGTTATGTCAATATAGTACTCGTTTTACTGTGGATATTGATACTTTTGTATCTGTTTCCTCCAGCATCTTCACAAGGTCCTTTGCTGTTGTTCCTGGATTGATTTGAACTTTTCGCACCAAAGTACGTTCATCTGTAGGAGATAGAACGCTTCTCCTTCCTGAGCGGTATGACGGTTGCGTGGTCCCATGGTGTTAATACTTGCATACTATTGTTTGTACAGATGAACGTGGTACCTTCAGGTGTTTGGAAATTGCTCCCAAGGATGAACCAGACTTGTGGGGGTCCACAATTATTTTTCTGAGGTCTTGGCTGATTTCTTTAGATTTTCCCATGGTGTCAAGCAAAGAGGCGCTGAATTTGAAGGTAGGCCTTGAAATACATCCACAGGTACATCTCCAATTGACTCAAATGATGTTAATTAGCCTATCAGAAGCTTCTAAAGCCATGACATAATTTTCTGGAATTTTCTAAGCTGTTTATAGGCACAGTCAACTTAGTGTATGTAAACTTCTGACCCACTGGAATTGTGATACTGTGAATTATAAGTAAAATTATCTGTCTGTAAACAAATGTTGGAAAAATGACTTGTGTCATGCACAAAGTAGATGTCCTTACCGACTTGCCAAAACTATAGTTTGTTAACAAGAAATGTGTGTGGTTGAAAAACAAGTTTTAATGACTCCAACCTAAGTGTATGTAAACTTCCGACTTCAACTGTCCATACATATACACAAACTTTTGTTTCTCAAATCCCAGCAATTTTTTTGTTTTCAAATATTTTCTGGCAAACAGTTCTTCAACGAAACAAACCAGAGGTAGACTTCTCTGGCCTTGCAACAGCAAGTCTAGGGGATTATTCACAGGGTCAGCCTTTTGCGCACTCAGTCAGGATATGTGCACCTAAAGAGTTCCTGCACTGGAGATGCTGTGGCTATTTCCACAGACATAGCAGGGTTGTTACTGGACAAGGGGGAAGGTTGGAATGTCTTTATAGTTCTCTGTTGCAGGCATCCTTTGTGAGTGAGTTGTTGGACATAAGAACTCTCTGGTGGGTACAGCTCCTGCTGAGGCTCTGCTTGTGGTTGGAACGGCAAAGTCTGTCTTCAGGTCTTCACCTTGATTATCTGTTAAATCCAGGACATTTTCCTTTGAAAGCAACAGATGGTCAATGTGTACTGTGCATTGTCTCAGACCATCATGAATCAGGTAAGTAACTAGTCAAAGGCGCTTGAGCACTGTTGCTCTGATTCACTTTTCTTTCCTGTCACAGAAGTTGCTGACATGAACAGAGTTGTCTCCTGTCAGGCTTCTTAGAGTGGAAAGGGATCTGTTGTGATAAGTATTTTGTTTTTGTTGATTGTCTTCCACTGTTCTGGAAGATCAGGATTGAGTAGGATGAATCTGGTCCATAGCTGACATTTTAGGAAGAGTTCCGCTGGCTTGCAGCCCGTCACAGTGTGTGGTGTGCTTCTGTACATCAAAAATAAGTTTGCCAGTCAATGTTGTAATGTCACAGTTCTACAAGACTCTTCTCCCAGAACGACTTCAGTCTGCACTATCCTTTCAGGGTGGTACGCTGGTACAAGCGTTTGCTTGATACCGTTGCGCCTCAGGAATATTTTGTACTCCATGGACGTAAACTGTGGTCCGTTAGTGACCATTTCCTCTGGCAGCCCATGAGAAGAAAATAGATTTCACTGAACTTCTATGGTTTTGGCTGAGGTCGTGGCAGACGTCGGGATTACCTCCAACCATTTTGAATGGCTGTTGACGAGTACTAAAACATCCTGTTTGTCTATCTCAGCAAAGTCAATGTGTGTTTTCTGCCATACACTGCTTGACCACAGTTTTGTACTGTTTTTTCGATGTCACTGTCTAGGTTGGGCCACCACACATAGCTTCTTGCAAACGCCTTCATGCGACAAATGCCTGGGTGTCTTTGGTGTACATCACTCAGTCGTTCTCAGTGTGCTGAGGGAATGATGAATCTCAGTACCCATAATACACATTCATGTTCTTCAGCTCGGTACTTCGGTTGAAGAACGGTCGTAGAGCTTCATCCTCTTTGTAGTTTGGCCATTCATTTAAAGTGAACTCTCGCACTCTGCTTCGAGTTGGGTCTTTGCGTGTGCTCTGTGCAATATCATTCGCCTGCACAGGCAACTCATCCACGAAAGAGATGTGAAAGACGTTACCTTCGTTGGTTGTTTTGTCTTCATTGCCTCTCAACAGCCGGGAAAGCGAGTGTGTGTTTGCATGGCCCTCTGATTTTCGGTATTCAACCTCATAGGCGTATGCCATCAGGATCAGTGCCCACCGCTGCATCCTCAATGCTGCTAAGGTAGGGATGGCTGACTTGGGTCCCAAAACTATTTCAAATGTTGCTATATAAGACCGAATCCAGGTGGTGAGTCACAATATAACCTAGTAAGGGTATGTTCTCACCAGAGAAGGTAGAGAGCTGCATATTGCTTTTCTCAAGGGGTAGGTGAGAGAGTGATTCACTATACACCTTCTCAGACACTAGTCTCACTGCAGCTCTGCTATCTAACTGCATTTCTACTCTCTTGCCCTCTAAATGTACATTTACAGCAATGCCATTATTTCCATCTGAAGCTGTGTATACTGTATAAACTACAAAAAGTTAATATTAATTTTACTTTCGTTTAACTTCATTTTCAACATACTGAGTCTGGGCTTGCGTTTTTCTATTCAAAACATGAAAAAAATATATATATTTCCTATTTGAATTTGCTTACCTGGGTTGAGTGATTACTGAGAAGAAAAAAAAAATCCTACTCAAGGAGTGGGGAAAAACAAGGATGATAAGCAGCATCACCATGTGGTATCAGTAACAGGGCTGGTGCTGCTTATCATCCGTGTTTTTCCCCACTCCTTGAGTAGGATTTTTTTTCCCAGTCCCCTTTCTTTTTCGGAGAAAACACTTTGTTTACTGTTGCCGCCTCCTTCACTTTCCCAGGAAATTCAAGAGTATTCCTAGATGCCCTCTCCATTGAAAAAGCAATGTCACATGCTCCCTTTCCGCTAGCAATTTTCTCTGTATTGCCTCGCTTTCAAACCACTCACAAAACGGTCGCACAGTATTTATGCTGCTGTAGTTTATGTGTCGGGAGGCTAGGGTCAGTCTGTTATATCTGGAGTATTTCTCCTGTCTTATCCGGTGTCCTGTGTGAATTTAAGTATGCTCTCTCTAATTCTCTCTTTCTTTCTTTCTTTCTCTCGGAGGAGGACCTGAGCCCTAGGACCATGCCTCAGGACTACCTGGCATGTCCCCAGTCCATGACTCCTTGTTGTCCCCAGTCCATCTGACCGTGCTGCTGCTCCAGTTTCAACTGTTCTGCCTGCGGCTATGGAACCCTGACCTGTTCACTGTGATTACTATTATTTGACCATGCTGGTCATTTATGAACATTTGAACATCTTGGCCATGTTCTGTTATAATCTCCACCCGGCACAGCCAGAAGAGGACTGGCCACCCCTGGTTCCTTTCTAGGTTTCTTCCTAGGTTTTGGCCTTTCTAGGGAGTTTTTCCTGCTTCTACACCTGCATTGCTTGCTGTTTGGGGTTTTAGGCTGGGTTTCTGTACAGCACTTTGATATATCAGCTGATGTAAGAAGGGCTATATAAATTTGATTTGATTCATTTACATTTCGGCCGTACTCACAGTACAAAGTTGTTTTAGAGCTACAATGTAGTCAGCGATTAACTCGCCCTTTTGCTTGTCCACCTTTTGGATAAGAAATCTTTCTGCAAGTGTGAGCAGTTTCAGCTTGTAATGGTCAGATAGATAGTATTTCACTAAGCTGCAGGTAGCTGAGCTCGCTAGGCTTATCTGGCATGGAGAGATTCTTCAGTAGTCTATAGGCTTTAGGTCCTATGACTGATAGGAATACACCGACCTTCTCATCTTAACATCGTTTGCCAACATCCACTGTTCCATGCATTCAAGGTAAGACTCAAAATCTTCTTGTCCTTCTTTATATTCGGATATGTTGCCTATTGACACCATGTTTGCTAGCTTAGCCAGTCTCTCGTTAGCTAAATTCTGTGCCTCAAAATACACTTTTCTATTAACTTGGCTAGCTACGGGTTCATATCTCGTCTATGAGAAACCTAATGGTTTTAGGCATCCCATCCTCGTCGCCACTGTAATATATTTGGGGATATTAAATAAAAGAGAGCGAGACCGAAAGTAAGCTGGATGCTGCCATGCTGGTCAGTTTAATGTCAAGATCCTCTACTTCTTCTTCTGTGGGGTTTATCAGCGATTAGCATCCAATGTTATGGTGCATTACCGCCACCTATTGTACTGGAGTGTCAGCCAGAGACAAACTAAATCCTACCTGCCAGCCCTGTTGCTCTTAAAAAATATATTTGAGACTATATCTAATAAAGTTCTACTCAATATACTCTTTAAACTAATTTCCTGTATCCCCTTCTCCCTCATACTAGATCTCAGCCTCTCTCTCTTTCCCTCTGATACTGCCCACACTGTAGCAATACATGCCCCACGATCTCGGTTTCCTGGCAAAAATCACACTTTCCTGTTGAAGTCTTATTCAACTGGCTGTGTCCCACCCTTAATATTGTAAAAATAGCCTCCTCTCTTTTGTCCCTTCCTGCCGTCCTACCCTCCCCGACTTTCCTCTGTACTTGAAATAAATGTACGCCCTTATCTCTATTCCGCTGATCCTGCCATCTCTGCACCATCACTCTCCATATCAAGCTTTTTGCCTCGGTCTTGCTCATTGAAACTACAACATCAACATCCCCACTACTAAGTGTTTGTTTTACCAGTATATCAACTGCCTCGTTCCCCTCCACCCCCACATGGGCTGGGACCGAAGTAAATCTTATCCTTATACCCATCTGTCTAATCCTGTCATGGGTTTGTAGTACATCATAAACGCGAGGTACAGTAAAGGACTGGAGACTCATCAACACTGCAGATGAATCAGAGCAAATAACTACTCTGTCTGGCTTGACTTCCTCCACCCACTGCAAGGCCAACAGTATGGCCATCTGTAAATGGCTCCAAAATCCTGATACACAGTATCCAGATGTCTATTAAACAAATCAGATGAGATCAACACCTTCCCTATATTTCTGTAGTCTCTCCAACACTTCTAGATCAACTACTGGAGGTGAGTGTAGCCATGGTGGATTTACAGGAATCGCTACCGTTGGACTAAACTACCTTCCATACAGCCCCATTTCCTTCGCCTGGGTATTACCCACCCACCCAAAGCACCCAAAGCTCATCCTTGCTTATGTTCCCAGCATGCCTGTAAAATCCCTTTCACAGGATGAGACACCCCATGTCCCTGTAGGTTGGCCCAATAATTAATTGCCAGTTGCTGTCTCCTAATCTGCAATGACCTATTCCCCATCTCCACCTGTAGTGCAGCCACTGGGGAGGTCCGAAACGCCCCACTACATATTCTGAGTCCTTGCCCCTGTATGACATTTAGCCTTTCCAATGAGGTCCGGGCTGACGAACCATACGCTATACTGCCATAGTATATTACAGATCAGATCAATGCAACATACCTGGTCCTCAATGAGGAACGCCCAGCCCCCCACTCCTTCCCCGTCAGACAGCGCATCACATTTAGCACCTTATACTTTCCCACCACTCTCTCAATGTGTTCTGCCCAGATCAGTCTAGTGCCAAAGTATATCCCAAAGAACCTGAAGGCCCCCACCCTCTCTAAGTTTCTCCCATATAACCTCCCACCTTCCTCCTGGTAAAGAACACTGTCTGGTTTTTCTCTACAAAGAACCCGAATCCCTACATTAATGCCCGCTGATCTACCTCATCAGTTGCTTCCTGTACCTTTCTGACTATGTATGGGACATATCTTCCCCTTTTCCATAAGGCCCCATCATCTGCAAATAACGACCTCCCAATGTCCAGCCATACCTGAGAGTAAACATCATTGATCATGATTTAGAACAACAGAGGACTAATCACGCTCCCCTGTGGTGTACCGTTAACCCACCAGGTAGATACCTGATAGAGACTTCCCCACCCTCACCTGGATAGACCTTCCAAACAGGAAATCCTATATCCAGTTGTACATTCTTCCTCCGACCCCCATAATATCAATAATGATTAACAACCCCTCCTTCCACATCATATCATACTTCTCCACATCAAAAAAGGCAGCTACAACAGTATCCCTGTTCACCTGAGCCTTCCTGACCTCTGCTTCTAAGCAGAGCACTGGGTCCATAGTTCCCCTACCCTTCCTGAACCCACTCTGATGTGGCGATACTAGCCCCCTGCTCTCCAGGAAGTAAGTTAGCCTCTCCGTAATCATACATTCCATAATCTTACATACATGTGATGATAAAGCTATTGGCTGATAGCTTGTTGGCCTCATTGGGTCTTTCCCTGGCTTCTGGATTGGTACAATTACTGCCTCCCACATATATATTGGGGTTAAATAAATATCTAAACATATAGATATATATTATACAACTTTTGAAGTTAATGCAATGCCATTGTTAAGTGAGAAAACCACTCTGGATAAATTTGGGACAGCTCCTCCAGATGTGAGTATTGAAAAAGATTTTAAATTCAATGTCTATTGATATGAAAAACCATTTCAAAGTAGAGAAGTGTAGGCAAGAGATAATAAAGAAACATTCCATCATTGTTGACAAAGATGGAATATGGAATCTGTCTGATATATAAAAAGCTTGGGGAACAATACAGAGAATGTCTAACTCCTTGACACAGACACGATGGTCTTTAACTGTATTGGCCAAAGTAAAAAAACGGGATGAGAAATTATTTCTGGAGAATCATGACAGTTCATGACAGTACATTGCAGAGAGAAAAGGATAGTTTGAAAGCTCTCGTGAACAAATAAAGACCTTAAAAGGAGAAATTCAACTAATGCAGCAGGAGACATGGGTGAAAAAGTCAGATTTGACCCCCACTTTTGGGCTCTCTGTCTCCTCTATATATCCTTCCATTGAATCGGGCAAGGCAGATCAGGTTTCAAGCATCTGGTCGGCACTGCCTGGCTTTGAGTCAACAGATTCTGATAGCAGTGACGAACGATGTCTTAGGCAACAAGAACACAAGCTGTAAAAGGAAGCAAAGATAAACTTCTAGTGACAGTAATCACACATAAATCAGCATCTCCAAAACAGCTGGATGAATGGTCAGAAACTTTTAAGCATTCACGGGATATGGTTATCAGAGTTACAGAGGCATGAAAAAGTATGTGAACACTTTGGAATTACCTGAATTTCTGCATAAATTGGTCATAATACTTGATCTGATCTTCATCTAAGTGACAACAATAGACAAACACAGTCTGCTTAACACAGTCTGCTTGACAGGTGTTGCCCCACTGTGCACAAAACAATATCCCATTAGCAAGGAAGCTATGGACTCTACTAAAGTAGTGATCAAAGATCTATAGGACATGGGTATAGTTGAAAAGACACCATGTAATCCAAGCTACTCAGATGTATCCTACAGATACCACATTACTTGAACACGACTGTTGTGAGTTGGTTTTGGATCAGCTTTCTGATAGGTTTATACAGTCATCCGTTGGCAAACCCTGAGTTTATCTTATACACAGACGGTTCAAGCATTGTGGAGGGGGGTGTGAGGCAGGCTTGGCAGTTACTACAATGGACAATGTGATAATACCAGGCACGTTAGATTTGAGAAAAGCAGACGTTCACTTTATGAATGACACAATGCTTAACTATACAACTCTCTAATGGGAAATAACTCCTAGGGGGGGGGGGGGGGGGGGGGGGAGGGGGGGGGGGGCATGTCATAGTGCCAGGACAGTGGGTGATGGTAAATAAATACAGTTGAAGTCAGAAGTTTACATATACCTTAGCCAAATACATTTAAACTCAGTTTTTCACAATGCCTGACATTTAATCCAAGTAAAAATTCTCTCTTTTAGGTCAGTTAAGATCACCACTTTATTTTAAGAATGTAAAATGTCAGAATAATAGTAGAGAGAATGATTTATTTCAGATTTTATTTCTTTCATCACATTCCCAGTGGGTCAGAAGTTTACACTCAATTAGCATTTGGTAGCATTGCCTTTAAATTGTTTAACTTGGGTCAAACATTTAGGGTAGCCTTCCACCAGCTTCCCACAATAAGTTGGGTGAATTTTGGCCCATTCCTCCTGACAGAGCTGGTGTAACTGAGTCAGGTTTGTAGGCCTCCTTGCACGCACACGCTTTTTTTAGTTCTGCCCACACATTTTCGATAGGATTGAGGTCAGGGCTTTGGATGGCCACTCCAATACCTTGACGTTGTTGTCCTTAAGCCATAACTTTGGAAGTATGCTTGGGGTCATTGTCCATTTGGAAGACCCAATTGCGACCAAGCTTTAACTTCCTGACTGATGTCTTGAGATGTTGCTTCAATATATCCACATAATTTTCCTTCCTTGTTGTTACGGATACAGGTATCCTGTGTGTGTGTGTGTGTGTGTATCCTGTGTGTGTATTTATTTTCTCCCCTTCTCCCCTCACAGGTGGCAATAATCATTCCCCAATCAGTCACCAATCAGGCATCAATCAGAAGACACACCTCCTCCTGTTTCCATTATCCAATCACAACCCCTTTCCCTTGGTTTAAAAACCCATTCAGTTGTTTTCTTTGGAGCTCAATCTCTCTGTAGATCTCTTGTTTGTGCAACTACATGTCACTTTGTCCGTTACCCTGTGAGTATTGTTTTGTTATGGTGTTTGACTGTTTGTTTGATGGTGGGAAAAAGGGGTAGAAAGACAAGTCGCCCATGGGCCTACACTACCCGTAGGAATACTTTGTCTAAGAACACTAGTTAGAACTGGGCGGACCACCCACTGTATTTTTGGTTAGTTAGCTGTTGTTGAAGTAGGCTAGTCTAGCTTAGGGGTGTTTTGGGATATTTGTTTCTTTCCTTGGGTCCAGTTCAGCCCCTTTTCCTCCTCCCCCCCCCTCCCCCCTTTACCGTGTGTTTAGCAAATAAACGATGAGTGTTTTGACGGTCATTTAGTTGTCTGTGGTTTTTCGTTCTCACTTTTTTCACTTATTTGCATGAGTTATGTTACGGGTCTCGTTGCCATCCCCCCCTTGACTGTAGAGCAAAAGGGATTTGTAACAAGTGGGGGCTTGTCTGGGATTTGAACCCGGGACCTCTCGCACAGTTTCACGAGCAGCAAACAAAACTAGAGGAACTCCCTCATCCCAATCTTTCTCAGATTCCAAACAATATTTACGTAGCATAGACTTCAGTGTCTGATGCCATCGTTCAAGCGCACCCTGAGACTCTGGGTGATATGCGCTTGACACATGGTGCGTAATTGACAAGGATTTTAACACCTGCTTGAAGAGCTTTGATAGGAAATTGGTACCTTGATCACTTTGTACCACCTTAGGTAACCTGAATGTCAAAGTATTTAATTAAGGCTTTACTCACTACCGGAGCAGTAATCCTTCGCAGAGGAATGGCCTCTGGGTATCTTGTTGCCATACACATAACCGTTAACAGAAACTGGTTACCCGATTTTGTCTTCGGTAACGGTCCAACACAATCAACCACCACATGTTCGAATGGTTCACCTATGACAGGTATTGGACAAAGAAGAGCGGGAGGAATAACCTGATTTGGTTTTCCTGTTATCTGACATGTGGCATGTCCGACAGAACTGAGCCACATCTTGTTTTAAACCTGGCCAAAAGAAATGTCGAAGGATCCGATCATAAGTTTTGGTGATTCCTAAATGACCAGACCACTGGTGATCATGAGCAAGGGATAACACATTTTGTTGAAAGGCTGTAGGAATCACTATTTGGTAAACAGCATTCCAGTCTCCGCCCACGTCAACATGGGATGTCCATTTACGCATGAGGAGATGACCATCAATGAAGTAAGCCACGTTCTTCTTTACGTCTTCCAATGAGACAGCACTAGAAAAACATTTAGTAAACTTGTTGTCAACCTTTTGGTTAGCAATCAGCTGCTCACGAGTGACTGGTAACTGTATTGCATCAGCAATAATTTCAACATACTTCGATTCTTCCCTGGGCTGTTTGTCAGGTGATCAGCTTCCCAGAGGTAGCACCCAACCCATCCTCTTGATCAAACTCTTTGAACAGAACAGTGTTCGACAAATCTATCACGTCACCCACTTGTCGTGCCTGAGCACGAGTGACAGCACAAGCGGGGAACACATGTGGATAACTCTGCCAGCTCATTGGAGAGAGTGGATCAAAACGGGGCAATGTGGCTGGAGTTTTGCCCTCGTTCTCAGACACCAACGGGCTTACAGGAGCAGCAACATCCCCTACAGGGGTAGTAGACTCAGGCAGCGGTAATACAAGCACCTGCTCTTCCAACAAAACTTAACACTAGCTGTTTAACCTCCGCCTTAACTACACTCTGCGGAATCGATACAGAATAATGGTCAGCCAAGGTCTGTAAATCAACTCTACGACATTTGTCAAAAACCTCCCATGAAGGGTTATCCAAAAAGGATTTCAAATCAAAAGTAGCCATCTTGAACTACTACGCACGAGCCAACAAATAGCAAACACTAATGCTACATCAGCTATGACGCTCAACACTGAACTATACCACTATAACAATCTGCACGAGCGGCATGGGTGTCAGTAATGACAGATCCCGGAAGAGCCCCCATGTTACGGATACAGATATCCTGTTAACTCCGTATTAGCTGGCGTTCCCAATTGTAGTGCATACCTTGATGATTTAGTAATTTATTCGTCTGAGTGGTCAGATCATGTTAACTCTCTAAGGGTAGTATGTGAATGTTTGGCAGCTGCTTCTCTAACCCTGAACTTGGAAAAGTGCGAGTTTGGGAAGGCTACTGTTACCTATCTCGGCAAAGAGGTCGGCCATGGACAGGTGCGCCCTGTTGATGCCAAGGTCTTGGCTATAACTGCATTTCCCGCACCTACCTCCAGACGAGAGCTACGCCGCTTTTTACTTTTTAGGGATGGTTGGCTACTACCGTAGTTTCTGTAAAAATGTCTCTGCGGTAGTTGCTCCATTAACCGATTTGCTCAGTCCGGCTAGAGTGTTTGAGTGGTCCCCTGATTGCAAGGTAGCTTTATCTGCTAAAGCACTCTTTAGTAATACCCCTGTACTTGCTGCTCCGGATTTTGAGTGACCATTTAAACTGGAGGTAGATGCTAGTGCCAGAGGTGCTGGTGCTGTTCTACTGCAGCAGGACAAGAGTTGAGTGGATCATCCTGTTTGTTTTCTCATAAGTTTAACCAATGTCAGGCAAACTATGCAACTATTGAACAAGAAGCTCTTGCTTTATTGTTATCTCTGCAATACTTTGAAGTATATATTGGTTCCAGTGCCCTACCAGTGATCGTATATGCTGATCATAACCCCTTAGTGTTTCTCCACCGTATGTACAACCAGACCCAGCGCCTTATGCATTGGGCGCTTATTGTGCAGAATTATAATTTGGAGATCCGCCACAAGGGTTCTGATAATGTAGTAGCAGATGCTTTGTCTCGTGTGTGAAAATGATTTTTGTAAGGTTAACTTTGTTATTCTTGTGGGTATTCATTGTAAATACTTTGTTCGCAATCCCCATGGTTGCTCTTTTAAGGGTGCTCGTGTATTTCTTTTCTCCCCTTCTCCCCTCACAGGTGGCAAAAATCATTCGTCAGTCATCAATCAGAAGACACATCTCCTCTTGTTTACATTATCCAATCACAACCCCTTTCCCTTGGTTTAAAAACCCATTCAGTTTTCTCTGGAGCTCAATCTCTGTCATGCAATCTCTCTGTAGATCTCTTGTTTGTGCAACTACATGTCACTTTGTCCGTTACCCTGTGTATTGTTTTTATGGTGTTTGTTTGATGGGGGTAGAAAGACAAGTCGCCCATGGTCATACACTACCCGTAGGAATACTTTGTCTAAGAACACTAGTTAGAACCCACTGTATATTTTTGGTTAGTTAGTTGTTGTTGAAGTAGGCTAGTCTAGCTTAGGGGTGTTTTTGGATATTTGTTTCTTTCCTTGGGTCCAGCTCAGCCCCTCTTCCTGCCCCCCCTTTACCGTGTGTTTAGCAAATAAA
This sequence comes from Salvelinus alpinus, assembly GCF_045679555.1. Lineage (NCBI taxonomy): Eukaryota > Metazoa > Chordata > Actinopteri > Salmoniformes > Salmonidae > Salvelinus > Salvelinus alpinus. The sequence goes on from NC_092111.1 coordinate 11,152,450, forward strand.
CCATGAGTGTTTGACGGTCATTTAGTTGTCTGGTTTTTCGTTCTCACTTTTCACTTTTTCACTGTTATAATTTGCATGAGTTATGTTACGGGTCTCGTTGCCATCCCCCCCTAGACTGTAGAGCAAAAGGGATTCGTAACACTTGTGATGCCATCTATTTTGTGAAGTGCACCAGTCCCTCCTGCAGCAAAGCATCCCCACAACATGATGCTGCCACCCCGTGCTTCACGGTTGGGATGGTGTTCTTTGGCTTGCAAGCCTCCCCCTTTTTCCTCCAAACATAACTATGGCCAAAAAGTTATATTTTTGTTTCATGAGACCATAGGACATTTCTCCGAAAGTACGATTTTTGTCCCCATGTGCAGTTGCAAACTGTAGTCTGGCTTTTTATGGCGGTTTTGGAGCAGTGGCTTCTGCCTTGCTGAGCGGCCTTTAAGGTTGTCGATATAGGACTCGTTTTACTGTGGATATAGATACTGTTGTACCCGTTTCCTCCAGCATCTTCACAAGGTCCTTTGCTGAGGTACTGGGATTGATTTGCACTTTTTGCTCCAAAGTACGTTCATCTCTAGGAGACAAAATGCGTCTCCTTCCTGAGTAGTATGATGGTTGCGTGGTCCCATGGTGTTTATACTTGCGTACTATTGTTTGTACAGATGAACGTGGTACCTTCCAGCATTTGGAAATTACTCCCAAGGATGAACCAGACTTGTGGAGGTCTACCATTTTTTTTTCCTGAGGTCTTGGCTGATTTCTTTTGATTTTCCCATGATGTCAAGCAGAGGCACTGAGTTTGAAGGTAGGCCTTGAAATACATCCACAGGTACACCTCCAATTGACTCAAATTATGTAAATTATGTCAATTAGCCTATCAGAAGCTTCTAAAGCCATGACATCATTTTCTGGAACTTTCTAAGCTGTTTATAGGCACAGTCAACTTAATGTATGTAAACTTCTGACCCACTGGAATTGTGATACAGTGAGTTACAAATGAAATAATCTGTCTGTAAACAATTGTTGGAAAAATTACTTGTCATTCTCAAAGTAGATGTCCTAACTGACTTGCCAAAGCTATAGTTTGTTAACAAGAAATTTGTGGAGTGGTTGAAAAACACTTATGTTGGGGTCATTAAAACTCGTATGTAAACTTCTGACTTCCAACTGTATGTAACAGACACATTAGGGCCAAAATGGGAAGGTCCTAATGAAGTTTTGCTCATAACGATGTCAGCAGTAAAAGTTAAGGGAAAATCACGATGGATACATGTCATTCATTGCAAGGTTGTCCATTTTGATGACAAAGTGGACCCTGGAGAATAAAGAACTGATTGATTAGCAATTGGGGCCAATCTCGGGTGAAGAAGCATAGTAAGATGATCAGAACCTGATAAGCTTCTATGTTGTATACCGCAGTCGTCATATTAGGGATATCTAGGTGAAATGTCCAACGTTTTCCTGAAAATTGGGACATGCTTACTTATGGAAATCTGTGAAATATCAATTTCTCTTGAAACCAGGGCATGTTACTTTTGTTTCATTCGTTACAGGTTATGAGAATCTATCGTCTGAGACTGCAGCAATATCCTTTGATTCAAGGACTGTACCTGAAGTGCAACCAGTGGAACGGAAGAAGAATTCCTCACTATCGGCAGACTGTCAGAACATCATGTCTAATAGTTATCTATGTGGGACTGATACCAGTGTGGAAGAGCTGGTCACTTTTAAAGGACTTGGTGAATGATTACCTTGCCAATAGGACGATTTGAATATTATTGTCTTGTAGACAAACATTTGTGAGTTTCTTAACACAAGATGTACATCACCATTACACCTGTTAATACTATTTCTTATTGTAACAGCAAGTACAATGTGCCCTTTGTGTTTTATAGAAATACAAGGTGTTTAATGTGAATGACTATGCTTACTGCATAAATATATATTTTTTGTCTTGTTTTTAAATTGTTTTCTAAAAAATACATTTGAAGTATTTCCTTTAAAAATGGTCTAGGGGGAGTAAGAATGTCGAAGATAAATACACAACGCAGAGACAGAGGACAAGAGTCATAACGATCAATGGAAAGTGTTTTTTCTGTAATAGGGAATTTATGATCAATGGTTCAGAAACATGGGAGGAATATGTCTTCTGAAATGGGATACTTGTTATTTGGCCATTGGCTCATTTTATTGCAAGGAATTCTAATTGGTCAACCACAGGCTAGGGCTGGGTTATAAAACTACATGCTGTTCTGTCGAGAGAGAGAACCACTGGAGAGAATCACCGAGGACAGGAGAGAAATGACCATCTACCTCCCTATATGATTTCTCCTTTTTGAATAAACCTATTTTCCTCCACCTGATTTGCTTTGAAGTTTCTGTTATTGAAGAATAACAAATTGCTAACACTATGTATGCCATATCGCCGCCCACCTGCCCCGTAATCCCCGGTCTAGATGCTCCTAACATCTCTCCGTTGAACCTGTATCTCCCTGGACCTGTACCACCCTCACTGCCTCAGCATATGACACCCTTCTCTCCACTCACTTGTTGCACCTCCACTGCCTGCTCCATTGCCTCACACCATCATATGGGACACTATGAGCACCCCCACAGCTGCAGCACGTTGGTTGTACACCACCCCCCCCCACTTCCCATACTCATGCTCCCCTCCACACCTTTCTTTTTAAAGGCTGTTGCCACATGCACAAACCTCTGGCAATTAGAACATCTTAAAGGCTCCATCCCTTGTTGCTTGCAATCTTTGAACATTCACTAGAACGCCTCAAGTTGTTGCTGACCTCTTTAGTGCTAACACTCACAGGCACTCCTGTTATCACCCCTTTAATCCACTGCTTCCCTGCTTGATCAGTCCAGCTGCCCAACACCACCTTACACTTCCTCAGAGCTCAATTTCCACATGATTTATTACAATATTTAGTTGAGGTTTAGGGTTCAGTGAATGATTTATTCCAAATACAATACTTTTAGTTTTAGAAATGTTTAGGGCTGGCGTATTCCTTGCTACCCACTGAAACTAAATGCAACTGAGTATTTCAGTCGCTGACGTGTATAGTGTTGAGTCATCCGCATACGTACTGTAGACACTCTGGCTTTACTCAGTCAGTGGCATGTCGTTAGTAAAGATTGGAAAAAAAGCTACCCTGGGGTATTCCTGATTCTACCTGGATTATGTTTGAGAGGCTTCCATTAAAGAACACTGTTCTGTTAGACGAGTATCTCTTTATCCACATTATAGCAGGGGGTGTAAAGCTCTAACACATACGTTTTCCAGCAGCAGACTATGATCGATAATGTCAAAAGCTGCACTGAAGTCTAAAAAGACAGCCCCCACAATCATTTTATCATACATTTCTCTCAGCCAATCAGTCTCACACATACATTCATTAACGATTGATACAGGAGCTCCGATCAACCCACGTCCCAACAACCTGCTCGTTCACCCTGTTTGTTCAGAACCTAACTGAGTAAAAACCCAAATGGACAACTAGAAAAAGCTCAAACCAAGTTTATTCACCCACTTGGTCATACAGCTGCAAAAACAAGGAATGATTACACAAGCACATATATTTATAACCTAATAGGCGCGGTCAACTCCTTACACATCTAGACAACTAATATATTTCTGTTTCTAGGCAGGAATATAATTGGTTCAACTCACTGGTGTAGTCACAGCCCTGCCTGTTACTAAAACATTCATGGGCGTGGAATGTATGTGTGCGGTAGTACTGCAGCAGTAGTGGCATTGTGGCGTGCCTCTCTGGCCCCCCTCCCAGAGGTTTCTTCTCACTTTGTCACGTCTGCTCCCTCTCTGGCGCTCGAGGCCGCCAGGCTGCTCATCATTACACACACCTGTCACCATCGTTACGCACACCAGCGCTTCATCGGACTCACCCGGACTCCATTACGTTATTAATTACCTCCCCTATATCTGTCACTTCCTCAGTTTCTTTCCCGAGTCAGCATTAATGTTGTTATGTGTCCCTTGTCCAGACGACGTAGTTCGTGTTTTGTTTCCTGTCTGTTTATTCATTAAATATTCACTCCCTGTACTTGCTTCTCGTCTCTCAGTGTCTGTCCTTACACACTTCATCTGTTGACTTGACCTCGAGACGCATTCCTCACTCCTCCCTAGTTCCGCAGCCATCCTGCCTTATCAGAGACTAACAAATACCTTTCACCTCTCCTCTCAGAAACATGGAACAGAATATGAAGCTTTTACTATCAATAACTTTCCATTTCCCTAGTCCCATCTACCCTTCATTGAACCCAACATATACATTCCTTATACATGTAAAGTAATTAATGTGTTCACTAGTATAGTAACATGAATCAGTACATTTCAAGCTAGAGTCTAACAACCCTTACCAATGTCCCTTACCAATTCAGTGCACTGCATATTAGGAATATCCAGTCACAAATGACACTATACGGTGGTACCACAAGGTGGGGTCAATTAACCTTATAATATGCCAATCTACTACATGGGCACTTTGTTCACAATGTTGACGTCAGCAAATCTGCCGGTACAGTTGAATACGGGATTCATCCGTGAAGAGCACACTTCTCCAGCGTGCCAGTGGCCATCGAAGGAGAGCATTTGCCCACTGAACTGCAGTCAGGTCAAGACCCTGGTGAGGACGACGAGCATGCAGATGAGCTTCCCTGAGGCAGTTTCTGACAGTTTATCCAGAAATTATTCGGTTGTGCAAAACCACAGTTTCATCAGCTGTCCAGGTAACTGATCTCAGATAATCCCGCAAATTAAGAAGCCAGATTTGGAGGTCCTGGGCTGTAGTGGTTACACGTGATCTGTGGTTGTGAGGCCAGTTGGACGTACTGCCAAATTCTCTAAAACAACATTGGCTTGTGGTAGAGAAATTAATATTCTGGTAGTCAGCATGCCAATTGCACACTCCCTCAAAACTTGAGACGTCACACAACACAATGTCACAGATAAAACTTCACATTTTAGAGTGGCCTTTAATTGTCCCCAGCACAAGGTGCACCTGTCAAGTGGATGGATTATCTTGGCAAAACAGAAATGCTCCGTAACAGGGATGTAAACAAATTTGTGCACAAAATTTGAGAGAAATAAGCTTTTTGTGCGTACTGTATGTAATAAGAACAGTACCAGCCAACCAGCATTCTGGGCTCAAACCACCCAGTTTATAAACAGTAACATTGTTTAGAGAAAAGACAAAGAGCATGCAGTTGTTATAGTGAGGCCTCTGAAACCTATGTGCCTGCATGCATTGATACACTGATTACGCAATGTTTGTGTCGTGTGCCTCATGTTACCTTTGACCCTGACCTTTGTCCATACAAATGTAATGGTGTGACCTCACTCTCTTTGCCCTCTGCCTCACAGCTTCTCATCGTCTCACTCAACTGTGTGTCGCCAGTTCTTATGATAGTTTCTTTATATTCTTGAGAACTTTGCAAAATATTTCTTGGGAGTTTCTCAATTAATAATTTGAAGATGAGTGATGGACAAGATCCAAATTCAGTCAATTGATTATGCAACAGGTAAACCCATAAATTAGGTGTCTTGACAGCATGCAATCATTCTGCAAAAGATTATCTGAATGTATAATTTCGCAAAGTCCTTCAGTCATCCTCCATCATTCTAAAGTGTACAAGTGGGGATCTAATTTGTTCAGGGACAGAAGCTAACAGTCTTACATGTAGATGGATACAACCAGCAGGTGGAGATAGAATTGTATTCTGTAAATAGAAAGTCAGGAGTGAACTGACCTGTGGTGGAGGAGGTGCAGTTATTACAAAAGGTTGACTGTGCTCTCTTTACAAAACAAGAAAAAAATCATAATACCCAATATCCAGGCAAATATGCCATGCTTGTATACACAGTTCTGTACCATTCCTTGTAATAATGAGCATTTCTTACATACAGGAACATCGCTAAGTGACAGTGTGGGAAGAGTGTACAGAGGGCTATTTCTCCAGCGTTGCTTCAGCATCCAAAAGACTGCCTCCTGCCTTGTCTATGGTGCCAGACAGGTAAATACTGTACGTACCAACATTATTCATAGGTCAAGTCATAGTCATATAAATCAGTTTGTTTATCCATGTGTAATCATGTATACTTTTGGTCAATTAAGTTAGTCAGGGCATCATCATGTGTTCCCTCTGAGTCTATCATTGTGTGTGTTATATACTCACAACTAAAGTAACTAAATTGAATGTTATTAAAATCCCACAGAGAAAGGAAGTAGGCCTACCACAATCGTGCCAATCTCTTCAAGGCATTCATGATATTGCAGTGAATATGCTGTCAAGTGACACATCTTGGTGTCAACGGCTGTGAACAAGACCATTACAACTTTGGTAAAATGAGTAGAGTGAAAGTGAATGAATTGAGAAAATATGTTATGAGGAGGTGACGCAGCCTGTGCTTGAAATCCAATGACCAAATACTGTGGTATTCTGCTTACCTAAAATGGGGAAGTTACAGTGGTGGAAAAAGTCCCCCATTTTCCTACTTGAGTAAAAAGGTACCTTAATAGAAAATGACTCAAGTAAAAGTGTAAGTACTACTTGAATAAAACTCCAAAAGTATTTGGTTTTAAATATACTTAAGTATCAAAAGTAAATATAGTTGCTCAAATATACTTAATAATCAAAAGTAAAACTATAAATCATTTCAAATATACCTACCTATATTAAGCAAACCAGATGACAGCACAATGAAAAAAATATATTACGGATAGCCAGCGGCACACTCCAACACTCAGACATAATTTACAAAAAAAGCATTTATGTTTAGTGAGTCCGCCAGATCAGAGGTAGTAGGGGTGACCAAGGATGTTCTCTTGATAAATGAGCGAATTGGACAATTTTCCTGTTAAGCATTCAAAATGTAACGAGTACTTCAGGGTGTCAAGGAAAATGTATGGAGTAAAAAGTACATTCTTTAAGAATGTAGTGAAGTAAAAGTAGTCAAAAATAGAAATAGTAAGGTAAAGTACAGATACCCCCCAAAATTACTTAAGTAGTACATTAAAGTATTTTTACTTAAGTACTTCACACCACTGTGGAAGTTGTCATGCAAAAATTCCTCTATCCTCTTTCTGACTTTAGTCTTGGACTATGTTAGCCATATTTTGGTTAAAAGGACAGTCAAAGAGTAGGTTGATCAGTTTGATCAACCTAGGGACATCACATAGTCAATATATTTTGCATTACCCAGGAAGAATGTACGGTAGGTATGTGTATTGTAATTGATTTATCCTTTTGATTTTGAGTGGACATTGGAAGGCCCTTTTTTCACTGTCATTCAAATAAAGTAACCATTGATGTATGTAATACCTCAATTTATATCCTGAGGCTAAAAGTGGATGACATTTGATATTTCACTTTAAAAATGGAAATGACGCTGATCGAAGCTGATCGTAAATGACGGAACAGAAGGAAATGATGGAGGTGGCGATTAAGGTGTAAATAAATGGCAACAAAAATTGGATCGGGCCAAGAAAACACACCTTTGCACAACTTATCTGCTGACACAGATCTCACATTGTGCAATCAGACCATCCTTCGCTCTCTGCTGCTGGGACGATTGGCTATAGAATCCATTCACCGGGGTTGTGTATAGAAGGGCAAAGCATGACAAAATGTTTTGCAATGGAAAACAAAAATCTTTGTTCTATTTTACAGTAAATACTGCTACTTTTTGTCAAATGTTTTTTCTCAACTGAACATGACCCTGGTTTTACAGTACAGTTGGTTCTTATACAATAACATGGTAAACAGCCAATATGGCTGCACTGAGTTGTGTAACAGATATGAATGCTCTTACAGTGTAACATACTTTATACTTACAGCTTAACCCGGGTTCTCAATGTTGTCCAAATGTTTACAGTTTGAAGACTCTTCTGAGTAAACAAGTTGAGGATCAACTGCAATAAAACAAATGGCATTTTCACCAGCCGTACCTATGAAGGTTCTTCATAAACCTTCCAGACTTCATGTAAACCTCGTTTTACAGGCTTTTTATTTAAGTGGTCAGTTTGTCATCCAAATTAGGGCAATGCACATGTGTGTGTAATCAAATAACGGTTAAGTACCTGAGAAAGGTCTTCTCCGGAGTCACCAATGGAATCAAATATAGTTGTGGACACAAATGTGTTTTTGCAATAGGAAAGTCTGTTGGGCATACTTGAGGAATGATTTGTTTATTATCCTATGCCAAATAATTGTTTCCATTTACATCAGCACTTTTGAAAATAAATACAGCGAAAGATTGTTTAAAAGTGTTTTATGGAAAATGCCAATAAAGGCACTTAGCACAGTCATACTGTGTGGAACTTCAAATGGGGAGGCATTGCCATGAAATTGGTATTGTTTTTGGCACAAACAAACACCCAATAAAACAATTTGTCTATTTGTGTTGTTGATGGATTTGTGTGATCTATCGTTTTAACTATTGCCTTTGAAATGGAAGACTCATCCTGCACAAACAGGCAATGCAATGACAACTTGTTGTTCTGCATTGCATAGCACGTTAATTAAAATGACCCCCAAAACACCAATTAAAATAAAGACCTCTGGGACATTGTCAGAGATTAATTACAATGAACAGACCATCTAAGAAGAGGGTACAGTATGCATCTGGTAATCCGTAAACTAGTCAGTGTCTAACAACCCATGAGTTTTGCAAAGGAAGAAAACCCACAGCTCAGGTGAGGCTCATGAAAAACTCTGGGTCAAATGTACGGGTATGTACAACTGCTGCCTAGTGTTAACCTTTTTCTGCTGTCTGCAGGTGTGGCCCACTGAGGATGCAGCCCAAGTATAGCAGCCTGGGCAACATCAGTTACTTCACCCAGATGGACCAGAGAGCTGTGAAAGTCTTCCTGTCAAGGGTCAGCTGAAGAAGACATCCACGTGGAACTTTCAAAAGGTAGGTTTTGCATATGGGTTAACAATTATTTTTCTAATGTACAGTACCAGTCAAAAGTTTGGACACACCTACTCATTTAAGGGTTTTTCTTAATTTTTACTATTTCCTACATTGTAGAATAATAGTGAAGACATTAAAAAACTGTGAAATAACATATATGGAATCATGTAGTAACCAAAAAAAGTAAATTTTACATTTGAGATTCTTCAAAGTAGCCACCCTTTGCCTTGATGACAGCTTTTCACACTCTTGGCATTCTCTCAACCAGCTTCATGAGGAATGCTTTTCCAAAAGTCTTGAAGGAGTTCCCACATATGCTGAGCACGTTGGCTGCTTTTCTCTGCGGTCCAACTCATCCCAAACCATCTCGATTTGGTTGAGGTCAGGTGATTGTGGAGGCCAGTTAATCTGATGCAACACTCCATCACTCTCCTTGGTCAGATTGACCTCCAGGCTGTGTAAGGGCTTTGTCCTGTTGAAAAACTAATGATAGTCCATCTAAGCACAGACCAGATGGGATGGCGTATCGCTGCAGAATGCTGTGGTAGCCATGCTGGTTAAGTGTGCCTTGAATTATAAATAAATCAGACAGTCTCACCAGCAAAGCAACCCCACACCATCACACCTCCTCCTCCATGAATCACGGTGGGAACCACACATGCGGAGATCATCCGTTCACCTACTCTGCGTCTCACAAAGACACAGCGGTTGGAACCAAAACTCTCAAATTTGGACTCATCAGACAAAAGGACAGATTTCCACCAGTCTAATGTCCATTGCTTGTGTTTCTTGGCCCAAGCAAGTATTTTGTTCTTATTGGTGTCCTTTAGTAGTGGTTTCTTTGCAGCAATTCGACCATGGAGGCCTGATTCACGCAGTCTCCTCTGAACAGTTGATGTTGAGATGTATATGGTACTTGAACTCTGTGAAACATTCATTTGGCCTGCAATCTGAGGTGCAGTTAACACTAATGAACTTATCCTCTGCAGCAGAGGTAACTCTGGGTCTTCCTTTTCTGTGGCGGTCCTCATGAGAGCCAGTTTCATCATTGCGCTTGATGGTTTTTGCAACTGCACTTGAAGAAACTTTCAAAGTTCTTGACATTTTCAGGATTCACTGACCTTCATGTCTTACAGTAATGATGGACTGTCATTTCTTTTTGCTTATTTGAGCTGTTCTTGCCATAATATGGTTAATAATATGGACTCTTTTACCAAATAGGGCTAACTTCTGTAAACCATCCCTACCTTGTCACAACACAACGGATTGGCTCAAACGCATTAAGAGGGAAAGAAATTCCACAAATTAAATGCATTCCAGGTGACTACCTCATGAAGCTGGTTGAGAGAATGCCAAGAGTGTGCAAAGCTGTCATCAAGGCAAAGGGTGCCTACTTCGAAGAATCTCAAATATAACATGTATTTTGATTTGTTTAACACTTTTTTGCTTACTACATGATTCCATATGTGCTATTTCATATTTGTGATGTCTTCACTATTGTTCTACAATGTAGAAAATAGTAAAAAATTAAGAAAACCCCCAAAATGAGTAGGTGTGTCCAAACTTTTGACTGGTACTGTATGTCTTTCAGGTTTGGTAAGTACAAAAAATGTAATAAAAAACAAAAACTACATTACATTACCAGCTAAAATATTGCAATCAGATTAAAGATACTTTGAAAAACTAGATGATTACTTCTAAATACAGAAATTATGTTAGTGAAAAAATATATATACACATTATGACACCAATCTGTTTTGTTAATGACATTCAAGTTAGCATTGAAAAAAAGTGCAAGTTCAAGTTTGTTCCACCTAAGGAAGTCTGAGCACCTGTCAGAGACCACTATGATGACACACCAAATGCGTTTGATGGATACATTTTGTCTTCTTCTAATGCTTCTTAAGGATAAAGTAAGCCAAAAGTAACAGAAAGTAATCAGTGTGTTACTGAGTCCAAAAGTGACTTTACTGATTACAGTTTTGGACAGGTAACTAGTAACTAACATGTTACATTTAGAAAGTAACCTCACCATGTCACGCCCTGACCTTAGAGAGGCTTTTTATGTCTCTATTTGGTTTGGTCAGGGTGTGATTTGGGGTGGCATTCTATGTTTTTGTTTTCTATGATTTTGTATTTCTATGTTTTGGCTGGGTATGGTTCTCAATCTAAATCTATCATTGTCTCTGATTGGGAACCATACTTAGGTAGCCCTTTTCCCTCCTTTCTTTGTGGGAAGTTAACTTTGTTTGTGGCACATAGCCCTTCAGCTTCACGGTTGTTTTGTATTGTTTATTGTTTTTGTCGGCGTCATTTCTAAATCAAAGGAATATGTACGCTCAACACTCTGCGCTTTGATCTACTTCCTTTGACGGCAGTCACACACCAACCCGGTTTCTAGGCTAATAGCAAATACGCATCAGGAAGCAGGAATATGTTCTTTGGCATTTCCTGGTATCTTAGTGAGATTTCCTCCAATGAATAGACTAACGAGAACCAGAACCACTCTTTCCTATCAGTGCAATTAATGCATGATTACATGAATAGCCTACCTACCATCACGTATGGTTCCTGCGTTAGGATAAAGGATAAACACTGGATGTGTCATCTCAATAGGAAATGACCTTTACATTTCTTTCGAGGAATGTTATAGATTGAGCAGAATCCTAAAATAGGTTACAGATATCCACGTCAACACGTTTAATTGATAAGTAAAATAGGTTCCGTTAAAACCAACCGCAGTGACGCCCACGCTCAATGCGCTTGTAGGCGCGCGCTTAAATAGCCGGACTCGTTTCTGGACCAAAGAAAGAAAGCATCCTTTTGAATCCAAGGAGAACTGCATTAGCCTACACAATGATGGTATGTGGAAACATATGTTTAGTCTGTATTGAAAACGGTGGTTTTAGTTCATTGCAATTAACGGAATATGAAATTGTTAACCGAATGCTTTATAAACAAACTGAATGACAACCTGTCTGTTCTTTCTTCACAGCTCTTTTTTACGGTGATGCTAGTCAGTGCTGATGCCAGTATGGCACTTCACGCCCAAACTTTCAAAAAAGATGATCCGTACTCCGGTCGTTCGTTAGTGTGTGATCGCTGTCCACCTGGAACGTACCTCCGCGCGCCCTGCAGTGCCACCCGAAAGAGCGACTGTGCGAAATGTCCCAAAGGGGCATACACAGAATTTTGGAACCACATCTCCATGTGCCTGCGCTGCAGCATGTGCGCCGAGAACCAGGTTGTCAAGCAGGAGTGTTCTCCATCCAACAACTGCGAGTGCGAGTGCAAGGAGGGTTACTACTTCAACAAGAGATACGAAGCATGCAACAAACATAAAGAATGCCCCCCTGGTTATGGAGCGAATAATACAGGTATGACAAAAAAATAGCCAGTTATACGCACGGAAAAAAATAATAATAGGCCTACGAGAAATGACTATTTCCACTTAAGTCTATGATAACAAAGTGTTTTAATCATAATAGTCGATAGTTCCATATGCATACATTGAATGTTCACATGTCTCAGTATTATTCTGACTGCGTTTGTCTTTGTTTGGATTGTAAAAAGAGAAAAATGGCATTTGGTATCAATACCGAATTTACTAATTAAGGCGAATTTAAGGAATACTTCAATTATTTTACAGTGCATTCGGAAAGTATTCAGACCCCTTGACTTTTTCCACATTTTGTTATGTTACAGCCTTATTCTAAAATTGATTACATATTTTTTTTTCTCATCAATCTACACACATTACCCCATAATGATGAGCAGAAACAGGTTTAGATATTTTTGCAAAAATAAAAAATAAATATCACATTTACATAAGTATTCTGACCCTTTACTCAGTACTTTGTTGAAGCACCTTTGGCAGCTATTACAGCCATGAGTCTTCTTGGGTATAATGCTACAAGCTTGGCACACCTGTATTTGGAGTTTCTCCCATTCTTCTCTGCAGATCCTCTCATGCTCTGTCAGGTTGGATGGGGAGCGTTGCTGCACAGCTATTTTCAGGTCTCTCCAGAGATGTTTGATCAGGTTCAAGTCTGGGCTCTGGCTAAGCCACTCAAGGACATTCAGAGACTTGTCCCGAAGCCACTCCTGCATTGTCTTGGATATGTGCTTAGGGTCGTTGTGCTGTTGGAAGGTGAACCTTCGCCCCCAGTCTGAGGTCCTGAGCGCTCTGGAGCAGGTTTTCATCAAGGATCTCTCTGTACTTTGCTCCGTTCAGCTTTCCCTCGATCCTGAGTAGTGACCCAGTCTCTGCTGCTGAAAACATCCCCATAGCATGATGCTGCCACCACCATGCTTCACCGTAGGGATGGTGCCAGGTTTCCTCCAGACATGATGCTTGGCATTCAGGTCAGAGTTCAATCTTGGGTTCATCAGATCAGATAATCTTGTTTCTCATGGTCTGAGAGTCCTTTAGGTACCTTTTGTCAAACTCCAAGTGGGCTGTCATGTGTCTTTTACTGAGGAGTGGCTTACGTCTGGCCATTCTACCACAAAGGCCTGATTGGTGGAGTGCTGCAGAGATGGTTGTCCTTATGGAAGGTTCGCCCATCTCCACAGAGGAACTCTGGAGCTCTTTGAGTGGCCATCGGGTTCTTGGTCACCTCACTGACCAAGGCCCTTCTCCCCTGATTGCTCAGTTAGGCCTGTCGGCCAGCTCTAGGAAGAGTGTTGGTGGTTCCAAACTTCTTCCATTTAAGAATGATGGCGGCCACTGTGTTCTTGGGGACCTTCAATACTGCAGAAATGTTTTGGTACCCTTCCCCAGATCTGTGCCTCGACACAATCCTGTCTCGGCGCTCTACGGACAATTATTTCGACCTCATGGCTTGGTTTTTGCTCTGACATGCACTGTCAACTGTGGGACCTTTTATAGACAGGTGTGTTTCTTTTAAATAATGTCCGATCAATTGAATTTACCACAGGTGGACTCCAATCAAGTTGTAGAAACATCTCAAGGATGATCAATAGAAACAGGATGCATCTCAATTTCAAGTCTCATAGCAAAGGGTCTGAATACTTATGTAAATAAGGTATCTGTTTTTATTGTTAATACATTTGCAAACATTTATAAAAACCTGTTTTCACTTTGTCATCATGGGGTAGGTATTGTGTGTAGATTGATGAGGAAAATGTTTTAATATATTTTTGAATAATGTTGTAATGTAACAAAATGTGGAAAACGTCAAGGGGTCTGCATACTTCCCAAATGCACTGTATGTAGATAGCATTATAGCAGTCTAATGCAACATATGGACAAGTAGTGACTGCAAAACACACTTCGGGTTTGTTAAACTAGCCACTGCAAACAATTAGCAAATATTAGCAATGTTTTATCAATTCCCCATGCAAATCAGTCCCCCCCGTTTAGCATGTATCAAATGCCATAATCAAATCTTAAATGGATTGTGTTCCTCAATGAATTGCTTTAAAATAATGTTGAGATAAATATTGTGGCATACACATCAAAACATTTCCTCAGGTACACCACAACAAGATACAGAATGTGTGCAGTGTCAACCCGGATTCTATTCTAACGTTTCCTCGGCAAAAGCAATCTGTGTTGCCCACTCAAACTGCGAAGCTGGTGGACTGCGCGTGGTGCTGAAAGGCAGGGGCTGGCACGATACACTGTGTGCCTCATGTGATGACCTCAAAACTCGTGGTAAAACACATTATGAATAACAATATCTATACTGAAAGACTAATCATTTGTGGCCTCAATTGAGTTTACGTTTCTCAACCATGTTTATTTTTTCTTCAGATGGAGCTGGATATCTGCAGGAAATCCTTCCTGCGTTCTTCACTCAACTTCACCAGAAGATGGGCATTAAGAGAATACGTCGGTTAGCGATGAGGCTGCCACAAGAGGGAGGCAAGAAACCGCTCCGAGGAACAGTCATGAAACTTTCTAGGAGGGGTCTTAATGACTTTATGAACAGTTGGGACCAAGGTGCAGGGAAAGACCAAGTTAGGAAACTTCCAGAGATGTTAAGGAAGACAGGGGCCCACAATGCAGCAGACAAACTAGAGCTTAAACTGAAATATATAGACCAACAATTCAAACTCTGTGAAGGGTTAGTTGAAGTAGCCTAAAATGGGTTAAAGTAGCCTCTCATCCCCATCTTCTTAATAACATATCTTGACAGGAAAAAGTAAGTTGTCCATTTTAAAATGGTTCATATAGGGTACGTGGGCTATGCAGTCTAGACCAGGGTTCCCCAATATGTGGCCGTGATTTTATTTGGCCTCCCAAGTCTTCTGAGCAAAAAAAGTAAAACATTTGAAGAATTATCATAAATCTATATATATATATATTTATTTATTTTGGGGTCACTTAAATGTCCTTGTTTTTGAAAGAGAAGCACATTTTTTGTCCATTGAAATAACATCAATTTATCAGAAATACAGTGTAGACATTAATGTTGTAAATGACTATTGTAACTGGAAACGGCTGATTTTTTAAAATGGAATATCTACATAGGCGTACAGAGGTCCATTATCAGCAACCATCACTCCTGTGTTCCAATAGCATGTTGTGTAAGTTAATCCAAGTTTATCATTTTAAAAGGCTAATTGAGCATTAGAAAACCCTTTTGTAATTATGTTAGCACAGCTGAAAACTGTTGTTCTTATTTAAAGAAGCAATAAAACTGGCCTTCTGTAGACTAATTGAGTTTCTGGAGCATCAGCATTTGATTACAGGCTCAAAATGGGCAGAAACAAAGAACTATCTTCTGAAACTCGTCAGTCTATTCTTGTTCTGAGAAATGAAGGCTATTCCATGTGAGAAATTGCCATGAAACCTAAGATCTCGTACAATGCTGTGTACTACACCCTTCGCAGAACAGCGCAAACTGGTTCTAACCAGAATAGAAAGAGGAGTGGGAGGCCCCGGTGCACACTGAGCAAGAGGACAAGTACATTAGCGTTTGAGAAACAGACACCTCACAGATCCTCAACTGGCAGCTTCATTAAATAGTACCCGCAAAACACCAGTCTCAACGTCAACAGTGAAGAGGCGACTCTGGGATGCTGGCCTTCTAGGCGTAGTTGCAAAGAAAAAGCCATATCTCAGACTAGCCAATAAAAAGAAAAGATTAAGATGAGCAAAAGAACACAGGCACTGGACATAGGAACTCTGCCTAGAAGGCCAGCATCCCGGAGTCACCTCTTCACTCTTCCCAGAAGAGTAGAGGCTGTTATAGCAGCAAAAGGGGGACCAACTCCATATTAATGCCCATGATTTTGGAATTAGATATTCAACAAGCAGGTGTCGACATACTTTTGGTCATGTAGTGTATGTTCCCAAGTATTCATATGCATAAATAGAGGCATGTGAGATCATATCCCAGTGTAATCAAGGTTTGAAAGTATTCTGTTTTTGTCAAATACTATATCTGTTTGGGATTCTTGTGGTCAATTTGCAGTTTACAAATTATTTCTAACTATCCAAAAAAACATTCCTTACCCCAGCATACTGGGTACTATCCGGCAGAATAACAACAACAAAAAAGAGCATTCTGTTTCTGCGTAAATCTGATAGATTTATTGATGGAACAAACCAGCCTTTTCGTTTAAACTGGGCTGAAGCGCATTTGGGTATACCTTTATTTAATTATTTATATGTAACTGGGGACTCCTGATCTAGACCTATCGTTCATTGATTGCATGTTTCTACTGACCTCTGTGGCAGTCAATGATTACACATTCAAACACACATAATGTTGGCGTTTTGTGATTTTGTTGCATTTTAAGAAAGATTTTAAAAAGGCACACTTTATAGATATAGAAAATTCAATTGTTGCAGAATGAAAATGTGTATTTAACTTCTAATATATGGATTGTTACATAATATTTAAATGAAATATACAACATTCTAATAGTATAGCATGAAGTCTTGAAATGCTTTTTGCAATAAAAGGTTATTCTTGCTTAAACGTCCTTTTCATGTACAGTGAGGGAAAAAAGTATTTGATCCCCTGCTGATTTTGTACGTTTGCCCACTGACAAAGAAATTATCAGTCTATAATTTTAATGGTAGGTTTATTTGAACAGTGAGAGACAGAATAACAACAAAAATATCCAGAAAAATGCATGTCAAAAATGTTATAAATTGATTTGCATTTTAATGAGGGAAATAAGTATTTGACCCCTTCTCAATCAAAAAGATTTCTGGCTCCCAGGTGTCTTTCATACAGGTAACGAACGGAGATTAGGAGCACACTCTTAAAGGGAGTGCTCCTAATCTCAGTTTCTTACCTGTATAAAAGATACCTGTCCACAGAAGCAATCAATCAATCAGATTCCAAACTCTCCACCATGGCCAAGACCAAAGAGCTCTCCAAGGATGTCAGGGACAAGATTGTAGACCTACACAAGGCTGGAATGGGCTACAAGACCATCGCCAAGCAGCTTGGTGAGAAGGTGACAACAGTTTCTGTGATTATTCGCAAATGGAAGAAACACAAAAGAACTGTCAATCTCCCTCAGCCTGGGGCTCCATGCAAGATCTCACCTCGTGGAGTTGCAATGATCATGAGAACGGTGAGGAATCAGCCCAGAACTACACAGGAGGATCTTGTCAATGATCTCAAGGCAGCTGGGACCATAGTCATCAAGAAAACAATTGGTAACACACTATGCCGTGAAGGACTGAAATCCTGCAGCGCCCGCAAGGTCCCCCTGCTCAAGAAAGCACATATACATGCCCGTCTGAAGTTTGCCAATGAACATCTGAATGATTCAGAGGACAACTGGGTGAACGTGTTGTGGTCAGATGAGACCAAAATGGAGTTCTTTGGCATCAACCCAACTTGCCGTGTTTGGAGGAGGAGGAATGCTGCCTATGACCCCAAGAAACCATCCCCACCGTCAAACATGGAGGTGGAAACATTATGCTTTGGGGGTGTTTTTCTGCTAAAGGGACAGGACAACTTCACCGCATCAAAGGGACGATGGACGGGGCCATGTACCGTCAAATCTTGGGTGAAAACCTCCTTCCCTCAGCCAGGGTATTGAAAATGGGTCGTGGATGGGTATTCCAGCATGACAATGACCCAAAACACACGGCCAAGGCAACAAAGGAGTGGCTCAAGAAGAAGCACATTAAGGTCCTGGAGTGGCCTAGCCAGTCTCCAGACCTTAATCCCATAGAAAATCTGTGGAGGGAGCTGAAGGTTCGAGTTGCCAAACGTCAGCCTCGAAACCTTAATGACTTGAAGAAGATCTGCAAAGAGGAGTGGGACAAAATCCCTCCTGAGATGTGTGCAAACCTGGTGGCCAACTACAAGAAACGTCTGACCTCTGTGATTGCCAACAAGGGTTTTGCCACCAAGTACTAAGTCATGTTTTGCAGAGGGGTCAAATACTTATTTCCCTCATTAAAATGCAAATCAATTCATAACATTTTTGACATGCGTTTTTCTGGATTTTTTTGTTGATATTCTGTCTCTCACTGTTCAAATAAACCTACCATTAAAATTATAGACTGATCATTTCTTTGTCAGTGGGCAAACGTACAAAATCAGCAGGGGATCAAATACTTTTTTCCCTCACTGTAATTGTTCATGTGAGACACAAGCACTTTTGTCTACTCTTACATAAACGTCTCTCTACACTTCAAGGTAGCTATTTTTCTTTCTACATGACATAGATACACTTACAGTACACGTTTCTGATCTGCTAGTGTCATTTCTCATGGAGTCTTACCCTTGGAATGTGTAGTCAATTCAAACAATTCAACATACACAAATGGATTGGGAAGAGTTGAAATGATTATTTCAGCTGAAGGTTTTCAATTTAATAACGCTGGCATTGACATGAGCACAGTGCTTTCTCCACTCAAATAACAAACTCTCCATTTACACAAACAATCCGCAATCAAATAATCCAGTCAATAACCCAAACTGTTAATACAGTATTATCTAGGTTATCACTTCTTCCTAGGCTACAGACAATAACCCGAGCCATAGGCTTACAGAGGTTAGCTTCTTCTAAACGTTCAAGTTTTAAAGAACTGCTCCTCCATGTTCGTCACCGAGTGCACAGTGACCACCTAGCAAATAAATACTCAACACAGTGTTGTAGTAATTGCTTAGTCATCACCTGTTCATCACCTGTTCATCAGGTACCTTTCCGTTTTATCAGGCTTCATCACTACCACTTTTTGTGTGATAGACCACATACAGTACATACCAATCCTTTTAAGGTAGTACACCACATGTTCACCAGTCATGGTCATCATCACTGACAGTGCACAATGTTGTCCATGTTACACAGACATTTATTTGGCAATATCAGTGACGCTGACTGATAGTGCTTGACAACATTCTCTTCTTATGAGCGAATAAGGGAGTGTGCGTTACGCAGGTACTGTATCACAACACCGGCCTTTATTTAAGGTAGTAGGCCTGCACATGCTGTCTCATGCACATGTACACACAGAGCAAAGCAATCAGACCTTTTATTGGGTAGAAGGAAAAAGGAAATGTCCCCAGAGACAGTGAAGCTCCTATTTCCTTTTTCCTTCTACCCATAAAAAGGTCTGATTGCTTTGCTCTGTGTGTACATGTGCATGAGACAGCATGTGCAGGCCTACTACCTTAAATAAAGGCCGGTGAACAGTGAAACTGGATTATCCACTGCTGAGAAGTGGCAAAGAGGCTAAAGTGTTCATTAAATATAACAAAACAAGAGCATCTGTGGACCTGGAGCAAGGGTACGCAAATATTATTTGAGAAGCTCCGGTCACGCACATTTCCTAGATGGGTAAGTTCCGGATGGATATTGTCATTTATCGGCGTAGTAACAAACCTCCACCTCACAACCCATGTGACCCCAAACTGTTCCCAACCCTCTTGTTCGCTTGTTTTAAAGCTAATTCACTGCAATTCTACACATTTTACCATGGGGCGGAGAGAAAACATTGCAGTTTTATAGCTAATCTGCTGCAATTCTACACATTTTGCCATGTCTTATGTGTGTTCATATAATACTTGAGTGACCTAACAAAATCAAATGTGGGCCCCCAGGGGTTGAGGCCCCTGGCCATGATAACTACAAGATTTAGATAGCTGGTTAGCCTAACTAACATGGCCTAGTGATCAACTGGAAATGTCTGACCGGTTATAAATAGCTCTCTAGAAATATCTTTCTCAAATCTCTCTCTCAAGTCTCTCCTCTCCCAGAGGACTGAGCCCTAGGACCTTGCCTCAGGACTATCTGGCCTGATGACTCCTGGCTGTCCCCAGTCCACCTGGTCGTGCTGCTGATCCAGTTTCTGCTGTTTTGCCTACGGCTATAGAACCCTGACCTGTTCATCACCTTGTCCTGGACCTGCTGTTCGACCCTCTTTCTCTCTTTCTCCCTCCCTGTCTCACCTGCTGTCTTGACCTCTGAATGCTCAGCTATGAAAGTCAAGTGACATTTACTCCTGAGGTGCAGACCTGTTGCACCCTCTACAACCACTGTGATTATTATTTGACCCTGCTGGTCATCTATGAATCTTTGAACATCTTAAAGAACGATCTGGCCTCAACGGCCATGTACTCATATAATCTCCACCTGGCACAGCCAGAAGAGGACTGGGCTCCCCTCAGAGCCTGGTCCCTCTCTAGGTTTAGGAAGATTAGAGAGGCGGATCAGTAGCCGGAAAGTTCAAGCCCAGTGCCGGTCGATAAAAGTGAGAACTGAACTGGTAACTGGAGGGCTTCTGGTCTATGCTCCCAAGTACTATTCACCTAAGTTCTTATAACGTCCCAAATACCCTCTAGGCCATTTTCATAGCTCTGGAGGGCCGATGCCACTCGTTCCATAGTCAATACGTCCATGAAGTCCCTTAACCAAATGTCCATGCTGAAGCACTACGGTTTACACACTTTCCAGTATTGTCCAGTTGACTGATAAGAAGGCCAATGCAATAAAGTCAAGGCGTCTGAATACTTTCCGAATGCACTGTAAGTGTAGTGTATCATGCAAAGTGTTCTATTTTGCATTTTGTTAACATAGCTATTACATAGCCTAGCGCAGTTCTGTTTTATCAGTTCTGTGCTGTTCTTGTTCTGAAAACAGACACCGCACGAAGCCAACCATGCATTTGTTTAGTAAATATTTGATGCAGATGTTTTTACTATATGTACAGAGACAGTACAGTACGACATGAATGCTGCTGACACAAAAGCATTTTACCTGAATGGTGTTGTCTGGTTTCTCAACATGATCTCATGAGACCAGGCTGGGTTTTCCCAGCGCATACCTGACAGAGCATTCAGTCTATGCAAATTACTTCGCAAAAGTTAATTTGACTAGACGTGCATGCTGAGTAGATGTAACTTCAAAAATAGAAACCACCCTAATAAACAAAACATTTTACCAACGTACACCAGAAATGTGATCTAAATATATTAACTCACCTGCTGCCCATAAAAAACACAAACCATACCCTTCTACGCAAATTGAAGAGTTTGCCTGGCTTTGATTACTTAGAAATTACCATTCTATGAAACCATTGAAAAAACAATTTCTTCTTTTTATATGAAACATTGTGTTGAAAATCCCAAAACGGTTTGAATAGTCAACTTACACACAGCTCTGACACACACCCTTACCCCACCAGACATGCCACCAGGGGTCATTTCACAGTCCCCAAATTCAAGAAAGCATACAGTATTATATTTTTTATTTGACCTTTATTTAACCAGATAGGCTAGATGAGAACAAGTTCTCATTTACAACTGCGACCTGGCCAAGATAAAGCAAAGCAGTGCGACACAAACAACACAGAGTTACACATGGAATAGACAAACATACAGTCAATAATACAATAGAGAACATCTATATACAGTGTGTGCAAATGAGGTAGGATAAGGGGGGAGAGGCAATAAATAGGCCATAGTGGCAAAAGTATTACAGTATGGCTAATTAAACACTGGGGTGATAGATGTGCAGAAGATGAGTGTGCAAGTAGCGGTACTGTGGTGCAAAGGAGCAAAATAAATAACAATATGGTGATGAGGTAGTTGGATGGGCTATTTACAGATTGGCTATGTACAGGTGCAGTGATCTATGAGCTGGTGCTTAAAGCTAGTGAGGGAGATATGTGTCTCCAGCTTCAGTGATTTTTGCAGTTCGTTCCAGTCATTGGCAGCAGAGAAATGGAAGGAAAGGCAGCCGAAGGAGGAATTGGCTTTGGGGGTGACCAGTGAAATATACCTGCTGGAGCGCGTGCTGCAGGTGGGTGCTACTATGGTGACCAGCGAGCTGAGATAAGGCGGGGCTTTACCTAGCAAAGACTTATAGCTGACCTGGAGCCAGTGGGTTTGGCGACGGATATGAAGCGAGGGCCAGCCAACGAGAGCATACAGGTCGCAGTGGTGGGTAGTATATGGGGCTTTGGTTACAAAATGGATGACACTGTGAGATACTGCATCCAATTTGCTGAGTCGAGTGTTGGAGGCTATTTTGTAAATGACATCGCCGAAGTCAAGGATCGGTAGGATGGTCAGTTTTACGAGGGAATGTTATGGCAGCATGAGTGAAGGATGCTTTGTTGCAAAATAGGAAGCCGTTTCTAGATTTAATTTTGGATTGGAGATGCTTAATGTGAGTCTGGAAGGAGAGTTAAAAAAAAAGAAAAAAAAAAGGAAAAACGATATTTACACGGGACAGGACAAGATAAAACACACGTCCGACTGCTACGCCATCTTGGTTATATAGAGCCATTATTGTATGGAACTCCATTCCATCTCATTTTGCTCAAATTAACAGCAAACCTGGTTTCAAAAAACAGATAAACATAACACCTCTCCCCTATTTGACCAAGATAGTGTGTGTGTGTATGCATTGATATGTAGGCTACGTGTGCCTTTAAAAAAAATGTATGTAGTTCTGTCCTTGAGCGGTTCTTTTCTATTAATGTTCTGTATTATGTTATGTTTCATGTTGTGTGTGGACCCCAGGAAGAGTAGCTGCTGCTTTTACAACAGCTAATGGGGATCCTAATAAAATACCAAATTTGAAGATATTGTACCGAACAGAATAATATTGAAAAAAAGTTTTATTCTGCATGTGAAGTGATTGTCACATCAACATCTGATACTGCAATCTGGTGGTCAATGACCTTTGAGAAATTCAAGATCACCTAGCAGGAAATTGAGTAACTCAGTTGTGTCTAGTACTTCAGTCTTGTGTATTGTGCCAATTTGAATAAAAAAATGTGGGCAAACATTATCCCACCTGATTTGACTGTTGCGTATGCCTATGTCAATAGCCATTCACCCAACCAAAGCCCTAGAGATATATGGCTCTGTGTCTATAAACTATTACATCACATTACAAACATCTTGTACATCAAGGAGAGGTGGACTCATATTCATACATAATAATTTATACAGTACCAGTCAAACATTTGAACACACCTACTCATTCAAGCCTTTTTCTTTATTATTTTCTACATTGTAGAATAATAGTGAATACTTCAAAACTATGAAATAACACATATGGAATCATGTAGTACCAACCATCTCAATTGGGTTGAGGTTGGGTGATTATGGAGGCCAGGTCATCTGATGCAGTACTGCATCACTCGCCTTCTTGGTCAAATAGCCCTTACACAGCCAGTCCTGTTCAAAAACAAATGATAGTGGGACTAAGATCAAACCAGATGGAATGGCGTATCGCTGCAGAATGCTGTGGTAGACATACTGGTTAAGCACCCCCCACACCATCACATGCGGAGATCATCCGTTCACCTATTCGGCGTCTCACAAAGACATGGCGGTTGGAACCAAAAATCCCACATTTGGACTCATCAGACCAAAGGACAGATTTCCACCAGTCTAATGTCCATTGCTCGTGTTTCTTGGGCAAAGCAGGTCTCTTCTTCTTATTGGTGTCCATTAGTAGTGGTTTCTTTACAGCAATTGAAGGCTTGATTCACGCAATCTTCTCTGAACAGTTGATGTGGAGATGTGTCGGTTACTTGAACTCTGAAGAATTTATTTGGGCTGCTATTTCTGAGGCTGGTAACTCTAATGAACTTACCCTCTGCAGCAGAGGTAACTCTGGGTCTTCCTTTCTTGTGGCGGTCCTCATGAGAGCCAGTTTCATCAAACTTTAAAAGTTCTTGAAATGTTCCAGATTGACTGACATTCATGTCTTAAATTAATGATGGACTGTAGTTTCTCTTTGCTTATTTGAGCTGTTCTTGCCATAATATGGACTTGGTCTTTTACCAAATAGGGCTATTATCTGTATACTACCCCTACCTTGTCACAACACAACTGGTTGGCTCAAACGCATTAAGAAGGAAAGAAATTCCACAAATTAACTTCTAATGAGCCTCACCTGTTAATTAAAATGCATACCAGGTGACTACCTCATGAAGCTGGTTGTGAGAATGCCTACGGTGTCCAAAGCTGTCATCAAGGCAAAGGGTGGTTACTTTGAAGAATCTCAAATATATTTAGATTTGTTTAACACTTTTTTGGTTACTATATGATTCCATTGTTTTGATGTCTTCACTAATATTCTACAATGTATGTGGCAGGGTCTACAGTCAATCACGGTTTACAAAAAGAAAACTAGCCCCGTCGCGGACATCGACGTCTGTGCTAGCAAACCATTGACAAATTGAAAGACTAACGTTATATATATGGGCTCGCTTTGAGTGACAATACAGAATGTCCGGACTAGACACGGCCCGAACTACCACAAGCCTGTGGGCATCTCGCTGTCAGGCGTCCGGGCATTGTACCTATGCAGTCGTTAGACTCCTGTAGATGACCTGGAGCCAATGGGTGTTGGCGACAGAGTATGAAGCGAGGGCCAAACCAACGAGATGCGTACAGGTCGCAGTGGTGAAGAACTTTAGTGTTATTGTGGCATACAGTGGTTACATTCAGATGAGAGTCCCCTTCCCACACTGTGATAGACTGCATCCAATTTGTTGAGTCGAGTGTTGGAGGCTATTTTGTAAATGACATTGCCAAAGTCAAGGATTGGTAGGATGGTCAGTTTTACGAGGGTGTGTTTGGCAGCATGAGTGAAGGATGCTTTGTTGCAAAATAGGAAGCCGATTCTAGATTTAATTTTGGATTGGAGATGCTTAATGTGAGTCTGGAAGGAGAGTTTACAGTCTAACCAGATAATAGGTATTTGTAGTTGTCCACATATTCTAAGTCAGAACCATCCAGAGTAGTGATGCTGGACGGGCGGGCGGGTGCAGCCAGCGATCGGTTGAAGAGCATGCATTTAGTTTTGCTTGCATTTAAGAGCAGTTGATCTCAGACGATACGAAAGAGCAGTTGGAGGCCACGGAAGGAGTTGTATGGCATTGAAGCTCGTCTGGAGGTTAGTTAACACAGTGTCCAAAGAAGGGCCAGAGGTATACAGAATTGTGGCGTCTGCGTAGAGGTGGATCAGAGACTCACCAGCAGCAAGAGCGACATCATTGATATATACAGAGCAGAGAGTCAGCCTGAGAATTGAACCCTGTGGCACTCCCATAGAGACTGCCAGGTTCGGACAACAGGCCCTCCGATTTGACACACTGAACTCTATCAGAGAAGTAGTTGGTGACGCAGGCAAAGCAATCATTTGAGAAACCAAGGCTGTTGAGTCTGCCAATAAGAATTTTGTGATTGACAGAGTCGAAAGGCTTAGCTAGGTCGAAGAATACGGCTGCACAGTATTGTCTCTTATCGATGGCGGTTATGATATCGTTTAGGACCTTGAGCGTGGCTGAGGTGCACCCATGACCAGCTCTGAAACCAGATTGCGTAGCGGAGAAGGTACGGTGGGATTCGAAATGGTCGGTAATCTGTTTGTTAACTTGGCTTTCGAAGACCTTAGAAAGGCAGGGTAGGATAGATATAGGTCTGTAGCAGTTTGGGTCTCGTGTGTCTCCCCCTTTGAAGAGGGGGATGACCGCGGTAGCTTTCCAATCTATTGGAATCTCAGACGATACGAAAGAGAGGTTGAACAGGCTAGTAATAGGGATTGCAAAAATTTCGGCAGATAATTTTAGAAAGAGAGGGTCCAGATTGTCTAGCCAGGCTGATTTGTAGGGGGTCCAGATTTTGCAGCTCTTTCAGAGCATCAGCTATCTGGATTTGGGTGAAGGAGAAATGGGGAGGCTTGGGCGAGTTGCTGTGGGGGGTGGAGGGCTGTTGATTGGGGTAGGGGTAGCCAGGTGGAAAGTATGGCAAGCCGTAGAAAAATTATTATTGAAATTCTCAATTATAGTGGATTTATCAGTGGTGACAGTGTTTCCTAGCCTCAGTGCAGTGGGCAGCTGGGAGGAGGTGCTCTTATTCTCCATGATCACGGTCTGAATACTTCCCGAATGCACTGTATGTCATCATGGTCCTGAGCAATGTACTTGGGTCAAGGGGAAGGCCGACTTGGTCACTTTAGTTCAACACATAAACTTACCCATTGAAAAAGTTACAGAACATTGTATCGCATTGTATTACAGAACATTGTATCGCATTTCGCTCCACAGGTAGTATTACATTTCATTTCATTTCATTACAGTACAACGGTTTGATTTGTTTGATCTTAGCAATTTCTTCTTAGCTAGCTACATAGCCGTCTTTGTATCAAAGATAATTGTGTAGTTTAGAGTAATTATCGAGGTTAGCTAGCCAGCTATTTTCGTCCTTCTAACGTAGTCAACACTGCTAGCTAGCAAGCTAGCCAACTCCTACCGAATAGCAGCACTGTAGAAACTATTACATTACAACAGAACGACCTGATTAGTGTAGTGTTAGCTAGCTACATAGTTGTCTTTGCTGTCTTTGTATCCAAGATAATCGTGTAGTTTAGAGTAATTATCGAGGTTATCGAGGTTACCTAGCCAGTTATCGAGGTTACCTAGCCAGCTACACTTTCAAACAAATTCCACAACGCAGCCACTGCTAGCTAGCCTACTTCACCAGCCAGCAGTACTGTATCATTTTAGTCAATAAGATTTTTTGCAACGTAAGCTTAACTTTCTGAACATTCGAGACGTGTAGTCCACTTGTCATTCCAATCTCCTTTGCATTAGCGTAGCCTCTCCTGTAGCCTGTCAACTATGTGTCTGTCTATCCCTCTTCTCTCCTCTCCGCACAGACCATACAAACGCTTCACACCGCGTGGCCGCTGCCACTAACCTGGTGGTCCCAGCGCGCACGACCCACGTGGAGTTCCAGGTCTCCGGCAGCCTCTGGAACTGCCGATCTGCGGCCAACAAGGCAGAGTTCATCTCAGCCTATGCTTCCCTCCAGTCCCTCGACTTCTTGGCACTGACGGAAACATGGATTACCACAGATAACACTGCTACTCCTACTGCTCTCTCCTCGTCTGCCCACGTGTTCTCGCACACCCCGAGAGCTTCTGGTCAGCGGGGTGGTGGCACTGGGATCCTCATCTCTCCCAAGTGGACATTCTCTCTTTCTCCCCTGACCCATCTGTCTATCGCCTCCTTTGAATTCCATGCTGTCACAGTTACCAGCCCTTTCAAGCTTAACATCCTTATCATTTATCGCCCTCCAGGTTCCCTTGGAGAGTTCATCAATGAGCTTGACGCCTTGATAAGTTCCTTTCCTGAGGATGGCTCACCTCTCACAGTTCTGGGTGACTTTAACCTCCCCACGTCTACCTTTGACTCATTCCTCTCTGCCTCCTTCTTTCCACTCCTCTCCTCTTTTGACCTCACCCTCTCACCCTCTCACCTTCCCCCCCTACTCACAAGGCAGGCAATACGCTTGACCTCATCTTTACTAGATGCTGTTCTTCCACTAATCTCATTGCAACTCCCCTCCAAGTCTCCGACCACTACCTTGTATCCTTTTCCCTCTCGCTCTCATCCAACACTTCCCACACTGCCCCTACTCGGATGGTATCGCGCCGTCCCAACCTTCGCTCTCTCTCCCCCGCTACTCTCTCCTCTTCCATCCCATCATCTCTTCCCTCTGCTCAAACCTTCTCCAACCTATCTCCTGATTCTGCCTCCTCAACCCTCCTCTCCTCTCCTCCTTTTCTGCATCCTTTGACTCTCTATGTCCCCTATCCTCCAGGCCGGCTCGGTCCTCCCCTCCTGCTCCATGGCTCGACGACTCATTGCGAGCTCACAGAACAGGGCTCCGGGCACCCGAGCGGAAATGGAGGAAAACTCGCCTCCCTGCGGATCTGGCATCCTTTCACTCCCTCCTCTCTACATTCTCCTCTTCTGTCTCTGCTGCTAACGCCACTTTCTACCACTCTAAATTCCAAGCATCTGCCTCTAACCCTAGGAAGCTCTTTGCCACCTTCTCCTCCCTCCTGAATCCTCCTCCCCCTCCCCCCCTCCTCCCTCTCTGCGGATGACTTCGTCAACCATTTTGAAAAGAAGGTCGACGACATCCGATCCTCGTTTGCTAAGTCAAACGACACCGCTGGTTCTGCTCACACTGCCCTACCCTGTGCTTTGACCTCTTTCTCCCCTCTCTCTCCAGATGAAATCTCGCGTCTTGTGACGGCCGGCCGCCCAACAACCTGCCCGCTTGACCCTATCACCTCCTCTCTTCTCCAGACCATTTCCGGAGACCTTCTCCCTTACCTCACCTCGCTCATCAACTCATCCTTGACCGCTGGCTACGTCCCTTCCGTCTTCAAGAGAGCGAGAGTTGCACCCCTTCTGAAAAAACCTACACTCGATCCCTCCGATGTCAACAACTACAGACCAGTATCCCTTCTTTCTTTTCTCTCCAAAACTCTTGAACGTGCCGTCCTTGGCCAGCTCTCCTGCTATCTCTCTCAGACTGACCTTCTTGATCCAAATCAGTCAGGTTTCAAGACTAGTCATTCAACTGAGACTGCTCTTCTGTGTCACGGAGGCGCTCCGCACTGCTAAAGCTAACTCTCTCTCCTCTGCTCTCATCCTTCTAGACCTATCGGCTGCCTTTGATACTGTGAACCATCAGATCCTCCTCTCCACCCTCTCCGAGTTGGGCATCTCCAGCGCGGCCCACGCCTGGATTGCGTCCTACCTGACAGGTCGCTCCTACCAGGTGGCGTGGCGAGAATCTGTCTCCGCACCACGTGCTCTCACCACTGGTGTCCCCCAGGGCTCTGTTCTAGGCCCTCTCCTATTCTCGCTATACACCAAGTCACTTGGCTCTGTCATATCCTCACATGGTCTCTCCTATCATTGCTATGCAGACGACACACAATTAATCTTCTCCTTTCCCCCTTCTGATAACCAGGTGGCGAATCGCATCTCTGCATGTCTGGCAGACATATCAGTGTGGATGACGGATCACCACCTCAAGCTGAACCTCGGCAAGACGGAGCTGCTCTTCCTCCCGGGGAAGGACTGCCCGTTCCATGATCTCGCCATCACGGTTGACAACTCCATTGTGTCCTCCTCCCAGAGTGCTAAGAACCTTGGCGTGATCCTGAACAACACCCTGTCGTTCTCAACTAACATCAAGGCGGTGACCCGTTCCTGTAGGTTCATGCTCTACAACATTCGCAGAGTACGACCCTGCCTCACACAGGAAGCGGCGCAGGTCCTAATCCAGGCACTTGTCATCTCCCGTCTGGATTACTGCAACTCGCTGTTGGCTGGGCTCCCTGCCTGTGCCATTAAACCCCTACAACTCATCCAGAACGCCGCAGCCCGTCTGGTGTTCAACCTTCCCAAGTTCTCTCACGTCACCCCGCTCCTCCGCTCTCTCCACTGGCTTCCAGTTGAAGCTCGCATCCGCTACAAGACCATGGTGCTTGCCTACGGAGCTGTGAGGGGAACGGCACCTCCGTACCTTCAGACTCTGATCAGGCCCTACACTCAAACAAGGGCACTGCGTTCATCCACCTCTGGCCTGCTCGCCTCCCTACCTCTGAGGAAGTACAGTTCTCGCTCAGCCCAGTCAAAACTGTTCGCTGCTCTGGCACCCCAATGGTGGAACAAACTCCCTCACGACGCCAGGTCAGCGGAGTCAATCACCACCTTCCGGAGACACCCGAAACCCCACCTCTTTAAGGAATACCTAGGATAGGATAAAGTAATCCTTCTAACCCCCCCCCCTTAAAAGAGTTAGATGCACTATTGTAAAGTGGTTGTTCCACTGGATATCATAAGGTGAATGCACCAATTTGTAAGTCGCTCTGGATAAGAGCGTCTGCTAAATGACTTAAATGTAAATGTAAATGTTAACCAGATCAAATACCATTGTAATGACTGTTGATTTTGGTGGCCTACAAAGCACATTTTTGGGTAAAAAGCCCAGGATACCTTCACTTCTACGCAGCTGAATCCAACCACTGTCTGCTCCAGAGTTTCTCACTAAATCCAACGACCAGGAAAAGTAATGAGGCCAATGATCTTAATAATGAAGAGACTACGAAGAAAACTGCAAATTCACTGTAATTTGAACCACATAGGCCTTCTGTCATCAATTTCATCACAGCTGTAAATTATTGCACCAGAAAGTAGCCAGAATTTTGTAATGGGACCCACTGTGTCATATCCCTAAATTACTTTTGGGGATGACCAGGAAATGGACTGCCGTGCAATTTGATTCTCTTCAAGCTTATAAGGATATGTTGCTTTCTTGCGGCCACAAAATGAACAACAATCAAATGACCTGTTTGAGTGTGTTAATGTAAGACGGTCACAACAAGGGGTGAAAATATTCAAAAGTGGTTCAAAGGCAGAAAGAGCTTGCGTGTCCCAACAAAGTTTGGGTTTTGATCCAGAACAATTGCTTCCTCTCTCCCTTCTGACCTTGTTCACTCCCCTTTAGTAGGTGGATGTTGAACTACAGTATGTTGAATTTCCAAGAAAGAAATGGATGGAATTATTTTTATTTTATGAATAAAAGAACGACCGTGTACTAAACTATATATTGTTGGTATATCAGATTCTTCTGGCAATCTCACATAGTAACTTCATTTGAAATGCCTTTTACATTTGTATCACAAACCATTTAATATTAATTTATTTAACATAAAAAATATTCATATTAATATCTCAAAAGTACCCTTTTAGATTTGTCTTATTTTTAGACTTTGTTTGCAACAATATACTTTCCAAACACATTTATAGAGCAGCATTTCTAGAGTGGGCTCTCTGGTACTTTTAACGATATGAGCCATTTTCAGGTATAGGTAGGTTACTTTCTAAATGTAATCCAGTACAGTTACTAGTTACCTGTTCAAAATTGTAATCAGTAACGTACCTTTTGGATGACCCAAACTCAGTAACATAATCTGATTACATTCAGTTACTTTTAGATTACTTCCCCCTTAAGAGGCATTAGAAGAAGACAAAAATGTATGTTACTAATTGAATTACATCTATTGCAGGATAAATTAATGTTAAAGTTTACATAGCTGGCCATATATGGATGTTAAATGTTACTTTATTAGTTGGTTATGTAGGCTTCTTCTAAGCCATCGCTTTCTACTACATATAATAATATGATTAAATTATATCTTTACAAAACCAAAGTCTATCAGAATTCCAGTCATTCCAGTAAATGTTATACCCCTTGATCTTCAAGAAAAGGACTTTGAAATATGGAAGTATAGATTAGCCAAATTGTTTTACCTGCTCCAATCACCAAAACGAAGTACTTTATTAGCCAGCCCTACTCTGTTGTTTATGATTTTGTTGTCATGTTGTCAAATGCTGCACTCATGGAATGGCATGCTTTGAGCACTACTGAAAAGTGCTATTTACATGTGAAAAATGAATGCCATATGCTGCATTTACTTTAGGCCTATTGTTTAAATTTTGTTGGTGACACTTTGATATCTTGAGGGCTGTTTAAAAGGGCAAATCCACAAATGAAACAATACCAAAATGGTTGCCCCGCTGCTGTTTTGGTAAAAAGCTGAGGGATGGGCCTGGAGAAATGTAACCACTCTCAGATTAATAGGCATAGCTATGGATGCAAGGACTGACCATCCAAAATTATTGTTTTAACCATGTTATGAGGCTATACCGAGTTCGTTTACATGTACAATGTTTACAAACATTGGACAAAAACAAGCATATATTTTGGGTTCTCATGGAGTGTGACAGTTGAACTAAGCTCAGGCATTTTCATATATGTATACACACACATACAGTTGAAGTCGGAAGTTTGCATACACCTTAGCCAAATACATTTAAACTCAGTTTTTCACAATTTCTGACATTTAATCCTAGTAAAAATTCCCTGTCTTAGGTCAGTTAGGATCACCACTTGATTTTAAGAATGTGAAATGTCAGAATAATAGTAGAGAGAATGATTTATTTCAGATTTTATTTCTTTCATCACATTCCCAGTGGGTCAGAAGTTTACATACACTCAATTAGCATTTGGTAGCATTGCCTTTAAATTGATTAACTTGGGTCAAACGTTTAGGGTAGCCTTCCACAAGCTTCCCACAATAAGTTGGGTGAATTTTGGCCCATTCCTCTTGACAGAGCTGGTGTAACCGAGTCAGGTTTGTAGGCCTCCTTGCTCGCACATGCTTTTTCAGTTCTGCCCACGAGGTCAGGGCTTTGTGATGGCCACTCCAATACCTTGCCTTTGTTGTCCTTAAGCCATTTTGCCACAACTTTGGAAGTACGCTTGGGGTCATTGTCCATTTGGAAGACCCATTCGCGACCAAGCTTTAACTTCCTGACATGTCTTTAGATGTTGCTTCAATATGTCCACATAATTTTCCTTCCTCATGATGCCATCTATCTTGTGAAGTGCACCAGTCTCTCCTGCAGCAAAGCACACCCACAACATGATGCTGCCACCTCCGTGCTTCACGGTTGGGATGGTGTTCTTCGGCTTGCAAGCCTCCCCCCTTTTTCCTCCAAACATAACGGTGGTCATTATGGCCAAAGAGTTCTATTTTTGTTTCATCAGACCAGAGGACATTTCTCCAAAAAGTACGATCTTTGTCCCCATGTGCAGTTGCAAACCGTAGTCTGTTTTTTTTTATGGAAACCGTAGTCTGGGTTTTTTTATGGCGGTTTTGGACCAGTGGCTTCTTCCTCTTCATGGGTATGACGCCAAGCGGCCTTTCGGGTTATTTCAAACATAAGTATCTATATCCCCAGTAAAACGAGTCCTAAGTACCCGTTTCCTCCAGCATCTTCACAAGGTCCTTTGCTGTTGTTCTGGGATTGATTTGCACTTTTCGCACCAATGTACGTTCATCTATATGAAACAGAACGCGTCTCCTTCCTGAGCGGTATGACGGCTGCGTGGTCCCATGTTGTTTATACTTGCGTACTATTGTTTGTATAGATGAACATGGTTCCTTCAGGCGTTTGGAAATTGCTCCCAAGGATGAACCAGACTTGTGGAGGTCGACAATTATTTTTCTGAGGTCTTGGCTGATTTCTTTTGATTTTCCCATGATGTCAGGCAAAGAGGCACTGAGTATGAAGGTAGGCCTTGAAATACATCTACAGGTACACCTCCAATTGACTCAAATGATGTCAATTAGCCTATCAGAAGCTTCTAAAGCCATGAATTCATTTTCTGGAATTTTCTAAGCTGTTTAAAGGCACAGTCAACTTAGTGTATGTAAACTTCTGACCCACTGGAATTGTGATACAGTGTGATACAGTGAAATTATCTGTCTGTAAACAATTGTTGGAAAAATTACTTGTGTCATGCACAAAGTAGATTTCCTAACCGACTTGCCAAAACTATAGTTTGTTAATAAGAAATTTGTGGAGTGGTTGAAAAATTAGTTTTAATGACTCCAACCTAAGTGTATGTAAACTTCCGACTTCAACTGTACATACATATACACATATATATCATTCATAAGTACAAAAATGGATGTAGCAACTACAGATTGCCCCTTTAAGTCTATCAAAAGTGTTTGAGTTTGAGCATGTGTCCATTAGGCCTATGGATTCATTTATTTTATCAGCATGAATTAGATTGAGCAATAAAAGCCCCACTTTTATTCCATAGGCTGGGATCCTAACTACACAGCTGTTGCAAGAGCAATGATTGATAGGCATTTTAAACTTCTTGAATTCAACCATTATTGGATTGAAATACACATTTAGATTTGTGAACTGCCATCCACAACAACCACAGTCTGTAAGGCGCAAATAGCAAAATGAGAGAGCAACAGTGTGACTCACATCAATGTGCTATACAGATATCAATAATACTTGATATCTGTATTGCTGTAGACTACACCAGTGCTGTCATCCATACGTCCAAGAGTTTATTCAAGTTGGATAATATTTGGATGCCGACAGCAGTCGCCCCATTGGAAGACATAGCTTGGACTGTAGCCTACAAAAGCCTATTCCTGCTCTTTTCCCGCGATTGATCAAACACATTTGGTGGGTCATCATAGTGGTCTCTGACTTATAGTCAGACTCGCTCAGGTGGAACAACTTAAACTTGCACCTTTTTCAATTAATGAATGTCATTGATAAAACATAGACGTGTCAGAGATTATTTTTCGCAAACCTACTTTCTGAATTTGAAAGTAATCCTCAAAGTAATCAGGTTTTTCAAAAGTATCTGTAATCTACAATATTTTTGCTGGTAACGTAACGGATTACAGTTACCGGTTTTTGTAATCCCTTACATGTAACATATTACATGTAATCGATTACTCCACAACCCTGGCCATTGTATTCACAGCCCTCCTTTAGGACTGCACATTCAGCAAATGACCAGCAGAGGTAGTTCCCTTTGAATCCATTTTCAGATTTACTGTGTTGGTGGTGCCCATAAAACAAATCATACCTTCAAAATTAGCAGAGAGCCCACTCTGGAAATGTGATGTACTTGTAGAGTATATTGGTCCAAACAATATGTCTTAAAATTAACACAATCAAAATGGGTAGTTTTGAGATATTCATATTTTTTGTGTATGTGATTTTTTAAATTTCAGAATCAAGACATACTCCATATTTTAGAGCACACTGTGACTATAAGGAGTAAAATGACATCAAGATGTCTGTATCACGTATGGTTCACAGATTATAGGGTTTTACAGGAAGCATTTATAGGTCAAAAAACGGTTTAAAATGGCCAACCCCCCCCCCCCCCCCCCATAAAAAGTGTTATTTGTCGCACGCTTCGTAAACAACAGTTGTAGACTAACGGGCCCTACTTATGGACCCTTTCCACCAATGCAGAGAAAAATAATCTAAAAAAATAACAAAGAATAAATACAGAATGAGTAACGATAACTTGGCTATATACACAGGGTACCAGTACCGAGTCGATGTGCAGGGGTACGAGGTAATTGAGGTAGATGCTGTACATATACTGTAGGTAGGGGTAAAGTGACTAGGCAACAGGATAGATAATAAACAGAATCAGCAGTGTATGTGATGAGTCAAGAGTTGTGCAAAAAAGGGTCATTGCAGATAGTCCGGAAAGCTAGTTGGTTAACTGTTTAGCAGTATTATAGCTTGGGGGTAGAAGTTTTCAGGATCCTGTTGGTTCCAGACTTGGTGCATCAGTACCGCTTGCTGTGCAGTAGCAAAGAGAACCGTCTATGACTTGGGTGGCTGGAGCCTTCCTTTGACACTGCCTGGTATAGAGGTCCTGGATAGCAGGGAGCTTGGCCCCAGTGATGTACTGGGCCGTATGCACTACCCTCTGTAGGACCTTGCGGTCAGATGCCAAGCAGTTATCATACCAAGCGCTGATGCAGCCAGTCAAGATGCTCTCAATGGTGCAGCTCCAGAACTTTGAGGATCTGAGGGCCCATGGCAAATAATTTCAGCCTCCTGAGGAGAAAGACGCATTGTCGTGCCTTCTTCATGACTGTGTTGGTGTGTGTGGAGTGGACCATGTTAATTCCTTAGTGATGTGGACACCGAGGAACTTGAAACTCTCTCGACCCGCTCCCCCTACAGCCCTGTCGATGTGGTTGGGGGCGTCCTCAGCCCTCTGTTTCTTGCAGTCCACGATCAACTCATTTGTCTTGCTGACGGTGAGGGAGAGGTTGTTGTCCTTGCACCACACTGCCAGGTCATTGACCTCCTCCCTATAGGCTGTATCATCGCCGTCTGTGATCAGGCCTACCACTGTTGTGTCGTCAGCAAACTTAATGATGGTGTTGGAGTCGTGAGCGGCCACACAGTCGTGGGTGAACAGGGAGTACAGGAGGGGACTAAGCATGCAGCCCTGAGAAGCCCCTGTGTTGAGGGTCAGCGTTCATCATGATTTTCATTTTTTAAAATTGTGATACAAATGTAAAAACCATGTCAAACATCCTTCCTCCAAATTAAGTTTCTATGTGAGAATTGCCAGAACAATCTGAGATATCAAACATATTTTCAGGCTACGGTGGCATGGAATCCCCCAAGGACTATGGAAGTGTAGTTAATAATTGTTTATGTAAAAATGTCGCTTGAATGTTTGTTGTATGGTTATATATAATATTCATAAATTATTTAATCTAATAAAAACACACAAATCCCTAGGTAACAATATGCTTTTGCTCATGGGTGTGGGAAGGTGTGTCACTTTCTATTCAATGTCATTCTATTCAATGTCAAGTCCATGGAGAATAAGAGCACCTCCTCCCAGCTGCCCACTGCACTGAGGATAGGAAACTCTGTCACCACCGATAAATCCACTAAAATTGAGAATTTCAATAAGCATTTTTCTACGGCTGGCCATGCTTTCCACCTGGCTATCCCTACCCCGGTCAACAGCGCTGCACCTCCCACAGCAACTCGCCCAAGCCTTCCCCATTTCTCCTTCTCCCAAATCCAGTCAGCTGATGTTCTGAAAGAGCTGCAAAATCTGGACCCCTACAAATCAGCCGGGCTAGACAATCTGGACCCTTTCTTTCTAAAATGATCTGCCGAAATTGTTGCAACCCCTATTACTAGCCTGTTCAACCTCTCTTTCGTGTCGTCTGAGATTCCCAAAGATTGGAAAGCAGCTGCGGTCATCCCCCTCTTCAAAGGGGCACACACTCTTGACCCAAACTGCTACAGACCTATATCTATCCTACCCTGCTTTTCTAAGATCTTCGAAAGCCAAGTCAACAAACAGATTACCTACCATTTCGAATCCCACCGCACCTTCTCCGCTGTGCAATCTGGTTTCAGAGCTGGTCATGGGTGCACCTCAACCACACTCAAGGTCCTAAACGATATCTTAACCGCCATCGATAAGAAACAATACTGTGCAGCCGTATTCATTGACCTCGCCAAGGCTTTCCACTCTGTCAATCACCACATCCTCATCGGTAGACTCAATAGCCTTGGTTTCTCAAATGATTGCCTCGCCTGGTTCACCAACTACTTCTCTGATATAGTTCAGTGTGTCAAATCGGAGGGCCTGTTGTCCGGGCCTCTGGCAGTCTCTATGGGGGTGCCACAGGGTTCAATTCTTGGGCCGACTCTCTTCTCTGTATACATCAATGATGTTGCTCTTGCTGCTGGTGAGTCTCTGATCAACCTCTACGCAGACGACACCATTCTGTATACCTCTGGCCCTTCTTTGGACACTGTGTTAACAACCCTCCAGACAAGCTTCAATGCCATACAACTCTCATTCCGTGGCCTCCAACTGCTCTTAAATACAAGTAAAACTAAATGCATGCTCTTCAACCGATCGCTGCCTGCACCTGCCCGCCCGTCCAGCATCACCACCCTGGACGGTTCTGACTTAGAATATGTGGACAACTACAAATACCTAGTTGTCTGGTTAGACTGTAAACTCTCCTTCCAGACTCACATCAAACATCTCCAATCCAAAGTTAAATCTAGAATCGGCTTCCTATTTCGCAACAAAGCATCCTTCACGCATGCTGCCAAACATACCCTCGTAAAACTGACCATCCTACCGATCCTCGACTTCGTCGATGTCATTTACAAAATAGCCTCCAATACCCTACTCAATAAATTGGATGCAGTCTATCACAGTGCCATCCGTTTTGTCACCAAAGCCCCATATACTACCCACCACTGCGACCTGTATGCTCTCGCTGGCTGGCCCTCGCGTCATACTCATCGCCAAACCCACTGGCTCCAGGTCATCTACAAGACCCTGCTAGGTAAAGTCCCCCCTTATCTCAGCTCGCTGGTCACCATAGCAGCACCCACCTGTAGCACGTGCTCCAGCAGGTATATCTCTCTGGTCACCCCCAAAACCAATTCTTCCTTTGGCTGCCTCTCCTTCCAGTTCTCTGCTGCCAATGACTGGAACAAACTACAAAAATCACTTATCTCCCTCACTAGCTTTAAGCACCAGCTGTCAGAGCAGCTCACAGATTACTGCACCTGTACATAGCCCATCTATAATTTAGCCCAAACAACTACCCCTTCCCCTACTATATTCATTTATTTATTTTGCTCCTTTGCACCCCATTATTTCAATTTCTACTTTGCACATTATTCCACTGCAAATCTACCATTCCAGTGTTTTACTTGCTATATTGTATTTACTTCGCCACCATGGCCTTTTTTTGCCTTTACCTCCCTTATCACACCTCATTTGCTCACATTGTATATAGACTTATTTTTCTACTGTATTATTGACTGTATGTTTGTTTTACTCCATGTGTAACTCTGTGTTGTTGTATGTGTCGAACTGCTTTGCTTTATCTTGGCCAGGTCGCAATTGTAAATGAGAACTTGTTCTCAACTTGCCTACCTGGTTAAATAAAGGTGAAATAAAAAAACATTTAAAAACTATTTCTGGACAATATCCGTTTTGGCTCAAAAGCACTCCAAGAGGCAAACGTTGTGTATAGCCTGCAACTGTAGCCTATAACTTCGAAGTTGTATTTAAATGTCGGCTGCATATGACAGTGTGTCATATATTGTGTTTTGAGCATTATTGCCGACGTAAACGTAATAAACCATTAATGGAAGTTGTTGAAGTAGTAATCCGCTGTTTTATTAACCTACTGTAACAATTTAACTGTATTTGTGGTTGCCTACTCTTTAGTGGTCCTTTAACTGTTACCTGCACAGTAACACAGATGTTGTATAATGCCACCAGGTGTCACATGTTTCTTACTTGACTTCGTTGAGTAGCCTACCTTTTTGAGGGAGAGAGGGATCATCGACGAGTTGAGTGAAGGTATGTGCTTCTTTCTGCAACAGACTCGCAGAGCAGGCTAATCCTTGGCATTTAAAAACGGTGTCTTTTTTTCTGCAACAGACTCGCATAGTGGGCTAGTTTTAGCATTTAAAAATGGTGTCTTCAATTTCCTCGTCATTTTATTCGTTCATTTCAGAGCTTGAGCTCCAAGACTGTTGAGATGGTCGATAAAGGTGCATTGCTCTGACGCACTCGAGGATGAATGGAGAAAGTAGAACCTGGACTAGGCTACTCGTCGCTGGATTACATTTTAATCCATGTCTTTAGTCTTTGTTGTTGTGCCTTTTTAACTCTACACAACTCTCCTAATTCTTAAACATGACTGAAGAAAATACGGAGTTTCCTAACGAGTTGCTGGGTAAGAAACGTTTTAACAGTAATGTTATTTATTTTGGCTAAAATGACTACTCTTGCATTGAAATTGTTCATTTCAAATTGATTAATGACTATTGGAAAAACGTGTGTCAACTGTCTCTCAAATTTGAGGTGCACCTGATAGAGCCCCACAGTGGAGGTGTCATAAAACCTAGCGGTCAAACAGGGAAATGGTTCCAATCGTTTTTCCACCATTCATTTTTCCCACGGGGGATTTTAGAAGCACTTAAAATAAGGGCTGTGTAGGCTTACCCTGGTGTGACATTTTCATAACCATGTAAATCTCTCTCAGGCAAGGTGACTTTTATGAATATATTCAGCTCTATTTACTCTGATTCGAAAATGCTAATTAGCATCAAAGTAGACATCATGCAAAACTACAAATCCCTGCAAGCTCCCGCACATCATCTCCAGTTGACACCTTACAACAGGTATGGTTAATTTAAAACTTGCACAAGACAGTTCATAGAATTGCCCATTTAAATAAATGTGACCGATTTATTCATTACTACACTGAACAAAAATATAAACGCAGCATGTAAAGTGTTGGTTCCATGTTTCATGAGCTGAAAATAAAAGTTCCCAGAAATGTTCAAATATTCACAAAGCTTATTTCTCTTAAATATTGTGCACACATTTGTTTATGTCCCTGTTAGTGAGCATTTCTCCTTTGACAGGATAATCTATCCACCTCAAAAGTGTGATATCAAGAAGCTGATTAAATGGCATGATCATTACACAGGTGCACCTTTTGCTGGGGGACAAGAAAAGGCCACTCTAAAATGTGCAGTTTTGTCACACAGGGACAAAACTGAGGGAGTGTGCAATTGGCATATTGACTGCAGGAATGTCCACCATAGCTCTTGCCAGAGAATTTATTGTTCAATTCTCTACCATAAGTTGCCTCCAACGTCATTTTAGAGTATTTGGCAGTACGTCCAACTGGCCTCACAACCGTATGTGG
Organism: Salvelinus alpinus; assembly: GCF_045679555.1. NCBI lineage: Eukaryota > Metazoa > Chordata > Actinopteri > Salmoniformes > Salmonidae > Salvelinus > Salvelinus alpinus. The sequence continues at coordinate 11,192,810 of NC_092111.1, forward strand.
CGTCATGTGGGTGAGCAGTTTGCCGATGTCAACGTTTTGAACAGAGTGCCCCATGGTGGCCGGTGGGTTATGGTATGGGCAGGAATGAGCTACGGACAACGAACACAATTGCATTTTATCTAGGGCAATTGGAATGCACAGAGATACCGTGACAAAATCCTGAGGCCCATTGTCACCAGACATTTTGGGATGCTCTGGATCGACGTGTACGACAGCGTGTTCCAGTTCCCAGGAACTTCGCACAGCCATTGAAGAGGAGTGGGACAACATGTGTAATCTTTATTTACCTAGGCAAGTCAGTTAAGAACAAATTCTTATTCACAATGACGGCCTATCTTGACCAAACCTGGACGACGCTGGGCCAATTGTGTGCCGCCCTATGGGACTCCCAATCATGGCCGGATGTGATACAGCCTGGATTCGAACCAGGGACTACAGTTACGCCTTTTGATGCAGGGCCTTATACACTCGGGAACATTCCACAGACCACAATCAACATCCTGGTCAACTCTATGTGAATGTAACGGATGTGAAATGGCTAGCTAGTTAGCGGTGGTGCGTGCAAATAGCCTTTCAATCGGTGACGTCACTTGCTCTGAGACCTTGAAGTAGTGGTTCCCCTTGCTCTGCAAGGGCCGTGGCTTTTGTGGAACGATGGGTAACGATGCTTCGTGGGTGACTGTTGTTGATGTGTGCAGAGGGTCCCTGGTTTGCACCCGGGTCGGGGCGAGGGGACGGACTAAAGTTAATACTGTTACACGAAGGAGGTATGTCACTCTGCATGAGGCAAATGGTGGTCACACCAGATACTGACTGGTTTTCTGATCCACGCCCCTACCTTTTTTTCTTAAGGTATCGGTGACCAACTATGCATATCTGTAGTCCCAGTCATGTGAAATCCATTGATTAGGGTCTAAGGAATGTATTTAAATTGACTGATGTCCTTATATGAACTGCAACTGAAATTGTTGCATGTTGTGTTTATTTTTGTTCAGTATGCATTTAGCTGACATTAGATAATTCATCCAGAGATTCTTACCTTTGCCTCAATTCAGCAGTCTCATCCAGATCATCGGGGCATTTGTATTTCTTTATGATAGCCACATTAGCAGCTAATTAGAATTTCATTTTGGGGGGGGGTAAATATAGGCGAATAAAGTGCATTCAGAAAGTATTAAGACCCTTTGACTTTTTCCACATTTTGTTATGTTACAGCCTTATTCTGAAATGGATTTTAAAAAATCCTCATCAATCTACACACAATGACAAAGCAAAAACAGTTATTTGGTATTTAAAAAACTATCACATCATATTTACACAAGTATTCAGACTGTTTACTCAGTATTTTGTTGAAGCATCTTTGGCAGCAATTACAGCCTTGAGTCTTCTTGGGTATGACACTACAAGCTTGGCACACCTGTAGATCCTCTCAAGCTCTGTCAGGTTAGATGGGGAGCGTCGCTGCACAGCTATTTTCAGGTCTCTCTAGAGATGTTCGATCGGGTTCAAGTCCGAGCTCTGCCTGGGCCACTCAAGGACATTCAGAGACTTGGCCCAAAGCCACTCCTGCGTTGTACTGCATTGTCTTTGCTATGTGCCTAGGGTCCTTGTCTTGTTGGAAGGTGAACTTTCGCCCCAGTCTGAGAACCTGCTCCAGAGTGCTCAGGACTTCATCATCTGTACTTTGCTCCGTTCATCTTTCCCTCAATCCTGATTAGTGTCCCCACAGCATAACATCCCCACAGCATGATTCTGCCACCACCATGCTTCACCGTAGGGATGGTGCCTGGTTTCCTCCAGACATGACGCTTGGCATTCAGGCCAAAGAGTTCATTCTTGGTTTCATCAAACTAGAGAATCTTGTTTCTCATGGTCTGAGAGTCCTTTTAGGTGCCTTTTGGCAAACCAAGCGGGCTGTCATGTGGCTTTCGTCTGGCCACTCTACCATAAAGGCCTGATTGGTGGAGTGCTGGAGCTCTGTCTGAGTGACCATTGGGTTCTTGGTCACCTCCCTGACCAAGGCCCTTTTCCCCTGATTGCTCAGTTTGGCTGGGCGGCCAGCTCCAGGAAGAGTCTTGGTGGTTCCAAACTTCTTCCATTTAAGCATGACGGAGGCCACTGTGTTCTTGGGGACCTTCAATGCTGCAGAAATGTTTGGGTACCTTTTCCCCAGATGTGTGCCTCAACACAATCCTGTCTCTGAGCTCTATAGACAATTCCTTCGACCTTATAGCTTGGCTTTTGCTCTGACATGCACTGTCAACTGTGGGACCTCACAGTATATACTGTAGACAGGTGTGTGCCTTTTCAAATTAAATCCAATCTGTTAAATTTACCACAGGTGGACAATTTGCCAAAATGTATAAAAATAACATGTTTTACTTTGTCATTTGGGGGTATTGTGTGTCGATTGATAAGGACATTTTTTTCTTTTTTAATCCATTTTAGAATAAGGCTGTAATGTAACAAAATGTGGGGAAAAGGAAGGCGTCTGAATACTTTCCAAATGATAAGTCACCTTGTCCTAGAGAAATTTAGACGGTTATCAAAACATCACACCAGGGTAAGCCTACACAAAACAAAATCCCCTATAGGAAAAACAAATGGTGGAAAAACCGTTGAAAACATTTCTGTGTTTGACCGCTAGGGTTTATGGGTATAATAACTCGTACTCTATACCCACATACTTCTTCTGTACACAAAGTTTGGGAGAAGAACTGGAGGCGTGTCTTGCGGAATTCCCTCAAAGTGGGATGACAACCAATGCTGCGTTCAAACCAACTCGGAACTTAGAAATGTCTAACTTCAGTGTGTTAAAGACAACTGGGAAAAAACGAGCTCCGAATGGGGAAAAATTGTTTTGAACGGTCATCCAATTCGGAATTCTAACTCTGGCCTCTTTCTTGAGCCCTGACTTTCCGAGCTGAAGATCACTGACGTCATGATTTGAGAGTTCCCAGTTGTCTTGAATGCACCAACTCAATGGGCCACCTCTAGGATAGACCAGTGTATGGATGGACCATTGTCATATTATGTAAAACCCAGGACATGCAGTACAACAAGCTTAAACAGACATGTTAATTTTTTTCATCACAGTTCTTTCAAAATGTATCATTTTTGTTTTGAGAATGTACACTGATAAAGTTATGGAACCACCACAAAAACGATAACAACTGCAACAAACTGTTTTCAGAAATAATTATTTCAGAGAACTGTGGATACATAAATAGATGTTGTTCAAAGCAGTCTGGGCCACATTTGGAAATCTCCCTCTGTAAATGTTTTGATCTCAGTTGTCCAGAGAGTGGAGTGTTCCAGAGTGATCTCAAGAGTTTCCCCCACTCTTGCCAGGATTCCATGAAAAACAAGACTACACAAATTAGAAGTGACTCACCAAAACAGACTGCCGGCTCCCTCTTAATATAAATTTGACAAGTCATGAAAACTGTAAGAGGCCGGAAGCTAACAAAAGCTGTGTTTGGCATGAAATTAAGCAATAATATTACACTGACTGCTACTAGATGGGAGAAAAAGTGCACCAATGTTGAATTACTAACCACCCTGACACTGCCATATGGCCAGGGGGAAACCCACTGCCTATTGAATGTGTGGTATTTTGACTACTTATGAGGATTCTGAGTGTGGTGGTTACAAAGCTGACATTAGGTCCACACTTGATGCAACAACTGTTTGAAGAACACCCCGAAGCAGGCAAAATGTATCCCAAGTTGGGTTGTTTTCCTGTCAAAAAGAATTTCAGCAAATGTTCTTATTCTGTTCTTCATGATGTCCCAGGCCAGGCATACATGGGTTATGTTTTGAATTGTAAAGGCCTCCAATAATTCAAGCCCTGCACATGCACTAGATGAAACGATAGCATACTCGTATCAGTGCTAATCTTCCCAATGTTCCTCCTAGAGAGTGTAAGAGTTGCCGTGGGAGGGAAGATCAAGCTCACCCTGAAGAAGAGGGTGAAACTGGAGGTCAAAGGTGACAAACTGGAGAACCGAGTCCTGGTAAGACATCAGGCTTGCTTTCTTGGCACTCATATAATTGGTTTCTCATTGTGCAGTTCCTTAAATGTAGCCTTAAATGTGCAGACACAACACAACCCTTTTATTTAGGAGAAAATCAACTTGTCTTTCCGAGCACCCCAGTGTTTGTCATTTTCCTCATTCTCTCAAGGTTCACATGCTTCTCAGCAAAACCTTGTTCCTGTGCCTCATTCGCATAACAGGAAGCCTGCAGTCGACTGGTTGACAATAGAAAGTTTGAAACACAGCCTCACCACTTTCTGCGTACTTGACAGACCGAAATGTATTGACTTACTGAAACCATTTGTTGTCTGCTGAGTAATATTCTTGTTGCGTTGTATGCAGAGTAATAGATTTTGAAAGTTGAATGTTATATTGTAACATTTAAAATGTGACCCTCCGCAACTGTCTTAATTTTATTAGCAGCCTCAGATCCCCTTCAAAAGGTAGCCAAAACGTATTGGGTTTCAATTGGAATATCAGTTGCCTCCATCAAACCTATTTTTGGAGGATCAAGGAAGAACAGACATTTTCCAAACAAACTTCTTTATATGGTGTTGCTTCTTCTTTAACCCTGGGCTGTGTTTATTAGGCATTGAATGGAAGAAAACAGACTGAAACGGGGAGGGACTAACTGGACTTGTCCAATAATAATAAAACATTTTGGTGTGTGTCTTTCAAGATACCAAAGGACACTTACCAAACTTTAATTGTCCATTGTAAAACGTTTTCCATTGCATGGCCTAATGAACACAGCCCTGTATACAGAGGCTATTCAGTTTTACCTCATACTCAGCAACTTCATCATCCGTTACACTTTCCTCTAAGCCCTGGGCCAGCAAAGACATGAAAAGCCTCAGACCCAACTTTCAAAAGACATTTGAGCCCTCAGTCTGTGTATTATTGTGTAAGAGGAAGAACAATGGATAAGGTGGTGTAGGAGTGGGCCTACTATTGGATATGGGCCGATCTTGTTTCATGTAACTGCATGTCTATAAACCCCCTGTGTGTGTGTGTGTGTGCAGCTGACTAGCTTAGGGAGATACTCTGAATTACCTACAGTATGTATTTCCTAGTTCATAAAAAGATAAATGTTGACACATAATTTAATGAAGATCTAATTGACCCGTTACTTTAAATACCCGTCCTTAACTCATGAAATGGTACACATTTTTCCACATCACATTTGAAAGCATGCCATTTTCAGGAAAGTTGTCCTTCCTTAGTTGTCCTTCCTCTACACACTGTAGGTTCTGGGGCCCTATTGGACACACTGTAGGTTCTGGGGCCCCTATTGGACACACTGTAGGTTCTGGGGCCCCTATTGGACACACTGTAGGTTCTGGGGCCCCTATTGGACACACTGTAGGTTCTGGGGCCCCTATTGGACACACTGTAGGTTCTGGGGCCCCTATTGGACACACTGTAGATTCTGGGGCCCCTATTGGACACACTGTAGATTCTGGGGCCCCTATTTTCTTTGTAAAGTTCCACAATATGGTGGTATTTATGTTCACTGTCTCCATTGTCTCCTTTCTTGACTTGACAGAACACTTCCCCACAGGGCACTGACTGAGAGCATCAGACACTGATAAATACAGCCCACCACATTGGCACATTCCTAGGCCTTGCTAGAGTAGGGACTCAGTAGTCAAAATTTGGTTAAGCAGTCTATCCGTAAGACACAATGGATAAGTGGGCTTTACCTGTAGGAACTATTATGGGATTGTGAAATGTCTGTCTGTTTCTGTGTGTGTACGCGTGCATGATTTGTGTGTGTGTGTGAACATACAATACCCCTTCCCCTCTTTTTACACCTGAGATACTATAAAATAAAATGCAGGAACAGATTGTCCAGAGCAGAGAGGGGCGGGGTCTCCTGTCTCACACCCAGCCATTGGTTGACTTAGCCATTGGTTGATGCTCATATTTGGCCTTGAAGAGTGACCTCACTCCAAAAAAAAAAACACATACCACAGCTATCTGATCCACAGTCAGTTTTCTCTCTTTGTCCTTCCAGCTATAACTGTGTACTCACCATGGTACTATTACATGTCACTTTTTAAATCAAAATTAATTAGCTACTACTGTGCGATTTACAATTGAGTTTGCACCTGTGTCGTTGAGAATGGAAAGGTTTAAAACAGATAAATGAAAGCAAAGACGTTAAACAATGTTCATAACACAATTTCACTGCAAACCTCTAAACCTTTGCCCCACATGTTGTATATATTTCATTTTTTATTTAACTAAGCAAGTCAGGTAAGAACAAATACTTATTCACAATGACGGCCTACACCGGCCAAACCTGGACGACGCTAGGCCAATTTTGCGCTGCCCTATGGGACAGGCGCTGCCCTACAGCCTGGATTCGAACCAGGGACTGTAGTGATGCCTCTTGCACTGAGATGCAGTGCCTTGCCTTAGACCGCTGCGCCACTCGGGAGCATGTTCCTTCCGTACCAATAACAGCTGCAAACCGCTGGTGGAACGGATTAGTAACTTTGTCAAGTTTGATTTGGGCCCAAATCAACCTACACTGAACAAAAATATAAACGCAACATGTAAAGTGTTGGTCCCATATTTCATGAGCTGAAAAAGATCCCAGAAATGTTCCATATGCACAAATTTCTCAAGTGTTCTGCACAAATTTGTTTACATCCCTGTTAGTGAGCATTTCTCCTTTGCCAAGATAATCCATCAACCTGACAGGTGTGGCATATCAAGAAGTTGATTAAACAGCATGATCATTACACAGGTGCACCTTGTGCTGAGGACAAAAGGCCACTCTAAAAAGTGCCATATTTTATCTCAAATAGAATATTCTATAATTGTGGTACAACAAAGGTAAACTATTTTAACCAATGGCTAAGTCAACCAATGCCACAATTTACTCAAGTTTGAAGGGAGCGTGCAATTGGCATGCTGACTGCAGAAATGTCCAACAGAGCTGTTGCCACAAGCTGCCTCCAACATTGTTTTAGAGAATTTGGCAGTACATGCAAACGGCCTAACAACCGCACACCACGTGTATCCAAGCCAGCCCAGGACCTCCACATCCGGCTTCTTCATCTGCGGGATCGTCTGAGGGGTGCAGAGACTATTTCTGTCTGTAATAAAGCCCTTTTGTGGGGGAAAACAAATTCTGATTGGCTGGGCCTGGCTCCCCCACTCATGGCTGCTCCCTTACCCAGTCATGTGAAATTCATAGATTAGAGCCTAATGAATTTATTTCAATTGACTGGTTTCCTTCTATGAACTGTAACGCAGTAAAATCTTTAAAATTGTTGCGTGTTGGGTTTATTTTTGTACAGTACAGTTGTTGACTTCCGTTATGTCTCTCTGATCTGTCGCTCTCCTCTACAGGCTTTGGCATCCCATCGGGGCTTTCTGCTTACTGTGAGGGTCCCCACCAAGGTAAGAAGTGAGAGTGAGTACATGCACATGAGACACTGTGTGTGTGTTTGATTGTGTGTGCTATTGTATATCTTGATCTTCCTATGAATCAAATGCACTATGTATACAAATGTATTTGGAAAACCTTTCAAATGAGTGGATTCAGTTATTTCAGCCACACCCGTTGCTGACAGGTGTATAAAATCGAGCACACAGCCATGCAATCTCCATAGACAAACATTGGTAGTAGAATGGCCTCACTGAAGAGCTCAGTGACTTTCAACGTGGCACCGTTGCAGGATGTCACCTTTCCAACAAGTCAGTTTGTCAAATGTCTGCCCTGCTAGAGCTGCCCCGGTCAACTGTAAGTGCTGTTATTGTGAGGTGGAAACGTCTAGGAGCAACAACGGCTAAGCCGCGAAGTGGTAGGCCACACAAGCTCACAGAACGTGACCGCCGAGTGCTGAAGCGTGTAGCCCTTAAAAACCGTCTGTCCTTAGTTGCAACACTCGCTACCAAGTTCCAAACTGCCTCTGGAAGCAATGTCAGCACAAGAACTGTTCGTCGGGAGCTTCATGAAATGGGTTTCCATGGCTGAGCAGCCACAAACAAACCTAAGATCACCATGCGCAATGCCAAGCGTCGGCTGAATCTGGGTTTGGCGGATGCAAGGAGAACGCTACGTGGCTCGATGCATAGTGCCAACTGTAGACTTTGGTGGAGGAGGAATAGTTGTCTGGGGCTGTTTTTTATGGTTCGGGCTAGGCCCTTAGTTCAAGTGAAGGGAAATCTTAACTCTACACAGTGGGGCCTCCCGAGTGGCGCAGTGGTCTAGTGCCCCTAGAGGTTCTGGGTTCGAGTTGGGCTCTGTCGCAGCCGGCCGCAACCGGGAGACCCATGGGGCGGCGTACAATTGGCCCAGCGTCGTCCGGGTTAGGGGAGGGTTTGGCCTGCAGGGATGTCCTTGTCCCATCGCTCACTAGCAACCCCTGTGGCGGGCTGGGCGCAGTGCACGCTGACACGGTCACCAGGTGCACGGTGTTTCCTCTGACACATTGGTGCTGCTGGCTTCCGGGTTAAGTGGGTATTGTGTCAAGAAGCAGTGCGGTTGGGTTGTGTTTCGGAGGACGCACGGCTCTCGACCTTCGCCTCTCCTGAGTCCGTACCGGAGTTGCAGCGAAGAGACAAGACTGTAACTACAAATTGGATACCACGAAATTGGGGGAAAAAAGTAACAAAAATGTATAATAAACTCTACAGCGTACAATGACATTCTAGATGATTCAGTGCCTCCAACTTTGTAGCAACAGTTTGGGGAAGGGCCTTTCCTGTTTCAGCATGACAATGCCCCTGTGCAGAAAGCAAGGTCCATACAGAAATGGTTTGTCGAGATCGGTGTGGAAGAACTTGGCTGCACTGCACAGAACCCTGACCTCAACCCCATCAAACACCTTTGGGATGAATTGGAAAGTCAACTGCGAGCCAGGCCTAATCGCCCAACATCAATACCCGACCTCACTAATGCTCTTGTGGCTGAATGGAAGCAAGTCCCCGCAGCAATGTTCCAACATCTAGTGGAAAGCCTTCCCAGAAGAGAGGAGGATTTTGGAATGAGATGTTCGACTTTTGGTCATGTAGTGTATCTTCGTACTACAGTAGTTTGAAGATTAGTTTACCAGTGTACTGCATGGTGCTACATTTGTTAATACTAATATTACTAAAGGACAATTTTTTTATTTTTTATTGTGAAGTTGAAATCACTGCAGTCACTGTTACTCCCTTTTATGTGCGGTCTAATAATGTAATGAAGATGACGGACAGGAAATTCACTCCATTACAACACATAGAAAGTAGAGGTTTGAGTATGGGATGACTTCTGTCTGGATGTATTGAGAACTTAATTAGACTGACTGTCTTCCTACGGCCCCCAGTCATCCCAGATGGTCCTCCTTGGGAATGTTTGGTTAGTCAATCTCCGGGCGTGCCCCAGCTTGTTTTCGAGGACCGCTTCTGGAATTCTTTCTGGTAGAGTGACTGGCCCAAGGAGCAAGTCCCTGCAGATCTTTCTCTCCCTTAAGGTTTAGGTTTTTCAGAAAGTATTGACTGTTTTTCTTTCCTTCAGGCTGTGTGTTCACAGCTGCATTGTGGGTAGAAATATCAAATGTCATGGCATATGGTGGGACCTGCTCACTTGTTCCGGGCGGTAATGTACTGGTTAATGAATACCAGTAACTGCGCATTTTATGAATGGGGTGATTTGCAAATATAGTGACTTCAGAAAGTATTCACACCCCTTGACTTTTTCCCACATTTTGTGGGATTCAAATGGATTTGATTCTCATTGTTTTGTCAACGATCTACACAAAATGCTCAGTAATGTCAAAGGGGAAGAAAAATTTGAACATTTGTAAAACATTTAAGAAAAATAAAACACTAATAGGGCTCTCGAGTGGCACAGCGGTCTAAGGCACTGCATCTCAGTGCAAGAGGTGTCACTACAGTCCCTGGTTCGAATCCAGGCTGTATCACATCCGGCCGTGATTGGGAGTCCCATAGGGTGGCGCACAATTGGCCCAGCGTCGTCCAGGTTTGGCCAGGGTAGGCTGTCACTGTAAATAAGAATTTGTTCTTAACTGATTTGCCTAGTTTAAAAAAATATATGTATGTATGTATATACACTATCGTTGAAAAGTTTGGGGTCACTTAGAAATGTCCTTTTTGAAAGAAAAGCACTTTTTTTTTTGCACATTTTTAAAATGACATCAAATTGATCAGAAAAACAGTTTGTTTTGATGTTATTTTAATGGACTTAAAAAAAAAAAAAAAATTAAACAAGGACATCTTTAAGTGACCCCAAACTTTTGAACGTGTGTGTGTGTGTGTGTGTGTACACAGTGGGGCAAAACAGTATTTAGTCAGCCACCAATTGTGCAAGTTCTCCCACTTAAAAAGATGAGAGACGCCTGTAATTTTCATCATAGGTACACTTCAACTATGACAGACAAAATGAGAAAAATAAATCCAGAAAATCACATTGTAGGATTTTTAATGAATTTATTTGCAAATTATGGTGGAAAGTAAGTATTTGGTCAATAACAAAAGTTTATCTCAATACTTTGTTATATACCCTTTGTTGGCAATGACAGAGGTCAAACGTTTTCTGTAAGTCTTCACACACTGTTGCTGGTATTTTGGCCCATTCCTCCATGCAGATCTCCTCTAGAGCAGTGATGTTTTGGGGCTGTTGCTGGGCAACACGGACTTTCAACTCCCTCCAAAGATTTTCTATGGGGTTGAGATATGGAGACTGGCTAGGCCACTCCAGGACCTTGAAATGCTTCTTACGAAGCCACTCCTTCGTTGCCCGGGCGGTATGTTTGGGATCATTGTCATGCTGAAAGACCCAGCCACGTTTCATCTTCAATGCCCTTGCTGATGGAAGGAGGTTTTCACTCAAAATCTCACGATACATGGGCCCCATTCATTCTTTCCTTTACACGGATCAGTCGTCCTGGTCCCTTTGCAGAAAAACAGCCCCAAAGCATGGTGTTTCCACCCCCATGCTTCACAGTAGGTATGGTGTTCTTTGGATGCAACTCAGCATTCTTTGTCCTCCAAACACGACGAGTTGAGTTTTTACCAAAAATTTCTATTTTGGTTTCATCTGACCATATGACATTCTCCCAATCTTCTTCTGGATCATCCAAATGCTCTCTAGCAAACTTCAGACGGGCCTGGATATGTACTGGCTTAAGCAGGGGGACACGTCTGGCACTGCATGATTTGAGTCCCTGGCGGCGTAGTGTGTTACTGATGGTAGGCTTTGTTACTTTGGTCCCAGCTCTCTGCAGGTCATTCACTAGGTCCCCCCGTGTGGTTCTGGGATTTTTGCTCACCGTTCTTGTGATCATTTTGACCCCACGGGGTGAGATCTTGCATGGAGCCCCAGATCGAGGGAGATTATCAGTGGTCTTGTATGTCTTCCATTTCCTAATAATTGCTCCCACAGTTGATTTCTTCAAACCAAGCTGCTTACCTATTGCAGATTCAGTCTTCCCAGGCTGGTGCAGGTCTACTATTTTGTTTCTGGTGTCCTTTGACAGCTCTTTGGTCTTGGCCATAGTGGAGTTTGGAGTGTGACTGTTTGAGGTTGTGGACAGGTGTCTTTTATACTGATAACAAGTTCAAACAGGTGCCATTAATACAGGTAACGAGTGGAGGACAGAGGAGCCTCTTAAAGAAGAAGTTACAGGTCTGTGAGAGCCAGAAATCTTGCTTGTTTGTAGGTGACCAAATACTTATTTTCCACCATAATTTGCAAATAAATTCATTAGAAATCCTACAATGTGATTTTCTGGATTTTTTTTCTTCTCATTTTGTCTGTCATAGTTGAAGTGTACCTATGATGAAAATTACAGGCCTCTCTCATATTTTTAAGTGGGAGAACTTGCATTATTGGTGGCTGACTAAATACTTTTTTGCCCCACTGTATGTATGTGTGTGTATGTATGTACAGTTGAAGTCGGAAGTTTACATACATCTTAGCCAAATACATTTAAACTCAGTTTTTCACAATTCCTGACATTTAATCCTAGTAAAAATTCCCTGTCTTATGTCAGTTAGGATCACCACGTGATTTTTAGAATGTGAAATGTCAGAATAACAGTGGAGAGAATGATTTATGTCAGCTTTTATTTCTTTCATCACATTCCTAGTGGGTCAGAAGTTTACATACACTCAATTAGTATTTGGTCAAACGTTTCGGATAGCCTTCCACAAGCTTCTCACAATAAGTTTGGTGAATTTGGCCCATTTCTCCTGACAGAGCTGGTGTAACTGAGTCAGGTTTGTAGGCCTCATTGCTCGCACACGCTTTTTCAGTTCTGCCTACAAATCTTCTATAGGATTGAGGTCAGGGCTTTGTGATGGCCACTCCAATACCTTGACTTTGTTGTCCTTAAGCCATAACTTTGGAAGTATGCTTAGGGTCATTGTCCATTTGGAAGACCCATTTGCGACCAAGCTTTAACTTCCTGACTGATGTCTTGAGATGTTGCTTCAATATATCCACATAATTTACCTGCCTCATGATGCCATCTATTTTGTGAAGTGCACCAGTCTCTCCTGCAGCAAAGCACCCCCACAACATGATGGTCTCTTCACGGTTGGGATGGTGTGCTTCGGCTTGCAAGCTTCCCCCCTTTTTCCTCCAAACAACATAACGATGGTTATTATGGCCAAACAGTTCTATTTTTGTTTCATCAGACCAGAGGACATTTCTCCAAAAGTACGATCTTTGTCCTCATGTACAATTGCAAACTGTAATCTGGCTTTTTTTATGGTGGTTTTGGAGCAGTGGCTTCTTCCTTGCTGAGCGGCCTTTCAGGTTATGTCGATATAGGACTCGTTTTACTGTGGATATAGATACTTTTGTACCCGTTTCCTCCAGCATCTTCACAAGGTCCTTTGCTGTTGTTCTGGGATTGATTTGCACTTTTCGCACCAGAGTACGTTCATCTGTAGGAGACAGAACGCGTCTCCTTCCTGAGCGGTATGACGGCTGCGTGGTCCCATGTTGTTTATACTTTGTACTATTGTTTGTACAGATGAACATGGTACCTTCAGGCGTTTGGAAATTGCTCCCAAGGATGAACCAGACTTGTGGAGGTCTTGGTGGATTTCCTTTGATTTTCCCATTATTTATGTATGTATATAAAAAAAATTCTTCAAGCTCTGTCAAGTTGGTTGTTGATCATTGCTAGACAGCCATTTTCAAGTTTTGCCATAGATTTTCAAGCCGATTTAAGTCAAAACTGTAACTAGGCCACTCAGGAACATTCAATGTCATCTTGGTAAGCAGTACTGTGTTTTAGGTTATTGTCCTGTTGAAAGGTGAATTTGTCTCCCAGTGTTTGTTGGAAAACGGACTGAACCAGATTTTTCTATTTGAATTTTGCCTTTGCTTAGCTCTTCGGTTTATTTTTATCATAAACTCCCTAGTCCTTGGCGATGACAAACATACTCATAACATGATGCAGCCATCACCATTCTCGAAAGTACTGTGTGAAAAGTGGTACTCAGAGATGTGTTGGATTTGCCCCAAACATAACGCTTTCTATTCAGGACATAAAGTTAATTTCTTTGCCACATTTTTTGCAGTCTTACTTTAGTGCCTTTTTGCAAACAGGATGCATGTTTTGGAATCTTTTTATTCTGTACAGGCTTCTTTCTTTTCACTCTGTCAATTAGTTTAGTATTGTGGAGTAACTACAATTGACAGTGTTGTAGATCCCATCCTCAGTTTTCTCCTATCACAGCCATTCAACTCTGTAACTGTTTTAAAGTCATCATTGGCCTCGTGAAATCCCTGAGTGTTTTCCTTCCTCTCTGGCAACTGAGTTAGGGAGGACGCCTGTATCTTTTTAGTGCGTGGGTGTATGAATGCACCATCCAAATTGTAATTAATAACTTCACCATGCTCAAAGGGATATTCAATGCCTGCTTTTTAAAATGTTTAACCATCTACCAATAGGTGCCCTTTGCAAGGCATTGGAAAAAACTCCCTGGTCTTTGTGGTTGAATCTGTGTTTGAAATTCACTGCTCGACTGATGGACCTTACAGATAATTATACGTGTGGGCTACAGAGATGAGGCAGTCATACAAAAACCATGTTAAACACGCAACGTATGTTATGCAACTTATGTTACTTCTTATTCAAATGTTTACTCCTGAACTTATTTAGGCTTGCCATAACAATTCCACTTTGACATTATGCGGTATTGTGTGTAGGCCAGAGACAAAAAAATCGAAAATGTAATCTATTTTAAATTCAGGCTGTAACACAACAAAATGTGGAAAATGAAAGGGGTGTGGATACTTTCTGAAGGCACTGTACTTCTTCAATTGCTAGTCAGTAAAACCCATGCACTTAAAGAGAAGTTACAGTATTTTCAGAGCCCTAAAACAATTTATGTTATTTCCTCTTTCTGCTGGATTTTAGTGTTACACTCGTAACCTCTGGAAAGGTACAACACTGAGGTGATTTTGCTAACACTAAGCTACATGCTTATTTCAAGTTATACACTTAATCATAAAGCATACCTTCAGGCTGAAGTGTTACCATTTATTGTTCCTGTATCCTGTAGTCAATGCAAGAAAGTGTTTTTAGATTATTATACGCTCTGGTCTGTGTAAGACAGAGGCTCAGTTTTTCCTGGGAGTAAATTTTGCCTGTGGAGTTCTGGGTGCCGAGCGAAGACAATGGAGGGATTCAACAGCTGGAGGGGGAGGTTTTCTCTTTAACCCTGGGCCTTTGGCGTCGGGTTGATAAGCAGCTCTGGATTAGTTTGACCTCTTTACCCTCTCTCCCCTGTCATCCTACCAGCTGTGTATGTGTTTTTGTGTTGGGTTATTTTGGGGGTTTGTCCATCTATTGCAGGGCTCGTTTGTGATTTTGTGTTTGTCTGTGTTTGTGTTATAGCTGTGAAAGACAGTGTCCTTGTGTGTCTCATTTTTTAAATTTTTTTTATCAGTATGTTTTCCAACATGTTCAGATTTGGATTAGAAGATGTCCACCGTTTTATGATTCAATACCTTTTCTATTTCTGGTGGAGTATAGTGCAGATATTTTTTTTGTGTGTGGTTTCAGATTGAACAGACCTTCAATTACCTGGATATACAAGGGATCACTAGTAACAAGCCCACTCAGGTAATATAGTCCTGGCTTTAAACATGAAACAACCTCTGTTCAAGCCAAGCATGTTACAGACTGTGTCAGTTGTCACTGTTGCGCCCCCTACAGTTGTTGTTGAAGTATGACCGAGGCCAGCTGTCCCTGAAGCTTGGCTCTGTGGAGGATGTGGATGAGGTGGTGGCCCACATTGGGACCTGTCTACACAGGATCTGTCCAGGCCTGTCCCCAGTGTAGGTCCCCTCTGTCCCTCTCTCTTTGTTAATGGTAGCTAGCGAACTTCCGTACATTGCAGTGTTCTGTACACTTGACCTTATTTTAGTCCCCATAAAATGTAATATTTCCAGGTATTTTAAAAATGGCGGAGGGGGAAGCGAAAGCTACTGAGTGATAATGAAAGGGGAGATATGTCGTGTGGGGAAATGGCTTTTTCACACGATTTGTCCAACTTATCACCTCTAAAATGTAAATAAAACACTATAAAGAGTTTATATAATGTCTCATTACTACATCCCTCTTTGAAGGTTTGTGTCGAATTTGAATAGGGGTTGTAGGGGGGGCGCTAAAGTTGTCGTCACAAGTAAACCGCTGCTGTCACGGCTTTTAAGCATCCTGATGGCTCGCAATGATGACGCGAAAAATGTAACGATTGATTGAATGAACTATTGATGAACTCCCGAGTAATTAACTTTAATCTCATCGTTACACTCACCATTGATCATTTCTTGTTTTTAATCTGCGTGAGAAGCGCTACCCCTGGTGGAAAGAGGCTGTACGGCACACAATGAGTTGCATCATGCGTGCCGTACGTTACGTTGTGACACGTCACGATGTAACATACTGCATCAGAGGGGTCAATTTTTTTTTTCATGTTTTCTCGAATACTATTAGTCCATTACCATGTCAATCAACGCTTGAATAGAAACGTAGTTCACACCCCGGATTTTGATGCCAACACGGTCGCTACAGTCCCATTTTTAGTTTTCGTTGCAGCCTCGTTTGAATGCCGCGGTTACTCAATGTGTACGGAACAGTATTAGTTACCAGTGCTTTCTTTATTGTCAGTTCTTTATTCTTTCACTCATCCAGGCACATGTATTAGCGACTGACTCGTTCACTCACTTGTGTACTCGTTCACTCACTTGTGTACTCGTTCACTCACTTGTGTACTCGTTCACTCACTTGTGTACTCGTTCAGTCGGTCATTCCCTCTCACTTTACTCATGTCCGACATGATAAAGTGACAGTGTGTGCTTTGTCCTTTTGGGATGACACGATAGTGACCGAAGATGACCTGGTAAAGTGACAGTTTGTGGTGTGTCCCCTGCACTGTGAAAGGAAGGCGATGAAGAAGTTGATCCTGATGCCTCCTGAGAGGACGGCCGCCCTACAGTCTCTCTGGGAGGACCAGGCCACCACAGACCTAGGGCCATGTGGTGACGTTATAATAAAGAGCTTATTACACACAAAAAAAATATAACAGAAATCCCATCTATAACATAGTTGACTTTCTGTCTTCATCTCTCTCATTCTCTCGTAGGTGGTTTCTCCCACATGTACTGGTGTCTCTGCGACCAGCTGGGTCTGCCATTCAGAGAGGAGGTGCAGTGGGTTAGTATACACAAATGTAGTCTCCTTCCATTTCAGTTAATATTGCTAATTTGATTATAATGTAGCAGGGGTAGTTCATAAAGCTACAGTAGCTTGAATTTCCTTTCGTGTAGACCGGAAACTTTAGCTCAGATGCCTAACATGGTCTTTCTTTAAATATTTTGACCTGGATTTACATCGTGTCGGTTACTTTAGCTATATCAACTCTACTTTTGCCATTGTTTGAATCATTCCAACCTTGGGTTCTCCATCTTGCCCAACAGGATGTGGACACAATCTATCAAACCCAGGACACCAGAGAACTGAACCTGCAGGATTTCGTACATCTTGAGAACAGGTACCTTCACGTTTCCTTTTTTCACAGCTGCCATATTTCTAAATTGTGTGAACAATAGTGTCTTTATACCATTCTGTTTTTGATAATCCAATGCTATTTCCTTCTTCTTCAGAGATGTGGTGGCCATCATTCTGGTCCTGGAGTATAACCAATGGTTTACTAAGCTCTCCTCAAAGGACTACAAACTGGTACATTTCATTCTGAACCATACTGTTGACAAAATGTTCCATTTTATGTTACACTTGTGAAGGGAAGAAATATTTGTAATCTTACAGTTCAACTGAGATGCATGAATTGGAGAAGCAGGCATGCCACTGGTGGAGAAAGGTGGATGAGTTAGATGAAAAGTGTAGGAACTTAAGACCTGTACTGTGGGTATAATGCATTGAAACAGTTCTTTATTAAATAACTTCCACTGTGCTCCAGGAGTGACCGAACACTCTTTGTAAAGGGCACACTGGCCGCAGCAGGAAGAGGACAGCTGTGTGTGTGTGTGTTCTGGTGGTGGCAGGGAGAGAGGAGGCATGAGGATGAGATGTCAACAAGCGCTTTATTAGTCAGGGATGGTGTGACTGCTGCTGATACTTAGTCATAGGAGGTGTGTGTGTGTTTGCTCAAGCACTGTGTGTGTTTATGCGTTTACAGGTTTGACTTTTTTTTGCACAGTAAGTTATGCATCTGTGTTTACACAAGCCTGAGCTTGCTGCTTTTCACACTAAAGTGTTTGCTTGCAGTCCACAGATGTATGTGAACAAATCCTGCGAGTTGTGGCCCGCTCTAGTCGCTTAGAGGAGATGGTTTTAGAGAATGCAAGTCTCAGAAGGTGAGCACTAAGCACTGGTAATAGGTTAGACTGGCTTTATCTTATCCACCACACACACCCAGATGAGGGTGCGCACACACACACACACACACACACACACACACACACACACAGTTTCATAATGAATTATGCTCTCGACCGTAGCTACATTCCATACATGCTGTCCAGTGTGAAATTAAGGGAGCAAGCTCGCGCGGTAGTTAAACACATGACTCTGACTATTATCAGAAATGCACTTCCTGTTGAAAATCCTGCGGTAACTTGAGTAGAGCTGTGGAAAAAATATATACCAAAACACCCTTCAGCCCAATTGAAAAAGGGTGTATCAGGTGCTCGACAGAGACCCCAAAACATTCCTTACCCCAAGATACTACTGGTGACTATCCAGCAGAATAAAGAAAAAGGAGCACTCTGTTGCTGCGTAAATCTGATTGATTTATTGACGGGACAAACAAGGCTTTCAATAGGCTCTGAGGTAGGGGATTCATGCCGAAATGTAAGCCTATTTGTTTGTCCTGTCAATAAATCAATCACATTTCTTTATAAAGCCCTTCTTACATCAGCTGATGTCACAAAGTGCTGTACAGAAACCCAGCCTGAAACCCCAAACAGCAAGCAATGCAGGTGTAGAAGCACGGTGGCTAGGAAAAACTCCCTAGAAAGGCCAGAACCTAGGAAGAAACCTAGAGAGGAACCAGGCTATGAGGGCTGTCTACTGGCCACCCCAAATCGATCAGATTTACGCAGCAACAAAGTGCTCCTTTTTCTTTTCTGCCGAATAGTTACCAGTTTAAGTATTTTTGAGAGCTGTGTCTTTTCTTGATATTTTCACAGTGATTTTGCACAGAAGTTAGCCAACGCTCTGACCTGCAACCCTGCCTCTGTACTTCACACCCTCGACCTCACAAACAACTCCCTGGAGGACAAGGGTACAACAAACTCCCTGCTTTCAAAAATATATATTTAAAGATTTTCAGTGATATTCAATGATACAGGATACTGCACTAATCTAGAATTCTAGCTTCTAGTATTCTGTCCTACATTGGCATGGATCGTATCAATGGCAAAATGTGCGTCTCAAAGCTTCAAGTTCATGAGAGGTTATACGTTTGTTCATAAGTATGTGATGCATTTTTTTTTCTAGGTGTATCTGCTCTCAGTGCACAGCTAGCCAAACTCCCAATGGGTCTCAAGCATTTGAACCTCTCAAACACCTCCATATCACAGAAAGGTATTGTAAATTCATGACCAATTTACTTGCCAACTGTCATGTGTGATGTCACTTCCTCTGAACTTCCTGTGTTTGTGTGGTTAGGGGTTAACAGTCTTGCCCAGGCGCTGAGTGCCAACCCTGCTGTCCCCACTACCCTCACACACTTGGACCTCTGTGGGAATTCACTCCGAGGAGACGACCTCCCAGTATGTACCTCTCCTGGTAGAAGTTGCTAGGCACAGATCAAGGATCAGCTAACCCTCCACAAAGCCTAACCTTAATCAAGGGAGGGAGTGCAAAATTGATCTTAGATCGCTGTTGTATTGGCAGCAACATCAAACACTTAAACGTTCTGTCCTGGCTTTCATATGTTTCACACAGGCCACAGAAATAGTGTGAAATAAGATTTTAAATATTAACTGAAATCCATAGATCTAATTCCCCCTTCATTGTACTCCGTGTTTTCTGTTGTTCTTCATAATTTCTCTGACTCTTTTCACAGAATCTGTACAATTTCCTGGGTCAACCTAACAGTCTAGCAATTCTGGACCTGTCCAACAGCGACTGCTGTCTGGACCAAGTGAGTGAACCCTCATCCAATGCTAAGACAAATTCACACTGCTATCGCTAGGCAATGATTGGACTTTAACCCTCTTTATGGGCACATTATACAGCTATTCTTAACCTAACCAATAATCGACATTAACTAGATTAGTATAATTGTAATAATATGCAATGAAAGTGAACATATCATGTCTGGACATCATGTGAGCACTGTTTTATAAGTAGCATGCCGTCTGCTTTTGATATCGCTATTATTAAATCGGGAAATAACATCATTTGAATTAGCTTTTTATACAGTTATATTTGTGGAGCTTGTCGTTATAGTTGTTGCTAAGCAAATGGCCAGTCCCTTTCATAAGATATTATCTTTAGCTCTCTAGACTGAGATGTCACTTTGCTGGCCTATGTTATTCAAATGCTCAACTCCTGTCTTCAAGGTCTGCACTTCACTTCTACGAGGTTCTCTCAAGCACCTCTCAGTGCTCAACATGTCTAAGAGCGTTTTCTCTAGCAGGTGATCCATACAACAACAAAAGCACTTGCTTATGCCCAATAGTTGTGGCTCAATAGTTTCTGTTGATTTCTATGTCTGTGTCCTGTACCGCTCAAAGTATCTGAGTGAGAACTCCTGATAACTCCAGAAGGCATAACTAATGTGCTGGTTTTCTTTTAAAACCCACAGGAGAAGTAAAGATGTGCCGCATTCCTTCAAGCAGTTCTTTGGCACTGCCCTGGCTCTGAGAAGTGTCAACCTGTCTGGAACCAAACTCCCCCTGGAGGCGCTCAAGTGAGCTTGCAGTGTACTCCATTCATGGCATTTGCTCCAATTAACTGTATTAAACCTAGAATGAAAATATGATATAGAAAACTGGAGAATATTCCTGTAGAAAATGTACAGTACCAGGGTGAGGGTGTGTACAGTTTGCACACACCTACTAGTTCTTTATTTGTACTATTTTCTACATTATAGAATAAGACTAAATACATCAAAACTATGAAATAAGACATATGGAATCATGTAGTAACCAAAGAAATGTTAAACAAATCAAAATATATTTTATATGAGATTCTTCAAAGTAGCCACCCTTTGCCTTGACGACAGCTTTGCACACTCTTGGCATTCTCCTACCCAGATTTATGAGGTAGTCACCTGGAATGCATTTCAATTAACAGGTGTGCCTTGTTAGGGGTGGTATACAGAAGATAGCCCTATTTGGTAAAAGACCAAGTCCATATTATGGCAAGAACAGCTCAAATAAGAAAGGAGAAACGACAGTCCATCATTACTTTAAGACATGAAGGTCAGTCAATACGGAACATTTCAAGAACTTTAAAAGTTCCTTCAAGTGCAGCAGCAAAAACCATCAGGCGCTATGATGAAACTGGCTTTCATGACGACCGCTACAGGATAGGAAGACCCAGAGTTACCTCTGCTGCAGAGGATAGGTTTATTAGTTACCAGCCTCAGAAATTGCAGCCCAAATTAATGCTTCACAGAGATCAAGTAACAGACAAATCTCAACATCAACTGTTCAGAGGAGACTGCAGCAATTTGACCATAAAGGCCTGATTCACACAGATAAAGGACACCAATAAGAAGAAGAGGGTCAAGAAACTTGGGCCAAGAAACACGAGCAATGGACGTTAAGCTGGTGGAAATCTGTCCTTTGGTCTGATGAGTCCAAATTTGAGATTTTTGGTTACAACCGCCGTGTCTTTGTGAGACGCAGAGTAGGTGAACGGATGATCTCCTCCATGCTTCACGATGGGAACCACACATGCGGAGGCGTGGCGGTGCTTTGGTGGTGACACTGTCTGTGATTTATTTAAAATTCAAGGCACACTTAACCAGCATGGCTAGCACAGCATTCTGAAGAGATACGCCATCCCATCTGGTTTGCACTTAGTGGGACTATTATTTGTTTTTCAACAGGACAATGACCCAACACTCCTCCAGGCTGTGTAAGGGTTATTTGACCAAGAAGGAGAGTGACGGAGGGCCGCATCAGATGACCTGGCCTCCACAATCACCCAACCTCAACCCAATTGAGATGGTTTGGGATGAGTTGGACCGCTGAGTGTAGGAAAAGCATCCAACAAGTGCTCAGCAACTTCTTCAAGACTGTTGGAAAGGCATTCCAGGTGAAGCTGGTTGAGAGAATGCCAGGAGTGTGCAAAGCTGTCATCAAGGCAAAGGGTGCCTTTATATTTTGATTTGTTAAACACTTTTTTTGGTTATTTCATTGTTTTGATGTCTTCACTATTCTACAATGTAGAAAATAGTAAAAAATTAAGAAAAACCCTTGATTGAGTAAGTGTGTCTAAACTTCAGACTGGTACTGTACATATCTATAAATGGTGATGTATATTTTAGACAGGATGTCATAGTTGTTCAGTAATTATTTTTGTTGCTTCATTTAAAAAAATAATTAAGTAGTTATAGAATCATTACTTAAAGATGCTGTGAACAAGAAAGCAATATAACCACAGCAACTCTGTCCTGCCTGCATACTTCAGTCTGCTTTGTTCATTTAACTGAATAGAAAAGAAGCTTAATGACTGTCTTTCGCCTCAGGGCACTTTTACTAGGTCTTGGCTGCAATCCTAATCTAAGTGAAGTGTCACTGGATATCAGCAGCTGTGAGGTAAGAGACTGAACTACTGCCTAGATCCTGGCATTTCTCTCTGAGGGAGAAATTAAAAGGGAAGTCTACTCTGAAATACAATTCTAAAATATGATGTCTTGACACCCCTTTATTATTTGGGCTGATGTTCTGAATATACTGATTTGAATTACTTAGCTTGACTTATGTACCGTGAATGGCAATCAAATAAATCACCAAAATACATGTATGGATATTATCCTGGATTGCAATTGCTATCCTTTCTCTAAATGTTTTGTTTTTGGTTTTATTTCTCCCTTTTACTTCAGCTAAGATCTGGAGGTGCTCAGATTCTGGAGGGCTGCATAGCTGAGATTCCCAATATCTCCAGGCTGGACATCTCAGACAACGGTGAGGCCCGAGTAGACACTGTTTTTACAGTGATTTTGAACATTGTATACCTTGATTTTGACTTGATGTTGTGTTTATATTTTATGCTCAGGTTTGGATTCAGACCTGACCACTCTCTTAGTGTGGCTGGCTAGAAATCGCTCCATCCGCCACCTCTCACTGGGCAAGAACTTCAATAACATCAAGTCCAAGTACGGGTCTTACTTACCTTGTAATTAGAAAAAATGTCAATTAACCATATCCTCCTGTTTGTATCCTCCTCTCTGTCTGGAATGTAATGAAGTGTGCATGTCTTTCCATAGAAATTTGTCTCAAGTCTTGGACAACCTGGTGCACATGATACAGGAGGAGGAATCGGTGAGTCGGCTGTTATGGTGACACTTAGCCATAACAGCTTTGCATAAACAAAATGTGTCTAACCATTCATTACCATTGTTCAACTAACCTGTTTGTCACGTAGCCCCTGACGTCCCTCTCCCTGGCCGACTCCAAGCTCAAGGGGGATCTGTCCATCGTACTGAACGCGCTGGGCAGCAACACCAGCCTGACCCGGGTGGACATCAGCGGCAACGGCATGGGAGACATGGGGGCCAAGATGCTGGCCAAGGCCCTGCAGATCAACACCAAGCTCAGGTAAGAGGTCAAGGCTCAAGAAGATGCCCACTAGGGTCAACTGCTCATGTTTCAATATTGTTTAATATTGATTCTGCTGTGTTCTACTGCTCTTTATTGTCATGTGTTTGTACAGGACGGTTATGTGGGACAAAAACAATGTCAGCCTACAAGGCCTCCAGGATGTGGCATCTGCTTTAGAAAAGTATGTATCTGTGTGTGTCACAATTCATTCTATTCATACTCTTCTTCACATGGATATTTTGGTTAGGATATGTGAGTAGGCATACACTTAGCTACATGTGTCTCTTTCAGGAACCAGACCATCCGCTTCATGCCTATCCCCATCATCGATGCTGCCCAGGCACTCAAGGCCAACCCTGAGAAAACAGAGGATGCCCTACTAAAGGTTAAAAGTTCACATTTGGCTGCATGGTAGATATTAACTGATGACAGAATTTGAGATCAATTCTCACTGATAACAAATGCAAAAATTGTCACATTTCCTGTATAAACTTTTTTATTTTTTATTTATCTCTACAGATGGAGCGGTATCTACTAAGGAACCACGAGACTCGGAAATACCTCCAAGAGCAAGCTTACCGTCTCCAGCAAGGCATTGTCATGACCACCACACAGCAGGTGACCCGTCTGTTTAAATGTTTGATCTGTAACATTAATTTTCATGTATCGGCACTTGTTTGGATAAATGTTTCCACTGGAGAAATGAAAGTTGCATACAGTGTCTTTGGAAAGTATTCAGACCCCTTGACTTTTTACACATTGTGTTACGTGACAGCCTTATTCTAAAATGTATGAAATTGTTTTTTTCCCCTCGTCAATCTACACACAATACCCCATAATGATGAGCAGAAACAGGTTTAAATATTTTAGCAAAAATAAAAAATAAATATCACATTTACATAAGTATTCTGACCCTTTACTCAGTACCTTGTTGAGCACCTTTGGCAGTGATTACAACATAGAGTCTTCTTGGGTATGACACTACAAGCTTGGCACAACTGTATTTGGGGAGTTTCTCCCATTCTTCTCTGCAGAGCCTCTCAAGCTCTGTCACGTTGGATGGGGAGCTTTGCTGCACAGCTATTTTCAGGTCTCCAGAGATTTTCGATCGTGTTCAAGTCCGGGCTCTGGATGTGTCGCTCAAGGACATTCAGAGACTTGTCCCGAAGCCACTCCTGCGTTGTGTGCTTAGGGTCGTTGTCCTGTTGGAAGGTGAACCTTCGCCTCAGTCTAAGGTCCTGAGCGCTCTGGAGCAGATTTTCATCAAGGATCTCTCTGTACTTTGCTCCGTTTATCTTTGCCTCGGTCCTGACTCCCAGTCCCTGCCGCTGAAAAACATCCCCACAGCATGATGCTGCCACCACCATGCTTCACCATAGGGATGGTGCCAGGTTTCCTCCAGACGTGACGCTTGGCATTCAGGCCAAAGAGTTCAATCTTAGTTTCATCAGACCAAAGAATCTTGTTTCTCATGATCTGAGTGTCTTAAGGTGCCTTTTGGCAAACTCCAAGCGGGCTGTCATCTGCCTTTTTTCTGAGGATTGGCTTCCGTCTGGCAACTCTACCATAAAGGCCTGATTGGTGGAGTGCGCAGAAATGGTTGTCCATCTGGAAGGTTCTCCCATCTCCACAGAGGAATTCTAGAGCTCTCAGTGACCATGTTCTTGATCACCTCCCTGACCAAAGTACCCTTCCCCAGATCTGTGCTTCGATGCAATCCTGTCTCGGATAACATTCCTTCGATATCATGGCTTGGTTTTTGTTCTGACATGCAATGTCAGCTGTGGGACCTTATATAGACGTGTGTGCCTTTGTAAATTCAATTCATTGAACATAATTTGTAACAGGTGGACTCATCCTTGATCATCTCAAGGATGATCAATGGAAACAGGATGCACATGAGCTCAATTTCGAGTCTCTCAGCCAAGGGGCTGAATACTTATGTAAAGAAGGTATTTCAGTATTTTAAATCAATTTGCAAAAATTCTCAACCTGTTTTTGAGTTGTCATTAATGGGTATTATGTGTAGATTTCGGATATTTTTTATTTAATTGAATCCATTTTAGAATAAGGCTGTAATGTAACAAAATGTGGAAAAAGTCAAGGGCTCAATACTTTCCGGAGGCTCTGTACCACATCTTTTAAGTGTTGAATGACCATAAACCATTACATGACCTCTCCCATTGAATGGTGAATGACCTCTCAATGTTTTCTGATACCTCTGACCCTTCCTGCCTTCTGCTGCTCAGATGATGGACAGGATCTGTGTAAAGGTGCAGGACCACCTAAACTCCCTGAGGTATACGGAGACCGATGTCGTCCAGGAGGACATGAAGGTGGCCAAGAACCTCATGAAGGACGCCAGGAACTCCAAAAGAGTGAGCTGAGAACCACACATATTGTTCTCATAGAACCGCTGGAACAAATTAACTTAGAAAAGATAGACTGTGGATGTCAAACTCTGCGCTAGGGAGGGGGGAAAAAAAGTGATCAACATTAACCTCAAATTCTACATGGGACTTCCTGGTTAAATAACATTTTGAAAAACATGAATACAGAAAGGGAAAACCTCCAACTCAAATGGTTAGATGAGAAAAGAGCACAGTCTAATCTTTTCTCCAATTCTTTCCTCTTCCCTGTTTTCTCTTTCTCTGTCTGTCCCTCCTTCCATACCCTGCTCATCTATCTAGCTATTGCCCAACCTGTACCACCTGAGGGGATCTCCTAGTGGCATGGGCGGCCCCCCTGACATGGGCAGCCCCATTCAGGACAAGCTGGAGTCCATGGCTGGAGAGATAGCCAGGGTCATGGATGAGCAGCTACAGGTACACAACAGTCAACACAGCAGTAAATGCATGATGTATTTACTGTATTTTAACAGTATTTTTCGAACCAGATATGTTTAATGTTGATTTACCTCTGTGAATAACATGGTCTAGTGTTTCTCAACTCCAGTCCTCGAAGTTGGATGTTTTTGCTTTCGTCTCGCACAAGCACACCTGATTTAAACGGATCATGAGCTTGATGATTATTCATTGAGTAGTTGAATCCGGTGTGCTTGGACTTGAACAAAACTGTGCAAGTTGAAAAAACTGCCCTAGTCCTTAAAGCAACTGTGAATTTGAATAACAAGACAACATAAGAAGCTAGTGCAATGCTCTTGCCTACCACTCTTTCTCTCGCTCTTTGGTCCAGACGTTGTTACAATCTATGGTTGACACCGCTGAGGGCCTCTGTCCCCACGTGATGAAGAGGAGCAACCTGCATCAGGAGCTGATGAAGGCCGGTGCAGGCAAGATGACCGTCCCCCATAGCTTCATCACCACCACGTTACTGGAGCAGTCAGGAGTCGACATCCTCAACAAGATCAGGTAATCACCGCACGGGCCTGGTCAAGACGGGCCTGGTCAAGACGGGCCTGGTCAAGATAACTAGCTGACGTTCTCATCCAGTGTGACTTACAACAAGTGCATTCAACTAAGGAAAGGAAAACAACGACAAAACAAAAGTATCTCCAAAAACAAAGTTCAAAGATTCATTCTGGGGTCTGGTCCAATGAGAGTCCTGCTGATCCCGGACTACGCAATGCCTGCTTGGTGCCTGTCACAAGTGACCTTCAACAGTCGGACTTTTGAGACCTAATCAGTAAATTCTTTCAAATGTAGATGTTATCAGTTGATCATGTGAATTCAAACTGAATCGTTCATTGTGATCTGCTCTGTGTATGATGTCCTAGACCTAGTGAAATAATTTATTATGATTAGGTCACATAGCCTCAGCTGCTAACCGTGCAGTGTACGTAAACTTCAGTCTCAGAAAACGACTGTAACATATATATGCAGCCCGGTTTTGATACAGTTCAGATAGTAGAGAGGTAGTCTTTGGCTCATGTTCTCCTCTCTGTCACACAGTGAAGTGAAGCTCAGTGTGGCGTCCTTCCTCTCAGACCGTATCGTGGATGAGATCTTGGAATCTCTGTCCCGTTCCCAAAACACTCTGGTCAGTACTGTATACTACAACAGACTCTTTCACTCTATATTTCTCTTTCACTCACACACACAAACAATAATGCATTTTTGCTTCAATTGCTTGTAATGCCGATTTAGAGCACTTCTGCACCACATTAAAAAAACAAATACTGGTGAAGGAACACTGCCACTATATGCCTTTTCCTCCCTTCCCACACCAGGCAGAACACCTGACCAGGAAAGCGCAGCCTCTTCTCCACCAGGAGCCCAAAGAGACAGAGGTGCTGGATGAGACGGTCCTCCAGCCTGAGGCCCAGACCCAGGAGCAGAGGCAGCAGCCTGCTGAAAGTCTGGAGGAGATTGACACCTGTGTGGTAACTAAGACTAGTCCCTTCTGCTATGAGGGTTATGATTTGGGTTTGTGGTCCCGATCTGCTGTACTGAAGCATAACTCACTGGCTGACTGTTTTTTTCTTGACTGTGTTTGTGACCTGCAGATGACACCCAAGTCCAAGAGGAAGAGCATTCTCTGCAGGATGCTGCGGCCTGTCTCTGTGGCCTTTGGTGAGTTGATGTTCTACATCCCGGGTACAGTAGATCTGGTCAAATAGATTTAAACTACAATACAGTAGTAATGTAGTATTTCAGCCTCTTGGAATGAGAGTGGTTTTGGTTTTACCTCGTCTATTGATGGTTGTTCTTGTCCATCAGAAATGGAGTTTGACTTGGACAAGGCCCTGGAAGAAGTGCCTATACACGAGGAAGACTCGCCCCCTCCTCCCCTATCGGACATGATGCCGACGTACTTTGGCGAGCTGCCCACTATGGAGGCCCGGAAGCTAGAGCACCACACCAAGCTCCGTCCCAAACCAAAAAAGAGGACCAAACCTAGCCGAGCACCAGTAAGGCCTTCTACTCTTTCTGCCATCTTTCTCTATTTCTACATCTAGCTACTATACTCTATGATATTGAGTATGTCATGACGTAGACCTACATATTTTTGGGGTGTTTTCAGCGGGATTCAATCTGCACCTCTCCACCACCAGAAGAAGTGGAGCAGAACCGCCTCCTGGGAAAAGTGGATGAGGGTGTTGATGAATTCTTTTACAAGAAAATCACCCAACTTAGTTTTAAGTGAGTGCTAATTCCTTTTATGGTGAACTCTTTCCAAAAAGTAAATGGAATTACTTGACGTTTAGAATAAATTACTCTAATTTCCACAAGATTTAAATCACAAGCATGCAGCAGTAAGCTATGTCTAACTACCTACAATGTCTAACTACCTACAGGTAAATGCCTGGAGGTAGGGTCGCCACGAACCACCAGAAGAGCTTCAGTGCGCGTTGGCATAGATTTTACAAGTGTATCAAATTGTATTTGTCATATGCGCAGAATACAACAAGTGTAGACTTTACCGTGAAACGCTTACTTACAAGCCCTTAACCAACAGTGCAGTTCAAGAAGAAGAAAATATTTACCAGATGACTAAAAGTAATAATAAAAGTAACACAATAACAATAACAAGGCTATATTTACATTTACATTTAAGTCATTTATCAGACGCTCTTATCCAGAGCGACTTACAAATTGGTGCATTCACCTTATGATATCCAGTGGAACAACCACTTTACAATAGTGCATCTAACTCTTTTAAGGGGGGGGGGGGGGGGGGGGGTTAGAAGGATTACTTTATCCTATCCTAGGTATTCCTTAAAGAGGTGGGGTTTCAGGTGTCTCCGGAAGGTGGTGGGGTACCTTGGTAATCTGTCTGGCCCCCCAGCGGCTTTGTGAATGTTGACCTATATACAGGGGGTACCGGTACTGAGTCAGTGTGCGGGGTACAGGCTAGTTGAGGTAATCTGTACATGTAGGTGGGGGCGAAGTGACTATGCATAGGTAACAAACAGCGAGTGTACAAAATTGTCCGGTGGCGATTTTATGAATTGTTAAGCAGTCTTATGGCTTAGGGGTAGACGCTGTTGAGGAGCCTTTTGGTCCTAGACTTGGCACT
Source organism: Salvelinus alpinus (assembly GCF_045679555.1). Taxonomy (NCBI): domain Eukaryota; kingdom Metazoa; phylum Chordata; class Actinopteri; order Salmoniformes; family Salmonidae; genus Salvelinus; species Salvelinus alpinus. The sequence goes on from NC_092111.1 coordinate 11,222,108, forward strand.
CCGGTACCGCTTGTCGTGCGGTAGCAGAGAAAATAGTCTATAACTTGGGTGACTGGAGTCTCTGACAATTTTATGGGCTTTCCCCTGACACCGCCTATTATATAGGTCCTGGATGGCAGGAAGCTTGGCCCCAGTGATGTATTGGGCCGTTCGCACTACCCTGTGTTGCGCCTTACGGTCAGATGCCGAGCAGTTGCCATACCAGGCGGTGATGGAACCGGTCAGGATACTCTCGATGGTGCAGCTGTAGAACCTTTTGAGGATCTGAGGACCCATGCCAAATCTTTTACAATCTCCTGAGGGGTAAAAGGTTTTGTCATGCCCTCTTCACGACTGTGTTGGTATGTTTGGACCATGATAGTTCGTTGGTGATGTGGACACCAAGGAACTTAACTCTCGACCCGCTCCACTACAGCCCTGTCGATGTTAATGGGGGCCTGTTCAGCTCGCCATTTCCTGTAGTCCACAATCAGCTCCTTAGTCTTGCTCACATTCAGAGAGAGGTTGTTGTCCTGGCACCACACTGCCAGTTCTCTGACCTCCTCCCTATAGGCCGTCTCATCGTTGTCGGTGATCAGGCCTACCACTGTTGTGTTTTCAGCAAACTTAATGATGGCGTTGGAGTCGTGTTTGGCCACGCAGTCATGGGTGAACAGGGAATACAGGAGGGGACTAAGTACAAACCCCTGAGGGGCCCCAGTGTTAAGGATCAGCGTGGCAGACGTGTTGTTGCCTACACGTACCACCTGGGGGTGGCCCGTCAGGAAGTCCAGGATCCAGGACTTCCTGACGGGCATCCGGGAGGATGCTGTTGAATGAGCCATGACCAGCCTTTCAAAGCACTTCATGACTACCGTGAGTGCCACGGGCGGTAATCATTTAGGCAGGTTCCCTTCGCTTCCTTGGGTACAGAGACTATGCTGGTCTGCTTGAAATATGTACGTATTACAGACTCGTTCAGGGAGCGGTTGAAAATGTCAGTGAAGACACTTGACAGTTGGTCCGCGCATGCTTTGAGTACGCGTCCTGGTAATCTGTCTGGCCCCCCAGCGGCTTTGTGAATGTTGACCTGTTTAAAGGTTTTGTTCACATCAGCTACCAAGAGCGTTATCACACAGTCATCCAGAACAGCTGGTGCTCTCGTACATGCTTCAGTGTTGCTTGCCTCGAAGCAAGCATAAAAGGCATTTATTTAGCTCGACTGGTAGGCTCGCGTCACTGGGCAGCTCCCATCTGGGTTTCCCTTTGTAGTCCGTAATAGTTTTCAAGCCCTGCCACATCCGACGAGCATCAGAGCCGGTGTAGTAGGATTCAATCTTAATCCTGTATTGACGCTTTGCTTGTTTGATGGTTCAACTGAGGGCATAGCGGGATTTCTTATAAGCATCCGGATTAGTCTCCCGCTCATTGAAAGTGGCAGCTCCAGCCTTTAGCTCAATGCGGATGTTGCCTGTAATCCATGGCTTCTGGTTGGGATAGGTATGTACAGTCACTCTGGGGACGACGTCATCAATGCACTTATTGATGAAGCCGATGACTGAGGTTTATTCCTCAATGCCATTGTATGAATCCCAGAACATATTCCAGTCTGTGCTAGCAAAACAGTCCTGTAGTGTAGCATCCGCATCATCTGACCTCTTCCGTATTGAGCGAGTCACTGGTACTTCCTGCTTTAGTTTTTGCTTGTAAGCAGGAATCAGGAGGATATAATTATGGTCAGATTCGCCAAATGGAGGGTGGGGGAGAGCTTTGTATGCATTTTTTCCCTGGTTGCACATGTGACATGCTGGTAAAAATTTGGTAAAACTGATTTAAGTTTGCCTGCATTAAAGTCCCCGGCCACTAGGAGCGCTGCTTCTGGGTGAGCATTTTCTTCTTTGCTTATGGCCTTATAGAGTGGGTTGAGAGCGGTCTTAGTGCCAGCTTCGTTTTGTGGTGGTAAATAGACGGCTACAAATAATACAGATGAGAACTCTCTTGGTAGATAGTGTGGTCTACAGCTTATCATAAGGTACTCTACCTCAGGTGAGCCATACCTCGAGACTTCTTTAATATTAGACATCGGGCACCGACTGTTATTGACAAAAAGACACACACCCCCACCCCTCGTCTTACCAGAGGTAGCGTCTCTGTTCTGCCGTGGCATTGAAAATCCCGCTAGCTCTATGTTGTCCAGCCACGTCTCGGTGAAACATAAGATGTGACAGTTTTTAAAGTCCCATTGGTAGGATAATCTTGATTGTAGGTTTGGAACTCTATTGGAGGGAGGCGACACCATTCTTACGAGAAATTCCATAAGTTGGTGTTTTGTTGATGGTGGTGCAAAACCCGGTCTCAGGTGCCGCTCCAGAATCTCCCATAAGTGTTTAATTGGGTTGAAATCTGATGACTCAGACAAACACACTTACAGACACCCTTTAAACCCCCTATGCTCCTTTGAGACCCCTCTTTCAAAGTCACTGAGAGCTCTTCTAGCCATGGTAGCCAAAATAATGGGCAATTGGGCCCAAAGCATGATGGGGATAATAATTGCTTAATTATCTCAGGAACCACACCTGTATGGAAGCATCTGCTTTTAATTTATATCCCTAATTTACTCAAGTGTTCCCTTTTATTTTTGCTGTTACATGTACCTTCATTCACGTATTTAGAAGTTGTTAATTATAGAAGTTGTGAGTCTGTACTGTACAGCAAAATCATTCTCTAACATTTCCAGACGACCCACCCTGAGGGGCTCCCCCAACATCCAGGAGGGTTCGGAGAAGAAACGGGAATCCCGGAAAAGCGGCTTCCTTAACCTCATCAAGTCTCGCACCTCCAAGTCCGAGAAGAGCCATGGAGCAGCCGCCATCACCACCCCGGCTTCTGCGACCGTCAGCACTGTGACAGAGGTGCCCCTGTCCCCCAAGGCTCCGTTGCGGGACCACTCGGAAATATCCCCTGACCGCTCAGAAAAGCCGCCAACCCATGAACCCACTGCGGAACAGCACTCGGAGAGTGACAGTAAGGGGGGTGGCTGGCACTTTGGGGTCAGCATGGACCTCCTGGCAGAGATGAGAAAAATGCATGAGAAAATGGCCACCCATAAGGTGGGTAAACTGACCAGTTTTTGCAGCTTTTGACTGCTAAATCTATGAGCCAGTAGAACCCATTAGCATCACTGAACTACTGAATAATTACTTTCTTACAGAGTAACACACAACCTCCTCTGAAAAAGTTTTTTAAAGTTGAATGTACACTGTATTTGCTGTCTTCAACCTTCGATCTGCCAATCATTTGTAAGCCTATAGATCATTGTGAGTGGATAACTCTGTGAAGGTGTTGCCCTATAGTGGCTCTATATGGAACATCCATGTCTCTGCATGGTTCAGACTGTTGAATACGGTCATGCACGAGTGCCCTCGTAGAGCCATGCAGCGGAAAACACAATGGTGCCTATAAAAGCAGGTCAAAGGTCAAACTGAAGACATTGTCCATACTGAAAAGATGTTTGTTTGTTCTTTTGACAGTCTGACTCATCTTCCTCTTCAGACAAGGCAGATGGTAAACAAGGTGAGTTGGCCTCTATATCCCAATCAGATAATTATATGTTTTATTCCATTTAGTGATATTTAATCTTTGTGTACACAAAGATGTCTCAACTCAATTATGCCACAACGTCTGTCTCGCCGTTCATCTTGCCAGCTGCCATGTGGTGCAATCAAATTAACAAAATGTTGAATTACATTACACTGCTAGATAACACTTTGTTTAGACAGTCCCTTGTAAAAGCTCAATGAACCATCCACACGTTTGCTGTGCATTCTGTTTCTAAGAAGTGTCCGATATGGGTCTTCTTTGTTATGTCTCGCTCTGTAGGAAAGCCGGAGAGTCAAACATCGTCGATATCGCCCAGGTCTAAGCCCACCAGTGTTACACCCAGACTCCCAGCACCCCCGGGCACCAAGCCCCACCTGGGACCTCTGAGCCCTCGCACCAGCAGCAGCCACAGCCCAGGTAGGCATATGAATAAGTATACTTTACTGATAGTGATATGGAGATGGGAAATAAGGCCATCAGAATCAAAAATGGATCAAGAAGAAGATTACTTTGTTTATTGTGATTTTTGTCTTAATTTGTCCTGTTGTCTGTAACCACTCTTTATTTGTTAATTAATTCACCCTCAGATGACACCCCTGACTCCCCTCTTGGAAACGTATCCCCAAAAGGACCACTGCCCGCCCCTCGCCTGAAGAGAGCGCCGTCAGACTGTGAGAGGGAGGGGGAGACTAGCCCCATTAATGGTAGGTGTATGTATCTATTACCCGTGTACCCTCCACCCAGAAGAACTGTCTTAGGTACAGCTCACGACAGTCCAAAATGTTGATATTGAGAGTAGAGGAATAATCAAAGCTATTTTGCTTCACGTAAAGACAAAGGCATTAATTTCAATTAACTGAGAACATAGTATGTTATACAAATTGTCACTGTGTGAGTTTGGTAGAATTGAAGCATAAAAGGATATTTCACCCTCAGTATGAAAATGTATCCACTGACTACTGTAAGTCCCTCTGGATAAAAGTGTCTGCTAAATTACTGAAATGTAATCTCTCTCTCTATGTCAGTTGAACTCACAGGAGACTCTAGCCCATTTGACTTAGACCATGAGACGGACAGGTCTGTTATTGGCGGGAGACAGTGGTCCTCCCTGAAGAGTTCCACTTCTGTGGTACAGGAAGTAGAGGGTCGAGAGCGCACCAAGTCCCTCCCTGCATCTGGTTAGACTAATTACCTTCTCTCCTTCAGGTCTTTTTTTAACTTAAGACATGTACAGTGTTGTAGTGTAGTTTTGCATCTAGCAACAACTAATGGCAGTAATGTAAGTTTTGGCAGATCCAATTGTGGCCGTACCTTTTGAATAACATGCAATTCTCAGTAATAGTAGTTGTTTGGGTTTCTCCAGGAGCTCTTGTTGGTTTATTAGTACTCACACAACTGTGACGTGTTTGTAGTATCAGTAGTACCAGTGGTTATGGTTACCAGTTGTAGCTTCCTCGTTGTTTAGTACCATATCAGCTCACACCGCTGTCTTGTGTCACTGTCCTTGCAGAGAGACCTTCGTCCATGGTGGATGCTGCCCACTGCCAAAGCCCTGGGGTGTTTGATGAAGACAACAACACGAAGGAAGACTTCTCTCCTCCCCCTGACACGGACCAAAGACAGGACCTTATGCCTGACAGCATAGAGGAGGAGGAGGAGGAGGAGGAGGAGGAGGAGGAGGAGGAAGAGGACACCATCAATGACATCGTCCCAGTGTAGAGAGAAAAGATACATCTAGTTTCTCCATACTTTTCTCAGTGTTCCATGGAGTGTCCAAGTGCACACTTCGGGAGAATCGTAATGCAGATAAATAGCAAAGAACAAAAAAAGCTTATGGACAACCTTACAAATATCGTATTCTTAACAAAGACCATTGATTGAATAAGCCAATCAACCAATAAGCAGTGTTGTGTTCCTATGTCTAATATGCATAAAATGTATATTTGTCAATATCTATTAACACACTGAAAGAGATATATGGATGTGTTGAAAAATATGTATGAGATTTACATTGTACCATGGGCAAATTGATCAAGTAAACCTTATTAATGACAGGCATAATAACTTTGATATATCATGATTTATATGAAATACATTTATTGCGGGGCTTGGTGATTGTTTCCAGTGTTAGGTTTATTGGCTCAATTGATTTATGCTGAAAATACACAAACTAATTTTTCAGTTTTTTTGCAATGTATTGTAACAAAATCCTTTACATGTAACATCAAGTTTGTGTATAATCCTGTATTTGTATATTTGTAACAATAAAAAATATTTCTACTGGCATACTGCCATGTATGATCTATTTTGCCTTCATATAGACCTAATTCATAAAAGGTATGTGTTTTGCATAGGCTTACCCTTGCGTGACAGTTTGTTAACCGTGCAAATATCTCTCGGTCAACATAACATTTTATCAATATATTCGCCTGTAATTACCCCCCCCAAAAAACAAAATGTTACCTTAGCATTTTTTTATACCCTCTCCCTGGCCTTTGTACTAGCAAACTAGCTAACCTTAGGCCTCTGTCGATCAGAAACAAGGATGGTTTTGTGCTATGTACCGGATTGTAACTACTACTCCGATAAACATTTATAGATTTGGGCTACTACATGATACTCAAATGTTCCCTATAATGAGGTTGCTACAACCTAGCCTATGGATGAAGTTTACAACGTCGACACAGGTCGATTAGAACTATTTGAAATGACAGACCGTGACTCATGGATAGACAGTGACACATTCAATACCGCCTTGCACACTCTTGCCTGATCTAGGGTGTAATCATTAGTCCAACAGTTGCAAACCAGAGTTTCTATTGGGCAAATCCAGGTATGTTATCCCAGTTTTGTTCCATTTACTTCCGTTTAAGAAACTTTTTCAACAGAATCGGAATCACACACAAACAGTCCACTTTCAAAGCCACATACAAACAGCTCGTTGTATTCCTTCTCATATCTACGCACTCTCCTCATCTCACCTTTTCCCTTCGATTGTGGACTTCAATGCAAAACCCATCAGCTGTATGTGACCAGGTGAAAAAACCTTTCCAATCCAAATCATATCATAACCACTACACACAGCCTACATCCTTGTCACCATATTAACTAAAGTAACATCATAGCTAGTAGAACTAACGCGTTAGTAAACCAGCTACAATCATGCAGTACAGTGTACAGTCAGCAAGCAGTTTAGCATCTACACCGGCAGACCCCGGTGGCAATAAATTAGTAAAACCAAAAGCTTACCTTGACTTGGAAGAGTTCCAGTGTTGGATAGTCATAGCCAGCTAGGTAACATATAATCCCTCTATTTGAGCCAGGTGTTTGAGTAGGCTAAACTAGCAAGCTGCATTTGCTAGGTAAGTAAGGGAAATTACGAAATATACTGAAGCTCGCCCTTTCTCTATCTGTTGCTCCTATTTCATTTTTTAAAGAAATGAATTTGTTCAAAACTGTTCAACTATTGTCTTTCTCTCTCTTTGCATCGCCCACTCACCACATTTTATGCACTGCAGTCCTAGTGAGCTGTAGCTTATCCTTTCAGTACTAGACTAATTCTGTAATCCTATGATTGGGTGGACAAGTCAGTTCATGTTGCAAGAGCTCTGATAGTTTAGAGGATGTTCTCCGGAAGTTGTCATTGTTACTGTGTTAAGTCTATTAAAACTTCTCTAGGATAGGGGGCAGCATTTTCACGTTTGGATGAAAAGCATACCCAAATTCAACTGCCAGCTACTCATCCCCAGAAGATCAGATATGCATAGTGTTAGTAGATTTGGATAGAAAACACTCTGAAGTTTCTAAAACTGTTTGAATCATGTCTGTGAGTATAACATAACTTATTTATCAGGCAAAACCCCGAGGACAAACCATTCAGATTATTTTTTTTTGAGGTCACTCTCTTTTCAATGAGTTTCATTGGGAAACCAGATTTCTAAGGGACCTGCTTTCAGTTCCTACCGCTTCCACTGGATGTCAACAGTCTTGATAAATTGGTTGAGGTTATTCCTTTGTGTAATGAAGAAGTACGGCCATCTTGAACGAGAGTCACATGAAGTGTCCTGTTAGATAGAAGCATGTGACCAGAAAGCTAGCTATAGTTGGTTTTAATCCTGTATTGAACACAGATCATCCCGTCTTCAATTGTATCGATTATTAACGTTAAAAAATACCTAAAGTTGTATTACAAAAGTAGTTTGACATTTTTTGGCAAAGTTTACAGGTAAACTTTGAGATATTTTGTAGTCACGTTTGAGCAAGTTGGAACCGGTGTTTTTCTGGATCGAACGCGCCAAATAAATGGACATTTAGGATATATATCGACGGAATTAATCGAACAAAAGGACCATTTGTGATGTTTATGGGACATATTGGAGTGCCAACAACAGAAGCTCGTCAAATGTAAGGCATGAATTATATTTTTATTTCTGCGTTTTGTGTCTCGCCTGCAGGGTTGAAATATGCGTCTCTGTCTTTGTTTACTATTGTGCTATCCTCAGATAATAGCATTGTTTGCTTTCGCCGAAAAGCCTATTTAAATTCTGACATGTTGGCTGGATTCACAACCAGTGTAGCTTTAATTTGGTATCTTTCATGTGTGATTTAATGAAAGTTAGATTTTTATAGTAATTTTCATAGTAATTAATTTGAATTTGGCGCTCTGCATTTTCTCTGGCTTTTTGCCAAGTGAGACAGTAGCGACCCTCAGATTTTTGGATATAAATATGAACCTTACCGAACAAAACATACATGTATTGTGTAACATGAAGTCCTATGAGTGTCATCTGATGAAGATCATCAAAGGTTAGTGATAAATTTTATCTCTATTTCTACTTTTTGTTACTCCTCTCTTTGGCTGGAAAAATGGCTGTGTTTTTCTGTGGCTATGTACTGACCTAACATAATCGTTTGGTGTGCTTTCGCCGTAAATCCTTTTTGAAATTAGACATGTTGGCTGGATTCACAACAAGTGTAGCTTTAATTTGGTGTCTTTCATGTGTGATTTCATGAAAGTTTGATTTTTATAGTAACATATTTTAATTTGGCGCTCTGCATTTTTACTGGCTTTTGGCCAAGTGGGACGTTAGCGTCCCACATATCCTAGAGAAGTTTTAAAGGATGTGAGAACCATGAACCTCTTAGATTTTGGAATGAAGTCAATGTACCTAGAGGAGGACGAAAGCTAGCTGTTCTCCGGCTACAACATGGTGCTAACCTACAGAGTGCTGTTGAGGCTACTGTAGACCTTCATTACAAAACAGTGTGTTTTAATAAATGATTTGGTGACGTGAATATATTTTGTATAGTTTTATCTAAAAAGGATAACTTTTTAAATGTTTATCTATTTAAATGTTTTATGAAATTAACTGAGGAGGATGGTCCTCCCCTTCCTCCTCTGAGGAGCCTTCACTGTTGCACACCTACTTGAGCAAGTTGGTCTCCCTCGTTTGTGTTTGGTGGAGTTAAACTGAACTACAGGGAGGAAACATCATCAATAAATGTCTAGAAAACCTCATCAGTCTTTGCGAGAAATAGACTTATACACACGGATAAAACTCTATCTTTTCACAACTAACATTTTGGATTCACGCTGGTGTATTGGGCACGCATTACCATGGACAGCGCTTTTGACAACCTGGATGCTGCAGGCTTCCTACACATATGGCAACATTTCGATGTTGACAGTAAGATCTTACTCTTGAATAGTTATAACTATGTTGCCTTTAGATTACTATTCATATTAATCTTAGTTTATCAGGCAATGCTTTCATCGGAATTCAGACTCTGAACTTTGCACCATGTCTTGAAGATAAAACAATACGGACATATTTTTATTTTATGTTATGCATTTATTTCTTTTTAGATAATGGTTATATTGAAGGAAAGGAGTTGGATGACTTTTTCAGACACATGATGAAAAAACTTGGGATGAGTGTAAGTAGGCTACTGTTCCTTTACCTTGTCATGGCTAATGCATAATGTGTACGTTCAGACCCCCCCCAAAAAAAAATACTACAGTAGGCTTAGGCAAGTAACATTCTAGAATATTCTAATCAGACCTACTTTGCTGACCTTTGTTGACGGCATTCAACCGGTCAAAATTAGATAACCTCTCTGAATCCAATCATTAGTCATGTTTTGTCTTTCATTGAAATGGAATGAATTCCCGAAAGGGATTTTGCACAGGTAACACTGAATGAAATACACAAATAAGTGTAACGAACATGTTCAAAAGTCACTGTGTTGTTCCTAAAGGATGAAATAACGGATGACCAAGTTAGAAGAATGAAAGAAAGGTTCATGTCAGCTTATGACACCACAGCTGATGGTCGCCTGCAAATCCAAGAGGTGCGTTTACTTGTATTCCCTCAAACCTACCTCCTTCCCCCTTTATTTGTCTATATAGTTCATGTAGTATTAAGTATACTTAGAACCCTGCAGGTGTGTTTGTGTCAGAGAGAGAGAGAGAGAGAGAGAAAAACTGATCAAACAACAAGTGGTAATTGGATTGTAATCAAAATGCCCTAACAACACCTTCTGTGTGTGAAGCAGCCTTGAAACTACATAATTGCTCTGTCATTTGCATCATGTTATTGCCTTGCTTCATCTAACAACATGCAATGAATTAGAATGAGTTTATGTCGAAAATTGTAATTGAATTGCATCTCATTTCATCTTTCACATTTCGTTTTCTTTGTCCATAGACTGTATTTCCTTAAATGTTATGTTGACAGAGGAGTAAATGCCCGTTGAACCTGAATGGACACGTACCATCTTAATTCTATCAATTTGTAGGAAGAAAACACACAAGATTTAGTTTGACAAAACATTTCCCATCAGTGACCGAATAATGCCTGCCTGTGAATGTTGATTTATGATTGAACATAAATGTTCCAGTTGGCCACCATGATGCTACCCTCACCTACATGAGGGTAAGGTCAAAGATCACATATGAAGTGTTGCGGTCCAAAAACCTTCAACATAAATGCGAAAAAATACAATCCTATTATTGGTTGGGTAGTGTGTCCTGTATTCTCTAGAATACTTTCATCAAAATTAAATCTGCCTCTCACTCCCCCCACAGATCTGGAGAAACTATGACACTGACAGCAGTGGATACATATCAGCTATAGAACTCAAGGTACAGTTGAAGAATGCCCTTCTACTAATTCCCATGCGTTCAGTGAGACCACTGCCATGGCCCTCTCAGAGACATCGTCTTAGCTAGTTGTTGTCCACTTTCTAAGTAAACATCAATGAGTGGCTAGAGTTGTTCATGTTTACACAGTTGCTCTAGGTCTATGTTGACACGTGTTGCTTTAAGGGTCTTTCAGAAGGATGCCCCCTGTCCTCTTTTGTGGACAAGGCAATAGGGTTGGGCCTAATCAAAACAGTGCAGTTTTATCAGTTAGTTTATATCAATATGTTGAAAATGAAGTCCAAATGAATGAACTAAGTCTTATTGTTTGCCACACTAAGGTTATTTAATTAGAATGTGACTAGAATATCGTAAATAAGCACAAATATTGCACTGTCTGGAATAATCTAGCAATTATCAACGCGAAACCATTATATTGGATATCGCGATATTTGGAGCAGCATATCGCGATATTTGGAGCAGCATATCGTAGAAGAGCTCTTCCCAAATATTGCACCAACCCACAAGGCAAGGCACAAGTACTTTTCTTAGAATTTCCAAACAAACACATGGTTTATAATCCACAGTACATTTACTGAAGAGTAAATGGACAGGATGTACATACAGTACATTATACTATTTGTGAACACTTTGATTCAGAATAACAGACAAAAGTGTTATGGCACACATTTCTCCCCTTTTTGTATTCGGAGTGGCTGCAGATCCGACTTCTCTGGACCCCTCTTCCCGACAGCTAAAGGTCAGAAGCTTCTACGCATTGCAGGATTCTCTACTTTACGCATAGTCTCCACTCTGCTCGTTTAATAAAGTTAGATCAAAGCTGAATCAATGTCTGCAAAATCACGTAATGACAGTATTCTACATGCTGTATAATGATAGTACTCTACATAACAGAACTGAATATAATAGCATAGTATAACATTACTGTAAGTAAAAAAACATCACCTAATTTCTTATGAGATTTGTGTGAACCGTCGCATTTTTCTCTCATGTGGCCAAAACTCAAAAGTGTACGACACTAGCCAAAACATGTGTTTTGATTTAAACTAAACACAGGTATGCTACATTTGTACGTGAAGTAGAGGTAGAGAAACACTTGAGCAGAATGTAATTCAAATCTTCAGCTCTGGGGACAAGGGTTCCAGGGGGCAGGATGGGGCGGTTACCTGCGGATTTGCAACATCTGACTTTTTAATTTTGTATCTATTTATCCTTTATTTGACCGGGGGACCTCACGGGAGACCAAGGCCATGTTTACCAAGCGTCTCAGAGTAGTAGGACTACTTACAGTATCCAGGATCGGTTTTGTCTTTTAGATTATAATAAATGAATCCTAGATCAGGATACTATACAGTTGAAGTCGGAAGTTTACATACACCTCAGCCAAATACATTTAAACTCAGTTTTTCACAATTCCTGACATTTAATCCCAGTAAAAATTCCCTGTCTTAGGTCAGTTAGGATCACCTCTTTATTTTAGGAATGTGAATTGTCAGAATAATAGCAGAGAGAATTATTAATTTCAGCTTTTATTTCATTCATCACATTCCCAGTGGGTCAGAAGTTTACATACACTCAATTAGTATTTGGTAGCATTGCCTTTAAATTGTTTAACTTGGGTCAAACGTTTCTGGTAGCCTTCCACAAGCTTCCAACAATACGTTGGGTGAATTTTGGCCCACTCCTCTTGACAGAGCTGGTGTAACTGAGACAGGTTTGTAGGCCTCCTTGCTCGCACACGCTTTTTCAGTTCTGCCCACAAATTTTCTATAGGATTGAGGTCAGGGCTTTGTGATGGCCACTCCAATACCTTGACTTTGTTGTCCTTAAGCCATTTTGCCACAACTTTGGAAGTATGCTTGGGGTCATTGTCCATTTGGAAGACCCATTTGCGACCAAGCTTTAACTTCCTGACTGGTGTCTTGAGATGTTGCTTTAATATATCCACATAATTTTCCTTCCTCATGAGCCATCTGTTTTGTGAAGTGCACCAGTCCCTCCTGCAGCAAAGCACCCCCACAACATGATGCTGCCACCCCTGTGCTTCACGGTTGGGATGGTGTTCTTTGGCTTGCAAGCCTCCCCCTTTTTCCTCCAAACAAAACAGTGGTCATTATGGCCAAACAGTTCTATTTTTGTTTCATCAGACCAGAGGACATTTCTCCAAAATGTACATTATTTTTCCCCATGTACAGTTGCAAACTGTAGTCTGGCTTTTATATGGCGGTTTTGAAGCAGTGGCTTCTTCCTTGCTGAGTGGCCTTTCAGGTTATGTCGATATAGGACTCGATTTACTGTGGATATAGATACTTTGTACCTGTTTCCGCCATCATCTTCACAAGGTCCTTTGCTGTTGTTCTGGGATTGATTTGCTATTTTTGCACCAAAGTACGTTCATCTGTAGGAGACAGAACGCGTCTCCTTCCTGAGCGGTATGATGGCTGCATGGTCCCATGGTGTTTATACTTGTGTACTATTTTTTGTACAGACGAATTTGTACCTTCAGGCGTTTGGAAATTGCTCCCAAGGATGAACCAGACTTGTGAAGGTCTACAATTTTTTTTTGAGGTCTTGACAGATTTCTTTTGATTTTCCCATGATGTCAAGCAAAGAGGCACTGAGTTTGAAGGTAGGCCTTGAAATACATCCACAGGCACACCTCCAATTGACTCAAATTATGTCAATTAGCCTATCAGAATCTTCTAAAGCCATGACATCATTTTCTGGAATTTTCCAAGCTGTTTAAAGGCACAGTCAACTTAGTGTATGTAAACTTCTCACCCACTGGAATTGATACAGTGAATTTTGAGTGAAATAATCTGTAAACAATTGTTGGAAAAATTACTACATAACCGACTTGCCAAAGCTATAGTTTGTTTACAAGAAATTTGTGGAGTGGTTGAAAAACAAGTTTTAATGACTCCAACCTAAGTGTATGTAAACTTCCGACTTCAACTGTACCTATCCCAGATCAGCACTCCTACTCCGAGACGCTTGATAAATATGGGCCCAGGTTATCTCATCGGCTTTCTTCCTCTGTGTCCTAACAGGGTTTCCTGCAGGACCTGTTCCTCCAGCACAAAAAGACCATCTCCCCCAACAAACTGGAGGAGTACACCAACACCATGGTAACAACAAGCCCCAGCTCCTTTACTCTGTGCCTCCATCTGAGGACTCTTGAACTGTTGTCTCTCAAATGAGTATATGCTACCTTGTTCAATGGGCAATTAAATTTGGATGTTAAACTGATTTGTAATTTAAGTTTATTTTCTCTAAAAGGATGATTGGTAGAGCTATACACTGAGTGTACAAAACATTAGGAACATAGACTGACCAGGTGAATGCAGCTGAAAGCAATGATCCCTTATTGATGTCACCTGTTAAATCCACTTCAATCGGTGTAGAGAAAGGGGAGGAGACAGGTTAAAGAAGGATTTTTATGCCTTGAGACAATTTGAGACGTTGCGTATGTGTACCATTTAAAGGGTGAATGGGCATGACAAAATATTTAAGTGCCTTTGAACAGGGTATGGTAGTAGGTGCCAGGCACACCGGTTTGAGTGTGTCAAGAACTTCAACGCTGCTGGGTTTTTCCACACTCAACAGTTTCCTGCGTGTATCAAGAATGGTCCACCACACAAAGGCCATCTAGCCAACTTGACACAACTGTGTGAAGCAGTGGAATCAACATGGGCCAGCTTTGGACAGCCTTGTAGAGTCCATGCCCCAACGAATTGAGGCTGTTCTGTGGGCAAAAGGCGATGCAACTCAATATTAGGAAGGTGTTCCTAATATTTTGTTCACTCCGGGTATATTGTAATGCTACTATGCTAGTCAGTGTAGATAAGGAGTGCACTAAATGAGTTTTTTCTCATTGAAGCATGTCATTGGCTGTAATAATCTTGCCTATGAATCCCCTCAATAGTATTAGTAATTGGATGGTACTAGACTGTGATGGAAGGTGATCAGGTCTTTAAAGATATTCAGATAAAGTGATGTGATTTTCACTGTCTAACCATTGTCATTAATTGTGGACCATTAATTAATTACCTGAGACTGAGAGAAAGTTTGTGTGTGTGTGAGCACTTTTATATGTCAATGTCCTGTTGAGTTTGGTGTGTACAACATGGGAAATACACAGGAATCATTTGATTTAGATTATCTTCAGTACTGTTGTACAGTGTTACACATGACATGTCCCCAAGTAAAACGATCACCAAGTAAAATGCTGAGTATGTGTAAATGTACTTGGCGAAGAAAGGTGATTCTGATTCTAATGTGTATGTGCTTTGACAAAATGGCTAATGATTCTGATGCTTTATTCTGTTCATTTTCCCAACAGATGGAGATGTTTGACAAAAACAACGATGGCAGGCTGGATTTGAATGACCTAGCCAGGTACTAATTATCAAGCAATTGTATCCCCCACATTGCTAGGTGGCTCTTACTGTGTTTCTAATGGTTTGTGAGTCACGGAGCCCAACTGTTTTCCTTCTCCCAGAATCCTGGCTCTAAAAGAGAACTTCTTGCTGAAGTTTGACATGAATGTAAGTATAAAAATGTTTGATGAATTTCACTGATAACTTTCAGTCAGATAAGACGTTGTCAATTCACACTCCATCTTCAAATACTTACTGTAGTCCTCACTGGCTTGAATTAGAGGAACTAAATTGTGGGTGTTGTGGTACCACTCTGTTTCAGGCTTGCAGTCAAGAGGACCGGAAGAGGGACTTTGAGAAGATATTTGCTCACTATGATATTG
Source organism: Salvelinus alpinus (assembly GCF_045679555.1). NCBI lineage: Eukaryota > Metazoa > Chordata > Actinopteri > Salmoniformes > Salmonidae > Salvelinus > Salvelinus alpinus. The sequence continues at coordinate 11,237,611 of NC_092111.1, forward strand.
TAAGTCATTATACAGTACGTTTAGCCACAACATAATTGCCTTCAACTTCAATTGGAATTGTACGGTTTATTGTGATAAGCATATTTCATGAAATTACAATGCTTCTGATTGTTCTTGTTGTGATTTTACTGATGCTTCATTGGCCTTAATTATAAAATATAATGTCAGTATAAATGAGATAGAATCCAGCTGTGTATTCTAACGGTTTTCATTGGTGGAAGGAGAGGAGGACCAAAATGCAGCGTGGTACGTATCCATAATATCTTTTAATGATAATGAATACAAAATACAAATAAAGAACAAGAGAATCAAAATGAAAACCGAAACAGTCCCGAATGGTGCAAACACTGAAACGGAAAACAGGAAACAATCACCCACACCACACAATGAAAAAGGCTACCTAAATATGGCTCCCAATCAGAGACAACGATAAACAGCTGCCTCTTATTGGGAACCACACCAGGCCAAACACATAGAAAACAAACAACCTAGAAAAAAGAACATAGACTGCCCACCCCAACTCACGCCCTGACCAACCTAACACAAAGACATAAAAAATAAACTAAGGTCAGAACGTGACATGGATTGAAAGTGGATCAGTACAGGGGCATAGGCACGGGTGGGTCTGGGTGCCCACCCACTGGGCAGCCAAGCCCACCCACTCAGATTGAGCAACATTTTTAAAAAATCTAATATTTTTCCCTAAACATGCAAACACCATCAGATAGAATTCATATCAAGCAGTGCACTGGGTTAGTCAGATTTGATTTAAACATAACAGAATAGATTACCTTTAATGACATTCACGCTCACAGGAGGGGTTGCCAAAAATAACTAACTGAAAGCCACACCCCCAATAAGCCATGAATATTACTGCATTGAGGCATAATATGTCACTGTGCTTGTGTGGATACATGCACCATGGCACTGCCTGTTTCATTTGTTCATTTGGCAAACAAGACAGCTCATCTAGTGCCTTTTATCACAGTCAACACATGCTAGATTTCCTCTCAGCCTTTTTGCAAAATATGTAGAATAGCATGAGATGAGCTATAAAACTGCACATTTTCCTCTCTGCCCCATGGCAAAATGTGTATAATTGCAGGAAATTAGCTATACATTTCTGCAGGTCCACCCACCAACGAATTCCTGGCTACACCACTGGATCAGTACTAAGATGTATTCACCTTACTTAATGAAGTGGAGGTCCTGTTGCAGTGCCATGCTCCTCTGTGCTTTGTGATTGTGGATGTGTGATGTAGTACATTGTCCCATTTAAAAATCTGAATTCTAAGCAGAATTGATATGCTGTCCTCTTTATAATCTCCCAAGGCATACCAGGTGGTAGTTTTCATAGCTTTTTCTGAAGTCAGCCATTTCTTTTGTTAACAGAGTAAGACGGATGCTTTGGAGGGTCCAGAGGTGGACGGCTTTGTCGAAGACATGATGGAACTGGTCAAAGTAAAACATTTAAAACAAAAGTTTTGCTATACCCTATTCTACAAATGTAGTTATATTATATAAACGTATGTATTAACTAAGATATCTGACGCGGTTATATTGATTATGCATTATTGTAAGTTATGGTCTCTGAATTGAGGCGTTGGTTCAGATCCCACTTCTGACACCTTGTTACTTTATATTTATATGGATGAGGCAAAGAGAATTGAGTCAAGGTAACAGTAGGTCCAACTGTATTAGACTGTGAAGGGTTTGAACGGTGAACATGCTTTCTTTATACCCAACATAGCCTACCATTAGTGGAACGGACCTGGACAAGTTCCGCAAGCTGCTCCTGGGTCACTGTGACATGAACGGTGATGGAAAGATTCAGAAGAATGAACTGACCCTGTGCCTCGGCTTGAAATACTCCAGTTAATAGTACTCCAAAGGAAGAATGACAGACATTTTCATTACCCTAGTTAGCACCACAGGCTAACCGCTAACTCACTGATAGCACGCCGCAATGCCATAGCTCATACCTTTTGGACAACCCAAGAGCATTGCATGATGGTTGGTTGAAAGGAAGTTGTTGCATAGGGTAGACCCATTGGGGAATTTGTTTTGTGATCCTTCATTTTGTTTGACTGGATCTGTTTTGATGACAATTATGATTAGCTTTGAGAGTGTTTGTGTGTGTGTGTGTGTGTGTGTGGTCCATGCACATTGCATACGCCTATAACTTGCAGAAATGTAGTGGTGATGTAAGTCTTTTGGGACGGAAGTTGTATTGGGATATTTGTGGGATATATGTTGACTTTATTACCATGATGGCTGCATTTGCTTTCCAGAACTGTAATGTTTTTGATGTGCAAGAAAATATGATGAAAATAACTGTCATTATGGTTTGACATTTCACCTAGTTTAAATGGTATTGGTAGACAACATGTAATGCAATACAGTGTATGATATGAACCACAATCTCTGTGTCCCTGGACATCTCCATGTTTCTCCATTCTGTAAGAACAGTCTGCAATCATAAGCACATACAGCTCTGTTAATGAACAAACTATTTATATAACCATAACTCAATTAGTAGTACATGTCTGATGTATACCCATTGTATCAGAGCAGACAATGCTGTGAGCCTTGGGCACAAAGGAAATATTGACCCGCAGCCGTGATGATGCCCGGGCTTCCATTCTCCATGAGCTCAGTCCTTTCATGCAATAATGGATTTTCACAGAGTTTCATTGCTTTAATGCTTGGTAACCAGAGCATTTCAAAAGCACAACAGACAAAATGCTATGGAAACGGATTGAACAGCAAATCAAAGCACCCATGGAAGAGATATACAAAGCAAACACGTCGGTAGTAAGTAGACCAGTATGGCTTTAAAAGCTTTTCATGAGTTCATTGGGCACTGTGTTATTCTGTGAAACCATAGTACACTGTTATTTGTGTCTAGTTGTAGGCTGATGTCATTGCTAAAAGCCCCACCAGATGCCTGCATGATTATGGCAAGTGAAGTGTCTCTAACTTAACAGCTGCTCACCAGCAGGACCATTACAGAGGACTGCGGTCAAGAGAATAATTATTGTGCCACTTGCTGTGCCTTCCTTGAAACTTGCTGTGCCCTCTAAAATTCCCAACCACAGTATGTATTTTTTGCTCTTAATTCAGTAGGAATACATTAGTCATGGTACTCAACAATACATGTATTTTGTCTCTTCTCTTAAATCAGTGCTTGTCCTGAGTGAAGTTGAAGCTTTCGAAGCACTTAAAAGAAAAATGTCAACAAAGAGATACTTTCTCCTAAAATATATAAATCAATGTACATAGACTGCTATTTAACTAGTCAGTTACCTGGCCTTGCCATTGTTAGAGAAGAGGCCAGCAATTGAGAAAAAAAATCCAGTTCAGATATTTGAGATGTATTCATTCATTACATTTACATTACATTTAAGTCATTTAGCAGATGCTCTTATCCAGAGCGACTTACAAATTGGTGCATTCACCTTATGATATCCAGTGGAACAACCACTTTACAATAGTGCATCTAACTCTTTTAAGGGGGGGGGGGGGGGTTAGAAGGATTACTTTATCCTATCCTAGGTATTCCTTAAAGAGGTGGGGTTTCAGGTGTCTCCGGAAGGTGGTGATTGACTCCGCTGACCTGGCGTCGTGAGGGAGTTTGTTCCACCATTGGGGTGCCAGAGCAGCGAACAGTTTTGACTGGGCTGAGCGGGAACTGTACTTCCTCAGAGGTAGGGAGGCGAGCAGGCCAGAGGTGGATGAACGCAGTGCCCTTGTTTGGGTGTAGGGCCTGATCAGAGCCTGAAGGTACGGAGGTGCCGTTCCCCTCACAGCTCCGTAGGCAAGCACCATGGTCTTGTAGCGGATGCGAGCTTCAACTGGAAGCCAGTGGAGAGAGCGGAGGAGCGGGGTGACGTGAGAGAACTTGGGAAGGTTGAACACCAGACGGGCTGCGGCGTTCTGGATGAGTTGTAGGGGTTTAATGGCACAGGCAGGGAGCCCAGCCAACAGCGAGTTGCAGTAATCCAGACGGGAGATGACAAGTGCCTGGATTAGGACCTGCGCCGCTTCCTGTGTGAGGCAGGGTCGTACTCTACGAATGTTGTAGAGCATGAACCTACAGGAACGGGTCACCGCCTTGATGTTAGTTGAGAACGACAGGGTGTTGTCCAGGATCACGCCAAGGTTCTTAGCACTCTGGGAGGAGGACACAATGGAGTTGTCAACCGTGATGGCGAGATCATGGAACGGGCAGTCCTTCCCCGGGAGGAAGAGCAGCTCTGTCTTGCCGAGGTTCAGCTTGAGGTGGTGATCCGTCGTCCACACTGATATGTCTGCCAGACATGCAGAGATGCGATTCGCCACCTGGTTATCAGAAGGGGGATTACCTCCTGGTTAATCACATTGTGGTTATGCCCTGTTCTTAAGGTGACCCATAGCGGTTTGGCATGTGTGACCAAAGATTGAAACCTGAAAATATCATGTCACAACCCATTCCTTGGATGGATCTTCCACCACGTTGCTAGACAAGATTTTAATCGATTGTAATGGGTGGAATGTAATCAATGGAATGGAGCAAACACATACTGTACAACCAAAAGTTGTGTTCATAATTGTTTTTCCACACTAGAAAAATGAACACACAACTTTAATTTGCATGCGCTTGATACTGTTCTGTTCATTCCATTCCAGCCATTACAATGAGCCTGTCCTCCCCATTGCGCCCTTCAGCCTCAGTCAGTCCATTCTCGCTCCCCCGTTGTCATTACAGGTGATTTCCCCATACAGCCACCTGATTCCTGTTATTTCCTCCAGCCCAGCCGGCACTGAGGGTAATGACACTGTGTGCTCCCTCTCCTGGTGCCTCCCCTTCAGACTAAGCCATTCTCCAATGTATCGGAAGCTTGTGCCAACACAAATCAGCCATAGAGGAAATGAAGACAGCCTCTAATCAAGATGTCTGTATCAAGGGATGATGGGAGGATTATTGGCACGTATTTGGAGTTGAGAGGAAAGAGGGGGATGCCAAAAGAGGGTTGCTGGTTGCAGGCTCTGCAGCTGAGCCACAGAAGAAACAGAGTTGGTGGGGTCTGATGGCTAAATTAAAGACTATGTAATATTTGCTGATGGCCTATAGCCTGGAGCTAATAATGTGCCCTTAGGTTCTCTGGGGTTCATAATCAAACCGCCCCTTTTCACATGATTGTCGACCTCTTGCCAGGGTCCTGTTTATATGTGAAGATGCTCCAAAACTATTCAAACCTGTCCAATAAGAAGTGTTTCATGTAGAAAAACATTTTTGCTACAGTGTGCATTAATGAACAGAACCAGGTGTTGGGATACTGACTTTCAGAGGGTAGTCTGAGTGTACATTGATCACACATTTCCTGCTGTGAGATAAGTTGAGTTATCTGTCTGAGTCATACACTATAGTTATACACTAAGTGTACAAAACGTCTGCTCTTTCCATGACATAGATTGACCAGGTGAATCCAGGTGAAAGCTATGATCCCTTATTGATGTCACTTGTTAGATCCACTTCAATCAGTGTAGAGGAAAGGGAGGGGGCAGGTTAAAGAAGGATTTGTAAGCCTTGAAAGAATTGAGACATGGATTGTGTATGTGTGCCATTCAGAAGGTGAATGGGCAAGATACAAGATCTAAGTGCCTTTGAACAGGGTATGGTAGTAGGTGCCAGGCGCACCAGTTTGTGTCAAGAACTGCAATGCTGCTGAGCTTTTCATGCTCAACAGTCCCATGTGTATTAAGAATGGTCCACCACCCAAAGGAAATCCAGCCACTTGAAACAACTGTGGGAAGCATCAAATCAAATCAAATTGTATTGGTCACACTTACTTGTTCAGCAGATGTTATTGCGGGTGTAGCGAAATGCTTGTGCTTCTAATTCCGACAGTGCAGCAATATCTAACAAGTAATATCTAACAATTTCACAACAAATACCTAATACACACAAATCTAAGTAAAGGAATGGAATTAAGAATATAGAAATATATGGATGAGCAATGCCAGAGCGGCATAGACTAAGATACAGTAGATAGTGTAGAATACAGTGTATACATATTAAATGAGTAATGCAAGATATGTAAAGTGTAACAGTGTGACATTATTAAAGTGACTAGTGTTCAATTTATTAAAGTGGCCAATGATTTCAAGTCTGTGTATGTCGACAGCAGCCTCTCTGCTAGTAATGGTTATTTAACAGTCTGATGGCCTTGAGATAGAAGCTGTTTTTCAGTATCTCCGTCCCAGCTTTGATGCACCTTTACTGAACTCGCCTTCTGGATGATTGTGGGGTAAACAGGCAGTGGCTCGGGTGGTCGTTGTCCTTGATGGTCTTCCTGTGACATCAGGTGCTGTAGGTGTCCTGAAGGGCAGGTAGTTTGCCCCCGGTGATGCGTGTTGCAGACCTCACTACCCTCTGGAGAGCCCTGCGGTTGTGGGTGGTGCAGTTGCCGTACCAGGTGGTGATACAGCCCGACAGGATGCTCTCAATTGTGCATCTGTAAAAGTTTGTGAGGGTTTTAAGCCTTTAAGGTGACAAGTCACATTTATTCAGCTTCCTGAGGTTGAAGAGGTGCTGTTGTGCCTTCTTCTCCACACTGTCTGTGTGGGTGGACCATTTCAATTTGTCAGTGATATGTACGCCCGAGGAACTTAAAACTTCCCACCTTCTCCACTGCTGTCCCGTTGATGTGGATAGGGGGGTGCTCCCTCTGCTGTTTCCTGAAGTCCACGATCATCTCCTTCTTTTTGTTGACGTTGAGTGAGAGGTTATTTTCCTGACACCACACTCCGAGAGCCCTCACCTCCTCACTGTAGGCTGTCTCGTTGTTGTTGGTAATCAAGCCTACTACTGTTGTGTCGTCTGCAAACTTGATGATTGAGGTGGAGGCGTACATGGCCTCACAGTCATGGGGGAACAGGGAGTACAGGAGGGGGCTGAGCACGCACCCTTGTGGGGCCCCAATGTTAAGGATCAGCGAAGTGGAGATGTTGTTTCCTACTTTCACCACCTGGGGGCAGCCCGTCAGGAAGTCCAGGACCCAATTGCACAGGGCGGAGTTCTGTGAGCTATAGTCAATGAACAGCCTTCCTACATAGGTATTCCTCTTGTCCAGATGGGATAGGGCAGTGGGATGGCGATTGCATTGTCTGTGGACCTATTGGGGCCTTAAGCAAATTGAAGTGGGTCTAGGGTGACAGGTAAGGTGGAGGTGATATGATTCTTGACTAGTTTCTCAAAGCACTTCATGATGACAGAAGTGAGTGCTATGGGGCGATAGTCATTTAGTTCAGTTAACTTTGCATTCTTGGGTACAGGAACAATGGGTGGCCATCTTGAAGCATGTGGGGACAGCAGACTGGGATAGGGAGAGTCAACATGGGCCAGCATCCCTGTGGAACGCTTTCAACACCTTGTAGAGTCCATGCCCCGACAAATTGAGGCTGTTCTGATGTTTTTTACACTCAGTGTAGTACCTGAATGTACTAATAATATTTTTTTAAAGCTGGGAGTGAAAATATAATCAGATACAAAATGGAGTAAATAAATATTATCACACCTGGCTTGATGATATGAATCATGGGACATCCAGTAAGAAATTCAACGTGTTATTTTCTAGTCACAGAACTTGACTGTGAATATCAGAATATTCATCAGGCCTTGAGGCAAAGATGCAGTAAATAGCAGACTACTAGGTAGAGGGTGTGAGGTGTTCCACGAGTGTTAATTTTATTGAATTACATATTCCTGAGGGAATTGGCTATATACTTTTCTTATTCAATTGCATTTTCCAAATGTCTGATTTCTGATTTCTCAGCCGCAATGTGTTTTCATTGTCAATATTGCATGCCTGATGTGATTTATTGTGAGGAAAATAAAGTATCTCTTGCAGCCTATGCCATTTTTGCAGTCATGTGAGGACCTCTTGTGGTAGTCTGTAGTACAGTATAATTAGTACCTTCCCTCATTCATAACCAATTAGAACCACAATCCTAACTCTAAACTTAACCCTAGCTCCCACATCCCAGTTCAACCCTAACATCAACCACAACCCTACCCCTAGCCCTAGCTTCATGTCCACATCCCAGTTCAACCCTAACATCAACCACAACCCTACCCCTAGCCCTAGCTTCATGTCCACATCCCAGTTCAACCCTAACATCAACCACAACCCTACCCCTAGCCCTAGCTTCATGTCCACATCCCAGTTCAACCCTAACCCTCAACCACAACCCTAACCTTAACCTTAGCTTCATGTCCACATCCCAGTTCAACCCTAACCCTCAACCACAACCCTAACCTTAACCTTAGCTTCATGTCCACATCCCAGTTCAACCCTAACCCTCAACCACAACCCTAACCTTAACCTTAGCTTCATGTCCACATTCCGGTTCAACCCTAACCCTCAACCACAACCCTAACCTTAGCTTCATGTCCACATTCCGGTTCAACCCTAACCCTCAACCACAACCCTAACCTTAACCTTAGCTTCATGTCCACATTCCGGTTCAACCCTAACCCTCAACCACAACCCTAACCTTAACCTTAGCTTCATGTCCACATTCCGGTTCAACCCTAACCCTCAACCACAACCCTAACCTTAACCTTAGCTTCATGTCCACATTCCGGTTCAACCCTAACCCTCAACCACAACCCTAACCTTAACCTTAGCTTCATGTCCACATTCCGGTTCAACCCTAACCCTCAACCACAACCCTAACCTTAACCTTGGTTTATCCTACTATATTTTTGTTTATCCTACTTTATTCTACTTTGTATCCTACTTTTCTCTTTGGACCTGTAAGGTGCTAAAGCTCAGCTCTACCTGGCTCTCCCTTTGGCACTTGGTGTAAAAGGTCAACTCTGGGTAGCGCTGGGTAGCTCTGGGTAGTTCTGGGTAGCTCTGGGTAGCGCTGGGTAGTTCTGGGTAGCTCTGGGTAGCTCTGGCTCAGTTACATCAGTTCGGTGAAAACCTTTTTGGCGACTTAAGCTTATTTTTATTTTGTTATGGAAACATGGCACTCTCGGCTACTTAGCACACATGCACTCACTCAAGCACACACATACACTCATCCACCCATCTACTCAAACACATACACTCATCCATCCACTCATCCATCCATCCATCCATCCACCCACCCACCCACACACACACACACACACATACTGTATATACATTTACGCTACACACACATCACAACTCTACCAGACTCTTATTGTTATTGCTAAATAGAGCACAATTTAAACACGTGCCCCCCAATCCACCCTTCCCCAAAACAAGTGTCAATATTGGACAATAAATTGTGCCTTTTTGTATTGTACGTATGCTAAAATGTTTTTTCTATTCTATTGAGCCATTTACTTTATGTTCGTATTGTTGTTGTATTGTCGAGGATGATCCATTTCGTTGGACAATACTTTGGTGCGTGTGTAAGATGTGTACCCTCCACATACAGTACGACTAATTAAACTTGAAACTTGATGGCGATAGTGTCAGTAAAATAACCACTAGGTGGCCATAGCTGCATTGGTTACACAGTACAGTACATTTAAACATAAAAAGGATAGTGAAAACATTGCCCATCTTGGCTTACCACTGTAAGGGGTAATGAGGCCTGGTTTAGCTTTGTGTCAATTTACTATGATAAAGTATTATGGCTACAAAGGAGATGGAATTATATTTATTGCCATTTCCTAAAGATTGGAAAGCTGCCGCGGTCATCCCCCTCTTCAAAGGGGTTGACACTCTAGACCCAAACTGCTACAGACCTATATCCATCCTGCCCTGCCTTTCTAAAGTCTTCAAAAGGCAAGTTAACAAACAGATCACCGACCATTTCGAATCCCACCGTGCCTTCTCCGCTGTGCAATCCGGTTTCCTAGCTGGTCACGGGTGCACCTCAGCCACGCTCAAGGTACTAAACAATATCATAACCGCCATTGATAAGAGACAATACTGTGCAGCCGTCTTTATCGACCTGGCCAAGGCTTTCGACTCTGTCAATCACCGTATTCTTATTGGCAGACTCAACAGCCTTGGTTTCTCAAATGACTGCCTCGCCTGGTTCACCAACTACTTCTCAGATAGAGTTCAGTGTGTCGAATCGGAGGGCCTGTTGTCCGGACCTCTGGCAGTCTCTATGAGGGTACCACAGGGTTCAATTCTCGGGCCGAATCTTTTCTCTGTATATATCAACGATGTCGCTCTTGCTGCGAGTGATTCCTTGATCCACCTCTACACAGACGACACCATTCTGTATACCTCTGGCCCTTCCTTGGACACTGTGTTACAAAACCTCCAAACGAGCTTCAATGCCATACAACACTCCTTTCGTGGCCTCCAACTGCTCTTAAACGCTAGTAAAACTAAATGCATGCTCTTCAACCGATCGCTGCCCGCACCCGCCCGCCCGACTAGCATCACTACTCTGGATGGTTCTGACTTAGAATATGTGGACAACTACAAATGCCTAGGTGTCTGGCTAGACTGTAAACTCTCCTTCCAGACTCATATCAAGCATCTCCAATCCAAAATTAAATAAGGAATCGGCTTCTTATTTCGCAACAAAGCCTCCTTCACTCACGCTGCCAAACATACCCTCGTAAAGCTGACTATCCTACCGATCCTCGACTTTGGCGATGTCATTTACAAAATATCCTCCAACACTCTACTCAGCAAACTGGATGCAGTCTATCACAGTGCCATCCGTTTTGTCACCAAAGCCCCATATACCACCCACCATTGCGACCTGTATGCTCTCATCGGCTGGCCCTCGCTACATATTCATCGCCAGACCCACTGGCTCCAGGTCATCTATAAGTCTTTGCTAGGTAAAGCACCGCCTTATCTCAGCTCACTGGTCACCATAACAACACCCACCCGTAGCACGCGCTTCAGCAGGTATATCTCACTGGTTATTCCCAAAGCCAACACCTCCTTTGAACGGCCTTTCCTTCCAGTTCTCTGCTGCCAATGACTGGAACAAATTGCAAAAATCTCCCTCACTAACTTTAAGCATCAGCTGTCTGAGCAGCTTACCAATCGCTGCAGCTGTACACAGCCCAACTGTAAATAGCCCATCACCTACCTCATCCCCATATTGTTTTTATTTACTTTTTTGCTCTTTTGCACACCAGTATTTCTACTTGCACATCATTATCTGCACATCTATCACTCCAGTGTTAATTTGCTAAATTGTAATTGCTTCGCTACTATGGCCTATTTATTACCTTACCTCCTTACTCCATTTGCACACACTGTATATAGATTTTTCTATTGTGTTATTGACTGTACTTTTGTTTATCCCACGTGTAACTCGGTGTTGTTTGTGTCGCACTGCTTTGCTTTATCTTGGCCAGGTCGCAGTTGTAAATGAGAACTTGTTCTCAACTGGCCTACCTGGTTAAATAAAGGTGAAATAAATTGGGGGAAAAAACATACTTTCTCTCCCTGTCCCTAACCCAGTGTTTCCCAACCCTGGTCCTCGAGTACCCCCAACAGTACACAGTTTTGTTGTAGCCCTTGACAAACACACCTCATTCAACTCATTGAGGGCTTGATGATTATTTGACAAATTCAATCAGGTGTGCTTGTCCAGGGTTACAATAAAAAGGTGTACTGTTGGCGATACTCGAGGACCAGGGTTGGGAAACACTGCCCTCACATGTTCCTCTTGATCTGCTCATCATCTTCTACTTGTTATACTCCCTCTCCAATCTCACAATAATAACATGCATTAATACCATTGTTTCATAGGCTTCACATTACTTAGGTTACAGTATTACAAGTATAAGTGATCACATGTAGAAAAAAGGAGGAAGGGAAGCGCTGCTAAGTTACACAATAGTAGGTTTTGGTAAACAGAAGGGGCTCTTTGGTTAAAGGGGTAAATTGGTCATCAAAAAGAAAGGAAGACCAAGGCACTTCATATAATTAATTAAAATGCCTTTATTTGTATGGCATGTTCAATGTTTAAAAATTCCGATGCGTTTCGGCTGCATGGTCTTCGACGGGGAGTAAATAAGTGATCACATATTTCAAATGAGCCTACTAGTTTTACAAATTAGGCTGCTGACAATGGCTAGAGGTTTATGGCTCTGTTTGACAGAATACACATTGTTGTTGGACATGATGTAGGCCAGGGTTCCCCGCAAGTTTTCTGAGCAATTTATATATAAGACTGTTGGAAAAGCATTCCAGGGGAAGCTGGTTGAGAGAATGCCAAGAGTGTGCAAAGCTGTCATCAAGGCAAAGGGTGGCTACTTTGAAGAATCACTTAACACTTTTTTGGTTAGTACATGATTCCATATGTGTTATTTCATAGTTTTGATGTCTTCACTATTATTCTACAATGTAGAAAATAGTACAAATAAAGAAAAACCCTTGAATGAGTAGGTGTCTCCAAACTTTTGACTGGTACTGTATATATACAGTGCCTTGCAAAAGTATTCATCGAGCTTGGCGTTTTTCCTATTTTGTTGCATTACAACCTGAAATTTAAATAGATTTTTATTTGGATGTAATCTAATGGACATACACAAAACAGTTTAAATTGGTGAAGTGAAATGGAAAAAATAACTTGTTTCAAAGAATTGAACTGAAAAATTAAAAACGGAAAAGTGGTGTGTGCATATGTATTCACCCCCTTCGCTATGAAGCCACTAAATAAGATCTGGTGCAACCAATTACCTTCAGATGTCACATAATTAGTTAAATGAAGTCCACCTTTGTGCAATCTAAGTGTCACATGATCTGTCACATGATCTCAGTATATATACACCTGTTCTGAAAGACGCCAGAGTCTGCAACACCGCTAAGCAAGGGGCACCACTAAGCAAGTGGCACCATGAAGATCAAGGAGCTCTCCAAACAGGTCAGGGACAAAGTTGTGGAGAAGTACAGATCATGGTTGGGTTATAAAAAAAATATCAGAAACTTTGAACGTCCCACAGAGCACCATTAAATCCATTATTGCACCACAACAAACCTGCCAAGAGAGGGCCGCCCACCAAAATTCACGGACCAGGCAAGGAGGGCATTAATCAGAGAGGCAACAAAGGGACCAAAGAAAACTGTGAAGAAGCTGCAAACCTCCACAGCGGAGATTAGAGTATCTGTCCATATGTTGCGTTTATGCACTAAAGGAAGGTGAGGAGTCAAACGCAGGAGAGCAGAAATGTCAGTGTAGCGTATATATTTTAATCAGGGCAAGTCCAAAAACACGGTACAGTACCATATCCCCAAAAACAATGGGAACTAACAGTAATCCCGTAAGGTGCAAAAACACAACGCACCTTACTATAATAACCACACGCGAAATACACTGAGGAAAGCCTCCACAAGCAACAAGAAAAATAATCCCGCACAAACCTAAGTGGGAAAACGGGGGTAAATATACACACAGAAATTAAAGCAAATGAAAACCAGGTGTGAGTGAACCAAAGACAAAACAAACGGAAAAGGAAACATGGATCGGTGATGGCTAGTAGGCCGTCGACGCCGACCGCCGAGCACATGCCCGAACAGGGAGAGGAACCACCTTCGGTGGTAGTCGTGACAGTACCCCCCCCCCCCCCCCCTGACGCGCGGCTCCCGCAGCGCGCCGACGCCAGTCTCGAGGGCGACCCGGAGGACGAGGCGCAGGGCGATCCGGATGGAGGCGGTGAAACTCCCTCAGCAGAGATGGGTCTAATACGTCCTCCACCGGCACCCAGCATCTCTCCTCCGGGCCGTACCCCTCCCAATCCACGAGGTACTGAAGACCCACCACCCGACGCCTTGAGTCCAGTATGGACCGAACTGCATACGCCGGGGCCCTCTTGATGTCCAGGGGGGGGCGGAGGGACTCAGCTTCTTGAAGCGGACCAGCCACCACCGGCCTGAGGAGAGACACATGAAACGAGGGATTAATACGGTACTAAGGGGGGAGCTGATAACCTGTAACACACCTCGTTTTTTCTCCTCAGGACTTTAAATGGCCCCACAAACCGTGGACCCAGCTTCCGGCAGGGCAGGCGGAGGGGCAGGTTTCTGGTCAAGAGCCAGACCCGGTCCCCTGGTGCAAACACCGGGGCCTCACTGCGGTGACGATCAGCGCTTGCCTTCTGTCGCCCTTCAGCCCGTTTCAGGCACCCGTGGGCGGCCTCTCAGGTCTCCTTTGAGCGCCTCAACCATTCGTCCACCATAGAAGTTTCGGTCTGGCTCTGATGCCATGGTACCAAAACCGACTGATACCCCAACACACACTGGAAGGGCGATAAGTTAGTAGGGGAGTGGCGGAGTGAGTTCTGGGCCATCTCTGCCCATGAAATGAACGTCGCCCACTCCCCTGGCCGATCCTGGCAATAAGACCGCAGAAACCTACCCACATCCTGATTTACTCTCTCCACCTGCCCATTACTCTCGGGGTGAAAACCTGAGGTAAGGCTGACCGAGACCCCCAGGCGCTCCATGAACGCCTTCCAAACCCTGGACGTGAATTGGGGACCCCGATCAGAAACTATGTCCTCAGGCACCCCGTAGTGCCGGAAGACGTGTGTAAACAGGGCCTCCACAGTCTGTAGGGCCGCAGGGAGACCGGACAAAGGGAGGAGATGACAAGACTTAGAAAACCAATCCACAACGACCAGGATCGTGGTGTTGCCGTGTTACGGAGGAAGATCGGTCAGGAAGTCCACCGACAGGTGTGACCAAGGCCGCTGTGGAACGGGAAGGGGTTGTAATTTCCCTCGGGGCAGGTGCCTAGAAGCCTTGCACTGAGCGCACACCGAGCAGGAGGACACATAAACCCTCACGTCCTTGGCCAAAGTGGACCACCAGTACTTACCACTAAGACTTCGCACCGTCCTACCGATGCCCGGATGACCAGAGGAGGGTGACGTGTGAGCCCACCAGATCAATCTGTCACGAACATCGAACGGAACGTACACCCGTCCAGCTGGACACTGAGGTGGAGTAGCCTCTGAACGTCACGCCCGCTCGATGTCCGCATCCACCTCCCATACCACCGGTGCCACCAGATAAAAGGCCGGAAGTATGGGAGTGGGATCGATTGACCTCTCCTCTGTATCATACAGTCGTGACAGTGCGTCCGCCTTAGTGTTCTGGGAAACCGGTCTATATGACATCGTAAACCTAAACCGGGTGAAAAACATAGCCCATCTTGCCTGGCGAGGGTTCAGTCTCCTCGCCGCCCGGATGTACTCTAGATTACGGTGGTCAGTCCAGATGAGAAAAGGGTGTTTAGACCCCTCAAGTCCTGACGACAGCCAACAAATCCCGGTCCCCCACGTCATAGGTTCGCTCCGCCGGGCTGAGCTTCCTCGAAAAGAAAGCACAGGGGCGGAGCTTCGGTGGTGTACCCGAGCGCTGTGAGAGCACGGCTCCAATCCCAGCCTCGGACACGTCCACCTCCACTATGAATGCCAAAGAGGGATCCGGATGGGCCAGCACGGGAGCCGAGGTAAACAGAGCCTTCAGGTGACCAAAAGCTCTGTCCGCCTCAGCCGACCACCGCAGACGCACCGGTCCCCCCTTCAGCAGTGAGGTAATGGGAGCAGCCACCTGCCCAAAAACCCGGATAAACCTCCGGTAGTAGTTGGCAAACCCTAAAAATCGCTGCACTTCCTTTACCGTGGTGGGAGTTGGCCAATTACGCACGGCTGCAATGCGGTCACACTCCATCACCAACCCCAATGTGGAAATGCGATATCCTAGGAAGGAGACGGCCTGTTGGAAGAACAAGCATTTCTCAGCCTTGACGCACAGGTCATGCTCCAACAGTCACCCAAGTACTCTGCGCACCAGAGACACATGCGCAGCGCGTGTAGCGGAATATATCAGAATGTCATCGATATAAACCACCACACCCTGCCCGTGCAGGTCCCTGAGAATCTCGTCTACAAAGGATTGGAAGACTGCTGGAGCATTCTTCAACCAGTACGGCATGACGAGGTACTCAAAATGGCCTGATGTGGTACTAAACGCTGTCTTCCACTAATCTCCCTCCCGGATACGCACCAAGTTATACGTGCTCCTGAAATCCAGTTTTGTGAAGAAGCGTGCCCCATGAAATGACTCAATCGCCGTGGCGATGAGAGGTAGCGGGTAACTGTACCCCACTGTAATGAAATTTAGACCTCTATAGTCAATGCACGGGCGCAGACCTCCCTCCTTCTTCTTCACGAAAAAGAAACTCGAGGAGGCAGGTGACACGGAGGGCTGAATGTACCACTGCCCCAGAGATTCAGAGACATATATCTCCATAGCCACCGTCTCCTCCTGTGACAGGGGATATACGTGACTCCTGAGAAGTGCGGCGTCTACCAGGAGATTTATCGCACAATCCCCTTGTCGATGAGGTGGTAATTGAGTCGCCTTCTTTTTACAGAAGGCGATAGCCAAATCGGCATATTCTGAGGGAATGCGCACGGTGGAGACTTGGTCTGGACTCTCCACCGTTGTAGCACCATTGGAAACTCCTACACACCTGCCCGAGCACTCCTCTGACCACCCCTTCAGAGCCCTCTGTTGCCACGAAATCTTGGGGTTGTGACGGACCAACCAGGGTATCCCCAGCACCACAGGAAACGCAGGAGAATCAATAAGGAAGAGACTAATTCTCTCCCCATGACTCCCCTGCGTAACCATGTCCAGTGGAGCCGTGGCTTCCCTGATTAGCCCTGACCCTAATGGTCGGCTATCTAAAGAGTGCACTGGGAAGGGCTTATCAACCTGAACAAGGGGGATCCCTAGACTATAAGCAAACCACGGTCAATAAAATTCCCCACTGCGCCTGAATCTACTAGCGCCTTATGCTGGGAATGTGTGGCAAACTCAGGAAAATAAATCAACACATACATGTGAGCAACAGGGGACTCTGGGTGAGTCTGGTGCCTACTCACCTGGGTGCCCGAACAGTGCCCTGACTGTCGTCTCAACTCCCAGAAGAGCTCCTCCAGCACCGGTCAGCAGTGTGCCCTCTCCGACCTCATCTGGTGCAGGAAAGGGCTCCTCTTCCGGTCGCCCTCGCTGCAGCACCTCCGAGCTCCATGGGCGTCGGAGCAGAGGGGCTGTGGGATAAAACGGACAGAGCCCGATCCGGACATCCGCGGGTGGCCAGCAAGTTGTCCAGCCGAATGGAAATGTCCACCAGCTGGTCCAAAGTGAGGGTGGTATCTCTACAGGCTAGTTCCCTACAGACGTCCTCACGCAAACTACTCCTATAGTGATCGATCAAGGCCCTGTCGTTCCATCCCGCGCCGGCGGCCAAGGTCCGGAACTCCAGGGCGAAGTCCTGCGCGCTCCTTGTCTCCTGCCTGAGATGGAACAGACGTTCACCCGCCACTCGGCCCTCCGGTGGGTGGTCGAACACTGCCCGAAAGCGAAGGGTGAACTCTGGGTAGTGGTCCCTCGCCGAGTCTCCATCATTCCAGACCGCGTTGGCCCACTCCAGGGCTTTGCCTGAGAGGCAGGAAACGAGGGCGTTCACGCTCTCACGTCCCGAAGGAGCCGGGTGCACGGTTCCCAGGTAGAGCTCCAGCTGGAGAAAGAACCCCTGACACCCGGCAGCCGTCCCATCGTACTCCCTCAGGAGCGCGAGCCGAATGCCACTGGAGCCAGGTGACGAATGAGAGGGTTGTGGGGATGGTTGTAGTGTGGCTGGTTGAGGAAGGCCACCTCTCTCCCACCTGTCCATCGTCGCCATCACCTGATCCATTGCTGTTCCCAGACGCTGCAGTACGGCCGTATGTTGTTGGACGCGCTCCTCCATTGATGTCGGGAGAGCGTCTGCTCCTGCTGACTCCATCATGCGGGTGCGGGATTCTGTTGCGTTTACGCACTGAAGGAAGGTGAGGAGTCAAACGCAGGAGAGCAGAAATGTCAGTGTAGCGTATATATTTTAATCAGGGCAAGTCCAAAAACACGGTACAGTACAATCCCCCAAAACAATGGGAACTAACAGTACTCCCGTAAGGCGCAAAAACACAACGCACCTTACTATAATAACCACACGCGAAATACACTGAGGAAAGCCTCCACAAGCAACAAGAAAAATAATCCCGCACAAACCTAAGTGGGGAAACAGAGGTAAATATACACACAGAAATTAAAGTAAATGAAAACCAGGTGTGAGTGAACCAAAGACAAAACAAACGGAAAAGGAAACATGGATCGGTGATGGCTAGTAGGCCGGCGACGCCGACCGCCGAGCACCGCCCGAACAGGGAGAGGAACCACCTTCGGTGGAAGTCGTGACACCATAGGACCTCTTTAAGCCGTACACTCCACAGAGCTGGGCTTTACCGAAGAGTGGCCAGAAAAAAAAACATTGCTTAAAACTTGTTTGGGATAGGGGGCAGCATTTTCACGTTTGGATGAAAAGCGTGCCCAGAGTAAACTGCCTGCTACTCAGTCCCAGTTGCTAATATATGCATATTATTGGTAGATTTTGATAGAAAACACTCTGAAGTTTCTAAAACTGTTTGAATGATGTCTGTGAGTATAACAGAACTCATATGGCAGGCGAAAACCTGAGAAAAATCTAACCAGGAATTGGGAAATCTGAGGTTTGTAGTTTTTCAACTCTTGGCCTATCAAATACACAGTGCCTATGGGGTCATATTGCACTTCCTAAGGCTTCCACTAGATGTCAACAGTCTTTAGAACCTTGTTTGATGCTTCCACTGTGAGGTGCGGGCGAATGAGAGGGGATTGAGTAAGGTCTCTCCCAGAGTGCCACGAGCTGACCATGCACATTCATGTGAGAGTTAGCTTGAGTTCCATTGCATTTCTGAAGACAAAAGAATTCTCCGGTTGGAACATTATTGAATATTTATGTTAAAAACATCCTAAAGATTGATTCTATACTTCGTTTGACATGTTTCTACGGACTGTAACGGAACTTTTTGACTTTTCGTCTGCTCCTAGTGATCGCGTGTCATGAATTTGGAATACTGGGCTAAACGCGTTAACAAAAAGGAGGTGTTTGGACATAAATCATGAACTTTATCGAACAAATCAAACATTTATTTTGGAACTGGGATTCCTGGGAGTGCATTCTGATGAAGATCATCAAAGGTAAGTGAATATTTATAATGCTATTCTGACTTCTGTTGACTCCAAAACATGGCGGATATCTTTATGGCTTATTTGGGCTCTGAGCGCTGTACTCAGATTATAGCATGGTGTGTTTTTTCCGTAAAGTGTTTTTGAAATCTAACACAGCGGTTGCATTAAGGAGAAGTATATCTTTAATTCTGTGAATAACACTTGTATCTTTTATCGATGTTTATTATGAGTATTTCTGTAAATTGATGTGGCTCTGTGCAAATTCACAGGATGTTTTGGAGGCAAAGCCAAATGTAAACTCAGGTTTTTGGATATAAATATGAACTTGATCGAACAAAACCTACATGTATTGCGTAACGTTGTCCCGGGAGTGTCATCTGATGAAGAATATCAAAGGTTAGTGATTAATTGTATCTCTATTTCTGCTTTTTGTGACTCCTCTCTTTGGTTGGAAAATCGCTGTATGCTTTCTGTGACTAATTGCTGACCTAACATAATGATATGTTCTGCTTTCGCCGAAAAGCCTTTTTGAAATCGGACACTGTGGTTGGATTAACGAGAATGTTATCTTTAAAATGGTGTCTAATACTTATGTTTGAGAAATTTGAATTATGAGATTTATGTTGATTGAATTTGGCGCTCTGCAATTTAGCGGAACCCCGGTCCTAGACAGCCTTATTCTAAAATAACCAAACACGTTTGGTGTTCGCCAAAAGGCATGTGGGAGACTCCCCAAACATATGGAGAAGGTACTCTGGTCAGATGAGACTCTGGTCAGATGAGAAAAACCTGTTTGTCTTCCAGAGATTTGAAACTGGGACGGAGGTTCACCTTCCAGCAGGACAATGACCCTAAGCATACTGCTGAAGCAA
This sequence comes from Salvelinus alpinus, assembly GCF_045679555.1. Taxonomy (NCBI): domain Eukaryota; kingdom Metazoa; phylum Chordata; class Actinopteri; order Salmoniformes; family Salmonidae; genus Salvelinus; species Salvelinus alpinus. The sequence continues at coordinate 11,257,553 of NC_092111.1, forward strand.
CACTCGAATGGTTTAAGGGGAAACATTTAAATGTCTTGGAATGGCCTAGTCAAAGCCTCAATCCAATTGAGAATCTGTGGTATGACTTAAAGATTGTAGAACCCATCCAACTTGAAGGAGCTGGAGCAGTTTTGCCTTGAAGGTCTGTATGGAGGAGTGGGCCAAAATCCCTGCTGCAGTGTGTGCAAACCTGGTCAAGAACTACAGGAAACGTATGATCTCTGTAATTGCAAACAAAGGTTTCTGTACCAAATATTAAGTTCTGTTTTTCTTAAGTATCAAATACTTATGTCATGCAATAAAATGCTAATTAATTACTTAAAAATCATACAATGTGATTTTCTGGATTTTTGTTTTAGATTCCGTCTCTCACAGTGTACCTATGATAAAAATTACAGACCTCTACATGCTTTGTAAGTAGGAAAACCTGCAAAATCGGCAGTGTATCAAATACTTGTTCTCCCCACTGTAAGTATTTAGACCCTTTACTCAGCACTTTGTTGAAGTACCTTTGGCTGCGATTACAGCCTCGAGCCTTCTTGGGTATGACGTTACAAGCTTGGCACACCTGTATTTGGTGAGTTTCTCCCATTTTTCTCTGCAGATCCTCTCAAGCTCTGTCAGGTTGGATGGGCAGTGTCGCTACACAGCTATTTTCAGGTCTCTCCAGAGATGTTCGATCGGACACTCAAGGACATTCAGAGACTTGTCCCGAAGCCACTCCTGCGTTGTCTTGGCTGTGTGCTTAGGGTCGTTGTCCTGTTGGAAGGTGAACCTTCACCCCAGTCTGAGGTCCTGAGCACTCTGGAGCAGGTTTTCATCAAGGATGTACTTTGCTCCGTTTATCTTTCCCCTCAATCCTGACTAGTCTGCCAGTCCCTGCCTCTGAAAAACATCCCCACAGCATGATGCTGCCACCACCATGTTTCACAATAGGGATGGTGCCAGGTTTCCTCCAGATGTGACACTTGGTTTTCAGGTCAAAGAGTTCAATCTTGGTTTCGTCAGACCAGAGAATCTTGTTTCTCATGTCCTGAGAGTCCTTTAGGTGCTTTTTGGCAAACTCCAAGTGGGCTGTCATGTGCCTTTTACTGAGTGCTGCAGAGATGGTTGTCCTTCTGGAAGGTTCTCCAATCTCCACAGAGGAACGCTTGAGCTCTGTCAGAGTGACCATCGGGTTCTTGGTCACCTCCCTGACCAAGGCCCTTCTCCCCCGCTTGCTCAGTTTTGCCGGGCTGTCAGCTCTAGGAAGAGTCTTGGTGGTTCTAAACTTCTTCCATTTAAGAATGATGGAGGCCAATGTGTTCTTACGGACCTTCAATGCCGCACAATTTTTTTGCTACGCTTTCCGAGATCTGTGCCTCGACACAATTCTGTCTCTGAGCTCTATGGACAATTCCTTGGACCTCATGGCTTGGTTTTTACTCTGACATGCACTGTCAACTGTGGGACCTTATATAGACAGGTGTGAGTGCCTTTCTAATTCATGTTGTGCACCGGTGCCTCCCACTCCTTTTTCTATTCTGGTTAGAGACAGTTTGCGCTGTTCTGTGAAGGGAGTAATGCACAGCATTGTACGAGATCTTCAGTTTCTTGGCAATTTCTCTCATAGAATAGCTTTCCCACTCATAATATAGAGAGATATGTGATAGTATACAAATTTAAGCAAGATTTGTAATGATTATGTTTTAGTCAAATATTATATATGTTTGGGCTTCTTGCAGTCAATTTTCAGTCTATAAATGATATGAAATCTAAATATCGCATGACATCTAAGGATTAGGCCTACTGTATAAGATGTGATATAAAAAAAAGTTTCGTTTTTTCCAAACCCTTTGTAATTTATTATGATCCATGCACCGCGATGCATAGAAGTAGGCCTACAGTATCCTTGTACTAGCCTCAAAAGGAGGGGCGACGCGGACGCGCGCTCAAGGTTTGCATGCTGGCGCGCATGGGTAAAACACTTGCAGTTCGCATGTCAGCTGTGGCAAGAAACTTCATTAAACCTCGACTATGCCGTGATAGTACTCGAATTGTTTTCGTTTTTATCACACGTTTTTAGACAACTGGTATTTCCTATTTGTATTCTTCTTTCAGTATGGTCTTAAAAGCAAAAACATGGAATGTATATCTGTGTGGAAACTAACGTGGGGTTTAAATCTCACGGCTGTTTTGCTTTCCATCGTTCGGGTGTGCTACATACAGGATACTGCAGCAAGTCTTTGAAAGGATATTTGCCCTTAAAATATACTTTACTATTGAGTTTCTTTTTTCAGTCAGTTTTGGAGGACAGAATACACATTTTTACTACAGTTTTGGCAAGATAATACATTGCTGAAAATGGAGACTGTCATTGAAAGAGAATGCAGTGCACTCGGAGGACTTTTTCAAACAGTGATAGGCGACATGAAGGTAACACTTCGGGGACTCATGTATTCATTGTTTATCTTAATATTTATTTATTTTTCGTAGGGTATTATCTTCATTTTAATTTTCAAAAGAATAATACGTTTTTTTGATATGGCAGTACGTGCCCTCGTATGGTTATACCTAATCGATATGACATTGACTGTGATAGATAAAGGGCATGCAATTACATTTGATTTTGCAGAATACGATACAAATTCAAAGAGTGGCAAGCCGGCAAATTATTGTGTACAGCCTAGGCTACTAAATTGCGCTCACGGGGGGACTGCATTGAATCGAGACACGCACGGTGGGTGTGTTCTGATTCGTTGACAACAAACGGTTGCATATAAAAGGCTAAATGATCCAGGATATGGATTAGAAAAGAATGTTCTAAAACCACGTCAATCAAGTAGCAGTAAATGCATGTCCTGAAGGTTTCCCCTTGACTTTTGTCCTGAGGAGAGCAATAAAATGTGTCACTGTTGAGATGTGACACTCATTTAGGCTACGCATCTGTTTTATTTAGCTTTTCTCATAAACTCAACAGTTGGAAATGAAAGAAATGCTATTTTTGCACAATGTCATCTCAGAAGGAAGCATGACAATTTGTATTTTCTATGCTTAGCCTAATAAGCAGAGAGAAAAAAAATTATAGAAAAAATCATATTGTCGCACGCTCCAGTCTGCCTGAAAGTGTTGGCGCGCCTATTCTTACCTGTTCCCACCTGTTCCTCTGACAACTGAATGCAGTGAAATGGTGGCAGGCGAATTCAAAAGGGTGTGAACTGTGAAAGTTTGCCCTTTAGCTGTGGCTGAGTGCATTTTGGGGTTTGTGGTGGACCCCTCCCACCCCCCAATATTACAACCTACTGTATGTGTTGTGATAATTGCGTTGTTTGCTCTATAACCTGTTATTTCATATGCCTTGCGACCGTGATATATAGGTGTAAAGGGTCGAGACAATAAGAGGACACAGTGGAAGTATAAATTCAACCACACCTTTGTTTTATCACAAAACCAGATAACAACCTCTGTCCAGCGAAGTCCACAAAGCATATTGCATGTACAGTAACAGACAAGTTAATGTTTCCATTTCAACTTCATCAAATCACCTCTGCTTAGTCTAATACAGTGACAACTAAAAGATACCAAAAACTATTTAGGGCAATCAACGTAAGCTAAATATGTGGCTAGCCATGGTTCTGATTTGTGTGTGTGTGTGTGTGTGCGCGTGCTCCTGCAAGTAGAAAAACATGTTGACTCACCCTACTTGTAGAGAAACGCCAAAGCCATCCTCCTCTCTTGACGAAACAGTTTATCACTCTGTCATACAGTACACACTTATTTTTTGTTGTCCTAGGCTAACTAGCTAAAATGCTTACTCGCTAGCCTAGTTAACATTAGCCTTCTACATCTAGCTACATATTGAACTTCCATCCTCTCAGGCCAGGGGCACAACAATGTATGAATGATTGGATCAGAATTGCCTTTATAATCATTGGCCAGTATGGAGAATTAAGTAAAACCACAAGTCCAAATCTCTAGCCATGGCTAATGTAGGAAAGGGACAATTTTAGCCACCAGAGGACAACAACACAACGAGATGCAACAATTCAAGTTTTTCTGTTAAATCTGTTAAATTTGTCAAGGGGGGCCGATGCTCGCTGGCTTCCCTTGCCTTCAATGCTACGGGCGGCAACAATGTCATACTCGTTTTGACCAGACAGCGTCAGATAGAGGGCCTGCACATACGGAGGGGCGCTGTTTCGCTCGCTCAGGTGCTTTCTCCGGTGAAATACATTCAGCCATTTGCAAATTGAAGGAAAATGATGAAACACAGAGAGGCGAAAGATAAATCATTTTTTTATTGGTCAGTTGTTTTGGGAAGCCAGGCTTCCTTTGGCATCCATGAATACGTGCCACTGGTGGCGGATAAACATTTGATGTAGGAGAATAGAGATTGAGATTCCAAACAAATGAAAACCGTGATGTCCATGATCTGGTTTGAGAAACTTTTGCAAAGCCATGTGATCAACTCCGCATTAACTATAAATTGTTTCAGAGAAATAATGGGACAAACATTAGAGAAATGGGCAACTTTTGTAGATTCTGATGACGACAAATGCTTTCCAATGGTCTAACATTAGGCAGAAATATGTTCATTCATGATAGCCTTCTACAGCCATTTCAGGCATAGGTTTCACTGGACCTGTGTAATAAACCATTTTCGTAGGTGGAGGGCTTTTCCAAAGGGCACCAGGAATTACACTCTGGTCTGCTGGCGGATGTGTACATGTGTGGGTGGGGATTGTCTGTGTGTGCCTATATTTGCTCGCCAATGTTTGTGCTTAAATTGAATCAGCGTGCTGGTTGGTGTGCGTGTGTGTTAATACATCATTCATTTAGATACTGTTCACACATCCCTTATTGTCTAAGCAGACATATTACCTTTCATCTGTTTAACTGGAACCAATCCTACATGCCTTTTCTGAGCTCCAAGCATTCTTTAAACTGAGTATAAATACTGCAGTATGAATGACAAAAAAATCATGGAATTCAGTGATAATTGAATCATTTCAGAATTGGTTCTATAGAGGTTTACTTTTAGGTTTTATTTGTGAGTTGTGCTACTTCATGGATCTGTTTTCTGGATACATTAAGCCTAGTCCTGAAATAAAACCGGCTACTCAATGGAGAGTCTAGGACTAGGCCTAATACTGTTTGTGTCTGGGAAACCGGCCCATAATGCTTTATTCTCTATTACCCCTTCAAATGTATACGTGTTTGAGCACCATTACATTATTAATCTGTTGGCTTGAGGTTGAAGGTAATGCTATTGAGGGCATTGGATGTAGGCCTACTTTGGTTTATTAATAAAGTATTTATATTAAATCAGAGTGGATCATCACTCTGGCTAAAATAATCCTCTCACTGGGGGGTTGGGGTGAAATGACTAGATGAAGCATAGAACTGAAATGGATGGAAAAGATAACCAGATACAACGCAGAGCTCTAGGGTTTATGACCATAAATTGATGGATCCATGAGAAGTCTTGTTGAACATAGAGCCATGTTCTTCTTACCCATTTCATTTCTGAGATGAGCACCATGCGTTAGAGTTGCCTGAGTCAAAGCCTGATCTTTTTGTTTGCCTGACTCAATGCATTTTAAATGATCTGCATTTATTCAGTCACTGCATTGAATCTGAAATGCCGTTTGCGATGCTAAAATGATGATCTCTCAGTAGGAAATCAACGCATCGAAGCCATATAAGTGAGTGGCGTGGTGAATTCATGCAGTGCATACTTCATGTTATTCCTCGCCCAGCGACGTAAAGGATGGGTGCCAGGGAGATTGAAGTGCAGCGTCATTGCCTCGATCGTGTTGTCACGGTAACCAATGTGGAGGGCTAGTGCCGTGGATGAACAAAAGGATGCCTGAGTGAGGCACTGAGAGACGGCAGACTTCACATGTATTCCTCCTCTCAGGGGAGTGCGGCTAGGGCACTAATCAATCACTCAATACATATCACCTTGACAACGACAAGTCTGACAGTGTGCTATCTCGTTAACCCCACCGCCCCGTAGTGTGATTGTTCGGCCCCATTATCAACTCATGGCTGTGATCCATTGCTATCACAGTAAAAAGGCTTACGGTGTATATTTTCTACTGTGTTTTCTGTGTTCAAAACAATAGGGTTGTGGGTAGTTATTTGAATTGAGTAGTCTTTTCAGAGAGTGAATTGAAATGCAGATCTTGTATCTCAAATACACCATGTTCATGTGTTATCACATATTTACTCAAAGAGCGGAGGAAGTTGAGCTGGAATTGAATTGACTCACCTAAGTAGTTTAACCCCTGTCTGTATTCCTGTGCAGGTCTCTTCATCAGTCATGGACACACTTAAGCACTTTTACACACACACACACACACACACACACACACCACACACACCACACACCACACACCACACACACACACACACACTTCTAAGAAGACACTTGTGTTTGCCCACTCAGCGAGCATGTCACTCCCAGCTAGAGGCTGTTCCCTGTTGACTTCCACGGTCTCTTGCCTTCCAGCTGTGGTGTGGCCTTGTTAGCTTCACCCAGACTGCCCTGGTGACAGATGTTTACTGCATGGCCCCCAGACTATAGCTGGCTAGCTACCACTCTGGCCTTTCACCACCACAGCCCTGAACTTAGACGTTAGAGGCCTGGGAGGGGAGGACAAGGTGCTTCAATCAGAGGCCAACATGTCTTTAGACAGGCAGGCTAACCTACAGTCACCTGCTTCTAAGAGTAGTGTCAGTCCTATATGGTACATTTCAGGTCCCGTGTGGCTCAGTTGGTAAGAGCATGGCGCTTGCAACGCCAGGGTTGTGGGTCCGATTCCCACGGTGGACCAGTAAGAACATGTATGTGCTCTGGATAAGAGCGTCTGCTAAAAATGACTAAAGTGTAAAGTAAAAATGTTTAGGGCTGCAGGTAGCCTAGTGGTTAAGAGCACTGGGACAATAACTGAAAGGTTGCTGGTTTGAATCCATGAACCGACTGGGTGAAAAATCTGTCAATGTGTCTGAGCAAGGCACTTAACCGTAATTGCTCTGGATAAGAGTGTCTGCTAAATGACAAAAATATACATTTGCAATGTTCTTGCACCTCATACTGAATAAGCCTTCAAGGTATTAGCACTAACAACAAAGGCAACACTCAATCGATGGGATTCTTATGATGTTTGAAGCATATTTAAGCAATGAGGCCCAAGGGGGTGTGGTATATGGCCAATATACCACGGCTAAGGGCTCTTCTTAAGCGCAATGCATAATGCCTGGATACAGCCCGTAGCCGTATATTGGCCATATACCACAACACCCCCGAGGTGCCTTATTACTATTATAAACTGGTTACCAACGTAATTGGTATATGGTCTGATATACTACGGCTTTCAGCCAATCAGCATTCAGGGCTTGAACCACCCAGTTTATAATCTACTTTTTAGAACTCTTCGGTTTACTGTAGTTCAACTTCACTCAGGTTAGCCTACTTTCTCAACAGAGATACCGCAATGCAGTATTGGGACTTTGAATTGAACCCAATTTGATCCTAACTGTATCCATATTGCCTGTGGGCTATTGTTTTACATACACTGAAAGTGAGAGTGGGGTCTACAATCTCAGTATGGGTCTATGGATTTACTTTATTGATCTCTCCCATTGTTGCTCTTGTATATGTGAGATTTTTCAGACATGAGCTTGTGGACATGTTGCATTAGAAATGTTTTTGTGTGTACTCCTCGTCCTCACATGTTCCTCTTTTATGTCCTCAGAGCAGTTACCCGGTGTGGGATGACTTCATCAGCAAGGCCGGGAAGCTACAATCACAGCTCAGGTAAACAAACAAACAAAACAACACAACAAAGAAACACGGACTTACTGCACATCTCTACACACACACACACACACGCACACGCACACGCACACGCACACGCACACGCACACACACAGGCACACACACACAGGCACACTCCATTTACCCAACCTCATAGAAACAAAAACAAAAAATCCTTCTTCTTCAAATGTTCCTTGTTATCTGTCTAGAATTTCACACTCACCCTGCCCTGGTCTTGTCAGCGTGTTTCTGGATCACAGTTGCACACAGTCACAGCTGAAGGTCATGAGGGAAGGAAGAAAAAAAGGGAAAAACTTAATGAACCTTTCATCAACTGAGATTAACGATCAAATCATAAAGTCATTATCTCAGCGTGGTGGATCAGCGCAGCGCGCCAGAAGCTTTTATTTCAGGCCAAGGGTTACACTGGGTTAACCCGCTGAAAAACATCTTTACTTCCTTGTCCCGCTGAGGTTTGTGGAAGAAAAGGGTTCCTGAGAAATCCTGCCACTGATGTGACAGAAGCCAGCTGGAAATGTCCTCCTCCTAGCCTCTTGGCCTTTTGCTCATTCAACAAGTCTTCTTGCATCCATAGCTCTATAGTCTCACCCTTTACTCTCCGCAGGTAAAGCGAAACGTGCTAACATTACAAACAATACATGCATTTTTCTAGTTTTCTATTTTTCAGCTCTTTCTCACCACATGGTAAATGGTGTGTCTACAATAGCATGTGTGTGAAGCATTTTTTTTTTGCGTCTGTGTACAGCACTGTGCATGTACGTGCTTACGTGACACACACCTCTGTAATCTAGAACAGTAGCAGTGGCACGGTGCACCAACTACATGCTATAGGGAGTGAGTTCCGGAGTGCCAAAGGGCAGATAACCATAACCTCTGCAGTGCCAATTGTGTGCGACCTAGTCCGGGTGTTTTCCTAACACCATTTTAAAGGAGAATTTTGCTTTTTAAAATGGCATGTTATAGAAGGGTCCAGACCCTTTTATTTTAGCGATTCCTCATCCTCGTTGTGCAGCTCTGAAAAAAACATGAATTAATACTCCGAAAACAGCCAAGTAAGTCCTTTTAGAGCCCCCATACTGCACAACGAGGATGCGCGGAAGTGAATCGCTGGTTGGGGTAAGTGAAATTGATAAAAAAGTGTCTGGACCCTTCTACAACTTGCCATTTACATCCAAAATAAAAAAGTGTGTATAAAAAGGCCAAATTCTCCTTTTAAATAGCTCATCTGAATTTAGAGTAGACATGCCCACTCTTTAAGAAACCATGCTCTGCTTTAAATAACGAAGAATGCATGCATCCACTTAGCCTTGTGTTTTTCTGAGCTCAAATGAATAGTCGTTACTTCATTAAGAATGAGAGAAAAGCAACCCTTTGATTGCACATTGTACAACAGAGTACCATCATGCAGCATGTGGCTCAGTTGAATTTCCTAACCTGAAATGATTTATAACATCAAATTGGTGGATGATACCTTGCCTACCTACTGACTTCAATTTCAGCTCAGTTTCTTGTCAACAAAGGTCAGTCTCTACTTTATACAATTTCAGGGAGGGCTGGAACAGACAATTTAGTAATGGATTTGTTTCTCTGGCTGCATGGTAATCTTAAAATGCAGAAATGCAAGGGCGTAGAGGTAAAAATAAATAAAAAAAAGCCTCAACAATAATCCAGATTAAATCTACCGTGACCCCTTTATCCATAGTTTTGTACGCCATGCAGTGTGGTTGCTTATGGTTACCACCTAAGGGGGTTTGAAATTGTGTAAATACGGGGATGGTTGAAGGTTAACATTTTCATATAGTTAGATGGTGAATACTCATGAAAGGTAATGCAAAAAAATGGGAATCTAGTTGGATGGGGGGGGGGGGGGGGGCAATAGAGGTAGATGGAGGGACCCACCCCACCTATATAATTGTAGGGTAAACACTGACCCAACTTGACCAGACTACTAACTCTGTCCACCCCTTTCCCAACGCATATGGTGCTACTAGTGAAGTGATTCAAACCATGGTGAATATGGGTGTTGTATGGTTGTAGGCCTATGTTGTACATATGTTGTATTGTATGTTCTGCTGCCAATAATAATCAGAATGGTGACCAGCTGTGTCTTTCTCATCTCCCAGGACGACAGTTGTCGCGGTAGCCGCCTTCCTGGACGCCTTTCAGAAAGTGGCTGATCTGGCAACCGGCAGCAGAGGTAAGCAGATGTACCTCATAGTCGGGGGGCTGTGAAGTGTGTGTGTGTGGTTTGGAGGACGAATGGCAGTGGGGTATTGTGGGGGCTGGTCGTGATGCTAAGGACACATATTGACAGAGGAAATCACGTTTTCTCCTGGTTGCTGTTGCAGTCTTTCATGTTCTATACATGTATAAGACTTGTCTTAATCATTTAGAATGATTTACAAAGACCCACATCGTAATAATGTATGTGCCCCTCTTTAGACAGCTCTCTGCTTAACCTTTCATTTGGACTTCCAAGAGCCACTAATAGTCATGCTCACTCACCCTCCTGTTAACCTCTAACCTCTAACCTGCCTTTCTGGCAGACACTTGAGCACTGAGCTGTCCACCTCTTTGATGGATGCATGTACAGTATGTTCATGTCTTGGAAACTATGTTTCCTCATACCCACTATCCTAATACACTATGACAGTGTTTTTGTCAACAAACAGCAAAATTTCAACATAACTGGAGCTGCCTTGTCATTTCTGAAGGCATGACCTAACTGACGATGTGGGGAATATTTTTGCTATACACACTTTTATGTGGTAACAGTGAGTGTATTACATTTATGACAGCCTTACGAATGCTATATGAATGTTTTTCTGAAGGAGTAGTCTCCCTCACCCTCAACAATCGGAACTGTCAATCTAATGCGACGTCAAGCTTCCATCAGCAGGATTTGTGGTCCTAATGTTGTTGACAGAGTGGTTGTAAGATGCAGGAAGAGTGGGTTTGTGGTCAGGTCGGGTTGGTCTCTCTGCCCACTACAGAGCGCTGTCATGGCCACTGCCTGTCACGGTGACAGAGCGAGCCACGACCAGGCAGTCACTCTTCGCTTGGCTAATTTAAGGGTCAGTAGGACAGTGGAGCTTTTTCATTTAATGTGAGGGGTGTCACATCTTAAAGAACTGTCATGTTCCATCAAACACTTTTAAGTGTTTCAAGTGTTAACATGAGAATATGGTTCAAGAACACTGGCCACACCATCCTGGGCGGTTGAACCGTGGTTGTGGTCGCGTCTGTGACGGTGCAGCTTTGTTTTGTGGTGAGACTGAGCACCTCCGAGGGTTTACAGTTGAAGTTCACAGGGAGGGCATGTCCTGAATAGAATGGACTTCATTTGGAGACTTTTGTCACTTTAAGTGGTAAGGTGGGATACTCGGCAGTGGACAGAGTGAAGTGAGAATGGTGACCTCCTTTTCCTCTCCTCTCCTTCTTTTCTCCCTCCTTTCTAATATGTAGGCTACTACCCACAATGATTTCCAAGGTTTTATGACATAACAAAGGAAGCCCACAGGCCTTTAATATCAATATGTAAAATGTAAGCATTTTTTTTTTATCTCCCTTGGCTTTCATTATAAAACCCCTCTGATTCTTCAGTAATATGTTATCCATTCCAATCCAAATACATGTTTTTTCAATACATCAGTAATGACATATTGTAATGCCACATGTTTTTATTCAATCCTGTAATGGCTATTGAATCTGGCTGCCATAGATTCAGTGCAATCATTACGTAAGCTACATAACCCTATTTATACATTTCCGCATATTCATATCCTCTGCTGTAAATTATTGCAGCTAGACAATCAGACGCTCACAACTCAAAGGCCACAGTGAGAGGCCTTTCAACACAAAGGATGAAAGGTCAAAATTTGACAATACCTTTCAACTGTGTAGGTGTTTGGGAATATCAACCCAACACAGTGGAAATAGCCACCAGTGCTAAATAAAAGCATTTTCTTAATGCTGAGCACCTTAATCCAGTTTGTCTATGTCATAACTTTCAATACCAGTTTTAGAATAGGCTATTATATAATGTGGCCTAGGACAGCGATTCTCAACTGGTGGGTCGTGAGGTTTTGAATGGGTCACGGTTATCTGAGTAAAAAAACGACTTAAACCAGGTAGAAAGTGTGTTGAAATGTCAGTGTACTTACATTTTTAAATCATTTAATCTCTGAACAATATTTCTTCAATCACAGTATTTTCAATATAGAGTTTAGAAACGCTATTTTGGTTGATTTCTTTTGTTGGTCTCAAACCAGTGAGTTTAACTTTCTTCATCAACAATATGGGCAAAATGTTTTTATTGACAATGAAAGAGGTGGGAATGTTGTTCCCTTGTCATATAATTGCTACATTTTAATATCAGTATGGCATTAAAAATAGTTTTCCAGATTGTACTTTGGCGAGTATTGCGTCGCAACTGAGACAACCTGGTTCAATTTGGGTCCCGAGGCAAAACCAGTTGAGAACCACAGGCCGAGGAGAGGAGGTTGACGAATGAGATTGTCTGCCACAGTGTATGTATGTTTACAGATGTTTTTGTTGTACGATAGGACCGTATTTTCTCCATGTCAACATACATTGTCATATAGACATGAAAATGTCATTATGGGAGGTTCCGTAGTTAGCCACACTGCACCGTGATTAGCCATTGGCCGTTTTTGTGTGCTAGTCCCTAGACGGGGGAGATTGACTGAGTGTAGGGAGGCCCATTTTTCAATCTAAAGTGGAGTACACCTAAAATAGCAGTGCTTTGCCCTCCTTTCATTCTTCCCTTTCATTACTCGGTCTGGGTGTGGTGTGAGACAGCCCGTATGATGACCATGTAAGGTCAGGGCCCAACACAACGTCCAGTCACGGTTTTGTTTATGCAACCCACAAGGCCACTAATGTTTGTTTCTTTTGTGCCCTTTGTTTGTGCCTTGTGCGTCTTTTGTTCCAATGCGTGTTATGTACAGTATTATCCACTTACGCAGTCGCGCAGCCTTTTGAGGAACTATGAGGTTCCTAAAGGACAGGCCTACAATTGTCAGTGCACCTCCCAGATTGTTTGAACTAGCGACTAAGACAGCCACACTACTCCAGTCCACACCCCTATCCTTTACCTTTAATCCAGGATAAACAGTCCTTCGGGAGGCTACGCTAAACCCCCACCTCATTTTCATATTTATCTGCGTCTCAAAGAGGCCGTCGCGAACGGATGGCCATATGTGCTTGGCTCCTGTCCTGTCCTTCCACACAGCAGCTAGTCACAGCCAGACCGGTGCTCATGGCAACAAGTATGGAAATCAGGAGGGCTGGTCCCACCTCTGGAGCCATGCTGTAGGAGTCCTTAGCAGCTCAGCGGTGGGAGACGGCATAAGCAATAGACAATAGGAGTAGACCATTATGAAGAGCAGTGTGTGAAGACACCTGACATAGGACTTTGTTCATGTTGATGCACCCTTGTTCAGTGTGATGGGAGTTTGATTTCAATTTCCAATGGATATGAACACAGTACAGTCTCAATGAGGTTTGCTTGCGTTGGATCATGTGATCAACCCTTTGTGTTAATTAATGGCCATTTGGCGCTCAACTCTACGGCTAAATGCATCATAGAACTAGAAATTACAGAACAGTCATCACTGCCAAAAGCATGTGCTAAACACATGTTTGCTACACTCACATTGAAGTCTCAGTTTGTATGCGACAAGCATTCAACAGCTAAATCCGGCCTACTTCCTCTGACACAGCACCGTTAATGTCTTTATATGAAAACCAGGAGACGCAGTCATTCTGTCTGCTCTATTTCTACATCCAGCACCTATTTGCTATGTATTGTGTGGCTGTGGTTGCCATGGCGCCCCACTGCCAGGAAGGATTCCTTTCTTTAAGAGCTCGGGGTGTTGTGGCAGATGTCAGCAACCCTTCTGTGTTGCCTTTGAGAGAATTAGATCCTGCAGGTAAAAAGGGCTAGCCTGGTCCCAGATCTGTTTGTGCTGCCTTGCCAGCTCACTCACGTGACAATGAGTATAGCAGTTGTCAAGACAGCACAAATACAGTGGCGTAGTGGAGTTTCGCGGGGCCCCCCACAAGGTGCGAGCAAGGCCCCCCGTGGGGCAGAGAGAAAAATGTGCAGTATTATAGCTCATCTCATGCTTCAGTATTTTACACATTTTGCCATGAGGCTGAGAGGAAGTGTTGCTGTTTTAGAGCTTAGGGATTCTTGAAAGATGGGACAATCTAAACTTTTTTTCCCACAAATATTTGTCATACTTTTAACCCAAAAAGGTATATATATTTTGATAGACCAAAGTAGCAGCTATCAAACCATGTAAAGGAACAACCTTCTATTGATTTATTTTTCATAAAATGTAACTAACTGGATTTTTGTCAACTCCGTCAGTCACCATGAAAGGCATTTCATTTTTACAATTATTGTCCAACAAGTGTTTAAAGGCCTTGATTGTTTCATTCTAACATTAGATTATTCAAATAGGGTATACAAATCACCAAACGTCTTTTTGTTTTATTTTATAGCACTACTAAAAGCTCCAGGGCTAATTAGATTTAGAACATAAAACAACATTTATAAAGCAAACATTATCCATTAGGTCCAGCACAGCAAATTGTTTAAGCATATGTTGCAGATCTGTGATTATAATATTTTTTCAGAATACGAAAAAATATATATTGACTCCATCAGTGACGCAGTTGACAAGCTCTGACGGAGTTGACAACATATACTCATAACAGACATTTTTGCCTCTAAAAGTTAAATACAAACATCTGTAAAATATGGAAAATTATTAATTTGGAAATCCCCAATAAAAACAACCATTTTATCAGATCTTTCAGCACTCTGACGGAAATGATGTCAGACAAAAATCTGACGGAGTCGATGTTTTACGGAGTTGACAAACATTTTCTTTTTCATCTGTTGCTTTATGACTATAAAAAACGAATTAAATGTAACATATTTGAACCAAAATTCATATTCTATCAGGCAGAAGGAGTTGACAGTTTATGGTTGTGACCATGGTGATTCCAATATTGTTTGTTTAAATCTATCAAAAGTAGAGAATTTTACAGACCATTAGTGGTCTTGTTGCACTACATTTAATGAGGACATGAATAAGGGGTCCTTATGGTGTAGCTGTCCCTGCTCATTCCTGATTCATTTACGATTTTAGACAACTCTGATGCAGTTGACCAAATCTCCAAACACATCTTTTAGGAATCACAGTTTTGAGATACATATTCTTTAAAGTCACAAAGGGCTATTGCAAGAAACTACCATGAGATAATTGAGTTAATATCCATTATTGACCCATTTTTATATATATATATAGAGAGAGAGCTTTTTGGGGAGTTTGAAAATGAGCTCCTTTGCGCTGGACAAGGACATGTCCAGATATTGAGCCGACATTAATAATATTGAAAGTATTTAGAACATTTCCAAAACAAATCTTCTCCATTATAAAAGTCCTTTAAATGTAAATGTTATAATGTAACAAAATCCATTATTTTCCACTATAAAAACAATTGTCCCTGCCAGACAAGGAATGTCCCGACTTTCAAGAATCTTTGCTCGTGGGCCCCCGTCTCGCGGGGGCTGCAGGGGTGTGTGCTACGCCAGTGCACAAACAGATCCAGGACCAGGGTAAGAAATGGCCTCAATGTAGGTGACAGAGGTGAAAGGGTTTGAAGAATTACTAAGATATACTGTAAGGTCAAGCGGTACGGAGAAATGACTGTTGCATCAGGACTGGCATTAACGTCACATGCAGTGGTTCAGATTGGAGGGACTGGAGTTCCACCAATCTGACAACTGTTAAAAATGGTCATTGAAAAACAAGTCCGACTGAGAATATGAAAATTAGAAAAGGTGAATATCCACATATGCTAATTGATGATTGTAAGATGTACTACAACGTATATAAAACTTTACGTCAGATGATATGTAGTTATTATGTAGATCAATTGGTGGCCCACGGTTTCAAAACCCGGTCCACGAGCCGATTTGATGTGGCCGGCCAAGGCCTTTTCGTTTATGTCCCTTGGAGCACATGCAAGTGGGCAAATCACTAGAGGATGCACAGTGAGTGGTCCCCACACAGACAGAAGGACTGGCATGCCAGTCAGGGGGAAAAGCCTCAGTGCCATCAACTGTACAGATGGACTCCTTTGGCAGCTTCTGCTTTTATGATCTCATCTCTGCAAAAGGGAGAAATCAGATTTACTGCATTGCGCAAGACAGGGCATTTTTATCATTTCAAGGGATTTTCAGTGCTACTTTTCACACTAAAGGGGTAGATTTGTGGAATTGTTTTTGTTAAGTTCTTTTATATCAGTGCAAACTAGCAAATCACATTTTGTGGATGAATTCAATTTGTGGGTTTATTTTGCTGAATTCACTTTCCTTAGTAGCTAGCAGTGGTGGACAAATGATCCAATTTTCATACTTGTTTTAAAGTAAAGATACCATAATAGAAAATGACTCAAGTGAAAGTCACCCAGTAAAATCCCACTTGAGTTTTTTATTTCCGGATAGCCAGGGGCACACTCCAACACTCCAACACTCAAACATAATTTACAGATAGCCAGGGGCACACTCCAACACTCAAACATCATTTACAGATAGCCAGGGGCACACTCCAACACTCAGACATAATTTACAGATAGCCAGGGGCACACTCCAACACTCAGACATCATTAACAGATAGCCAGGGGCACAGTCCAACACTCAGACATCATTTACAGATAGCCAGGGGCACAGTCCAACACTCAGACATCATTTACAGATAGCCAGGGGCACACTCCAACACTCAGACATCATTTACAGATAGCCAGGGGCACACTCCAACACTCAGACATCATTTACAGATAGCCAGGGGCACACTCCAACACTCAGACATCATTAACAGATAGCCAGGGGCACAGTCCAACACTCAGACATAATTTACAGATAGCCAGGGGCACAGTCCAACACTCAGACATCATTTACAGATAGCCAGGGGCACACTCCAACACTCAGACATCATTTACCAATGAAGCATGTGTTTAGTGAGTCCTCCACATCAAAGGCAGTAGGGATGACCAGGGATGTTCTCCTGATAAGTGAATTAGACCATTGTCACGTCCTACTAAGCATTTAAAATGTAACAAGTACTTTTGGGTGTCACGTACATCATTTCCTTCAGGAATGTAGTGAAGCTGTAGTAAAAGTTGTCAAAAATATAAATAGTAAAGCGCAGATATCCCAACAAAAACGACTTAAGTAGTACTTTCAAGTATTTTTACTTAAGTACTTCACACCACTGATAGCTAGGCCTGTTAGACAGAGACTTGCCTGGTACTTTGGCCACTGTCCAATTTTAATAACAGTCAATGCCGACGAACCTAGCAGCACCCTCAAAGTAAACCTCTGCATAGTCTCCGCAGTCTCCTTTTTTAAACCCACGAGCTTTGCCTGAAACCTTTTTAGCTTTACGAAGCTCTACTCCCGTCCCGCCCACCACTCCCCCGTGGGTGAAATCTACAGCCAAGATGCTGTTTCTTCTGAATAATTCTGCGTGAGTTTTTTTTTTACCACGAGGTCATAACATGTTCAATTAGAGAAACCTCAGTAGATTATATTAGATAATTAAGTCATGGTTGAGGGATCAATCCTAGGCGTTGCACTCGGCCTACAAGTCCATTCTCCCTGCAGGTCACTGAAAAGTCTGTTTGTGGCGATGGTGTGGCCAGATCTCTTCCTGTTGCGTGCCTAAACATCCCTATAGTGTCATGGCTGGCTCGTTCCCCCCTGAACCCATGTCCAATAAGGTACTCTGGGAAATACGAGACCGCTATGTGTCTACTCTACTCTCAACTCGGTGGCTACGTTCCAACAATCTCACATATCCTCCTAACTTTGTCTCCTCTCCTTCAGCGCCGCTGTTCTGAAAGGACTTGTTCCAAACAGTCTCAAATATCCTCCTTCCGTCATCTCCTCTCCTTCAAACCTACTGGTCTGAAAGGACTTGCTAGGCGAAAGCATCAAGGCAAAATCATATTCCATGCATTCACATGTCGGAGGCCACAAAGGAAAGGAGATGAGGAAAGAAAGTTGAGTGTGTACCAATGTGTGTGTGGTCTGGCAGAGTAAATAAGTCAACGATCCCCACCTGTCCCTCTCCATATAGATTCTACTGGCATTAATTGAGAGTGTAATAGTATAATTACAAGCGGGCTGACATGGTATGCAGCATAGCAACAGCCGGCGGAGTCCCTGACGTCACTGTGCACTTGATCCACTGTCAGTATGTTTGCAGGAGAGGGAGCGTGCTCTGCCTCTCTAGATGCATACATGAAAAGCCTCCCGTAGATTCAGTGCTCTGCGTACGACGCAATTTACATGGTTGGCTGGGCTAGTAGAAGGAGGGGTGGTAGTGGAGATCTGAGACATAAAGGACAAGCCTTCTCAGACTGCCTGTGATGTGTGAAGTGGCCATCGGTAGCCTATAGGAAGTACCGGAGTGTTGACATAAACCCATAGCTTATGGCACCATAAGAACTGTAAGAGAGGGGTATAACACGCTCTGTCTTTCTCTCTCATCCGTCCATGCATTTAGTCAAATCCAGTTGTTATCATTCAATATCCTGAATTGTGACCCCCCCCCCCCCCCAAATATTTTGCTATCTAATTTCCTTGCAACCAGTGTGGGATTTTTGGTAGCGGGCGAAGCCCGCGCAACATATGTAACGAAACAGCGGCTGTAATTCTTTCTTTGTAACCAAGCCGATAGTGAAAATAGCTGAACACCTCAACTATTCAACGTTGCCCTTTCTCCTGTAGCGTGTATGACCATGTTCTCCCCCAGCTGACCGTACAGCCAGAGGACATGTTTGAATTATTGACTAAGATCACCCAGCAGGTGAGTCTGTTCTTTCATGTGCTTCACAACGCCCCCCCCCCCCCCCCCCCCTTTTTAATTAGTTATGAAGCCCTGCTCGTCTCCGCTCGTTAGCGTGAATCAAACAGCATAATTTACCGCCCGTGCGTCTGTTGATAACTACTTTATTGAGAGTAATTGTACTTACTATGACTGTGATATGTGGTTGTCTCACCTAGCTGTCTCTAAATGACTAAAATGTTAGTCTGTTATCGAGGACCAGTATTGCCCGGTACCTGTAGCCACAATGGAGTAGATGGTAGAAGTTGGTGATAGAACTGGTCCAGGGTCAGATATTATATTTAGGTTCATAATGTTTGAGGTTAAGGTTGGGGGTAGGGGAATCTGATCCTTTATCTGTGGTTATAGCTGTATGGGGAGCTCCGTATCATGGTAATGAAAGAGGGAAGTTCTCCCAGTGCAATAACAATACAAGCCCTTACAATCGCCATTGGCACCTGTCATGAAATATGCAGCACACATTATGAGATACTACTACTTGTTTAAACACGATTGTTCATTGTCTGAAGCATGTCGTCACACAAAGCGGTAGTCTACTGGTGGAGTCCTATCGTGAAACAGCCCACAGAGAGGTGAGATGCCAGAGGATCCTGAGGGAAAGCTTATTCGTCACCAGGGGAGCAGCACATTTTGTAAAGGTTGAACAGGTGTTCAATAATTCACAGGCATTTCATGCTGCAAGACTGACTCACAAAGACTCACAAAGCACAAGTGGTCTGATGTTGAATTTAGGTCAAAACAAAAGTTGATAGTAGGTCACTGATCTCTTGATTGACTCTCAGTTTCCCCAATCTTTTTGCTATAACATGTTTTCATTGAACGTGAAATGGATGCACTGCTATCCAATGAACATTGTGCTTGGGTGGCGTGTAAAAGAGAGAGGCTACCCTCGTCTACCTCAGAAACATTATGTTCTATTTCTAATTATATACATATATTTTATTCTTAATTTTTTTAAATGTAACCTTTATTTAACTAGGCAAGTCAGTGAAGAACAAATTCTTATTTACATTGACGGCCTATAATATGTGGGATTCGAATCCCACATTGGGACTGTTTACAGTAAACTCAGCACAGTGTTTGTGTTAACTCTCACGGTGTACCATTTCCTTGAAATGCACTGTTGTTCTCTCACATTAGCCTAAATGCACAATGTGCCTAGAACAATGCTTCATAGTATTTTAAAATGAGAATACATCAGGAATGGACACAGTTACTGTATGGGAGGGGGTAAGGTTGTCTGACTACCCTTTCTCAGTGCTTTGTTGCACACCACAGTACATAATAATTAAACCATTTACTGCTTTTGTGGTACTTGGCGCACAAACAGCACACACCTCGTCTGACACAATTTCCACCAACAGCACCACTCACACGTTGCTAACCTTCAGGCAGCTAGCTAGAGAGAGCATGACTCTAGTGGCCTGGGACTTTAATGCAGGGAAACTCAAATCCGTTTTACCTAATTTCTACCAGCATGTTAAATGTTCAACCAGAGGGAAAACCACTCTAGACCACCTTTACTCCACACACAGTGACATGTACAAAGCTCTCCCTCGACCTCCATTTGGCAAATCTGACCATAATTTTATCCTCCTAATTCCTGCTTAAAAGCAAAACCTAAAGCAGAAAGCACCAGTGACTCGGTCAATAAGAAAGTGGTCAGATGAAGCAGATGCTAAGCTACAGGACTGTTTTGCTAGCACAGACTGGAATATGTTCCAGGATTCTTTAGATGGCATTGAGGAGTACACCACATCAGTCACTGGCTTCATCAATAAGTGCATCGATGACATTGTCCCCACAGTGACCGTACGTACCACAACCAGAAGCCATAGATTACAGGCAACATCCGCACTGAGCTAAAGGGTAGAGCTGCCGCTTTCAAGGAGTGGGACTTTAACCCGGAAGCTTATAAGACATCCCGCTATTCCCTCCAACGAACCATCAAAAAAGCGAACACTAAGGTAACCTGCCTAAATGACTACAGACCTGTAGCACTCACGTCTGTAGCCATGAAGTGCTTTCAAAGGCTGATAATGGCTCACATCAACACTATTATCTCAGAAACCCTAGACCCACTCCAATTATCAGACCGCCCCAACAGATCCACAAATGATGCAGTCTCTATTGCACTCCACACAGCCTTTTCCCACCTGGACAAAATGAACAGCTATGTGAGAATGCTATTCATTGACTACAGCTCAGCGTTCAACACCATAGTGCCCTCAAAGCTCATCACTAAGCTAAGGACCCTGGGACTAAATACCTCCCTCTGCAACTGGATCTTGGACTTCCTGACAGGTCACCCCCAGGTGGTAAGGGTAGGTAACAACACATCCGCCACGCTGATCCTCAACACGGGGGCCCCTCAGGGGTGCGTGCTCAGTCCCCTCCTGTACTCCCTGTTCACTCATGACTGCATGGCCAGGCACAACTCCAATACCATCATTAAGTTTGCCGATGACACAACAGTGGTAGGCCTGATCATCATCAACGATGAGACAGCCTATAGGGAGGAGGTCAGAGACTTGGCTGTGTGGTGCCAGGACAACAACCTCTCCCTCAACGTGATCAAGACAAAGGAGATGATTGTGGACTACAAGAAAAGGAGGACCGAGCACGCCCCCATTCTCATCGACGGGGCTGCAGTGGAGCAGGTTGAGTGCTTCAAGTTCCTTGGTATCCACATCACCAAGAAATTATCATAGTCCAAACACACCAAGACCGTTGTGAAGAGGGCACGATAAAGACTAGGAGACTGAAAATATTTGGCATCGGTCCTCAGATCCTCAAAAGGTTCTACAGCTGCACCATTGAGAGCATCCTGACTGGTTGCATCACTGCCTGGTATGGCAACTGCTCGGCCTCCGACCGCAAGGCACTACAGAGGGTAGTTTGTGTGGCCCAGTACATCACTGGGGCCAAGCTTCCTGCCATCCAGAACCTCAATACCAGGCAGTGTCAGAGGAAGATCCTAAAAATTGGCAAAGACTCCAGCCACCCTAGTCATAGACTGTTCTCTCTGCTTCCACACGGCAAGCGGTACTGGAGTCCAGGTCCAAAAGGCTTCTTAACAGCTTCTTCCCCCAAGCCATAAGACTCCTGAACAGCTAATCAAAGGGTTACCCGGACCCCTCTTTTACGCTGCTTCTACTCTCTATTTTCTATGCATAGTCACTTTTTGATTCTATGGATACTGCAGATTGCCCTAAATCCAAGATTTACTAGATAGCTATACTAGATTCTATTGGCAGATCAAAGCCATAGGTTTGGCAGTGGAGGCCCAAACAGAGAGTGAAACGGTGCCCAAAGCCAGCTCTGTGTGGTTAACATTACGCAATGGTAATATGTATCACGGTGTAAACCTAGGCCTCCCAGACAGTTTTGTGTGTGTGTTAGTATTGTTGTGGAAAATTCGATCCAAAGACTAAGGCAGAGGATATTGAATGATATAATAGAAAAATATTTAGTAGAATTAGCTACAAGGGAGATCTATCTCTGATTTCACAGGGAAGAACAAAAATAATAAATGGTTACATGCCTTATACTGTATAGTGGGAGGTGATAGTACAATCATATTGTTTACACAAAAGTTCTTTCAATACAAGCAACAGGCCCAGAACACAATGTCCTTGTGTTAGGGTGCAGACATACTAGGAGTCTATGAAAGGCATAGTCCAACACAGAACATATCCCTTGAGAAGTTACAACAGCTCACCCCAAATTCTGCCACCACAGTATTATCCAAGTGCTTTCTCTGGGTACTGGGAATTCAGAAAATCAGTTTAACTTTTTTCTACAAATAAAATACAATTTTATTTTTCACATGCTTCGTAAACAACAGGTGTAGACTAACGTGGGAATTCTTGTTTTTCGGGCCCTTCGCAACAATGCAGTGAAAGAGAAAATAGAGAATGAATAGAAAATTAAAACGCGTAATAATAAATACACAATGAGAAACGATAGCTTGGCTAATATGTGATATTCCCACCTATACTCAATACAACACATGGAACTTTATTTTATTATTATTATTTTATAAATATTAAAACATACAATCTACTTGCAGTGACGCCACTCAACATCTACATCACATGCAGTCATCTAACAGACTCCATCCAGTGTGACCCACAGAAGTAACTTTGTATGCATTTAGTTTTCTTATTTGATGGGACTACACATAGGGAAAACGTGCTACGGTACAGTGCCTTCGGAAAGTATTCAGACCCCTTGACCTTTTCAACAAAAAATAAGGTTACAGCCTTATTCAAAAATGTATTAAATAGATGTTTTCCATCATCTACAAACAATACCTCATAATGACAAAGCAAAAACTTATTTTAGAAATGTTTGCTAATTTATTACAAATTAAAAAATAAAATATCACATTTACATAAGTATTCAGACCCTTTACTCAGTACTTTGTTGAAGCACCTTTGACAGCGATTACAGCCTCGAGTCTTCTTGGGTATGACGCTACAATCTTGGCACACCTGTATTTGGGGAGTTTCTCCCATTCTTTTCTGCAGATCCCCTCAAGCTCTGTCAGCTATTTTCAGGTCTCTGCAGAGATGTTCGATCGGGTTCAAGTACGGGCTCTGGCTTGGCCACTCAAGAACATTCAGAGACTTGACCCAATGCCACTCCTGCATTGTCTTGGCTGTGTGCTTATGGTCGTTGTCCTGTTGGAAGGTGAACCTTCGCCCCAGTCTGAGGTCCAGGATTTCTCTGTACTTTTCTGTGTTCATCTTTGCCTCAATCCTGACTAGTCTCCCAGTCCTTACAGCTGAAAAACATCCCCACAGCATGATGCTGCCACCACCATGTTTCACCGTAGGGATGGTGCCAGGTTTCCTCCAGATGTGACGCTTGGCATTCAGGCCAAAGAGTTCAATCTTGGTTTCTTCAGACCAGAGAATCTTGTTTCTCATGGTCTTCTCATGGTTCTTGGTCACCTCCCTGACCAAGGCCCTTCTCCCCCGATTGCTCAGTTTGGCCGGGTGGTCAGCTCTAGGAAGAGTCTTGGTGGTTCCAATCTTCTTACATTTAAGAATGATGTAGGCCACTGTCTTCTTGGGGACTTTCAATGTTGCAGAAATGTTTTGGTACCCTTCCCAAGATCTGTGCCTCAACACAATTCTGTCTCGAAGCTCTACGGACAATTCCTTCGACCTCATGGCTTGGTTTTTGCTCTGACATGCACTGTCAATTGTGTGACCTTACATAGACAGATGTGCCTTTCCAAATCATGTCCAGTCAATTGAATTTACCACAGGTGGACTCCAATCAAGTTGTAGAAACATCTCAAGGATGATCAATGGAAACAATTTCTAGTCTCATAGCAATGGGTCTGAATACGTTAAAAAAATATATATATATTTAAATGGTGTATTGCGTGTATATTGCTTAGGAAATTGTTTTATTTCATCCATTTTAGAATACGGCTATAATATAACAAAATGTGGAAAAAGTCAAGGGGTCTGAATACTTTCCGAACGCACTGTATATTGCTTTAGAAATGCTGCAGTAGGGTGAATTGGCTACAGAGTAGGAGAGTCACTGAGTTCCTTTGATCCTGGGAGTAGCCGTGCCTATCAGGGCGTACATGTTGCTCTTTGCTTCCCTGTCATGCTCTCAATGTTCCTAATTTCCAAGTTTTATCTGCTAATGTTTATGAAAGCGTTACAGAGCTTGGCCTCAACAGGCTTCAACCCCACAGACCACACACACTTTGGCTGTGGCCCAATTCTCTTAATAGACATAAAAGCACTGGGATACCAACACTGCTTGGCAGTTATGCCCCCCCCCCCCCTCTCTTTCTCTCTGTCTGGTCTGATATGATGAATTTTTGGCTGGTTTGCTTAGTAGGCGTTTTGCTTTCGTGGCTAGCCAGCCATCCAGAAGCCGGCCGGTCAGAAGTGTATTCCACTCCGGAAATTGGGTCTTGTTAAATCCATGCTACCCCGAGGGCACGATCACCCCTGATGCGCCAGCCTGATATTTCCATATCAGACACACATGTGGGCATAGACACACTCATGCACATGCTTGGAAACAGACATGCGGGGAGAGAGAGAGAGAGAGAATGACCTACACCCCCCCCCCCCCCCCCGCCCCCGCCCCCTCATTCTGGTTCTCTGTCTAATTTCAAAGCTCCAACAGAATTAATGAAACAGACAGGGAGATATCTGGCTGCACTAGAGGATGGAGGAGATCGAAGACAGTGGCACATTTTTCAATGGATCCTCTAATAGAGCTGTTTCCATTGGGGGATTTTCAGCGTGAAACGAGTTGGCTGGTGTCTTCATTGTGTCGGCGGCCCTTTTCATTTCTACCTCTCTGAGAATCACCTCAAGGTTTTTTCAATAAATTAAAGCTAATTAAAGGCGAGCAGCGTTCGGGAAGCGGACCTACTGGTACTGCCACCGCCTCACTCACGTTTCAAAGTGAACAAACACGCCAATTAACACCCCAAAATAAGCACGCCACGCACCAGCCCCTCGTGTGCCTCACCAAATAACTATGCTAATCACAGCTGATTACGAAGACAAGGTACAGTACAGTGGAGTTGTCTCGGTAGTAAAAAGAACAATTTACGTTTAAATGCTCTCCCTTCAAACCTCCATTACTCCATAATCTTCCAGACTGTAGCCTCCTTCTCCTTTATTTTCTCCCTTATTTCATCACGTCTCCGTTTTCTCATTCACAGCCCATTGACTTTTATCTGGCTATAGCTGAAAGTAGGCTTATCACCATAACGGTGTCCCTTCTGGTTCAGATTTGGCCTGGTAATATGGGAAGGCCATCAAACACTTGAGCAAGATGGGGATTAGGAGGAAACTTATTTTAGCCCCAGAGGCCTTTCAGCCGCGGCACGGGTCGGCTCGCAACTAGGACTAAACGGTGTCACGTCGTCGCGTATTAAGTCCGGTGAATAATCCCAGATCCAGATATGTGTGTCAAAGACGGAGGGATGAAAAGAAGAGAACTAGGCCTCTGTGGCAGGGTCTTGGAAGACGACAAATGGAGTGGGAAACTAATGAAGAGATTGAAGAGAGAGGAGTGTGTGTGTGTTGGATACTCTGGGGCTTATTCGTTTAGCATTCAGCTGCAATACACATACAGGAAACGGAGCCATGAGTGTAATGCCAATGGGTAGTAGTGACTGAGGCTGCCAGTGGAAAAGTGTTTTCCTGTCCTCACTGGGACTTTAGCTACAGATTACTGCTCTATTGAGGGAAATGATTTTGCTGTGAGACTAGTGACAAGAACTGGGTCATATTCATCAGGGCAAGCCTTAGCAAAACGTTTTGCAACAGAAAACAAAAATGAGTATTTCTTATTCAGGTAATTGCTCCCTGTTTCGGTCCGTTTTCTTCTATTTGGTGCGTAATGAATACGACCGTGGAGTGAAATAACATGATGGGAGGGATGAACTGGATCAATAAATGATGTTGTCTTCATTGGTTGACCCGCATCGTTATATACTGCAATTCGGAAAAGGTCAACAGAATCCTGTCAACCTGGACGTTATTTTAAACCACACCCTAACTGCTGTACTTAACATACAGATGGAATTTCATATTAGTCCCACAGTCTTCCAAACGGCATGCTTTGGTTTTCACAAGCCGTGCCCTCACAGTTTTGTCTTACGCTCACAGTTTTTGAGGCCTGTTCTGTCTCCCAGTCGTCTCATAGTCGTGAGCCATCCTCAAAAGCCCTTATGAGGAAATACCAAGAGGCTGGGACGTCTCTCAAACCCTACCCGTATTCTAGGGCTGTCTGTCTGCCTGCATTCCTATAGCCGTCCTGTCTACCACCCCTACTCTCAGCTGTCAGTAGTAATCCAGTCTCCATGCCCCCCCCCCCAGCCCCAGGCAGCTATAGGACCGCCAATGTACCTAATATAGAAGGGAGAGCCTTCTTCAATCTGATAGTCTGCACAGTTGCATAGACACCAAAACCTGGTTCAAATAGTCTACCATTTGTTTTATTGGGGCGTTGGATTGAGCCTGCGGGCAGGGTTTGCAATTTTTGAACTTTTGGGACTAAGTACTGTTGGTTCCCTTGTGCCAGGTGAGCTCAATCAAGCTCAGCTTAAGTATTTGATAGATTAGTTGTATTATTTGAACCCAGGTCTGATGTAGACCGGACTGCAGTCTGTCTTGTAGAGTCTGGCCCATCATACAAACACCACATGTCTATGGCATGAAGATTGACAGGGCTCTACAGGGCTATAAGCTGGGCTAATGGGGTGATAGGATGAGTGGGAGGGAAGGAGGTTAGGGGGTTCTCTGGGTCTTATTTAAGGAATCTTGATGGAATGTGAAGACTGTGCCCCCACCCTTGAAGCTATTTGGAATGTGTAGTTCATTAGTTTCCGCCCTCACTGTTTTGAGGAGGAACACCCTGGGTAAGGAATTTGAAAAAGGACTTAAGTTGACCTTGAGGGCTGTAAAGAACTGATGTAACACCCTGCAAAACTGTCGAAGTGATTTGATATCGACAGCTTTCAGATACTCCTGTCTCATGATTGGGCCTGCCCATCGTCCCTCAGCCAATCAGAGCTTCCTCAGCAGTAATTGTGACATGATCACAATGGGGTGTTTTTGTTGACTTCACAGGTTGTCACGACAGCGTAGTGGTGTCATTGGCAATTTTGCAGTAGAATTTGCTAAATTGAACCACATCCTTTTCCTCTAATGTGAACTTCTTTTGGAAAATTAGTTCTGTTTAGCTAAGAACTCAGAGCCTGTTTTTTTTTTGTTCTCTTTTTTTTGTCCTCAGACCTTGTGGGACTTTTCGCTATTTCAAGGAAGGCATCTGCTCATATTCCTTACTTTGTCATGCCCCAGTTAATAAAGTGAATGAAATGTCCGATTCCGAGGAGGAAGGGCTTAGTACCACAGTGCTCTATCCATTACCCTGGCTACAATAGGACTCATGACAATTGACACGATTAATTGACTCGATTAAAAAAAAAAAATAAACAAGTCAAAGCCCAGACACATACAATCTAAAAGAGTTAGCTTCGTGGTGGTGCACTGAATCCAACCGTTGCCACGCTGAACCATCCTCATCATGTCCACTGTATTCATGGGGTTTTTGGCTCTGTCTGGCCCCATCTCTCAGCCTCGGCCATGTCCTCGTCCTCATCTGCTCTAATTCCCCGTCCCGGTTCTCTCCCTCCACCACAGGCCCCTGTGGCGCCGTGGCTGGGATGGTGCTAGCACTAGCGTAGCGTCACACGCTAACACAGGCTAACACAGAGAGACAGGGACAGTTCTGCCTGCCTTCCCAGACTCCCGTCTCAGTAAAGGGTGATTCTAAAACACTGCTGTATCTAAACAGATATATAGGCAGTGTTATGTTTCACTATCATAAGAAAAGCTTGGTTGTTAGTAACTGAAATTTGGTGCTCAACAAGGAGATGGATTTAGTCTTCAGCTTCAGTTTCCCTCCAATAAGAGCCTTCCCACTTTTACACCCACTGACAGCCACAACAATCCATTCAAAACAAACCACAGACAAAACAAAGTCTACACGGCTGTTTCTCATCTACAATATGCTCTTGACTCTGCATGGGCCTCTTGACTCCCTGAGTGGGCCTCTGACTGCCAGTAGCAGTGTGGTGAGTCTTCATCCCTGCGTTCTGCGCTTGTTTGTGGTGCCCTGCCCTTGCCCATGCCACCCACACACACACACACACACACACACACACACACACACACACACACACACACACACACACACACACACACACACACACACACACACACACACACACACACACACACACACACACAGACACACACACACACACACACACACACACTCCACACCACAGCATCCCAGAGATATGCCACACATTCCTCATGCCCTGTCACATTGTGTGAGCAGTGGGAGATGGAAAGGACAGCTCCATCTCTGTTACCTACTCAGGGGAAGGCTGATGCACTGACATACAGAGACAAGTGGCTGAATGGGCTTTCAGAGTAACCTAAAGAAATACACCGCAGATACTGTAGAGCAACATTGGAAATAACTAGAAGAAGAATGTGCCTTAAAGCATCACTCCCTCTGATTGTCCCACGGATCTTGATAAAGTAGTCGGTGACATACTGCAATTTTATGGTAAGTAGTATGTAGACTAGCCTAATTATAAGTGCACTTCACCGTTTTCAACATCATATTCATTATCTCCAGCACCACACCAGTGTCGACATGTGAAAACGGCCATTTTCTAGATTCTGTTGTCAAAAATATAGGAAGGAACATACGCCAAAAACATACGTTGACAAGTCTAGCTACATTTTGCTGACTTGTCTAGACCAGACAGAATTATGGCGAGACACGTTGGTAAACACACTGGACTGTTAGCGCTGGTCTGGACAAAGAGGTGAATCGATCAGGCTGATTGTCATTAAAATGCCATCAACTCTGCTGTGGTCAATATGTGTGTGACAGCTGTAGCCTGTTTGGCCAGAGGGCGTTGGCCAGCCTGCAAAGTCAGTACAACATGGCAACACTAAACTGCAAAATGGCATCCTATTCCCTTTATAGTGCACTACTTCCACAGGGCTCTGGTCAAAAGTAGTGCACTATATAGGGAATAGGTTGCCATTTCACACAAACTTTTTTTTTCTCCCAGCTTCCATTGCTCTGTATATTTCTAGCACTCTGAGAGCCTATACTGTAGCTACTGTAGCTATGTAGGGCTCTGTCTGGTTTGTAATATATTACTTTATGTAGGTCTGTCTGGTTTGTAATATATTACTTTATGTAGGTCTCTGTCTGGTTTGTAATATATTACCATATGTAGGTCTCTTTCTGGTTTGTAGTATATTACTTTATGTAGGTCTCTTTCTGGTTTGTAGTATATTGCTTTATTTAGGTCTCTTTCTGGTTTGTAGTATATTGCTTTATGTAGGTCTCTTTCTGGTTTGTAATATATTGCTTTATGTAGGTCTCTTTCTGGTTTGTAATATATTGCTTTATGTAGGTCTCTTTCTGGTTTGTAATATATTGCTTTATGTAGGTCTCTTTCTGGTTTGTAATATATTGCTTTATGTAGGTCTCTTTCTGGTTTGTAATATATTGCTTTATGTAGGTCTCTTTCTGGTTTGTAATATATTGCTTTATGTAGGTCTCTTTCTGGTTTGTAATATATTGCTTTATGTAGGTATCTTTCTGGTTTGTAATATATTGCTTTATGTAGGTCTCTTTCAAATTAATCTGGGCCGACTGTTCCGCAACTAGATCAGACCCTTCCTTGTAGATATTTTACGAAAAAGCTCATAAAAAAGCTTTGCATTTTAAGCTTGTTGTTAGTGTCTGCCTATTAAGTTTATTAGCAGTCGGTGAATCATTTGTCATCTACAAATGATACATCAGCATAAACAGTTACCATTTGTCTTCAGTAGGAATAGGTTATGTCTATATGTTTCTATTGAAATGCTTGGTCATTCTACAAAGACCAGACTGACAGATAGAGATATCAGAGGCAGTCTTCCTCTTGCATCAAAGAGGTAACGAAGAAAGAAGAGGAGGGAAGAGGTAACTCACAGAAGGGGAGAGGGAAGGGGAGGGTGAGAGAGGGCGTGAGGAGAGGGTGAGAAAGAAGGGAGGTGTTGGTGCAATGCAGTGCTCACCATGCCACAGGGCCCCCATGTCACAGCTATTAATAAGGAGTGCTATTCCATACATCAGCTATTCAGGAGGGATCCTGGCAACCAGAGCCCCCGCGCCAACCAATCGGGTTATTTATAGATTTGGGGGTCAGGAGATTTTTTTGAGACTGGCATTGTAGGGGCGGGACTTCACATACTAGGAGTAGGAGACAGTGTGTATGTGCGTGTGTGGTGGGGGTGTGAGGAGATTGGTATGCGTGTGTGCCTGTGTGTGTGTGTAGAGCAGGAAGTATGTCCGGAATTTTCCAAACCTCTTCTGGATTTCAATTAGATGTAAACACACCACCACCAAAGTATTGTAGCATATAAACACTACTCTTTATGTAAGATAGTGAGCGAAGGACGGTGTAGAGAAAGATTTGAATTGTAACGACTGTGGCATAATATATTAGGGAGGAGCAGGAGATTTATTACAGACGGATGCCGTTCAGCAGAGGAAGTCAGATACATTGGTTCTGCATGTAGAGAAGGATGAGGAGGGAGAAAGAGAGATTGAGATTTATGTTGACTGCTGCTGTCTCCGTGGCAACCCTCGAGCATCATGGGGTGGAACATTGTATTTTCCCCCTCTCGTTGCTGTCGTTTGCAAGAGACCTGTCATATTGACAAGGAGCTGAGGCGCTTACATTAGAAAAAAACACATTTTTTCACTGCTGCTACAACAATGTAGAGATTTGAATGGCAGTGGAGCAAGTGCTAGGCTAGGATAGAACTATGTATTAATCCATCTGCAGCTAACTTCTGAGTTTGCCAGCGTAAGTGCCTATAAGAGAAAAACCTTACAGTTATAGATCTGACTGTCCAGTGGGTACTTGAAAATAAAGAGCCCCGTGTTACACACAGACATGGACGATACATAATAGGAGAGTGGTGAACAGAAATCCCCCTAACAAATGTTGAGCTAAAGGAGCACTTTACAGATGTAGGATCTTAATTTGAGCCAGTTTTCTACAGGAGGAAAATAATCCTGCAGCAACAGGAGAAGTGAATTATGATGTGGATTATAATCAATGGACATTTTTGTAGGGGTTGAGGCATTTTTGGTAAGGGAAAATCAAGTTTTGAAATTTCCAATTGGAAATGACAAACTTCAGAAGCCTTAAGAGTTCTCTTGCAACAGGCTGATCAAATTAAGATCCTACAGCTGTGCATAATACTGTAACACAATACCCCAACCGCCCTTTAAAATAATGTAACTCCCGGTTTCATTTTCAATAGCTTTACATGGCCAATCTCTGCAGATGGAAATATCGGTTAGAAATACCATACAATAACATATGGATATATCATACCACAGCACATTATTATATTTCTGTTAATGCAATAGTAGATGGATGACAGAGGGGTCATACAAACAGAGTGATGACAGCCAATACACAGAAACCTAGTGAATGATGGATGAGGAAGATATGAAAAGGAGCTGGGAACTTGAGAAGGGAGAATGTGAACCATGGCTGATGAGCTCCAGTTCATGGTTGGATGAATTGACCAGAATGGTCTTTTAATAATTCATCGACTTAACCCTAGCTATGGATATTGAAATACATCACGGTACTTCCTAGGAGATCAGTGACAGTGCGATGAAATGGATTTTGAGTATGAAATGGATTTGGTTTGAGAAACATCATCAGAGCTTGTACTGAATTGGGTAGAATACTGTAGAAAAACTCATTTGTTTTACAGTAATGACTAAATGCACAAGCTGTTTTCTGCAATCCCCACGGTTTGAAATGATGGTCATCAGCAGTGGTTGCAAGTGCAGCAGTACAATACAAAACCCAAATAGATTAGTTACAGTGGATCTGGCCATTCCATTGTCCACTTCGCCATTGAATCACACACCCACTTGTTATAATGGGATGTTTTTGAAGAACTTCCTCCTCCATAGAGCAGCCTGGGTCTTTACTGATGAGGCTTGAAGTCCGAGGAACAATAGCCCAGGAGGGAGTCTCTGTCTGGGGGAGAGAGTGGCCATCTGTCCCCTGGTGCCTGCATAGCTATTAGCTACTGCTAGTCTGCTACTGTTGAGTGCTAGTCAGTCAGCACAGGGGGGTCAGGAGGGGGTGTGGCTTTTTTACTGTCCCAGGGAAACCAGGGGGGCTTTGTGGAGGATGACATGACTTTTTCTTCTGGCGAGGAATTTTTCAACACTTCACACCCTCCTCTACTCCCTCCTTTTTTTCTGGAGAGGTGAGGTCATAGGCTTTCTTTGCTTTTCACTAGAAACCCTAACGGTCACACTTAAGTGATTACGGCTCTGTGTGTGTGTGTGTGTCAGTGAGTGATGGAATGAACAGTGTGCTACCTCTCCCCTAGCAAGCTCCTCCTGATAGTCCTAGACTGAGACAGACCAGGCCAAATGGAACAGGTGTGTTACAAGTAGTAGCATTTTGAGAAACCACGAAGTCAGCTAAGTGATGTGTGCTGACTGTCTTTTGACCCCTGTCAAAAGGACCTATCACTGCCTCTGTTGCTTCAGCCTTCCACTGTGGAACTAACTCTCCTGTTCGTGTACATATTTGGACACTGTATGAGTCATTGACGGCGTACTGTTATGTTGGCCTCCGCTGCTCAGGGATACAGCATCCAACTACTACTATACGTTATGAGATACTTATGTTTCACTTACAGTATTTTTCACAGTAGCACACTTACTGCTTATCAGTTTGTTGACGCTGTAACACAAAGCGGTTGAAAATGGAATCGGCTGTAAATTATCATATTATCAGTGACTAGGCTTGAAATTCATTTTGATATTCTAGTTTAATGTGAAACCACTTCTATGCATGCTCTGACTGTTTGTGATTTAGCTCGTGAACCCCTTCAATCATTTCAACAACCTTCAATCATTTGTACAGGGAATAACAAATCGTTATAAAACATTATGAGACGAGATCCCTCTTCAACAGACTCTGCCTGACAGCTTGTGTTGTTGGTCTGGTTTCAGGTGGCACCAGAGACATCGGTTCAGCCCTCACCAGGATGTGTATGAGGCACCGGAGCATCGAGGCCAAGCTCAGGCAGTTCTCCATGTGAGCCCCCGTCTCCTCCTCCTCTTCATTCTGCCTTTTCTCTCTCTTTTCCATCCTTCTGTCTGAATGGGCCCATTAGCTCATATTGTGGAGAGAGAGAAATAAGCAGAAATGAAGAGATGAAATTGCGTACAGTGTCTACACACCTAGAGGAATACACCAAAAAAGTAGCCTTGTAGCAATTTTTCTCTGCTACAGATCGTTATTCTCCGCTCTGTTTGACTTGAGTTGTAATCCCCACCCAAGGGTTTTCATCGACTGCCTGATTAACCCTCTGCAAGACCAGATGGAGGAGTGGAAGAGAGTGGCCAACACGCTGGACAAGGACCACGCCAAAGGTAGGGGCTACACACACACACACACACACACACACACACACACACACACACACACACACACACACACACACACACACACACACACACACACACACACACACACACACAACCTCCTACCACTACAACACACACACACACACACAACCTCCTACCACTACAACACACACACACACTTTCTCAAACCTCTCCATTTACAGTCTATACTCCTTCACCCCATTATTGCCTGCAGTGCTACAGTGTAATGGTTAGCTAGATATCTCCCTTTATAATCCATGTAGGTCAGAACACACCGTTTCCCCTTCAGCAGGTAAACCCTCAGAGGCTCTCCAGAGCGAGCAATCAAATCACAAAGATGCTAGTCGTTTATCACTAGAAAATAGATTCCTTTGTGTTTAAAGGCATTACTTTGCTTAGTTAACAGTACAATAGTGCTTTTATGTGCTTCAGCTCACCACCTCGAACCCAATCCCCCTCTCCGCTCAATAATCCCCAACCTAGGAGTTCAGTTCTCCCCCTTAGAGAAACAGGGTGCTCCCTCATTGCAGGGTTTGATTCCAGCCACCGCTTATCATAACGAAGTTACAGTAAGATGGAAAACGCGTCGCTCAGAACAAAGATCAATCAGATAGTATTCCTTTTTAAGAGTCGCCCACGTTTTGGGTGTGCTGCCGCACTTCAAAGCACTGACAATGGCAACGTGCGACACGTTGTGTCCACTGTGTTTCCCTTCCTTCCGCAGAGTACAAGAAAGCCCGTCAGGAGATCAAAAAGAAATCCTCCGACACTCTCAAGCTGCAGAAGAAGGCTAAGAAAGGTAGGGTGACTCTGAGGATGCCTGGTGTCGGGTTTGGACTGCTTACGACTGGAACTAGAACTTACGACTTTGACTTTTGAAGCTAAATCCGATTTTGGGGGGGTGGCGGAAGGACACTAAAGTGTTGATACTGAATTCTACCAAGACACATCTCATACTGTCCCAGGTGACTTGCCAAAGGGTCAAAATAGTAATGGGATGATAGGCAGCTGAGCCACATCATTTTGGGAAGTTATGTGTCTGGATTTAGGAGGGACTATATTGTGCAAATAACAGGATAGGATAGAATAGTACTCGAGTCACTAATCCTTGCTGCATCTTGGCAAATCCTTTGGATTTTATTACAGACCTTATATCTTTACGATTTTGGGCCAAAGTCTAATATACTGGGCAAGATGATAAGGATCTGTGACAATTCTGCAACCTGTAGCCATTCAAGAACAGGTCCCCTTCTCCTGGGTCTAAACTGACTGAGATTTCTCCTCTCTGCTCCAACAACTGCCATGTTGCATCCAATCACGCCCCTGTTCTTTCCAGCTGACGTGTTCGGTAAGTCGCTGCCCCCTCTAGCTCCCTTTGTGTCACGGTTCTCTGTTGACCTGTTGACCTCCGTTGACCTTTCCCACCTGTGTGTGGTCTCGTCCCTGTCCCCCCACCCCATGTACCCTGTCACATTGTCTACTGGTCTGTTTCATATTGTGCGGTCACATTCCTCACTCAAGGGTTAAAAATCTCCTGAATGCCCAAAATAGTTCATCTCCCTGCTTCTCTTACTCTGCTGGTCTCCCCTGAGGTCCCCTCCCCCACCCACTACCCTCACTGGGTCATGAGTTTGGTCTGCTTCCAAATATACCTCACTGACTCCCTTGGGATTTTGGCTGTGGCTTAATTTTGTATCATCAGGGGAGATCGGGACTGCGGCAAAGTCAATAAATAATTGTGGAGTTCATTATTTGTCTGGCTCCAATATACAGGTAAATGCCAAAATAAAGGAAACACCAACATAGTGTCTTAATAGGGCGTTGGCCCACCACAAGCTGCCCGAACAGCTTCAATGTGCCTTAGCATAGATTCTACAAATGTCTGGAACTCTCTGGAAATAATTGGCAACTGGGCATTTTTAAACATGACCCTAAGCATGATGGGATGTTAATTGCTTAATTAACTCAGGAACCACACCTGTGTGGAAGCACCTGCTTTCAATATACGTTGTATCCCTCATTTACGCAAGTGTTTGCTTTATTTTGGCAGGTACATGTAGATCTCTTCTGAAACCCAGTCACAGCCAACAATCATGGCCTCTTCTTTGACAGCTATGATATTATATAGATTTGTGAGAAGCTTGTCAAGAAAATCGCTTGTTGTTTAGAGTTATGTTTTGACCTGACTCCTGCACTGTCTCACCCTGACCGTATCCTGCCTGTTATGAAACCAAGTACAGCTTAGTTTGTATCTTGTATTGTGATATACGTGTTTACATAATTTGTAGAGTTTAGGTGTATATCATTCTTGTTTGTAGAGGTTTGGAATGTTGTAATATTCAATGTGAGAGAATGATTCAACATTATGAATGATATCCCTTTGCATACATTCACCAAACACAAAGAATTTGCAAGTACAACGAAAAACTAGACATTTGCCTTTTGAACCAGTCTGTTTGTCTGTTTTAGTAGCACAAAAGGCCTATTATGTTTATAAACAAGGCCATATTATCCTGACCGTCAAAAGAGTTTGATTTCCAGCTTCAATCTCACATGTAAGACAAAACAAACAGGACCGATAACTGACCCCTGAGGAACCTCAGATGTGGCCAGAGCTCTCTGGTTCAATAGTCTCCCTAGCCTGTTATATAGCACAGGGAAACTCCCCCAGTGCATTTCTATGAGTGAAATAGAGAGCAGCAACATGCCGAATGTGATCCTTCAGCACACAGTAAATACTGTGGGAAACCAAACGTTGCATTCTGTGTCCTGTGAAGGAATTCCTCTGCAGTGCTTTCCCTGGAAAATAAGAAGGGCCTCCATCTATCTAGCCTTAACCACATAACTAGTACTGGCTCTTCTAAGAAATGTAAAACTTTAATTGCATGTTTACGTCCTTAAAGCCTACAGAGGAGATTATTGAACCTTTCTCTACAAGTTCAGACTAGAGTGTTATCATTTTAGCACACAATGTCTTGATACTTAATCTACTTAGATTGTGTTCTTAATGCCCTTTCAGTGTAAGAGCTGTTTGAAAAGGCAGACCTAAAATTTCAGCCTGTTTGTGGGATGGAGTTTTGGCCTGCCTGGTGTCATCACCAGGTGGTCAATTAGTTAATAGACCAATAAGAAAGAGTTCCAAACAGGGTTGGAAATGAACACATGCTACCTGCCAAATGCGGGTAGATTTTTTTCATTGGCGAGTAAGAATGTCTATTTCACCAGCCATGTTGGCGGGTGGTCACACAAAGGATTTGGGATATATTTTTTTTAAAGGCCGCATGTAGAAGTTGTTCGAATTGACAAAAAAAGGCTACTAAAGTGTGACTTTGTCCTCGTGTTTCTTGGCCAGTTACATTGTTTTGTTCACAGGCTAGGTTAGATGCTGCAACTGTCTGATGCTAGGAAGGCGTCACAGTCAGAGATTTTTTCATCACAGACATGCAAGTGCCAAAGTTATCACGGTAAAGGCTTGTCCCTTAAAGGGGCAGTTGGACATTTTTGAATCACCTAATGATTGTGCTTGATTGAGCATGGATCAGTCCTAAAAACATTTATTCATGAACTTTTAGTAATTTCTTATAATTAAAACACTCAAATATGTAAATTGTTCTACTAGATTTGTTTGTGTTCTTTTACATTTCTAGTTACTGATGTAGTCCTTGTAAAAAAACTGTCCGCGTAGCCGTAGACCGTAGAGCCCTGAACAATAATAATGAATAAGCCATATCACTCAGCCTTTTGTGGCAGGGTTGGCACTCTGTTGATTCTTGATGTTCGGTTTTAGAGCTGTTTATCTGTTTTTACTATTGTATCTATACTGAACAAAAATATAGGTGTTGGTCCCATGTTGGATGACCTGAAATTAACGATCCCATAAATGTTCCATATGCACAAAAAGCTTATTTCTCTCAAATGTTACACACAAATTTGTTTACATCCCTGTTAGTGAGCATTTCTCATTTGCCAAGATAATCCATCCACCTGACAGGTGTGGCATATCAAGAGGCTGATTAAACACCATGATCATTACACAGGTGCACCTTGTGCTGGGAACAATAAAAGGCCACTCTAAAATGTGAAGTCTTGTCACACAACACAATGCCACAGACGTCTCCAGTTTTGAGGGAGCGTGCAATTGGCATGCTGACTGCAGGAAAGTCCACCAGAGAATTGAATGTTCATTTCTTCACTATAAGCAGCCTCCAATGTCATTTTAGAGAATTTGGTAGGATATCCAATTGGCCTCACAACCACAGACCACTTGTGATTACACCAGCCCAGCACCTCCACATCGGGCTTCTTCACCTGTGGGATCATCTGAACCAGCCACCCGGACAGCTAATGAAACTGTGGGTTTGCACAACCGAATAATTTCTGCACAAATGGTCAGAAACCGTCTCAGGGAGCTCATCTGTGTGCTCGTCGTCCTCACAAGGGCCTTGACCAGACTGCAGTTCGGCATCATAACCGATTTCAGTGGGCAAATGCTCACCTTGTTGTGTGACAAGAGACTGGCACGCTGGAGAAGTGTGCTCTTCATGGATGAATCCCAGTTTCAACCGGGCCGATGGCAGACGTGTGGGTTATGGCTTCGTGTGGGCGAAAGGTTTGCTGATGTCAATGTTGTGAACAGAGCTCCCCATGGTGGCAGTGGGGGTATGGTATGGGCAGGCATAAGCTACAGACTATGAACACATTTTATCAATGGCAATTTGAATGCACAGAGATACTGTGACGAACTCCTGAGGCCCATTGTCGTGCCATTCATCCACCACCATCACCTCATGTTTTAGCATGATAATGCACGACCCCATGACGCAAGAATCTGTACACAATTCCTTGAAACTGAAAATGTCCCAGTTCTTCCATGGCCTGCATACTCACCAGACGTCACCCATTGAGCATGTTTGGGATGCTCTGGATTGACATTGTACGACAGCGTATTCCAGTTCCCAACAATATTCAGCAATTTCGCACAGCCATTTAAGAGGTGTGGGACAACATTCCATAGGCTACAATCAACAGCCTGATCAACTCTATGCGTAGGAGATGTGTTGCGCTGCATGAGGAAAATAATGGTCACACCAGATACTGACTGGTTTTCTGATCCATTGAACTACCTTTTTTTAAAGGTATCTGTGACCAACAGATGCATATCTGTATTCCCAGTCATGTGAAATCCATAGATTAGGGCCTAATGAATTTATTTAAATTGACTGATTTCCTTATATTTACATTTACATTTACATTTAAGTCATTTAGCAGACGCTCTTATCCAGAGCGACTTACAAATTGGTGCATTCACCTTATGATATCCAGTGGAACAACCACTTTACAATAGTGCATCTAACTCTTTTAAGGAGGGGGGGGGGGTTAGAAGGATTACTTTATCCTATCCTAGGTATTCCTTAAAGAGGTGGGGTTTCAGGTGTCTCCGGAAGGTGGTGATTGACTCCGCTGACCTGGTGTCGGAGTTACAGAGTGAACTGTAACTCTGTACAATCTTTGAAATTGTTGCATTTTATATTTTTGTTCAGTGTAAATTATTTATTTGAACATATATTGGTTTGAAGACGCAGGTCACACAAATTCAATTAAGCAATATACCCCATTAATTCTTACTAGTAATACATAATTTTGGGGGGGAAAAACAGAAATCATGCTCGTCTGTTTATATGTATATTTTTTGGTGTAATTATGGCAACAACAAAAAAATTGAGCTGGTAAAAAATCTGAAGGCTGGTAGATTTTTTTATTTACCTGCCACGGTAGCTAGTGGGAAAAAAAGTTGATTTCCCACCCTGGTTCCAAACCTCTGTGCCAATAATAGCTAGTTTTCAGTTTTCCTCATTCAGACCACTCTGACAGTCCTAGCAAAATTCTTGCTTGAGAAATTGATCTTTGCTAAGAAGCTATTTTTGTTTGTTTTCAATTAAAATGGTCAAAAACAATCACAGTAAGTTACTTAATTGTTACCCACAAATAATTAGATATTGAGATAAAAATGGCTGCATTGGACGTTTAAATAAAAAGTGACACTTTTATATTAAAACACGGCTAGATTTTTGAATGTCAGTAAAACCAAAGACACTGATTTGATACGATTAAGTGGTTGAATTTGAGAGGGTAAAATGTCCAAATCAGAACAATGCTCCATTTTGTGAAGTGCGATTACATAAATGCACTCCATCTCCTAAGGCGATGGTTCTTCAGTATGTTCCCAAATCCTAAGTTTGTCTAATACTGTGAGGGTGTGACCCTGATGTGAACACCAACTGGTTCCACAACATGATTTGATTGGTGCTTGAGATAGCACTCTGAGGATTGTACTAATAGATATACATTGTCTATGATTACACTGACCATTAGTGATCAAAAGATTAAGCGTGAAGTAGTGCAAGGGATTGATGGTTATATCTATATAACCATATATCTAATGGTGATGATGACGACTGGAAACCACAACAATTCAATTAAAACATACCTTTAAGAGACATTGGTGTCTTTTCGTGCTGTTTTCACCTCAGCCGTACGTCACACGGTCACAGTCCCTTTGTCTGGTTTGAGACCGGACATAGATTATGTTGCTGTGTACTCAGAATGACCTTGTCCCCCTAAACCCTAAGTTAGGATAAAACTAACAGAGATGGTTGTTGTGTGTGCCGCAGGCCGGGGGGACATCCAGCCCCAGCTGGACAATGCCATGCAGGACATCAGTGATAAGTACCTGCTTCTGGAGGAGACAGAGAAGCAGGCGGTCAGGAAGGCCCTGGTGGAGGAGAGGAGCCGCTTCTGCACCTTAGTCTCCATGCTGAGGCCTGTCGTGGTGAGTCCCCACCAACAGTCTGTGTAGTCAAACACACATCATTTGTTAGGGGGTTCTGGGCTGAAGAAAGCATGTAGAAATGAAGTAGGACCCCGCATACACAATTGCTCCAACACATTATAACCAATCATGTTGTTCCAACAAATGAGTTCCAACCAACAGCGTCTTTTGTTATGAACGTTAATATACAGTGCACTCTGTGCGTCCAAACAACCATCTCATCCTTTTAAAGTGAACTATTTTGCTATTTTTAATGAAGGTGTATGTGACTCAAATGTTGCATTTGTTAGTAAATGTTTATTCTGGAAGTATACACAATCTGCGGTAGTCCACGCTGGTCAGTTTACTTTAGTTTTTGCTTCTCCTATGCACCTGTGAACGTGATTAATGTAATCTATTCTAAGTTTTTCTATTGCCATTGAATCTTGCTCTCCAAAGAGATTTGGAAAATCCCAGTAGAGAGGGATGACCTGCTTCAATTCACAGTCTAAAAGTAGAAGTTTTGAGTTAATGGAGAACAAGATCTAATTTGAAATGTATACCACATTCATAAGCTAGCACAATCCTACACCAGGGCTCTCCAACCCTGTTCCTGGAGAGCTACCATCCTGTAGGTTTTCACTCCAACCCTAATCTTGCACACCTGATTCTAATAATTAGCTGGTTGATAAGCTGAACCAGGTTAGTTACAACTGGGGTTGGAGCGAAAACATACAGGAAGGTAAGCTCTCCGGGAACAGGGTTGGACATCCCTGCCTCACACCAACCCGCCATTCTTGTTCATCAGGAAGAGGAGATGTCCATGTTGGGGGAGATCACTCACCTGCAGACCCTCACTGACGACCTGAAGGCTCTGACCATGGACCCCCACAAGCTGCCCCCTGCCAGCGAGCAGGTCAGTGATTTGGTCCGCACTCTCAGGACAGGGCTTAAATAGTCCTCTTTTTGCATGTTACACTCATGTCCTGGATAAACGGTTAGTGTCTCTGTTACTGATTCACATGATTGGAGGTACAATGGTAAAGAAACCCATTTCCCTCTAGAAATAGGGCTGCCAATAGCTTTTTTACAAGATTCTTTGTTCATAACTTCCCTTGTTCTGATGTTCTTCCTCCAAGGTCATTCTGGACCTGAAGGGATCTGAGAGCAGCTGGTCCTACCAGACCCCTCCTTCCTCCCCCAGCACCACAGCATCCAGGAAGTCCAGCATGTGCAGGTTAGTGAGCATGCCCACAAATCACCACTACTACACCACTACACCCAAACCTCTCAGCTGGTTGAGAACATAGTATGGACTGGGAGTGACGCATCAGCCTAGCATTCAGTCCTCCTACTCCATCTTGTGGATTGGAGGTGGTAATGTAGCTTTGACATTCTTGCCATAATCTGAATGTTTACAAATGTGAGGCCGCAGAACGCCTCCGTAATGAATGAGTTAACTGTCTCAATAATTTCTGTGAAGTGTGAGGCGTTAGGGCCAAAGAAACCATCATATTTGTGTTCCAGGCGAGCTTGTTAGCAACCTCTGCTTGTGGCTGGCGCTGTAACTTGTTCAAACTGTAACTGTTTGCAATTACCTAGTAACAGTCTTTTAAAAACCTTAACATGTAAATATTGTTTTGAATCAATATTTATTTATCTATTTACGTAGTTTAACCAGGCATTTCAGTTGAGAACCAGTTACCAATATCCGTAATAACCAAAA
Organism: Salvelinus alpinus; assembly: GCF_045679555.1. Lineage (NCBI taxonomy): Eukaryota > Metazoa > Chordata > Actinopteri > Salmoniformes > Salmonidae > Salvelinus > Salvelinus alpinus. The sequence continues at coordinate 11,299,936 of NC_092111.1, forward strand.
GACTGTGTTCTCTCATTGTTTCTCCCAGTAGTCTGAACAGCGTCAACAGCAGCGACTCTCGCTCCAGCGGCTCTCACTGCCACTCCCCCACCTCCCACTACCGCTACCGGAGCTCGGCCCTCCCTCAGCAAGGCCCCGCCCGCCTTTCTAGTGTCTCTTCCCACGACTCCGGCTTCATCTCCCAGGATGCCTACCAGTCCAAGTCGCCCTCGCCCATGCCCCCTGACACCCACCCACAGGTACTACGGAGAGACGAGAACAGGAACTTGTGGTGTTACGACTGCTTTATCAACACCCCTCAAACAGACATATTAGAGAAACCCTAAACCCCTAAGAAGCAGTAACATACTATATGAACTAAAACATATGCACACAGTAACGGTGGCATTGTATTCCACCCGACACTTCACTCTCCCCACCTGGGCTCTGTTGCTGGTGAGAGACAATCCTCCCAGGTTGCTAGGTAACGGAGCTCATTAGAGACAGCAGAGGTGGTGTCACTGTGAGAAACGGTGCAGATAGATCTCGATGAGTGTGTGTGTTTAGTGTGTGTTTAGTCACTGCACGTAGATCATGTAGATTACGTACTGTATACCTGTATGACAACTACAGTGTTGCTTAGATACAAGATAAGGCTTGTGTGGTCTCAGTGGTGGCTGGAAGTATATGCCTGCTTTGTTGCTGCTCAACTCAAACAATGCCCTCGTAGCTCTAATTACCACTGAAATGGCTGTGCTATGTGGAAGGCTTTTAGTGGCTGAACAGCTCCGCTGTTTTCTGAGGTGTGTACATAAGCGCTCAATCCGACCCCCCCCCCCCCCCCCCCCCACCTTAGACTCAGCACCTGCTGTATGACTCTACTATTATTAATACAGTCCATTGCAATCTCTGCATCTGCATACTGTTAGCTGTTTAGTGTGTGACAAGTCATGCTGATTTGCATAACTTTCATGCTTCGCCGTAGTGCTTCTAGTTTTTGTACGATAAGTTTCATATGTTTTCCTTGTTATCGATGTTGCGAACCCAGAATGTTTTTCTTCTGTTCTTTTTCTCTGTACTTATGTCTGTGCGTCTTGTCTTTTTTACGTGTCTCTTTGTGGCTGCTCTGTTTTGAACTGCTTCTTTATGTGAATCTGTCTGTCTGTCTGTGTGTGTGTGTGTGTGTGTGTGTGTGTGTGTGTGTGTGTGTGTGTACCTGTGAATCTTTTCATGTATATTTGTGTGTGTGTGTGTGTGCGCCTTTCTGTCCTGCTGCACGGCTTTGCTGCAGATCTCTGGCTCTTCATCCTCGGCCGTCTCTGAGACTTGCCAGCCTGTCAGTGAGGGCAGCTCCTCCTCGTCCTCCTCTTCCTCACCTGCCTCCTCTAAGGAGACCTGCTCCAGCACTAGGGTGGAACAGGTGAACACACGTTTAGACACTAGGTGCACTTTTGCTGGTTGATCAAACCTCCCTCATTCCTGTCACATAGACAACAGCGTCATGTTCAGCAGGCCTCAAATACAGGAGCATTCTTATTGGACGAGTAGTAGCCTACCTTCTCCGTTTCTCTTTTGTTTCAAAATGTACCTGCTGAACATGACACAGGTGTCTGCTACCAGGATTTGATGTTATTAGATTCCATCTGATTTCAGTCGTGTGCATTATTTTGACCTTCCTTTTTCATCACCAGCAGCTGCCATTTTGACTTATGATTTCTCATTGTTGTGTCACTTTGTCCTCCACTCACATTCAGCTGTCAAACGGGTATGATCATCATCATCACGGGCCCTCCGCAGCCCCATATCTGTCTGGCGGGGGCATGCAGGAGGTCTACCCCGACCTCCCTCCATCCTCCCCCTCCACCCCCCTCGCCTCGCCCTCCTACTCTCCCACCTCCCCCGAGTGGGCATGGTCGAGACCAGGTTCCGCCCTCCCGGTGGACAGCCCCCCCTATTGCACCCTGGGACCGGGCATGATCCCCTCCTCCAAGGTCCTCACCTGGAAGGTGCGTCCGTTCTGTTATCGACCGCCTCCTCCTCTTCCTCCTTCCTTATTCTCCTCCTTCTCTTCCAGTCTCCTCTGTGGATGATCAGACACTGATACAATCACTTCTCACAATCACATCTCACAATCACAGGGAGATTGCAAACACTCTCCGGTTACATTATGCAAGTCTTTATATGTGAAATCATACAGCATAAATGTCATTCATAAAGGCATGAATGCTATAAAAGCCCAATCAGTTTCAGTCCTTTTTCTTCCGTTTCTTGCGTAATGAACACAACAGAGCTATCAGAGCTACACAACAGAGCAGAGCTATTTTTGGCGGGCGTTGCTCAAGCGCTTTGTCTCTCTGTGTTTTGTAGGACTGGGCCAAGCCGGGGCCCTACGACCAGCCCATGGTGAACACCTTGAGGAGGACCAAGGAGAAGAGGGAGACTCCAGATCCCAGCAGCCCCCAGGCCACCACACCAGGGGATGAGCCCCAGAGAGCCAAGGGCACCAATGCAGTTATACAACGGGTGGGTCTAATCCTGAATGCTGATTGGTTAAAACCACATTCCAGCCGGTATCTATTCCACAAGTTACCACCGGCTAAATCTATGAAGTTAAAATGCCTATTTACTCTGTTCCATCAGCTCAGCCAATCAATTTAAACATTTGATCTCCACTATAAAAAGCATCTAGGCATTATCTCACATTTCTTTTAGACTAACATTTAGTTTTCAAAGCGGAGATTTGTATAATCTCTCCGACATTTAAAAAAAACATTGTTTAAATATTCAAATTCGATCTCCAGCTGTCCCATAGTAATAAACGTGTAGGGGTCGGGACGAGACAGGCAGGCAGCGTTTCTCAGCAGGTGAAATCATGAATCAGCTACACCCATAATTACAGAAACACGTGGATGCTAATACCTATATCCTTAATGTAGAGGTGTACAGTATATGAATGTGTTTTATGACCATGTGAATGCCATGTGTGTATTTTATTGTACGACAGACCTGTCAAATGTTTACTGTATACTATAAGGAAAACTAAATCAAGCACAGCTCAAGTTTTTAAAAGTATTTGACATAGTATTTAACCCAGGTCTGTTGTGTGGCTGTTAAATGCGGTTGTCTGGATGGTGTGAAATATGTGTTTTAATATGTATTTTGCTGTATGCTTGAGATAACATGGACTTCATAAAATGTGGACTTAGGTCAACATTTTTTTACTTAAGTCCATATTAAAGGTTTACTCCCCCACTTTTCAATCTCATTTTCATTATCTCATCACAATACCATTGTCTACATACTGTATGTGAAAATGGCGCATTTCTAAATTTTGTAGAATAAAATATACCCGATGACATCACCAAAATGTTACAACATTTTATTAACAGTGATTTTCAAACACTATGAGATTCACGGTGACGTGGGGAGCCAGAAAATATCCTCCCTCGTTAAAAACTTGTAATCCTACTCTGTGATGTCACAGATGAGCATTTTTTAGGACCTTTCGTCTTATCTTCTTAACCACAGATCATAGACCGTGCCGTTTTCAGATATGTAGACACTGGTATGGTGCTGGAGTTAATGAATGAGGTTGAAAAGTGGCAGGAAATGTCCTTAAAGTCAACTTATCCCAAGTCTGAATAGGGCCCATATTGCATAGGTATGTATAAGCTATACGTCTTAATATGTGTGTGTCGGCAGGAGGAGGCGGAGGCCCATGAGGAGCTGGCCCTGGCTCTGGCCCGCGGGTTGCAGCTGGATATCCAGCGCTCCAGCAGGGACTCCCTGCAGTGCTCCAGTGGCTACAGCACCCAGAACACCACACCCTGCTGCTCTGAGGACACCATCCCCTCACAAGGTACTGTAGTGTGTATGTGTGTCTCCCGCTGCATGTTAGGGGTAATCGCCGTCAGTCCTTAATATGTACAGTAGAAGGTCAATGTATGGATATTTGATAGGGATCCACTCACTTTGAATTATAGTGAACAATAGTAGGTGTTAGTCGTGTTTTGACTAAGGATCTGAACCTCTGTCTAATGGCATGTTCTTATTAACATCCATACGGATGAAAAATGTGTATTTGAAGTGTACTGTATGTGTAGGTGACAATGATCCTCATCCACATATTATCTCTTCCTGCCAGTGTCCGACTACGACTACTTCTCCGTGGGTGGTGACCAGGAGTCAGACCAGCCCGACTTCGACAAGTCCTCCACCATCCCCCGCAACAGTGACATCAGCCAGTCCTACCGCCGCATGTTCCATGCCAAGCGGCCGGCCTCCACAGCGGGCATCCCCACCACAGCCCCCTCCCCCGCCAGCATTGTCACCCCCGGGGTGGCCACCATCCGCCGCACGCCCTCCTCCAAGCCCAACCTGCGCCGGCCCTCCGGAGGCCTGGGTCTGGGCCCCATCCCTGTCAAGCCCCCCATGATCCCCGTCAAGACGCCCACTGTGCCCGAGCACCCCGGGGTGTTCTTCAGAGGAGAGAGTGAGGGAGGGGGACCACTGAGCCCACGGAGCCCACTCTCTTCAGCGGCTGACAACGGGTTGGTGTCTCCCAAGGCAACTTGGGACACTCAGGCCCCCTCCGATTCTCCCACTTCCCCACCTCAGTCTGGTAGTAGGCTGTCAGAGTGGGACCGCGAGGCCCTGCCGGAGGTTCAGGAGGAGGAGCCCGGGTGCGGCGAGGGGGAAGATGTGCTCTTGGCCATAAGGCGAGGGGTCAAGCTGAAGAAGACGGCATCCAACGACCGGTCGGCGCCGCGAATAGTGTGAGGCTTAGTGTGCAAGGTCCACTGCCCCTCAATGTAGCAGATTGAATCACATACAGTATCTGTGTCTTCACACATAGGTTTAAGAAAAGGGTGGGAGTCTAGATGCGTGAAAATACACGGGAAAGTTGGGGAGGAGGGAAACGGAGCGACAACTGCTTTGACTATTTTCAAATGACGGAAAATATATAATCTTTTATTTGTATGTACATATTTATATTTTGATGCGTTTGTATGTTTCGTGTTCAATGCTCCTCTTCGTACTTTCTTGTTTTAGCCGTCCATTGTCATGAAAGGTGCCAAAAGACTTAGAGCTGAATTAACTTAAATTACTTTATTTTACTGAATATGATTAATATTTTCTGTGAAACCACAGCAACAAAAACAAGATTGGAGGGAGAAAGATATAGAAGGTAAGACTGTATGGAGAAGAGGGGTACATAGGGAAATAACCACAATGGAAAGCAACATTTTACTTTCCTGTAAGAGCAAGTGTTTTATCCATTTTCTTTTGCCATTGAAAAATAAATCAAATTGCATGTTCTACCCCAATTAATTGCACCCTAATAAACTAGACCGCCAAAGATTCAGAGCGAGAATAAATACAACCCACTGTCAATAGGAAGCTTCTTGGTCAGCAAAGAAGGACGCAAAGACTTGCCACACTAACAATCGAATGAGTGGTTGTCAACGTGTGTCACATAATTTGTCAATAGTAATATGTTGCAAAGGTTTCTACCTTGAATGCATCTCTGGTGTCAGTGCAAGCACTCATTAACTGGTGGCTATAGAATAGGTGACTTTACTTTCCTGTTTTTGAAATGGTATACAGAGGATTCATACGCAAATATAACTGGAAAACGTAACAAGTGCTTGTACTGCTGTGAAAATACTAGTAGACTCTGTGAAAGCTAGTGGTGATCACTGGTAACTAGAAGTCATTCGAAACGTGAAAACAAACTAATAGTATTAGAATATGTCCCCAAAAAATATTCAAAAGTGAAAGGTAACATAGTGGAGTTTGTGAGCTTGTGTTCAGCACCGTGAACTGAAGACAGAATTCACTATTGCGACTACCTAAAGTATTTCACAAGATGACATGGCCTAATATGTGTAGACATTCTAAACATTGTCATATCTTCCACTATAATTTTTCATGAACGCCATACCTTTGTTTGTGGTGTTGTAGACCAGCTTCACTGTCAAACACACAACCCGTTTAAATGAGATCGAGTAATGCATGTTTTTTTTGTTATTTTTTACTCAAATGTGTTAAAGCTCATTTTTATACTGAACCTATTTATCCCAATACATTTCCCCCATTTGAGAGCAGTTTGACTTTCTGCATAGTGACTGCAGCCTGATTATTTTTCCATTCAAGACAGGGGAAACTAAAGTGTGGCCGATGCAACGACATGCATATGAAGCTGAAAATCCTGTATGGCTCACAACTCAATTATTCTATACAAATGGTCTGATATTGTCCATGTAAAACTTAGCTGTAATATACTGTAGTATTTTTCGAAAGTACAGCCATTGGTGTAAAGATACGTTGCTAAATCTTATGTATGCTAAATGGTTAGAAGTAATCAAAGTTAGTTTTTGGTCAGACTCACACCTTGCAAATACGAGGTTTTGTCCCAATAGTCTGCAACGGTTTCCTTCTCTCATTTCCTTTTCTTCATGGTCAGATTCAAGAGAACTTAGCCTACATATGTGACAGGTAAAAGTAATATGATGTAAACAGTGTTAATCTTGAAGTTCACGGACATGAGGGAAAAGAGGCGAGGAAATTAAGGAGCATTGGGACGCAGATTGTGGTCTAGATTGACACACACTAGTACTTTAGCCTTGTGAGTCTGTTGCTGATGACCTAGAGACATGTTTGGACAGAGTTGACCTCTTTCTGTACCTCTGACGTTGTCTAAGATAATTATTGTTCAGTTCCGGAATTCTGTCTCCTATTTTCTATGTAACAGTTGTTTCAGCTAAAAATAAAGATGTAGCAGAATGTGCGTCTGTTGAAAAAGAAGTGTTCTAGAAGTGTTTCTTTGATTTTCTGCTTTCTACATTTCATATCAAGTCTCATCTTTGTTGTAGTATGATTTCCTAACTATAAGTGGAGATCATAAAATTGGTATCACTTGCTCAAGATACTCAACACTACAATGCCAATACTGCATATCAAGAGACACATGAATCATTTCCATATTTATTTAAACAGATGTCCTTGTACAGGAAAAGAAGTACATCTACAGTACATTTGAAAGTCACCCGCTTTTACTACTAAATAATTACTGTCAATTCAGGCAGGGTGGAATATCTTCTGACAACATACTGCAACTTCTTCCAAAACGACTCCATTATATAATTATCTTTACAGATGGATAGTAATTCACCAGGAGGTGAATCTGCATACTGTTGTGTGGTAGTAGGTACCGTGGTGAGCTGCCATGTGCCACTATGGAGTTATCACCAGGTAGTGTCATCCGGGGGCTGTTAGACGGGGCGCTCCCTGGGGCGGGTGACGTACTGCCACCACAGAGGGGGAAGGTCGCCGTCCTTGCGGGCCGGGGGGAGGGCCTCGGTCTTGGGCCCAATGGCAGGGGTCTCTTCCTGCAGCTGATGAACCTGAAACGAGAGATGACACCACCTTAGACTCAGAACAGTCCAAATTTCAACAATTGATGTAGATTGATAAGGTCTGAAGTGAGTATGATTCATTGGGTTATTTAATTCATATGAACGTTTGTTAATCTGTCATATTTCTAATCCAACAGGAGGGAAGTAATTTAAGAACTTCAAAGAAAGTGTGACTTGAACGAACATTGCATAAATCAAACGTTTCCAGACTTCCAACTCAGACCCTTTTTGGAGGATTTAGGTTGGGGAGTGTACTTGTCGGCAAATATAAAGATATAAAATAAAAGTACCTTTCGTAAACTAACACTTGCCCTTGGCTTCCCCCCCCTACTAGCAGTGACTTTTCTGATAGCTAGGTGGGACGACCACATATCACAGTCATAGTAAGTCAATTTTTCTTCTAAAGTAGCTATCTTAAGATGAATGTACTAAGTCGCAATGGATAAGAGATTGTGCTAAACTACTAAATGTAAAAACAGACCCACTGGTGAACATCAAACCATGCATTCTTTAACTTTGATGCTTTGTTTAGCACAGAGAATGGACAGAATTCTTCACTTCATGGAAAAGGGACTGTAGCCTAACTCAACTCACCTCTCCTGCCCAGCTCTGTTCTCGCAGCTTCTTCCACTGCTCCCTCTTGGCAAAGTAGTCAGGATACATGGCCTTCTCTGACGGATGCCAGTGATCTAGACACCATTCGGGGACCTGTAAAAACAGAATACAAGAAATATGAAAACTGCTTCTCCAATAGAATTCCCAGATCAAGCTTGGAGATGTCATGGCGACTTTGGCTAGCTAAACTCATGCACAGAAAAACGTCATCGGTTCTAACGGTCTCTCGTGCCGAACTGCGCATGTGCAGGCCGTAATGCAGTCCTTCGATATGAAGTAGTTTTTTGAAAATGAAAATGTGTCAGCTATAATAACCTGTTCAGCAGCAGCTACTTAAGATATTGGGTTGTGCCTTTAGATTGAGAAAATGAAAAACTAAGAATTCCGTGTAAACTTGCAAGTTAACACGACCCCTAAGTTTATCTAAACAAGTGGCTGAATTAATAAGGTCACAAGGCATCAGTGTTCGGATCGGCCGTGTTTGAGAAGTCAATGCCCTTTGGATGAGTTATCTGTACAGCTGCCACTGCGTGGTTTCCTTGCGTTTTTTGTCCTGTCCGTTCTCGGCCTGTCTACTCCTGCCACCTCTTTTCTAAGCAGAGCAGGCAGGACCGTTGCTCTAGCGACTCCAGACTCCGCACAGGCACAGCGTGTACACATTAGATTTTTTATTTTTCCTTTATTTATACAGGTTTTTTCTCATTGAGATAATATCTCTTTTCCAAGAGAGACCTGGTCCAATAGCAGCAGGGGGAACAACGTTTCAGACAAAACTTACATACACTAACACAACATTAAACAAAACTATAAACACACATACAGTACAACAATTACATTAAAAACAAAACATCTTGACTAAAAACAGCTGGCCTAAAAACAATTACACTCTTCTATGATATATACATCGATCAAGTGTTTAAACTCCACCATCACATTTTAAAATGTTCACAAACTATTTCTACCATGACCTGTTCTAATTTTTGGTACTGTACTGTTAGAAGCAAATCAGAATGGGACCGTAATTGATATTTATTTACTGACCTGACTAAAAAAGAACAGAGATAAAATGGCATTTTACCCAATATGGCCTTATAAATCAGTGTATAAGCCTACGCAAGGTCAATGACGACCAGCCAACAGCGCTGTAGAGATCACAATGATGTGTTAGACGTTTCTGATTTGTAATGAATCTGATGGCTGCATGATACACTGAATCAAGTGCTCTCAGGGTAGTAGCTGAGGCCTGCAAATATATAACATCACTAAAATCTAAAACCGACAGTAATGTACATCGTACCAGCTCCTTCCTGGCCTCAAAAGAAAAACAAGCCTTATGCCGGTAATAAAATCCATGCTGCTTCAGAGCCTGTACTGTTCTTCTTAGACAAAACTTTGTTCATTTGCACAATGTCTCTCGTTCACATTCGCTTGTAAATGTCCAAACTCGACAAAAATGACATTCAGTAGCTCCTATTTACAGTACCAGTCAAACGTTTGGACACACCTACTCATTCCAGGGGTTTTCTTTATTTTTACTATTTCCTACATTGTAGTGAAGACATCAAAACTATGAAATAACACAGCCAAAAAGTGTTAAAATTGAAATATAAAATATTTGAGATTCTTCAAAGTAGCCACCTTGACAGCTTTGCACACTATTGGCATTCTCTCAACCAGCTTCATGTGGTAGTCACCTGGAATGCATTTCAATTAACAGGTGTGCCTTGTTAAGTTAATTTGTGGAATTTTCTTTCTTTCTTAATGCGTTTGAGCCAATCAGTTGTGTTGTGACTAGGTACACAGAAAATAGCCCTATTTGGTGAAAGACCAAGTCCATATTCTGGCAAGAACAGCTCCAATAAGCAATGAGAAATGATAGTCCATCAACACTTTAAGACACGAAGGTCTGTCAATCCGGAACATTTCAAAAACTTTGAAAGTTTCTTCAAGTGCAGTCGCTAAAACCTCTCTTCTTGGGCCCAGAAACACAAGCAATGGACATTAGACCAGTGGAAATCTGTCCTTTGGTCTGATGAGTCCAAATTTTAGATTTTTGGTTCCAACTGCTGTGTCTTTGTGAGACGCAGAGTAGGTGAACGGATGATCTCCGCATGTGTGGTTCCCACCGTGAAGCACGGAGGAGGAAGTGTGATGGTGCTTTGCTGGTGACACTGTCTGTGATTTATTTAGAATTAAAGGCACACTTAACCAGCATGGCTAACATAGCATTCTACAGCGATACGCCATCCCATCTGGTTTGCGCTTAGTGGGACTATAATTTGTTTTTCAACAGGACAATGACCCAACACACCTCCAGGCTGTGTAACGGCTATTTGACCAAGAAGGAGAGAGATGAGTGGTGCATCAGATGACCTGGCCTTCACAATCACCCAATCTCAAACCAATTGAGATGGTTTGAGATGAGTTGGACCGCAGAGTGAAGGAAAAGCAGCCAACAAGTGCTCAGCATATGTGGGAACTCCTTCAAGACTGTTGGAAAAGCATTCCAAGTGAAGCTGGTTGAGAGAATGCCAAGTGTGCAAATCTGTCATCAACGCAAAGGGTGGCTACTTTGAAGAATCTCAAATATATTTTGTTTTGTTTAACACTTTTACAGTTACTACATGATTCCATATCTGTTATTTCATAGTTGTGATGTCTTCACTATTATTCTACAATGTAGAAAATAGTACAAATAAAGAAAAACCCTTGAATGAGTAGCTGTGTCCAAACTTTTGACTGGTACTGTATATATGTATAACTAAATGAGCTGGATTGCCTGTCTTTGTAATTTGTTTATTTTCATTTGCGCTCGTTATCATATTCAGCTAGCAGCCTCCATGGAGATTTGCTATTACTTGTGCTAATTTTGTTTGCATTGTTGGTAATAGACGCCCAATCAATGGGCTTTTATGCATCTTTTTGGTGCCCCCTTGTGTACTTAACTAGTAATACTGTAAATCCCAGGATAAAAGATGGACCCTAATCCGTAACACACAATGCACATCCTGATGTTGGACAATCTTCTAATTTAGTTACCTTGTACATTTCATATCTTTCATAGGAAGTTCCTCCTGGAGAGTCAGGGAATAGGTATGGCTGGGGGTGTTGGTTAGACCAGAATTCCTCCTCTCCTGCCTTCAGCATCATAGTGGCTTTGACCATGTCCTTCTCATCCTTGGCCTCGTCGAAGCGTGCCCTCATCATGCACGCGTAGAAGCGGTATTTATCCCTGTAATCCAAATTAGTACTGTTAGGTGGTGCCGCGGTTGATGTCAACAACAACAGGCTACACTGACTGTGCGTGTATGGTCGACAGCTAGCTAAACACATTAGCTATCATAGTACAGAGGCAAGCACCAACTTGAATCGAGCAGATAGCTAGCTAATTTATAGTTTATCCACCAGCTAGCTACTATAGCATGTCAGAGAGCGTATCGTTACATTAGCACCGCGCAGGGGTAAACAGAGGGTGACCTAGCCAGCTAGCTAGTTGGTCCCATGCAGTCGATAAGACCATTGCACATTATTCAATACGACTCCATAACGAGAACTACTTTGCTTACCTAAAAATACACCATGATTCAAGGTGCCTCAAGGATTTTTTGTACAGCCTCAAGACTTTTTGTTGGTGAGTAAGGTACGCAGTTGCCATTTTTTCTGTCCCCTGTCACCTTCGGCGGCGATGAGGATTGTGGGACATTAGATGTCTGCGATTTGGCATTACAGTTTACACCTACGTGATGCGTAATATACATTTTTACTATTTTAGCAATATTGATAATAGCAAAGAATATCTGATAATGATCTATAGTGGCTGTAATAATACACAATACATACTATTTCCTTTCGTTATCATTTTTCGTCACCTTAGCCAAAGGTAAATATTAGATATGCGCATCTATTTGGTTATACATGGTAATTGTGTATGAGGTTGTAGAATTATGGGAAATGCTCAAAATTGCATGTGGAGTTTCTTTCAGCAGCCTGGCAAGGATGGCACACTTAAAATTTATAGGTAAGACGTTACCAGGGATCGGATTGAGCAGTGCTGCCAGATACTACAAGCAACTATACGTTGTCTAAATTAGAGAAATGGGTGTTGCTGAATGTACAGTACTACTGCTAGCTATTTTAGCTTACAGAACCCACCACAACTGCAGAACGACAGCTAGTCTAGCCAGTTTTCTAAACTATGCCCCTTGAAGGAACAATACGTTATTACATTACATTAGCTGTACATGGAAGCTTGTACAGAATCATCTATAGAATCAGAGATGGTCTATTGTTACTGTGCCACTTTACAATAGCCTAACTTTATACACGGTTCAAAATTGCTGATGAGCCTATTTGTGGTAAAGCTGAACGTGATGTAAGGTTGTCTTGTGTATATTATGTATTATGTAAGTACTAAGCTGCTTAGTACTTACTATAGACATGGATGCCTATAAAGCAGGGGATATATATGATTTCTGAGTTATGATTATGTATGCCATTCTCCTCCACAGATATCGGTATTAACCTAACAGACCCTATGTTTCGAGGAGTTTACAGAGGAAATCAAAAACACCAAGGTACGTGTGAGTTGAACATGCATTGCGGCTACATAACACTGCCAAATGAAACATCTGATCTGATATGTGCAATATGTATGTATCTACGTTACATTTACTAGGCTGTACTTCATTGTTGCCTAGTTATATACTCATAAATTGGTCAACTTTTTTTATTTACATTTTTTTTTGCAGGTGACTTTGATCAGATAATTGACCGTGCTGTCAAAGTTGGAGTCCAAAAGGTAAGATTTGTGTCAATGTTTAATTTCATGTCAATATCATAAATATAATATTGTGTGAATAGCCTATATCAGGGCTATCCAACCCTTTTCCTGGAGAGCTATTGTCCTGTTGGTTTTCACTCTAACCCTAATCTACGGCACCAGATCCTAATAATTAGCTGGTTGATACACTGACTTAGGTTAGTTACAACTGGGGTTGGAGTGAAAACCTACAGGAGGGTAGCTTTCCAGGAACCTGGTTGGAGAGCCCTGGGTCATGTTCCTTAATGCTTACAGTTCATGATCACGGGGGGAAATCTTGAAGACAGCAAGGAGGCCCTCAAATTAGCAGAGTCCAGAGGTAATGATGATGTATCAAAATGACTAGGATAAAAATTATTATTCACTCGTGTTTAATACATTTTGTCAGCGCTATCAGAGTTATAACAGTTTCATTATGGTCATACAATTTCTGTCTATGCACAGAGGAATTTTACAGTACGGTTGGATGTCATCCAACACGCTGCAGTGAGTTTGAACAGAGTGGACCAGATCAGTACTTCACATCACTGAGGGAGTTGGCAACATCAAACAAGGGCAAGGTGGTGGCCATTGGAGAATGTGGATTAGGTAGGTTGGCAGCCATATATATTGTCATCATCTCCAACTCTTAACAGTCCCTGTTATACATGTATGTTTTAGTGTTGTTAACAGTTTCAACATACTGGTACATGTACAATAAATGGGTCAAGTTATTTAGCCCACTATATGCCTCTGCTCTCAACACCACAGATTTTGACAGGTTGGAATTCTGTCCAAAAGAAACTCAAATTAAGTGAGTTACCTTTTTTCTTTTAGAATAATGTTTATAGACTGCACCAATACAAATAATGTACTGCACTTAACAAAAGGAAAAATGTAAAAGTTAAGATTATAAGTGCATCAAACCACTTTTTCCCTGTGACAGGTATTTTGAGAAGCAGTTCGACTTGGCTGAGGAAACCAAACTGCCAATGTTCCTTCACTGCAGAAACTCGCATAAGGATTTCCTTGGTATGTTTGTTGTCTCACACATGTACAACATCTGCCTCTTGATGCCATGACAATGGCTAATGTTTTATATTGCCATTGTTTTTCTTGGCAGACATCATGAAGAGAAACAGAGACAGATGTGTCGGAGGTGTGGTAAGGAAATGTCTCAATCAGATGTTATTTTGTAGTTGAGAACCATTCATGTAATGAATACATTATTTCTCCTTGACCCCTAGAAAAGTTATAAATCAGAGTGTCATTAATTAAATGCTTTTCAAATCTACCAGGTCCATTCTTTTGATGGAACTAAAGAAGATGCTGCTGCCCTTACTGACCTGGATCTATATATTGGCATAAACGGCTGGTGAGATCATTTTGAGGTTGAGAAGTTATTATGCAGAATAGTGACCTGTGTAAATATTGTCTATTTCAATCCAAATCTTTGTTTTTGTTCTCTCACCATTTCAGTTCTTTGAAAACAGGAGCAAATATTGAAGCGATGAAGTCCATTCCCAGTGAAAGACTGATGATTGAGACAGGTTTGTGACTCTGCTGAGAGAAAGTGCTTATATTAATCTGTCTCCGTTTGCTTCAGAACATTGGGAGAATGCTAGTTTGAGTGAATGCTCTCCTCTCATTTCTAGATGCTCCATGGTGTGGGGTGAAGAACACTCATGCGGGGGCCAAGCACATCAAAACTACATTTCCCACCAAGAAGAAATGGGAGGCAGGACACTGCTTGAAGGACAGGAACGAGCCTTGCCATATCATGTATGTCAGTTGGTTCCTAGGTTGAAAGGGATTGTACAAAATCTGGGGGTCTCGTTAGCATATAGTATGTTACAGTGATGACCCAACTTGGACTTGTTCATTCATTCATGCTAATCTGAGCATTACCAGCTGAATTGATTAGCCCTGTGATCTCATTGTGTTGTTGTTCAGGATGATATCTGACTTTTTGTAATGTCAATCACTTTTTATCCTTTGTTCCAGACAAGTGCTTGAAATCATGGCTGCTGCAAGGAATGAGGATCCTGTGGAGATGGCAAACATCATTTACAACACCACTATGAAAGTGTTCTTTACTGGAGGCTGATTACTTTTCCTAAAATACATTTTCCCTGACATAATTTGAAAATGCCTTTTGGCCTTAAGGAAGAGCATTTCATGCTACTCTTCAAGAGTAGTTTATGTTTACACCATCTGCCAACAGGCTCCAACTGCTCATGTTAGCACTTGCTGGTGTCAATCAGGGAAGTCCTCAGAAATGCCTTATCACCAACTTTGCATGGAGAATTTAGTTAGCATGGCCTTAAAATGCCTATTTGCTCTGTTCCATCTGACTGTGCAATCCACTGTCTCATCAGCCCAGGGAGGGACGTTATAAACTTGATCTCCACTATAAAAATAATCTAGACATTATCTCACATCTATTTTAGACTAACATTTTGTTTTCAACATCTGAAAATTTGTATAAACCTTGCTGTCTGTCTCTGACATTTGCAAAATTGTTTCAATATTCACATTTGATCTCCCAAATGTCCCATAGTAATGAACATGTCGGGACGAGAGAGGCAGGGAGCGTTTCTCAGCCAGTCGAAATCATAAATCAGCTGACATTATTTTTATGGATATATATGTACAAAGAAATGTAAATAGGAAAAAAGGTAAAACAAAGTTTTAGACTAGTTTGCTAGTCTTTTCAGCTTCAGTTTGAAGTTATTGTGTTAGCTGTGTTGTTGGCTAGCTCCTCTGAACAACAGTGTCCTATTGCCATACTGGCTGGCAATGTTCTTATCCCATGCTTGCTAGCTAGCCAACTACGGCTAACTTACGGTCATGTCAAACGGTGCAGACAGAATAACAACAGTAGCTGCATTTGTTTAAACTGTTTTGTTGCAACATTTATTTGGATACATCCATAACATTGAGCTAATGAGGCACGGTTTCGCCTGGCATAGTAAATGTGCTCTCTCGTTAGGACACTGTTGTTCAGAACAACTGGGTCGCGTCCATAGATACAGAACAAAAAGACTGAACGACTGGGTAGGGTCTCTGGCAACCGAATCAATAGAACGAACGACCAGCCGGCTTGGGTAGCAACCCTAGATTTGTATCAGGACTATCTTGTGGAAGTGTGAAATAGTATGAATTAATTAATCAAAATAACGTTTTTAATAAAAATGTAAATCGTTATTTTAATGTGTTGTATAAAAGGGGTAATGCCCTCGAACCCGGCCCGAACAACACCCATGCTAATATGTCCTCCAAACACCGGATTCGAGGGCATTATCACTTAAGTATAAGTATTTTAACCTTTATTTAACTAGGCAAGTCAGTTAGAACAAATTCTTATTTACAATGACGGCCTACTTGGGAACTGGGTTAACTGCCTTGTTCAGGGGCGGAACCACATATTTTTACTTTGTCAGCTCAGGGATTCTAAAGGTTACTGGGCCAACGCTCTAACCACTAGGTTACCTGCCGCCCCTTGTGTTTCCCATGTACCTATTTGTATTGATGTATTATTGTAATAAAATTAAAAGTATCCTATTTCCGACTAGCACGTGAACGCGGCAGAAAGCGCCATATGGCCACAAATAGAAGAATACGCCAGATATTTCGCCAGATGTCTAAATGTGAAGCATCCGGTTGGCGTTTCCACTCACTACCAAATATGGTGATGAGAGGAAGAGGCCCTGTGGCCGGTAGCGGGGAAGATGGAGCGAGATGGATTTTGGCCGACATTCTGCTCATTTTCTCATCAATAAAACATTTGATCTACATACAGTATAATGTTTCCAAAACTAAAATATGTAACAAAAAGAGTGGACTGCGTTTTGTAGACTTCACCCTTTGCCAAAGTTTACTATGAGTTATTACACATGCGCACTTCACAGATTAGACAAATATGCAAATCAATGCTACAACGCGCCAATAGCATCTCAGTAGCTGGTGCTTGAGCGTCCATCATCTCCTTGCTTGTTCTATCCACTATGATAAAATTACTCCCATTGGAAAAGACAGGCTCTGGTCTATCTTGGGTTAGTTATAAAAATCTTTGATAAAGCACGTCGATACGTCACAGACTACACCTTTCGACGTCCAAAACGTCACGAGGGTTTAAAAAAAGTTGCTACTTCCGCGTTCTTTGCATAGCAACAGGAGGGCAGCGAAGATGGCGGATTGTACGGACCCCGTTAAATAACGTGTGGGAAGTTGACACCAAAAGAAGCGAGGAGCTGGAGTTTTTAAATCTTTAAACGGAGGGACCGAGTCCTCCAGGACTTACGCCCTAAGCCATGGCCTCAGCTAATGTCCGAATCGGCCAACAAGCCTTGACCGTGCTGGATGTGGCATTTCGAGTCCCTTGCATCTTTATTATCGACGCCATTTTTAACTCTTACTATGATCCTGGGTCAGGATGGGCCGGAACAGCGGGCAAGATTTTAATCCGAGTAATGGGTAAGATTTATTAGTCGTTTTGGACCCCTACATGCGAGCCGCTGTCACCCTCTTGACAGCTAGCTAGTTACTATTGCAGACGTCAGTGTGGCTGACTCGCGTCACCTGTCAACCGCAGCCCAGTCCTTCCAAAGCCGTTTTATTTTTGTTATTTGACCTTTATTTAACAATGCAAATCAGTTAAGAACAAATTCTTAATGACAATGACGGCTAAACCCCAATTCCTGTGCGCCGTATTATGGGACTCCCAATCACGGCCGGTTGTGATACAGCCTGGAATTGAACCAGGCTCTGTTGTAACGGCTCTAGTACTGAGATGCAGTGCCTTAGACCGCTGCTGCTGTGCCACTCGGGAGCCAGTGATAACAACACGAAGACCATGTTCTTTGCAGTTGTTAGCCAGTTAGGTAGCTAATAACCCTACCCCTTACCCCTAGGCTTTGTAATACAGTTAGCTAGCCAGCTAAGTAACGTTAGGCAGGCATATGACCAGCATATTGGCTATCAGACAAATGAATACCAGCCAGGTGTTGTAGGATAATTTGCCTCTGGCCAAGTAGCTAGTAAGTAAAGTTATGAAGTATGGGTAAACCTGTTTTGTCAATGCAGGACAAATAACTGATGTTGTGGCCTTCACTTTGGCCTGTCAATACCGTCACAGGCAAACAAACAAGTCTAGGTAGTTTGCTGACCTCAGTGTGTGTACGAAACAGTTACTTTTTGGCCATACTTACTGCCCTCAAGTCCAACACTATGTTTGCATGACCCTTGTCAAACAGCCTACCTACCCTGCAAGTTACCATACTACTCTCTCTCCTTGCAAACATGTCAATCGTTACACTTCGACCTATGTAATGTTTTCAGACATTTTTAGATACCGACCCTACCTTTGCGCTTGATTACACTGAACTACACTGGGGTCGGAATGCAATCATGGTTACATTAAGACACAGTGGAGCCGAAGTGAGATATGGGTCTGAAAACGTACCTCCATGCAGGGATGGGATATGCCACTGTATATCAAGTTATACCTTCATCCACACTGATGAAGCAGCCATTATGAAATGTCACGTCACGTTGAACAATGGCTGACACTGCCATTTCAAAATTGGCTGCAGTGTTTACTGTTTGCTAGTATGAGGACGAAAAGGGCAGTTTTCCAGGAAAACTAGCAGTATTTCAATATTCTCGATGTATCAGTGTGGATAAAGGTACAATTTGGAGTACAGTGGCATATCCCATCCCTGCATTGAGGTAAGTTTTCCGACCTCAGTATAGTTCAGTGTAATCAAGCTCAACGGTAGGGTTGGTAGTTTGCCTAAAGTAAGATACTACCAAATTACTGATCCCTCTCCAGCTAAATGTAGTTCGAAACCTTATCATAAATCAAGACCTTTTGTACAGTAGATGGTCTGTTTCACTTGATGGCATGTTGACACTATGGTTTAAATTTGTTTCAGGTATCATGGTCTCCAGTGTGGTCCTGGTGTTGTCACAGAAGGCCCTATTCAAGTTCTACACGCTATTCTTCGCTGTGCTCCTGGGAGTGGTGGCCATTCTTATCAACTACTATGCCATATCTCACATAGACTTCTACAGCGCCTACTACAAAGCAGCGCTGGGCTTTAGACTCCTACCACGAAACGGGCCCACCCTATGGTTGGGCATGGCTGTGGTGCAACTCCTTTTTGGCATGGGCTATGTGGTGCTGCTAAACATTCAGTCTGTGTTTGCTGCTCTTGTGGTCCTGGATATCATGATTCCGCTCTGGGGGCTCATCATCGAGCTTCCCGTGGACGTACGGCAACTGGTAGCGGTGGCCTCTGGCCTGGCTCTGGCTCTGAACACGGCTGTGTGCCTGGCCCTTAAGCTCAAGTGGTTCTACTACTCCTGCCGCTACGTCTACCTGCTGGTGCGCCACATGTACCGCATCTACGGGCTGCAGCTTCTGGTGGAGGACACCTGGAAGAGGATCCGCTTCCCGGACGTGCTGCGTGTCTTCTGGCTCACACGCATGACAGCGCAGGCCATCATCCTGGTCTACGTAGTCAAGGTGGTGCGGCACGAGAGCGGCGAACACAGCTACCTGACGTGGGACGTATTCTGGGACCTGTTCAGCAACCTCATCATCAGCGGCTGCGACTCTACACTGACCGTGTTGGGCATGAGTGCCGTCATCTCCTCCATCGCCCACTACCTGGGCCTCAGCATCCTGGCATTCATCGGCTCCACCGAGGAAGAGGACAAGCGGCTGGGCTTTGTGGCACCCGTTCTTTTCTTCATCCTGGCCCTGCAAACGGGCCTGAGTGGTCTGGACCCTGAGGAACGGCTGGTGCGGCTCAGCCGCAATATGTGCCTTCTGCTGACTGCCATCCTCCACTTCATCCATGGCATGACTGACCCCGTGCTCATGTCGCTGAGTGCCTCGCACGTCTCCTCCTTCCGCCGCCACTTCCCAGTCCTGCTGGTGTCGCTCTGCCTCTTCGTGCTGCCCATTGTGCTCAGCTACACTCTGTGGCACCGCTACGCCCTCAACACCTGGCTGTTCGCCGTCACGGCCTTCTGCGTGGAGCTCTGCCTCAAGGTGGTGGTGTCGCTGACGGTCTACGCCCTCTTTATGGTGGATGGCTACTACAACGTGCTGTGGGAGAAGCTGGACGACTACGTCTACTGCGTGCGCTCCACGGGCAGCGTCATCGAGTTTGTCTTTGGCGTCATCATGTTTGGCAACGGCGCCTACACCATGATGTTCGAGGCGGGCAGCAAGATCCGCGCCTGCATGATGTGCCTCCACGCCTACTTCAACATCTACCTGCAGGCCAAGAACGGCTGGAAGACCTTCATCAACCGCCGTACGGCTGTCAAGAAGATCAACTCCCTGCCGGAGGTGAAGGGTGGACGGCTGCGCGACATTGAGGATGTCTGCGCCATATGCTACCAGGAGTTTGCCACGTCGGCACGTATCACGCCGTGCCAACACTACTTCCACGCACTCTGCCTCCGTAAGTGGCTCTACATCCAGGACACGTGTCCCATGTGCCACCAGAAGGTGTACATTGAGGAGGAGGCCCGGGACAGGGTGCCCTTCAACAACAACGGCTACGTGGCGCCAGATGGGGACCTGGGCCAGTTTGCAGAGCCCGACGGGGCAGAGGCCGCAGCAGCCGCAGGTGGGCCTGAGCATGAGAATGAACTACTGGAGGATAATGACAGTATTGAGTATGACGAGGATGAGTGGGGGACAGAGAACGGTGAAACGCCCATAGAGGAAGACTATATTAATGATGACACAGACTCTAACGGGGACTGATCAGCCCTATAGAGATAAATATATTATATATATTTAAGTTTAAAAAAAACATCTTCATTTTCTCAACATCAGGGATGTCACTCATTTTCACTCTTAAGATTTGTTTCCTTTTTTGTTTGTCTTTGGGTTAGCTCCTCCAAGGGCTTGCAGAGGTGTAGCTGCTATGATAGTGTGCCTAGGTGGTTGGGTGTTCCAACAGGTGCAATTCTGTGTGAGAGACCCACATTCCTTGTGTTTTGTAGGGATGCTGTTGGTCGTGTGTTTGCTGTTTTGCTGAAAGAAAGTAAGCAGGGAGCCGAGAGGGCCTCCAAGAGCTCCGCGCCAAGAAGAGGTTTAATTAAAACGTGAAGTTCTACTGTAATCACAGATATACCTCTTATTATTACTACTGGTCTCTTGTGTGACCTTGCTTAAATTGTGTACGTTATTGTACATGTAATAAAAATACACTTTCCCTTAGAAAAGAGAAGGTTGTATACAAATGAGTGTTTTGAGAGATGCTACTTTACTCGACCTTAAGAGATGTTTGATTCTTACCTTGAAAATGAAATCGCAACATTGCACCATGTTTTGCTCAGACCATGTGTTCATTAAGCGATCTCTGCACTTCAACTCACTTGGTTCAAATAGTTTTGTTAGTGATGCTTATCCGCACTATTGCAGTTTTAAAAGGGCAGTTGATTTTACATTTAACAACTGAAATGACATTCTTTAGAAATGGCAACAGCTTCCAGAGCAACTAAAGATTACAATGTTATCTTCAATACAATAGTAATTATTATTAATCATGGTGAATTGAAATTACTGAAAGTATCACTTGTCCTAATCAGGAATTGAGAGGCATCTTATTTAATTGAAAAGCTGTGCTTTCAGTTTGTTTCAGCAATGAAGGACTTTGATTATTGGTTTAGTTGTTTGCTTTTAATGAAAGGTAAAGCTGTTCATTTTGCATTTTGTAAAAAAAAAAAAATTAATGTAAATAAAATAATCTTTAATAGTGGTTTGGTCAATAGGTGCTCAAGAATAATAGTACACGCTAGTGCGTTACCTTTCCAGCATGACATGAGCTATATTTCCATCCAATTATCATAAGATTTTAATGCTAATATTCTGAAATCTGCATAAAATAATATGCACATTTTACCACGAGTTGTATTTTTCATTCGGTATTGGAATATAACAGCGAACGTTATTTTTATGTCATCACGCACAGACTTTTATCCTCAATAGTTAGATTTTTTGCATTTTCAGAAAAACTGTTTGGTTAACGTTATATAGAAATCAATTCGCAGCTACAGTGCGGGTAGGATACCTACATGAGATTATTATGGATAAAAGTGATATTTGTATTTGTCAAACGGCAGCAAAGCATCGATCACCATGTCATCAGAATAAGACCCTCTAACGTTACATATATTGGAAAGGAATGTCAAACTCATCCACGTGCACTTTGACCACCCTGTGAAGTTCATAATTTATTTAATCTGTAGCCTAATAAACTGCATGGTTTCACGAGTCGTACTGTGAGGACCACACAACATATAATTGCGTGATGGTTATTATATCATTATTTGCGCATAAATGTGTTTCCACCGCAATTTCTCGCATAATTAATTTTACAGACACAAAAAAATCCCACCATGTTGAACGAACAAATTGTCTCTCGGCATTTATAAAATTGTACCGGCATATCCTGTTTCCATCAACCGGTCGGTCGTGACATTCTTCATCCGTCAGGTAATTCATCCACATGAAATGGCTGGATGGAAACCTGGTTAGTGATGATGAACATTGAGTTACTTTGATAAGTACCTTGGCGGAACTACCAGGGATTAGAGAACAACATAGTCCTGCCCGCTCAACCCTGCATACAACACACAAACCAAATATAAACCTTATGAAACAAATGCTGAATCCTCACACACGATACAAAAGTATGTGAACACTCCTTAAAATTAGTGGATTTGGCTACTTCAGCCACAACTGTTGCTGACAGGTGTATAACATCTCCATAGACACATATTGGCAGTAGAATGGCTTTACTGAAGAGCTAAGTTACTTTCAACGTGGCACCGTCATAGGATGCCACCTTTCCAACAAGTCAGTTTGTCAAATTTCTGCACTGCTAGAGCTGCCCCGGTCAACTGTAAGTACTGTTATTGTGAAGTGGAAACATCTAGGAGCAACAACAGCAATGAAGTGGTAGGCCACACAAGTTCACAAAATGAAACCACAGAGTGCTGAAGCGCGTCGTTCCTTGGTTGCAACACTCACTACCGAGTTCCAAACTGCCTCTGGAAGCAACATCAGCACAAGAACTGTTAGTCGGGAGCTTCAAGAAATGGGTTTCCATGGCGGAACAGCCGCCATGCGCAATGCCAAGCGTTGGCTGGAGTGGTGTAAAGCTTGCCGCCATTGGACTCTGGAGCAGGAGTGATGAATCACGGCTTCACCATCTGGCAGTCCGACGGACAAATCTGTTTTTGCGGATGCCAGGAGAACGCTACCTGACCCAATGCATAGTGCCAACTGTGATGTTTGGTGGTGTATGAACAACAGTCTGTGACAGTTTTTCATGGTTTGGGCTAGGCCCCTTAGTTCCAGTGAAGGGAAATCTTAACACTACAGCATAAAATTACATTCTAGACGATTCTGTGCTTGCAACTTTGGCCCTTATGCACAAAGCGAGGTCCATACAGAAATGGTTTGTCGAGATCGGTGTGAAAGAACTTGACTGGCCTGCACAGAGCCCTAACTTCAACCCCATCAAACACCTTTTGGATGAATCAGAACGCCGACTACGTACTACCTCACTAATGCTCTTGTGTCTGAATGGAAGCAAGTTCCTGCAGCAATGTTACAACATCTAGTGGAAAGCCTTCCCAGAAGAGTGGAGGCTGTTAAAGCAGCAAAGGGGGGACCAACTCCATATTCATGCCCATAATTTTGGAATGAGATGCTCAACGAGCAGGTCTCCACATACCTTTGGTCATGAAGTGTAGATGCTTGACAATGCAGCAATTACAACACATTATTTCGCAAAACAAAGGTACTTATTATTATCCTCACACGTGGATACTAATGTAATAAGAAAGATAAGTTTAACTAACCCTGGATAGTTAATCTGTGTCGTTTACAGTGGGAGCAAATTAAGCACAGTGGGCAGAACAGGCAAGGTCAAAGCCAAGCACGAGCTAGCAAGATACTATTGGCGCGTTGTATCATGTATTTGCATATTTCCGTTAGGGAACGCCTCCTCTGAAGTGGGCGTGTGCACAAACTAAATTCGATCTGGCACTTCTAAACAAGATAATTTTTTTAAACGTTGGCAAATCGTCAAGTCTATAAAACGTAGTGCATTGTGTTCGTGACATATTTATTGAGATCAGATGTTTCATCGATGAGAAAATTAGCGGCCCAGTTTCAAATAGTTCCATCCTTACCCACTACCCGCGACTGGACTTTCCTCTCACTACCATATTTGGTGGAGATAACGTTCAGTGTTACCCCTTCTGTCTGTGCAGGGTTGCCATGTTTGTAGTTTGGGGCTACTTTAAAAACGATGTAGTGGTGAAAATGTATTGGTCGCGGGTTGCGTGTTTTTGGGCTATTTCTAATTTGCACCGCGGCCGTCATGGCATTTCTCTTAAAAATATATATTTCATTGTGACCTGCTGCTGACGGTCAGGCAGTGATTAACGCTGTTACTGAACGCGAGGAAAGAGCAGCACGCGCGCACATCGTGACTACGTTTTACCATTTGTAGGTAGGCTATTTAGATCGTAATTATGGGGACATCTATTTCCAAAACTTTTTCCTGCACATCAAGAAATAATGGAGGCAAAGTAGTGGAAAACGACGTTGGGCGCACTACAGCTCGTTACATAATTATTATAATGTAGACTTTGCCTTCAAGCGAAGGTTTTTATGCGTGCTCAGTTCTTGGGTCTCGGGTGCCCCCCGAGTGGAAATTTTAAATGGAAGTTCGGGAACTCCCTCGCGTGATTCTTTTATGTGGAGAATGATACATTTGACTCTGTTGGCCATCAAGTAGCCTATTAATTTATATACCATTGTCGGCTACCATTTGATACAATAAATATGTTGAAATTATGATATAATTTAGTCATTGCAAATCAATGTGCCACTTGTGTAGCCTACATGGGGCTGTCAAACCAATTTAATAAATAGTCTATAACTGTTGTAGCCTTGTGTTATTATGCAATTATTAATGGACATGTTTAGTTAATTACAGTTGAAGTTATCTAAACTGTATCGCAATTGCCGGTCAGTTAGAACGCATTAGATTGACGGTAACAGTAGTCAGATTAGGCTACAGGTTGTTTTTTTAAATATCCAAAACACTGGCTGTTGTTGACAAGCATATTCTGTTCATATACACTACCATCAAACGTTTTAGAACACCTACTCATTCAAGGGTTTTTCTTAATTTTTTTATTTTCGACATTGTAGAATAATAGTGAAGACATCAAAACTATGAAATAACACATATGGAATCATGTAGTAACCAAAATCAAAATATATTTTATATTTGAGATTTTTCTAATAGCCACCCTTTGCACACTCTTGGCATTCTCTCAACAAGCTTCAGCTGGAATGATTTTCCAACAGTCTTGAAGGAGTTTCCACATATGCTGAGCACTTGTTGGCTGCTTTTCCTTCACTCTCCAGCCCGACTCATCCCAAACCATCTCAATTGGGTTGAGGTCGGGGGATTGTGGAGGCCAGGTCATCTGATGCAGCACTCCATCACTCTCCATCTTGTTAAAATAGCCCTTACACAACCTGGCGGTGTGTTTTGGATCATTATCCTGTTGAAAAACAAATGATAGTCCCACTTAGCCCAAAACAGATAGGATGGCGTGGCT
The DNA here is from genome assembly GCF_045679555.1 of Salvelinus alpinus. NCBI lineage: Eukaryota > Metazoa > Chordata > Actinopteri > Salmoniformes > Salmonidae > Salvelinus > Salvelinus alpinus. Next base: position 11,325,421 of record NC_092111.1, read on the forward strand.
TTTCGCTACAGAATGCTGTGTTAGCCATGCTGGTTAAGTGTGCCTTGAATTCTAAATAAATCACAGACAGTATCACCAGCAAAGCACCCTCACACCATAACACCTCCTCCTCCACGCTTTATGGTGGGAAATACACATGTAGAGATAATCCGTTCACCCACACCACGTCTCACAAAGACACAGCGGTTGGAACCAAAAATCGCAAATTTGATCTCCAGACCAAAGGACAAATTTCCACCGGTGTAATTGCTCGTGATTCTTGGCCCAAGAAAGTCTCTTCTTCTTATTGGTGTCCTTTAGTAGTGGTTTCTTTGCAGCAATTTGACCATGAAGGCCTGATTCACACAGTCCTCTGAACAGTTGATGTTGAGATGTGTCTGTTACTTGAACTCTGTGAAGCATTTATTTGGGCTGCAATTTCTGAGGCTGGTAACTCTAATAAACTTATCCTCTGCAGCAGAGGCAACTCTGGGTCTTCCATTCCTGTGGCGGTCCTCATGAGAGCCAGTTTCATCATAGCGCTTGATGGTTTTTGCGAAAGTTCTTGAAATTTTTCCGTATTGACTGACCTTCGTGTCTTAAAGCAATGATGGACTGTCGTTTCTCTTTGCTTATTTGAGCTGTTCTTGCCATAATATGGACTTGGTCTTTTACCAAATGGCTATCTTCTGTATACCCCCCTACCTTTTCACAACATAACTGATTGACTCAAATGCATTAAGAAGGAAAGAAATTTCACAAATGAACTTTTAAGAAGGCACACCTGTTAATTTAAATGCATTCCAGGATGATTACCTCATGAAGCTGGTTGAGAGAATGCCAAGAGTGTGCAAAGCTGTCATCAAGGCAATGGGTGGCTATTTGAAGAATCTCAAATATAAAATATATTTAGATTTGTTTAACACTTTTTTTGGTTACTACATGATTCCATATGTGTTATTTCATAGTTTTGATGTCTTCACTATTATTCTACAATGTAGAAAATAGTAAAAATAAAGAAAAATCCTTGAATAAGTAGGTGTTCTAAAACTTTTCACTGGTAGTGTACATATTATTAATATTTAATTCAGTGATTGAAATTATGACCCCATCCTCAGTAGCCTATTCCAGCAGGCTATTGGGGAAAACAAGCACTTCTTACTTCGAAATCGCTTCACTATTCATGTTGAATAAATTAGTCTGTTCATTTGAAAAAAGCAAGCTGCTAAATTGTTCAGTTGACATTTTACCTTCATCTTGTCTAGGCTACTGTAGACTATATGACATGAGATGTAGGCCTATCAGGAACTACCTTTATCTAAGCAAACCATGGCAAAGTTGAATTGATAAACCCAGATTTTTGTCTGTAGCCTATGCCTATTGAAATGACAAGCCAATCTCACAAACGGGCCATTTATAACGGTTTGTAGTCTTAACATCTGACACAATTGCCAGAAAATAGCCTAACATTCGTTTTTTTTCAAGTTTGTCTGAGTGTTTCTAGCTCAGAGATTTCAAAAACCTCTGACCAATTTTTATCACTCAAACTCTCCTGTCTGATTTATCTATAGTTATGCACATGCACAAAAGGGATTTAATTACAATTATAAACCTGGTTCAATCCCTGAATGCTGCTTGGCTGATAGCCTTTTTATATCAGACCATATACCACAGGTATGACAGAAAATTACTTTTTACTGTTCAAATTACATAGCAATAAGGCACCCCGGGGGGTTGTGTTATATGGCCAATATACCACCGCTAATGGCTGTATCCAGGCACTCCAAGTTGCATCAAGCTTAAGAACAGCCCTTAGCCAGGTATATTGGCCATATACCATACCCCCTTGTGCCTTAATGCTTAAAACCTCTTAACCTCTATGGGATCCCCGCGGGACGGTTGAGCTAACGTGCGTAATGTGATTAGCATGAGGTTACAAGTAACAAGAACATTTCCCAGGACAGACATATCTGATATGGGCAGAAAGTTTAAATTGTTGTTAATCTAACTGCACTGTCCAAGTTACAGTAGCTACTACAGTGAAAGAATACCATGCTATTGTTTGAGGAGAGTGCACAGTTAAGAACTTAAAAAAATGTATTTAAAAACCAATTAGGCACATTTGGGCAGACTTGATACAATATTTTGAACAGAATCCAATGGTTCACTGGATCAGTCTAAAACGTTGCACATACATTACTGCCATCTATTGGCCAAAATCTAAATTGAGCATAAACTGGAATAATACATTGTGGCCTTTCTCTTGCATTTCAGATATGATTAAAAATAAAATACACACGTTTTTTCTATGTATTATCTTTTACCAGATCTAATGTGCTATATTATCCTACTTAATTTCACATTTCCACAAACTTCAAAGTGTTTCCTTTCAAATGGTATCAAGAATATGCATATCCTTGCTTCAGTTCCTGAGCTAGGCAGTTAGATTTGGGTATGTCATTTTAGGCGAAAATGTAAAAAAAGGATCCGATCCTTTTCCCTTATAGCAGTCAAACGAGTTAAATTAACATCCATTGATGGAAGATGATCTGGCGAGTTTAATAAAGGCACATTATCTTTTCTCTTGCGATATATTCAAATTATTTTTAATATGTCATGTCATAGCTAGCAACAATTATTATTTTGAGGTAAACCGAATTTTGCTTAAAATGTTGGTACAAGTTACTACGATATTCCTTCTTAGTTAACTCGATAACAATATGGGAAAAGGTTTATTGTATAAATATGGCAACTCCTGCCGTGAAAAAATGGGCTCATTTTCAAACCTTTTGAGCAGTTTTTAAGTGGTCATTGGTCTATAAATTGTAGCTGTTTAAAACCACAAGGTGGTAATAAAACAGCCGTTTGAGTAACTTTGTTTGACAAAAAGACAGCACGGGATAATTCCCTAGTTGTCTGATTGCCCTTTTAGCCGAATGTATGTACATTGGAATAATGTATATTTTATATTTGTAATGAATTACATTTTATTTGGATACGTTTTGTGTTGCATTTTGGTAAATGTGGTTTAATAATACTCGGGACGAATTTCATGATCAAATTTGGAACAACAAATATCTCAGGACACGTGGTAGCTAGGAGCAAAAATAAATAATCTAGATAAATACATCTAAATGATATTTCAGCTCAATATAGTAAATTAAGATTGAGGAAAAACACGAGAGGAGAAACCATAATGTCTTTGGGAGAAAAAAAAACTACATTGGTCGCAAGTGGAAGTAATCGAGGAACGCTTCCAGTCGACGACAGTTTATGACGTTGCGCTCTATTTTTTGGGGTCCATATCAATACTTTCTGATGAATTGCACGGACGTTTGCAATGAAATTGCTTATTTCTCAAGCCAAAAAGAAAGAGGACCCGCTAACGCCACAATAGTAGCAGGCATATCAGATCACGCGCGGTTTTGTGCAATTAACGTTAGCTAGCTACTGTGTTTTCCTTTCGTGAACTGCTCTGTCTTGCCAGACATATTTAGTAACGTTAATGTATTATTGCAGAAATGTAACAGGAGTCGACTGTAGTTGCTAGCAAACGTTACATAAAACCAGTCTTCCCAAATAATAGAATAGGAGAGAGGACTTAAATGTTACATGTTGGGCATTAGCTACAAGGTAACGTTGCAATTTGGCAATAATACTTAACGTTACCTAGCTTAGCTTTACTTGCTAGCGTACTAGTGTGGGTTCGCTACTTTGACAGCTCTCATTACTCTAACACTTGCAATATTAGCTACTAACGTTACAACAGCGAACACCTTAGTTAACGTTAGTTAGCTGAATTATCTGGTTGGCAGTGCCGTTGAGCGTTAAACTGATAAAGAACCTAGCCATTTTATTTGAAGTTTTTTTGTTTTTGTACGAGCATATTTGCTCTATTTTGCCACAATGTTCAAGCTTTGTCTTCAGATAGCTCTACGACCCACCATCTCAACAAGAGCAGTGCTGGAAAGTGTCACGGTCAGAAAGGTTTTGAAGGTGTCCCACTTGCAAAGTTGTTGGATGGGAACGCTCGGACGCAACGAGCCGCGGGAACCCCTAAACTCTCCGAAAAGAGCGAAAGAATTCATCTACAGCATTCACCCCAAAGAAAGAACATGCTTGCTGAAAGAACTGCAGAGCTTTGAATCCATAGCTATAGCTCAAGGTAAGATAAAAACAGATCTTGCAAGCAAGTTCCTCTCCCATTTTTATAATGATTGACATTCCTTCCCTCACTCCCTCTGCAGGCAGGGTGACTTTGTGTTTCCTATTCTTACAGTGATGTCAGGAATGTTGAAACTTCCCACCCCAAGTTAGTCGCTATCGTGGTGGGAACAGTGTCCTCCACTTTTATCAATTGGGATATTCTGGGCAACATTTCAGTCATACATTTGTCATCTGTATTTTTCTATTTTCAATAGTCACTATTAGGATAAAGTAATTGCTGTTGTCAAATCAACTGACAGGCTACCATTTCGTTAATTTCATTTTTCTTAAACTTGTGTTTGACCTGCACAACTATGGGTGTTTTTTTTATTATCCTGAAGAAGTTCCTAATACGGTGTGAAAGTGTCCCTCAGCTTTGTAGTTTAACTTTTGTAGCCTTTTTGAATGGCCTTCAATAGGGAAAAACGTAGTGCAGTGGTCTTCAAGTGCAAAAACTTCATAAGTCAGGTGACAGAAGTAAATTCATCCACTGACACATAAAAAATAAATATGTATATTATATACATACATACACACACGCACAAGTATGTTGACAACACTTAGAATGATTGGATTTGACTTTTTCAGCCACACCCGTTGCTTACATGTGTATAAAATCGAGCACACAGCCATGCAATCTCCATTGACAAACATTGGCAGTAGAATGGCCTTACTGAAGAGCTCAGTTACTTTCAACGTGGCACCAACAAGTCAGTTCGTCACATTTCTGCACTGTTAGAGCTGCCCCGGTCAACTAAGTGCTTATTTATGTGAAGTGAAAACGTTTAGAAGCAACAACGGCTAAGCCGTGACGTGGTAGACCACACAAGCTCACAGAACGGGGCTGAAGTGCGTAGTGTGTACAAATCGTCTGTCCTCGGTTGCAACACTTACTACCGAGTTCCAAACTGCCTCTGGAAGCAACGTCAGCATGAGAACTGTTTGTCTGAAACTTAATGAAATGGGTTTCCATGGCCGACCAGCCACACACAAGCCTAAGATCACCATGTACAATGCCAAGCGTCTGCTGGAGTGGTGTAAAGCTCGCTGCCATTGGACTCTGGAGCAGTGGAAACACGTTCTCTTGAGTGATAAATCATGCTTCGCTAGCTGGCAGTCCGACAGTCAAATCTGGGTTTGGCAGATGCCAGGAGAAGACTACCTGCCCCAATGTATAGTGCTAACTGTAAAGTTTGGTGTAGTAGGAATAATTGTCTGCAGCTGTTTTTCATGGTTTGGGCTAGGCCCCTTAGTTTCAGTGAAGGGAAGTCTTAATGCTACAGCATACAATGACATTCTCGACGATTCTGTGCTTGCAATTTTGTGGCAACAGTTTGGGAAAGGCCCTTTTTCTGTTTCAGCACAAAGCGAGGTCCACACAGAAATTGTTTGTTGATTGGTGTGGAAGAACTTGACTGGCCCGCACACCTTTTTAGATTAATTGGAACGCCGACTGCGAGCCTGGCCTAATCGCCCCACATCAGTGCCGAACCTCACTAATGCTCTTGTGGCTAAATGGAAGCCAGTCCCCGCAGCAATGTTCCAACATCTAGTGTAAAGCCTTCCCAGAAGAGTGGAGGCTGTTATAGCAGCAAAGGGGGACCAACTCAATATTAATTCCCATGATTTTGAAATGAGATGTTCAACGAGCAGGTGTCCACATACTTTTGGTAATGTGTCTGTGTATATGAAATGAAATGCAATGCGTTTTCACTCATTTGATGATAGAATCAGAGTTTCTAAACCCAGAGGCCAAACATTGCGAGGAATGCTTGCGAAACAGACAAGGCCGGAGTTTGAGGTTTGAGAAGTCTGAGAGAAGTGAAAAATTCTTCCTTATTTCTTTATTTTCTCATTCTAAAGGCACAACCTCGATTTGAGACAACGTCCTGCAGTCAAAAACTAGATTTTCTTGTGTTTTGTATATATATTTCCACGCTGAGTTTGGAATAATACAGTGAAAATTATGATAATGCCTTTTTTAGTGTAAGAGATGTTTGAAAAGACAGTCTGAAATTTCAGCCTGTTTTGGTGAGATGTAGTGTTGGACTGCCTGGTGACATCACCAGGCGATACATTAGTTAATAGATTAGACCAATAAGAAAGAGTTCCCCTCTGCCAACAACAGCTAGTTTTCAGTTTTCCCCTCCCCACTCAGACCACTCCTAGACAGTCCTAGCAACATTCTTGTTTGAGAAATTGCAATTGATATTAAAAACGGCCTTATTGGACCTTTTTAATTAGCCTAGTTGAAGATGTTATTGATCAAACCTTGTGAAAGTGATAAACTGACATGTTTTCATTTTTGTCCAAAACAACTTTATATTGAATGATTGGCTTTGATTTGACTACCTGCACATGTGCAGTTTGGCGCAAGACCGTTTCTCTGCGCATGAGCTTAGCTAGCCAATGTCACCATGACATCGAAAGTTTTTGCCTATTTTCATACTGCATTGTCTTTGATACAATCGTAAAGCCCATTCAAAAGATTGGGGGGACATGATACGGACGTAAACCGGAAGGGATGGTTACTTCCACTATGGCAGCCATGCAGTGCATGTTCATTGCACAACCTTACCAAATGCTTATGCCGTTTTGTGTATTTGGTGCTGCAGTGGTATCTGAAGGCATTTGGAGTAGAGGTCGACCGATTTTTCAACGCCGATACTGATTATTGGAGGACAAAAAAAGCCGATACCGATTAATCGGCCGATTTTTATTTTTATTTGTAATCATGACAATTACACCAATACTGAATGAACACTTATTTTAACTTAATATAATACATCAATAAAATCAATTTAGCCTCAAATAAATAATGAAACATGTTCAATTTGGTTTAAATAATGCAAAAACAAAGTGTTGGAGAAGAAAGTAAAAGTGCAACATGTTCCTTGCTCAGAACATGATAACATATGAAAGCTGGTGGTTCCTTTTAACATGAGTCTTCAATATTCCCAGGTAAGAAGTTTTAGGTTGTAGTTATTATAGGACTATTTCTCTCTATACCATTTGTATTTCATATACCTTTGACTATTGGATGTTCTTATAGGCACTTTAGTATTGCCAGTGTAACAGTATAGCTTCCGTCCCTCTCCTTGCTCCTACCTGGGCTCGAACCAGGAACACATTGACAACAGCCACCCTCGAAGCAGCTTTACCCATGCAGAGCAAGGGGAACAACTACTCCAAGTCTCAGAGCGAGTGACGTTTGAAATGCTATTAGTGCGCACCCCGCTAACTAGCTAGCCATTTCACATCGGTTACACCAGCCTAATTTCGGGAGTTGATAGGCTTGAATTCATAAACAGCAGAGCTGCTGGCAAAATACACGAAAGTGCTGTTTGAATGAATGCTTACGAGCCTGCTGGTGCTCACCATCGCTCAGTCAGACTGCTCTATCAAATCATAGACTTAATTCTAACATAATAACACACAGAAATACAAGCCTTAGGTCATTAATATGGTTGAATCCGGAAACTAAGCATTTATTCTTTCAGTGAAATACGGAACAGTTCCGTATTTAATCTAACGGGTGGCATCCATCAGTCTAAATATTCCTGTTACATTGCACAACCTTCAATGTTATGTCATAATTACGTAAAATTCTGGCAAATTAGTTCGCAATGAGCCAGGCGGCCCAAACTGTTGCATATACCCTGACTCTGCGTGCAATGAACGCAAGAGAAGTGACACAATTTCACCTGGTTAATATTGCCTGCTAACCTGGATTTCTTTTAGCTAAATATGCAGGTTTAAAAATATATACTTCTGTGTATTGATTTTCAGAAAGGCATTGATGTTTATGGTTAGGTACACGTTGGAGCAACGACAGTTCTTTTTCGCGAATGCGCACTGCATCGATTATATGCAACGCAGGACACGCAAGATAAACTAGTAATATCATCAACCATGTGTAGTTATAACTAGTGATTATGATTGATTGATTGTTTTTTATAAGATAAGTTTAATGCTAGCTAGCAACTTACCTTGGCTTCTGACTGCATTCGCATAAGAGGCGGGCTCCTCGTGAGGCAGGTGGTTAGAGCGTTGGACTAGTTAACCGTAAGGTTGCAAGATTGAATCCCCGAGCTGACAAGGTAAAAATCTGTCATTCTGCCCCTGAACAAGGCAGTTAACCCACCGTTCCTAGGCCGTCATTGAAAATAAGAATGTGTTCTTAACTGACTTGCCTAGTTAAATAAAGGTGTAAAAAAAAATATATAAATGTTTTTTTAAATCGGCAAAATCGACGTCCGAGATTACCGAATTCCGATTGTTATGAAAACTTGAAATCGGCCCTAATTAATCGGCCATTCCAATTAATCGGTCGACCTCTAATTTGGAGTACCATAATATGCTATGGCGTCTCTCTGCAGCTGAATGTCTTCTCATTCCAAAGTATGCCGCATCATACTCATTAGCAATAGGCCTACTTCGGGGATGAAATCAGACTTGACAATGTAGCCTATGGCTCATGTATGACTGCCATACCATGTAACTCCCTGGTGGGGACTTCTTGTTCCATTCATCCTTGTAGAGTTTTGTACAGTAGGGTTGGGCGACATTACGATAGTATTGGATATCGAAGATGATTGACCGCTATCGTGATGTGACAGACGATTTCAACTTGACTGGCAGCACGCATTAAAGAGCTGACCGCGCAGCCCACAGCAGGGCAATGCCAAGTGGCCTATTCCTTTCCTATAGCCTGAATAACCTATTTCAATAACTGTTATAAACTACAAGCTAAGATTTTCACCAAAGCAGTGCATTCTCAATGTTGGATGATTTGGGCCATATAGCTGAAGCACATTACAATTTTTTGTAGCGGACACTCAATTATAAAAGCCTAATGGTGTATTTTATCTTAACGGAGTTCTAGACTCAAAGTTTTAAGCTGATCTGTTCAGTCTCTTATTAGAATGGCATGCTCTTAGCACTGACTGATTTGTAGATCCATCACTGGAGGTAAATTGTGCCCCTAAGTATATAGCTGGAATCCTGGTCCTGTGAATAGTACAACTTCTCATGGTCCTACACATTTCCTCTCCTCTCTAAAACTAAGTGCATTGTATTTGGTAAAAATAATTCCCTAAGTTCTAGACCTCAGCTGAATCTGGTAATGAATGGTGTGGCTTTTGAACAAGTTGAGGAGACTAAATTGCTTGGGTTTACTTAGTGATGCACCGATATGACGTTTTTGGCCGATACCAATATTTTCCTTGCCCAAAAAAACGATACTGATATTTTTTTTATTTTTTTTATTTTTTAAATCAACCCTTTAAGCATTCTAGTGCAGTTAATTTACTTAATACCCATCCCGGATCCGGGAGCATCCTCATCAAAAAAGATGACTAGCCTAGCCTAACGGGACAGGGATATCATATAATATAATTTTCATGAAATCACAAGTCCAATACAGCAAATGAAAGATAAACATCTTGTGAATCCAGCCATCATTTCCGATTTTTAAAATGTTTTACAGCGAAAACACTATGTATTTATATTAGCTAACCACAATAGCCAAACACACAACGGCATATTTTCACCATGTTTCCACCGCATAGGTAGCTTTCACAAAACCCACAAATAGAGATAAAATGAATCACTAACCTTGAACAACTTCATCAGATGACAGTCTTATAACATCATGTTATAAAATACATTTATGTTTTGTTCGAAAATGTGCATATTTATAGCTACAAATCCTGGTTTTACATTGCAGCCACCATCACAAATAGCACCAAAGCAGCCAGAATAATTACAGAGAGCAACGTGAAATACATAAATACTCATCATAAAACATTTATGAAAAATACATGGTGTACAGCAAATGAAAGATAAACATCTTGTGAATCCAGCCAATAATTCTGATAAAAATAAAAATAAAAGTGTTTTACAGCGAAAACACAATATATATTTCTATTAGCTCACTACAATAGCCAAACACACAATGCCATTTACTCTCCGCCAAAATAGCTTTCACAAAACCGACAAAATAGAGATAAAATTAATCACTAACCTTGAACAACTTCATCAGATGACAGTCTTATAACATCATATTATACAATACATTTATGTTTTGTTCGAAAATTTGCATATTTAGAGCTGCAAATCGTGGTTATACATTGTGAATAAGTAGCAACAATTCACCAAAATATCCGGAGATATTTTGGACAGTCATCTAATCAAATAACTCATCATAAACTTTACTAAGAAATACATGTTGTACAGCAAATGAAAGATACACTGGTTCTTAATGCAACCGCTGTGTTAGATTTTTTTAAATAACTTTACTACAACATACAAAATGCATTATTGTGAGACAGCGCTCACCTATTCTCCGCTGAGTTGGAGTCAACATATTACACAAAAATACGAAATATAATCATAAATTGTGTCTTACTTTTGCTGAGCTTCCATCAGAATGTTGTGCAAGGAGTCCTATTTCCAGAATAAATCGTTGTTTGGTTTTAGAATGTCCATTTTTTCTGTCGAATTAGCAACTTTGGCTAGCATTGTGGCGCGAACATGCCCATCATCTCTTGGCGCAAAGAACGGAAAATTCCAAAAGTCCCAATAAACGTTGAATAAACTGATCAAACTCGGTTGAAAAATCCTACTTTATGATGTTTTTCTCATATGTATCAAATAAAATCAGAGCCGGAGCAATTCGCCGTGTATACCGAATGCTTTTCAGACGACAATGTCGAGGTCCCCCGCGCGCTGTCGAAAACAAACAAAATACCGGACCTGCCACTCCAAAAGCTCTTATTCGGCCTCAGATCAAGCTAGACACCCCATTCAACCTTCCACTGCCTGTTGACATCTAGTGGAAGGTGTATGAAGTGCATACATATTGATAAATAAAAGCCAGTTGAATAGGCAGGCCCTGAAACAGAGCCTCGTTTTCAGATTTTTCACTTCCTGTATGGAAGTTTGCTGCCAAATGAGTTCTGTTTTACTCACAGATATAATTCAAACAGTTTTAGAAACTTCAGAGTTTTCTATCCAATAGTAATAATAATATGCATATTGTATGATCTAGAACAGAGTACGAGGCCGTTTAATTTGGGCACGATTTTTTCCAAAGTGAAAACAGCGCCCCCCTATTCACAAGAAGTTAACTGACTTGCCTAGTTAAATAAAGGTTACACACACACCACACTGACCAAAAAGTTATTTTGTTGGCATTTACGTATGTCCCCATTACCAGTAAAACATAATCAAAACCTATTTCTTTCACTTACTTGCTGTGCTGTTTCGTTGTTCATTTTATTCAGTCGTTTCATTCTCAACCCGGATTTCTCATACTATGGAACGCCGTTGGGGTCTTGGCGTGTCAAAAAGGATACACGTCAAATAACACTATTCGACAAGTCAGGACCTGAATACGACTGCACGTCACATAATAATTGAATGCGTTCATTCATTTTTTACGTTATTACACATTGATTACACTCACTCGTATTTCATATGTCACAACAATTCATCGATATGTATGCTATGATACTGGTAAAGTTGTATCGCGCACCTACAGTGCTGGTCATAAAAAAAGCTAGCTAGCTCATGGATGCAAACAATGTTCTTCCCCAAAAACATAGCAAAACGTCAATCTGTTTCAGTAGCTATAGTTAGCTAGCTAACTATATAGCTAGGTGTCATCTAAAATAACCCTAATTTATAAGACAGTTCTTATTTGATTAATGGTGGTCGGACCCATCAATGTGACGCTAGCCACAATAGTGGACTTTGCGGTTAGCCTTCAAAATAAACGTATGTAATTGACAGTGATGCAAATTAATACAAATAGTATAATTTTGCCATAATTGAATAGATCATGCTAAACGAGGTTGGAATGTTATATAAAATCAACAAAAGACAATAATTTGTTAATTTGACAATCTGTTGAAATCACACTGGATGTATTATACTTTAGAATTGCTTTGCATACTTATTTCACTGTACAGCCTTACCTATGGATTGTGGATCAATGACATGGGGTATCAGTCTACTCAGTGATACCCAGAGAACATTAGCGTCGTAGCTCTTATTGCGGGACTCTGAAACAATTGTGAATTGAGCCACATTTATTGTCAACCTATGTGTATTGAACACTATTCCCAAGGAAAAACAATACTGCGTGGATGTTTTGGAGTCTGATAACTCTGAGGAGGACATTTGGAAAATTGAGTAGAGTTGAGTAGAGTGATACCCCTTTTCATTGATCCCCAATCCTTAGGGAAAGCTGTACAGTGCAATATGAATGTCAATTCACACAATAGGCTGACTGGGGAGGTGATTTCACACAGTCACAGTCCTGCGATAAGAGCTACAATGCTAATATTTGCATAAATTCTTCACAGTTGTATTCTGTGGGTGTCACCGAGTAGACTGATACCCCATTTCATTGCTTCACATTCCAACCTTGTTTAACATTATCTAGTCTAAATATGGCATGATTCCACCAATTGTAACCTTCTGCATCACTTTCAAAGAGGTACTTTTATTTCGAAGGCAAACCGCAAATTCCACTATTGTGCCTAATAGTTATTGTGGCTAGCTTCACAACACATAACCCGGTCCGGTCGAGCCTCACTAGCCAGATGAAGCTAGCTGGCTGCTTATAATGTTAGCTTTGGGCAACAGGGTTAAGTAGCTAGCTAGCTATTTATTTTCATGAACTGAAGTTCAATTTCAATAGGCAACCTAGCTAATAGTTACTCATAAGGATTCCTAAATCGTTGCTAAGAATAATGAAAATTACTGCAGTTTCTCTACTGGTCATTGGTTTCAGGCTGGTTGTATTGGTGCAGGCTAGGTACCAAGCTAAAGCTAGCTAGATACCCCAGAAGTTGCGGTCAAACAAATAATGCTTTATTACCAACACGGTATTGTAATCACATCGTTCGTGGCCGGTGTTTGCTTGTTTGCAGACTTTTTTGTACAGCTTTGACAGTGCTACTGATAGTAGTGGTGGTGCTTGGCTTGCACGTGCAAATTCAGAACACACAAAATTCTATAATAGAACTGGGTTATTTGACGTGTCAAATTAAAAGCTTATTTAACTCGTCAAATAGTGTTATTTGACTTATCTATTTTTGACACCCAAACGCCGTTCCATAGTATGTTGTGAAGCTAATAGCAGTGGCGCCATTACTGTGTAACTCCGGTAGGGCAACATCTGAAAAATAGCACTCTTGGTAGTGTGTAGTTGCCAAAATCACCCTTGACAGAGAACGGTTGATTGTCAAGGGCAATGAATTCCATTATCTTTGCATTAATGGATTTCGCCTTTGAGTTGTCTCGCTGAAATTTTCTTTCTCTTTCAAATGACTGCTCGACTTGTTGACTGCTCGATCCACACAGCAGACATTGTGGGCTAGGTTAGGAATTCTGTGTTGCACGTGTAGCGCAACATTTTACTTGACGCCATTACGTCATGTACCTACGTTATATAGGTATGCACGTTAGCTTTGACATCGGTTATTAACATACGCTTTAAACTAGACATCGGACCGATATTATAATTTTTAGCTAATATCGTCCGATTCCGATATGTTTTTATTTATTTTAATTTTTTTTTTAATATCGTGCATCCCTTGTAAACTGTCATGGTCAACCTATAGATTCAATGTTGTAAAGATAGGGAGAGGTTTGTCCGTAATAAAGATGCTCTGCTTTTTTGACACCGCACAGAGCAAGTCCTGCATGGTTTAGTTTTATCTAATCCTGGTTATTGTTAAGTCATATGGTCAAGTGCTGCAAAGAAAGTCCTAGTTAAGCTGCAGCTGGCCCAGAACAGAGCGTCACGTCTTGCTCTTCATTGGCTAAGAGTTGAGGAAAGACTGACTGCATCACTTGTTTTTATAAGAAACATTATTGTGTTGGAAATTCCCAATTGTTTGCATAGTCAACTTACACACAACACTGACACGCGCACACTTACCCGACCAGACATGCCACCTGAGTCTTTTCACAGTCCCCAGGTCCAGAACAAATTCAAGGAAACGTACAGTATTATACAGAGACATGAGTGCATGGAACTCCCATCTTAAATAGCGCAAGGGAACAGCAAACCTGTTTTTTTTTAAAACAGTGACCTTCTTGTTGTGTGTATCTCATAGATGCGCACACACACTACATGTTTATGTATGTAAATTGTAAAGTCTTCTGTCTGTAATGTATTTTTTGTAATGTGTCGGACCCCAGTACGACTAGCTGTCGCCATTGGCGTCAGCTAATGTGTATCCTAATAAATCAAAATCCTTGACTTTAACCCCGGGAGAAATATGTAAGCTTGAAGTACAGTGACCTTTTCCAGAGCTCATTCCTGACCCTCCCTCATGCCAGCTGGTCTCTCTTGGAGCAGGCCTCTGACAGATGGGCTCCCTCCACCATGTCCCTGTTATGCCAGCCTCTGGTAAATACCCAGGAAACCAGTTAAGCACTATTAGCCCTCATGCCTCCTTGGTCATGCATTCAGAGCTTTAAATGGACAACCATCATGCAATTCAGGTTCTTCTTTTCCCAGAAGTGCTCACTCTATATGTGAATGAGTGCAGTGGCTAATGTTTTGCACTGGTGCTCATTATAGTTTCATTTTTATAGTAAAATTGTTGAGGGTTCACGAGAGAGACCTAGGCGTTTATCTTCTTTAATTGTACATCCAATGTCAATGCATTATGAGGAGCATTTTCTCTTGCTGTTTGAACTGAAATTATAAAAGCCACCCAGTCAGGCGAATTAACTTTTGACATCCAGTACATACCGTACCTCATAGCTTATTATTAAATGTTTGAGGAATTGAGGAGTGTGACAATGTACTTCAGCTTTCAGTAGATGAAGCCCTTTTTCCATAGAAGTCCCAGTGAAACTACCTTTACACACACAGCCATGCCCAACTCTTCTCTTTATGTGCCCCGTATCCCCCTTTTTTCCCCCTCCAGACTCTGAGGTGTCCAGCTGCACAAGCCAGTTGCGTGGCCAGAGTGAGACACCTGAAGGAGAAGTGGGGTTACAGGGTACAACAATGTGTGTTTTTCTCACGGACGGACTGCCAACATTTCCCTTGCCTGCTTTGTGTACCTTCAGTGTTTCCCCTAAGAACACGGGCTGGGGTTTTCCTGTTTTTATTTATTTATTTTTCATTTTATCTCCTGCTCTCAATGACATCACCAGCCAATTCTATATTAACCCCAAAAATGTTTTGCTAACGTAACGTTACTGTAACTTAGCTAACAATTATTACATACTGTACATCTATTAATAGGGTTGGTTCATGGAGATAGTTAGAGGATGCAACATGTGTCTGTGAGAGCACATTTTCTTCTACTACTATGAGTTGGAGTGTGTTTGAATCGGTATATAGCCAAGGTTGGTGACAAAGATATATGTTGTTGTCACTCTGATCTTAAGCTCTTCTCTGCAGAAATATTTTTGTTGTTCCGGCAATGATTTAGCAGCAGCAGTGCGCTGCGCTAAATGAATATAGGGGAAACACTGACTTTACTCAAGTTTGTCCATACTGTTGCCACATTGTCGGCTGGCATGACAATCCAATGCTGCTGCCTTGTTCCATGTTACTCTGTGTTCAACATGAAATCCCCAGGAGAGTCAGTTTAGTGATTCAGATAAATTTTCTTTTTTCACATTCTTGTTTGTCCCTAGTTGTGAGGCTTGTGATTACAACATCGGCCTAAACAGCGTTCAACACAGAAATTGCCCTGAATGTCAAGGGGCACTGTGGCATTTCAGTAATGGGCTATTTAAAATGTTAATCCTGTGAACCAAACCTTAAGGCCCTATTCCCACTACGAGATATGAAGGAGAGTCTGAGGAGCGGAGTGGCAAAAAGGATTTCTACTTTTCAATTCACATTACATCCTTACATTTCGTTGTGGCTGGCGATGCGACACTCTTGGTCCGCAGCTCAAATTGACCTTAAATATCACAGTAGTCAGTAAGCACAAACTATTCAACAATGACAAACTTTTCTTCTAAAACATTTTACACTATTGAATAATGCAACCAAACCATATGACAATTTACAAGCATGTGGAGACAGTGTTTATTTTCTTGTCTGTAGGCTACAGTCATTACATTTTAGCTTCAAGACAAATGTAGAGTTGCTAACTGCATGTCTTCATCAAGTAACGTTAGCCTATCTAAAATTTACGATTTTTAAACCTCTCATATGCATATAAAGTACAGTAGGCCTACTTTACAACAAACCAGGCTTCATTTTTTAAAATCAATATCATGCAAATCATTACATGTGCTAAAAGCAAATTGCAACTGAAAACGTGGGTGTAAGTGAATGCACTGCGACAAGCTGTTTTATATGGAAGCCCAAGCCCACTACCAAAATTGTTTTTTTTAAATTGCCTCATGATTTGTCAATGTGCACAATTAGTCTGTGCTTCAGTCTGATCAACTGTAGCTTACTGATAACAACCACAGCTGCATGTAGCCTAGAGAAGCCTAAGTAAAAAAAAAAATGAATGGAAGTAAATATGGAAGTAGTTTAGTGGCTAAAATAAGAGGTTAAATAGGTGATCTTTCTTATCTCTCAGATATAAGATAGACACTTCACAACAAATTTTCTTTATATTTTAGATTTTTTTTAAACGTTTCTGTGGTCTAAACTCAACGTTTCATCCATAGATTTTTTTGGTACCTTTAGGAGTCTTAGAATAGTTAAATGATGACTATTTTATCTTAAAACAACCCCCCCCCCCCCCCCTGCCGCCGACTTAGAAATGGCTTAGACTCTAGAGAGGGATTTATTAAATGGGTTTCTTCTTTTCAGAGCTCTTTGGTGAGCATTTTGATGTTCTTGTGTGGTTGGTATAAAGTGATGATTTTATTTTTATATTGTTACAGTCCTTAGGTTGTCTGAGCAAGAAAATAGTTAGATTCCATAGAGATTGTAAAATGAGTGCACTGCCCTAACTTTGTCACTGGGAAACAACACATATTGGCACATTTCCTTGTTCCGCTCCAATTTTAATTTGGGAAATATTTACATCCACTACTTTAATTGGGGAGAATTAATTGGCCCGCAAAAGAATAGCAGACTAAAGACGAACACATCTCCTCTCCAATTCCGTCCTAGCAGCAGGTAGTCCTGCACTTCCCCTGTTAAACCTTTCTAATGTGTTGGAGTGCCAGTTCCTCAGAACTGTGACAGCGGGCAGATGGTGGTGACTATTGCCACAGACAGCAGGAGTAGACACTTCTGTAATTAGGTAGTTTCACATGCACCACTTCAGCTAAGCTCTGAGGGAAATGACTCATCAGCACTGCTGCTGCCTGCTGTGACCGTTGTTGTTTAGAAGGGTAATATAGCAGGAGGGGTTGGACATTGGCGTGACCGATGACAAATATGTAGCCTTATGCTATTTCTCATTGAACATTTGCCTGAAGTCTACTGGCTGCAGATTGCACAGATATCAATTTTGTCATCTAGAAGTTTATTGATATTTTCCCATCAGCCAAGTGTCCTCCTTGAGTCAACAGAAATTAAATCGCACAAATAAGCTTTTGTTGTGTAGCGTTGTGTTGCATGGCCTTGTGCCGCAAGGCGTTGTGTTGCATGGCCTTGTGCCGCAAGGCGTTGTGTTGCATGGCCTTGTGCCGCAAGGCGTTGTGTTGCATGGCCTTGTGCCGCAAGGCGTTGTGTTGCCTTAGGGTTACCTACAGACTTTGACCATGCCCCCTGCTCAACTCGTTTACTCGGCCACTAGCAAGCAGTTTATTATGGGTTTTATAGCGACACTCTCCCTCAGTGGGAGGTTCTACACTCCACACTGAAAGCCTGTTCTCTTCTATGAGCTGCTGTGCACTCATGAGCAGATTGACCCGCTGTTCTGATTAATTAGTATTCCATGACGGTCAATAGTATTTCCATTCTCATTAAAGTAACCTCGTCAGCTGGCGGTCACCTCGCCTTAATCTTGGGTTCACCTTTCCAGAAATAGCACCCCAGCCCCTCTGTCTCAAGGTTGGGTCCTTGACCTTTCCAAGCGGCATTCATGTTAGAGGTGTGACTCTGTTTAGCACTGGGGTTTGTGTGTTAGTCTTTCTCAATGAATGAGAGACTACGTAGTTTGATAACTGTAAGGGGAGACTTTCATGTCTGTCTGAATTCACTCCCACAAAACAGTTGACTGTCTAGTAGTCCTACGACTTTTTAAACACACGAACACATTCACTTGGAACATGCCCCTTTAGTTCTTAATGAATTTCCTACCAAGAATCTGTTTCTCACGAGACTATAGAATATGGAGCCTCTTGGACAGAGCTGAGTAGTCAGCATTATACAGTGAACATGTTTATATTTGTGGTGAAGAGTTTGCAGTCTACACCTCTGTGCCAAACTTTTTGGGAGAGAAAGCATGAGGGTTGATCAGGATCTGAAAGTTCTACCCCAGTGCACAT
Source organism: Salvelinus alpinus (assembly GCF_045679555.1). NCBI lineage: Eukaryota > Metazoa > Chordata > Actinopteri > Salmoniformes > Salmonidae > Salvelinus > Salvelinus alpinus. The sequence goes on from NC_092111.1 coordinate 11,344,051, forward strand.
CATTTTGCAGATATGAATCTTTGTTTTTGATCTTGTCTTTCAGGGACTCAAGAGGCTTCACCGCTTACTCAAGCTCAGATCAAATACGGTAAGATAAAAGCGGTCTCTGAAATGATGAATGTAATTTTCTTTATACCATAGAGATTTATAGCTCAAAAGTTCTCAGTGGGATCAAAAGGGTCTATGCTTCCGTAGTCACATTATACCCCTTTGAAAACAGTTTCTCAAAACAAATTAATTATGACCTTTTCAGCTTTTGTTTCCCAGCAGCTATATCCGTGCTATTTCTCTTAATGAACCCACAAAATAAACTTCGCAAAAGAAGAAACGTCATCTCACTGTCAACTGCGTTTATTTTCAGCAAACTTAATATGTGTAAATATTTGTATGAACATAAGATACAACAACTGAGATGTAAACTGAACAAGTTCTACAGACATGTGACTAACAGAAATGGAATAATGTGTTCCTGAACAAAGGGGGATCAAAATCAAAAGTAACAGTCACTATCTGGTGTGGCCACCAGCTGCATTAAGTACTGCAGTGCATCTCCTCATGGACTGCACCAGATTTGCCAGTTCTTGCTGTGAGATGTTACCGCACTCATCCACCAAGGCACCTGCAAGTTCCCAGACATGTCTGGGGGGAATGGCCCTAGCCCTCACCCTTCGATCCAACAGGTCCCAGACGTGCTCAATGGGATTGAGGTCCGGGATCTTCAGGATGAGCCTGCAGGAGGGTACCACATGAGGGAGGAGGATGTCTTCCCTGTAACGCACAGCATTGAGATTGCCTGCAATAACAACAAGCTCAATCCGATGATGCTGTGACACACCGCCCCAGACCATGACGGACCCTCCACCTCCAAATTAATCCCGCTCCAGAGTACAGGCCTCGGTGTAACGATCATTCCTTCGACGATAAACGCAAATCAGACCATCACCCCTGGTGAGGCAAAACCGCGAGTCGTCAGTGAAGAGCACTTTTTGCCAGTTCTGTCTGGTCCAGCGACGGTGGGTATGTGCCCATAGGCGACATTGTTGCCGGTGATGTCTGGCGAGGACTTGCCTTACAACAGGCCTTCAAGCCCTCAGTCCAGACTCTCTCAGCCTATTGCGGACAGTCTGAGCACTGATGGAGGGATTGTGCGTTCCTGGTGTAACTTGGGCAGTTATTGTTGCCATCCTGTACCTGTCCCGCAGTTGTGCTGTTCGGATGTACCGATCCTGTGCAGGTGTTGTTACACGTGGTCTGCCACTGCGAGGACGATCAGTTGTCCGTCCTGTCTCCCTGTAGCGCTGTCTTAGGCATCTCACAGTACGGATATTGCAATTTATTGCCCTGGCCACATCTACAGTCCTCATGCCTCCTTGCAGCATGCTTAAGGCACATTCACGCAGATGAGCAGGGACCCTGGGCATCTTTCTTTTGGTGTTTTTCAGAGTCAGTAGAAAGGCCTCTTTAGTGTCCTCAGTTTTCATAACTGTGACTTTAATTGCCTATCGTCTGTAAGCTGTTAGTGTCTTAATGACCGTTCCACAGGTGCATGTTCATTAATTGTTTATGGTTCATTGAACAAGCATGGGAAACAGTGTTTAAACCCTTTACAAAGAAGATATGTGAAGTTATTTTGATTTTTACGAATTATCTTTGAAAAACAGGGTCCTGAAAAAGGGACGTTTCTTTTTTTGCTGAGTTTACATTAGAAAGTGTATAATGAGGGGAAATGTTCATGTCAGCCATTGAAAAATTGACTGCAAGCTGTCTTTCAGTAAATGCATTTGGATTTTCCTCAATGTCAGTAGGACACTGCCCCATAAACATACAGTACACACAGGCACAAACAAGCAGGCATGTGTGAGTCACTTAGTGACACGTGTGTTCTGCTGCCAGTAAGTTCCATTACTCAATGGAAAAATGTATATTCACTTGCAGAGACCTAACTCCCAAGACAAGTTGATCTTAGCAGCAAATGATAAGAAAATGTTTGTTTTTATTGGGGTACTATCTTGTTTGCAGTGCTTCTACACAATGCGATCCCCTTTATTGGTTTTGGCTTCCTGGACAATGCCATCATGATTGCAGCAGTAAGTGGTATGACTTTTTCTGGTGTTTAAATTTACCTGTATTCATTGTTTAGTTTGAACTAGCATTTAAAATGTATTTTGTATTTCACGTTTTCATTAGATACTGGCCGTGTCTGAATACCCATACCCTTCGCGTACTACATAGTATGCAAAAAAAGAAAGTGACATAGTATGTGACATTTCGAAAATAGTACTCTGACTGCGTCATCTCATGTGCGATTGCGTTGACTCCCGCCATTTGTTCATTTTGGTACAACCAGTCAATTTATCTGATTATCAGCTGTTGGCAGACATGTAAATCAGAAGAGACGAGTGAATTCTATTAGATCAAACACCACTGAGGGGCCCATGCAGTTTAAGTATGTAGTACACTAGTATGGGTATTCGGCCACTGTGAGGATGAAAGGGAACATTGCAAAAATAAATTGGGTGGGAAAGTCAACATGATTGCTAGCCCACCAAGAAACAAATGTCCACGTAATATTTCTGCTTTCTTGACTTTTAGGGAACCCAGATTGAGTTGTCTATAGGTGTCACCTTTGGATTATCGACCATGGCAGGTAAGACTGTTAAATTGTGATCTGAAATGTTCAAATTTGGCAGTAGCTCCCTTAATAAACATTGGTCAGAATACTTCTCAACCTTACAGGGGTCAAATATTTTTCAATGTAACAAAAGTCTACCCAGCCTCTACCCAATGGGTTAGATTAACTGGTGTTCTGGAGATCACATCAAAAGATACAGCATATTGTTCTTATTTCAGAGCTAAACCAAAAGTACATATTAGGTTACCATCCAGTCTTGAAAGTGATGATGGTCCCCAAATTTTTTTGGGGTCACCGCCTTGTGTATTACTCATCTTGAATCACACTGTGGCAGTAGATGGCAGTCATTTTACCCTCACTATGGGGCCTGATGGTATTTTGTAGGCTGTTTTTAGAAGCATGTAGGCATCTGTCCCTGATTTATGAAGCTCTTCAAATAACATACTTTTGTCTATTGGAGCCCTGCTTGTTCCATTGATGGTTACTGCAGCTATTCACATTAGACAAAGCCCCTCCCAATAATTGTGGGATTGTTTTGTTTAGGCTATATACTTTTGTTTCGAGTGGACATACAATGCCAGACGGAAGCCACTCCTCAGTAAAAGGCACGACAGCCCGCTTGGAGTTTGCCAAAGGGCACCTAAAGACTCTCTGACCATGAGAAACAAGATTCTCTGGTCTGATGAAACCAAGTTTGAACTCTTTGGCCTGAATGCTAAGTGTCACTTCTGGAGGAAACCTGGCACCATCCCTACAGTGAAGCATGGTGGTGGCAGCATCCTGCTGTGGGGATGTTTTTCAGCGGCAGGGACTGGGAGACTAGTCAGGATCGAGGCAAAGATGAACAGAGCAAAGTACAGAGAGATCCTTGATGAAAACCTGCTCAGGACCTCCGACTGGGGGCGAAGGTTCACCTTCCAACAGGACAACGACCCTAAGCACACAGCCAAGACAATGCAGGAGTGGCTTCGGAACAAGTCTCTGAATGTCCTTGAGTGGCCCAGCCAGAGCCCGGACTTGAACCCGATCGAACATCTCTGGAGAGACCTGAAAATCGCTGTACAGTAACGCTCCCCATCCAACCTGACAGAGCTTGAGAGGATCTGCACAGAATGGGAGAAACTCCCCAAATACAGGTGTGCCAAGCTTGTAGCAATATACCCAAGAAGACTTGAGGCTGTAATCGCTGCCAAAGGTGCTTCAACAAAGTACTGAGTAAAGGGTCTGAATACTTATGTAAATCTGATATTTCAGTTTACTTTTTTTTTTAAATAAATTGGCAACAATGTCTAAAATCGTGTTTTTGCTTTGTCGGTATTGTGTGTTTGACCGGGGGGACGGGGGGATTATTTAATACATTTTAGAATAACCTACCAAAATGTGGGAAAAAATCCAAGGGGTCTGAATACTTTCCGAAGGCACTGTACGTTTCTCTCGTGTAGGAATGAGTAGTGCAAATTTATCTGGGTTAATTGATTGGCCACTGAGCACGTCTTCTCAGTCCCAAACAACTGCTTTTGCAAGGCTTTTGGTTGGTTAGAGATACTTTCTGCTAATGCTCCCCCAAAAACGTTTTGGTACAATTAAGCTTTCTTTCTACAAAATCCATGTAGGGATGCAACTAGGGCTGGGAATTGTCAAGGACCATATGATACGATATTATCACGATACTTAGGTGTCTATGTATTGCGATTCTCACAATACTACATGTATTGTGATTTGATACTGTGATTGCGATTCGTTCCAAACAAATTTCTGATGCCGAAGGACGAGAGAGCCACGAGAAAACAATACCTTTTGATGAGTCATGGAAATAAGAGCTCCCTATTTTTAAAGCTGCAATATTTTACTTTTTGGGCGAATTGGTCAAATTCACATAGAAATGTGAGTTATAGATCTATAATTTGCATCCAAATCAAGTCTAAGAAGCGGTATATGTTCTATGAGTGCTATTTCTACTTTTGGTTTTGTACACCAGCTGAAAATACAATATTTGTTGTTATTGAAGAGAATCAAGTGGTTTAGATGGTACAATGATTCTCTACACTAAACTGAAATTAGGCAAAGTACTACAATTTTAGTAACCAGGAAATGGCGGAGCGATTTCTGCATATTGCACCTCTTAAAAAGATGGAGAACAAGCTATACTGGAATTTTGGTGCATGTACAGCAAACTAGCACAAAAATAATATTTCAATATTTTTGATGCGGTATATTGTAAAAAATGATATCCCTTCCCCCCCATCACTAGATGCAACACTAGTATGTGGACCAGAATCCCTGGACCATTCTAGTGCCTTGGGGATCATTTTTTTAATATCACCACTGTCCAATGAATAACAGTTTGATCATTGAAAACAAGAACACATGCTAGCCAATTCCAATCCTAATAATCAGTGCTGTCTAATGCTGTCACATATTTAATATACATCGATCTACTTGAATGAACTGTGCTTGATATTGGCTTGTCTCATCCATGATTTACCAAGTTCCACCATACATCCACAATGCAATTTACAGTCGCTCCTCATCCCAGTGCGATTCACAAACAGCGTTTTCATGAGGCTTTCAGGGTTTATAGCAGTTGGATCTATGCAGTTCCTTGGGCCTGGTTCATATTGTGACTGACTGCTTATGAAATGAAGTAATAATACAATTCAGTACACTGATCCGATTTATAAACTGTAGAGACAGTGACCTTTTTGAACGTTTGAAAAAGGAATCAACATGGCACAACAGCTGTTCAGCGTTATTTACATGTTTAAACAAACATCAGGAGCAGTTGTATTGAAAAATTTCAAGAATCGTTTAATTTAGAGACTGTGTAAAATCTTATTTGTCTTCTGTTACAGCTGCAGCTCTTGGGAACCTAGTGTCAGACCTGGCTGGACTTGGGTAAGAGCACCAACCACTTCTCCATTCTGTGTAATATTTAGTCAGTTATATAACTTTCAAAGCATTGCAAGTATTTCAGGGGTGGGGGTCACAAGTTACTGGGTAGACGGGTATGATTTTGACATACTTTTGGTAATGTAGTGTATGTGGACACCTGCTCGTCGAACATCTCATTTCAAACTCATGGGCATTAATATTAAGTTGGTCCCCCCTTTACTGTTATAACAGCCTCCACTCTTCTGGGAAGGTTTTCCACTAGATGTTGGAACATTGCTGCAGGGACTTGCTTCCATTCAGCCACGAGCATTAGTGAGGTCGGGCACTGATGTTGGGTGATTAGGTCTGGCTCGCAGTCTGCGTTCCAATTCATCCCAAAGGTGTTCGATGGCGTTGAGGTCAGGGCTCTGTGCAGGCCAGTCAAGTTCTTCCACACCGATCTCGACAAACCATTTCTGTATGGACTTCGCTTTGTGGACAGGGGCATTGTCATGCTGAAACAGGAAAGGGCCAAACTGTTGCCACAAAGTGGAAGCACAGAATCGTATAAAAGGTTTGGCTGTAGCATTAAGATTTCCCTTCACTGGAACTAAGTGGCCTAGCCCGAACCATGAAAAACAGCTCCAGACCACTATTCCTCATCCACCAAACTTTATAGTTGGCTCTATGCATTCGGGCAGGTAGCGTTCTCCTGGCATCTGCCAAACCCAGATTAGTTTGTCGGACTGCCAGATGGTGAATCGTGATTCATCACTCCAGAGAACACGTACCCACTCCTCCAGAGTTCAATGGCAGCAAGCTTTACACCACTCCAGCTGATGCTTGGCATTGCGCATGGTGATCTTAGGCTTGTGTGCTGCTGCTCGGACATGGAAACCCATTTCATGAAGTTCCAGAAGAACAGTTATTGTGCTGACGTTGCTTCCAGAGGCAGTTTGAAACATGGTAGTGAATGTTGCAACCGAGGACAGACAATTTTTACACGTTTCAGCACTCAGCGGACCCATTCTGTGAGCTTGTGCGGCCTACCACTTTGCAGCTGAGCCATTGTTGCTCCTAGACTTTCCACTTCACAATAACAGCACTTACAGTTGACTGACTGGGGCAACTCTACAGGGCCGAAATGTTATGAAATTACTTGTTGGAAAGGTGGCATCCTATGACGGTGCCACGTTGAAAGTCACTGAGCTCTTCAGTACGGGCCATTCTACTGTCAATGTTTGTCTATGGAGATTGCATGGCTGTGCTCGATTTAAAAATATATATTTTTTTTAATACACCTGTCGTCAACGGGTGTGGCTGGAATAGCCGAATCCACTAATTTGAAGGGGTGTCCACATACTGTATGATTTTCTTGAAATGGAATGGTAATACAAATTTTACATGACTACCATAGCTGTGTTTCTTATATTGTCTGTCTGTGGGCAGTCTTGCCGGATACGTGGAGGTCCTAGCCTCTAGGCTAGGGATGCAGGTTCCTGACCTCACCCCCAAGCAGGCGGACATGTGGCAGACCAGGGTTAGCTCCCACATGGTGAGTGATTTAGAAATGATTACCTTTTATGGGCTGGTCTACTCCTGTACTAAAAATCTTAATCTGGTTAGGGGAAACTGGCCCTATAAGGTTGAGATATTTAGAGGATGGGTGGGTTACTAGTGATCCATGTTCAAAGATTTATAATAACCTTAATAGTAAGAGAAACATGCACATAACTCAAACTGTTGAACTTCCCATTTGACATGCATTTTTCTCCCGTCGTGTGCAGGGAAAAGGCATTGGAGTCACAATTGGATGCATTCTCGGAATGTTCCCCCTGTTATTCCTAGGGGATGATGAGGATGAGAGCAAGAAAAAATAAGCACACACCAACACCACAGACTCTTAACAGCATGCGAACCAGCTTTCTGGTTTCAGGGTCAATTGCAAGCTGCATCATCAGCATGATTTTAAATTCATCTCTAACTCTGGAAAACCTTTCTTCTCTATTTCATAATATAAGACATGTCATTTATCCAAAGTGACATAGTCATGGGTGCATACATTTTACATACAGGTGGCCCGGTAATCGAACCCACTGTGCTGGCGTTGCAAGCGCCATGCTCTACCAACTGATCTTCCAAAAGTTTATTATGAGCCATTAGGCTTATTACAAAGTAGTTGCATTTGATGGCAAGTTATTTTCATAGGATGGATTTTGTAGATGAATTTGCCTAGGAGTTGAAAATGAGTTTGAGATGACTTTAAACCAATGTTATAAGATTGTGAAACAAAGGAACACGTGTCAACTGCTACCTCGATGGCATTTTATTTTTGGGGGGGATTTGAAACGGCAAGAGTTCAACTAGCTTGTGCAATATATATTTTCAATATTTATTTTTCTTTTGTTGAGGAATTTCTGTACAGTATATTATGCATTGAACTTTATTGATTGTTTGTCAACAAGGAAAAAGCAATTACGCTATGATTTGAAAAACTGGTCACAAATGCTGTTATTACCACTACCAACCCTGTTTTTCAGATGCATAATTACAAACATACCTCTACATTGAGTGTGCGTAATGCCTTGGGTTCCTAGCATGTCAGTCTTAAGTTGCCTATCTATTATTCTAACTGCTGATCTCTCTTAGCTTTCACATTTATTTTAGCAAAGCCAATTTTCACAGTCCATACCATAGAAGTGCCTCACTTTATTGTCTTCACATCACTCTAACCAAATGTATTTTTATTACCTTTTTAAAAACCAGCACATAGGAGATTTTATTTAGTGAAATATTTAACTTCATGTTTGAAAGAACGTCATTGTTAATCTGCTGGATTTGAAAGAAATTAAGTAAACGAAGTGAGCTGAACAACAAAGAGTAAAACTGCGCACTCACTGTTTGTTAAAATGCAATTACAGCACCTATTCCGTTGCCAATATGATTGACTTTTTGTAGGATAGTTACTGTTTGTTCACTGATAGACAACCATTTGCTTATGGTGGCCTAAATCAAAAATTTTCACATTGATGTAATCAAACTAGTCCTTTATTGTGTGAAAGGATCTTCTTTGTTTTCTGTTTATGAATATCGGTGTTCGTTTTTCCGCTTGCCTTTTCGTATTACAGTAAATGCAGTACTTAAACTGGAATGCCCCTCACCATGCTGCTGTATTTCCTCATGAACTGTAGTGAATGTTCATAATGACCCTTATTATTTAAACTATTACTGTCAAATGCATTTTTTTTGTCACCAAAGTACTTGGCTATAAAAACTGCATATTTCATCACAACCAGATTGATAAGAAAATGGGCACCAAGGTGTAACATAAATGCTTTGATGGTTTTGTTCGAAAGCAATGGAGATGTTCTGTTCTGGGTGAGTAGTATTTCTGCAGTTTGATCATGATCTCACTCCATCCTTTTCTTTAGTGCTAATAGAAGCCATGCACTTGTTCCTCACCTCCTCTGCCCTCTGGTGGACGGAGACAATTTTTATTTGCCCCAACTCATTCTCCCTAATGCTTTTCCTCCTGGTGTCCTCTGGTCTTGCTTGTTGCACCAGTGTTCTGGGCTTGCTGGAGACTCCTGGTTACATGTGCCCTTCAGCTGTTTTAGGCTCTACAGCTCCAGAGACCCTTGATCCACACGCTCTGTCCTTTTCTATTTGGTGTTTGTCTAACACCACTCCATTGGTCTCCTTCTCTATAGTCTCGGAAATCCCAGACATATGTTGGAACATGTTAATGTGGAAAGTAAGCCATCTTGCTAAGGGATATACCATCTCTAGGATGTATTTTGCTCTTGCCAATTTTCTCCTGCAATCTTCATGGGATGTCTCCATCTCTTCTGTCTTTCGCCTTAACACTTTTTCTCTCACAAACATGTACATCAAGTTTCCTTCAATCTCATTTGGTGTTCTGTTCTCCAGTTTGATTCCTGTGGTATGGTTCTCTGTGTTTGTCTGTTTTGCCATCTGTATCTGAACCTCACTCCCCGTCATTGCTTTCCAACTCTTCTCTCCTTTCTTGGCTATTGGTCCACCATGATAGTGGTGTCCTCGCACCATGATATCAAAGCACACCTCCATCGTCCTATTCTGTTTTCTCTTTGTCACCATTAACGACATGCTAGAAAGTCTGGCATGGTAATAAGAACTATTCATTTAAACATACATGGACTTATCTAATGCTCATCCCCACTCCCATGTAAACGACAGGCACATAAAATGTATCTATGCTGCCATGTTTACATTTTAAAATGTATACTTATGCCAACAGAAATAGAGAAAATACTTTGTGTAAAAATACTGTTTGATCGCTCTTGTATTTTGTAATGATTTAATAAACCGATTGGAACTATTTCACCGTTTGACCTCTAGGCTTTATGGGTATTATGACTCATACTGTGGTACACTATACTAATCAACTGAAATACACTGCTCAAGAAAATAAAGGGAACACTTAAACAACACAATGTAACTCCAAGTCAATCACACTTCTGTCAAATCAAACTGTCCACATAGGAAGCAACACTGATTGACAATAAATTTCACATGCTGTTGTGCAAATGGAATAGACAAAAGGTGGAAATTATAGGCAATTAGCAAGACACCCCCAATAAAGGAGTGGTTCTGCAGGTGGTGACCACATACCACTTCTCAGTTCCTATGCTTCCTGGCTGATGTTTTGGTCACTTTTGAATGCTGGCGGTGCATTCACTCGTGGTAGCATGAGACGGAGTCTACAACCCACACAAGTGGCTCAGGTAGTGCAGCTCATCCAGGATGGCACATCAATGCGAGCTGTGGCAAGAAGGTTTGCTGTGTCAGTCAGCGTAGTGTCCAGAGCATGGAGGCGCTACCAGGAGACAGGCCAGTACATCAGGAGACGTGGAGGAGGCCGTAGGAGGGCAACAACCCAGCAGCAGGACCGCTACCTCCGCCTTTGTGCAAGGAGGAGCAGGTGGAGCACTGCCAGAGCCCTGCAAAATGACCTCCAGCAGGCCACAAATGTGCATGTGTCTGCTCAAACGGTCAGAAACAGACTCCATGAAATGTCGGATCCGCAGCCACTCCGTTAAAAGAAAGATCTGAAATCAAAATGGCCAACTTGAAAATGAATTGGCTCCGAGTCTCATTTTTCCGAAATACATTTTTTTTTACAAACTATTTGCCAGGCATCATGTCCTCAGTTTGTAAACCTAAGTTCAGATCTGGTTTCAGATTTATCTGAGACGGTGGGTGTCGGCCACGTCGAATTGACATGGAATGAAATCTGAAATGGCCTGCCTGTGTAAACGCAGCCTAACAGATCTGTGTCCATATTCAGCCCAACATGTCTTGTAGAGCCAATATAGCCAGTGTCGTGTCTTTGGCATCATTAAAACTGAAGACTTATTTATCAAATAACTCTCTGTAATTATTATTACGCGATTAAACTGATTAATCATGTAACTGTAATTAACTAGGAAGTCAGGGCACCAAGAAAAATATTCATAATTTTCCGAATATAACTTTCAGATATTCTAATAGCTGATCACTTAGTCTTCTGATGAATGAATTCTTCTTTACCTCACGTTAGTCTCATTCCAAACGTCGTAAATTGTTGGTTATCTGCACGAACCCAGTCTTCACTATGAGTCATCCATACATCAATTGTCTTAAAATCATTTATTTACTAACTAAGTACTCACAGAAATGCATAACAAACAAACAAGATATGGTTACAAAGAAATTATCGGGGGATGTGCCCTAGTGGGCTAAACTGGTATGGCGGCTTGTTAGAGTGATAATTATAACAATTGAAATGCTAATCCTTTGCACATGAGCGCTCAATCAATCGGGAACAATTGCAATCAATATATATATATTTACGCTCAGTGTGTAGGTTGGGATCTCTGTTGAAAAGTTTGTTTCTGTTGGAGAGTCTGTCCGCCCTCTCTCTCTGTCGTGGTTAGAATGGATAGTTCTGAGTGACATTCATTCATGTCGTTATAGAATAGATGTTTCGGCGGTTGTCGGTCTTCGCGTTCAATGATACCGAATTCCTAGCTGCAGACTAGTAATTAATATCAAAGACTTGTTCTTATTCTGTCGGTATCGATAGTCTAAAAGTTTAACCACGTGGTATGGTTAAAAGATTCAGCCATCTACTCAAACCTTAGCTTATACTCAGGTTTATGGTCTCTACTCAAACCTTGGCCCTCTCGTGGTAAGCTAGTCTGCAACCTTTAGCCATCTCGTAATTGAGGTAATCTCGGTCTGGTGATAGAAAACCCGGGTGGGGGTTTTATTTGGAAGAGCAGAAAAGGGCCTATCCCAGGACGCCAGACCATAACTGTGATCTTGGGCGGTCCTCTGATTTAGTTCAACTCCAAAGGGAATTGGAGTTTCCTTCATTAAACAGTCCAAAATCACATTACACAATTTCACAAACAGTATCATCCTCACTCATTCATCTTATACAACAATTAGATGTAAGCCTCATATCTGAGGCTATTGTATAAACAGCGTTATGGTAATGTGGCCGTATTGTCTCCCATGAGTTTCACAAAATTGTACCAAACGGACCAGTTCATAGCTGGATTCTTCACCGATCTTTTATACCTTCTCCAGAACATAAATGTCGTTTGGTTCTCCAGTTCTATGAGGTGGAAGAAATTCCTTTGTTCTCTCTATGACACTCACTCTCTCTCTATACTGTCTGGCCATGAGGCAGGATCTTGTCTAGGAATTTACGACCTCTCTGACCACAGCAGCCTGGTTGTAGGAGACAGAGAGAAATGGTGCCGAGGTAGGAGGATGGCGCTTGCGGTGTCCAAAGAGGGCAACGTCATGACACTAGTTCAGGGATCGGTAACTTCAGTCTTCGGGGGCCTGATTGGTGTCACACTTTTGTCCCAGCCCCATCTATAATACACCTGACTCAAATCTTCCGTTTAGATTGCAATTATACAAATAAAATGTACAGTTCATATGAGGAAATCAGTCAATGGAAATAAATCCATTAGGCCCTAATCTATGGATTTCACATGACTTGGAATACAGATACCTTAAAAAAATGGGCCTCACAATGGGCTTCAGGATCTCGTTACGGTATTTTTGTGCATTAAAATTGCCTTTGATAAAATTAAAATGCAATTGTGGTCGTTGTCCACAGCTTATGCCTGCCCATATCATAACCCCACCGCTACCATGGGGCACTCTGTTTACAACATTGACATCAGCAAACCGCTCGCCCACACAACGCCATATACGTGGTCTGTGGTTGTGAGGCCGGTTGGACGTCCTGCCAAATACTCTAAAATGACGTTGGAGGCGGCTTATGGTAGAGAACTTAACATCATTAAATTATCTGTAAACAGCTCTGTTGGACATTCCTGCAGTCGGCATGCCAATTATACGCTCCCTCAAAACTTGAGACATATGTGGCATTGTGATGTGTGAGAAAACTGCACTATTTTAGAATGGCCTTTTATTGTCCCCAGCAAGGTGCACCTGTGTAATGAACAAACATTTTTGAGAAATAAGCTTTTTGTGCGTATGGAAAAGCTTATGAAACACAGGACCATCATTTTACATGTTGCCTTTTTATATTTTTGTTCAGTGTAGTTTAATCAGCTGTGTTTGCTAGGGATGGGGGGGGGAGTGTGACACCACTCTGGCTCACGAGGATCTCTAAACTAGTTCTTGTCTTTTTTTTACCTTCAAGTTTTAAAGTGAACTGAAGTCCCAATACTGATGAAAAGCCTTTTGCACAGCTGTAGCTCAACTGAAGTGTTGTTCAAACTATTTTGTAACTGAATTGATAATAACTCTTCATCTTCACAGTTTTGAAACTGACGAAGATGAAGCCCATCTGCCGAGGACCTTACATCCAGACCAACAGCATAGCCCGCCAGCGAAGTTGTCAACAAAGACCCATTCCCCACGTAAAAGAGTGCTGGCCTCACCCTCTCTCAAGTCCAAAGTACCACGGCTCTCAACCCCAAGCAAAACCGCTCGCTTACCACACAGAACAACTGAGTCAGATCAGCCATCCCAGCCATGGAAAACCGAGGAAGAACCTGATGAGGGTCCTCAATCTTTGAGATTTTGTCCAAGCAGACCTCCCGGACCTCAAGTAGATCCCTCAGCCATGTACTCACCGCTAGACCTGTTCCACATGTTTTCCACCAAAGCCACAGTCAGAACCCTCTGCGACAATACAAATAGAAAAGCGGCTAGAAACATTTGTAGAGGCAAAAAGTTTAAGTGGATAGATATAACTGTGAAGGAGTTTTACAAATTCATTGGATTGGTCCTCTTTACTGCGCTGGTTAAAACCAGAGCCATCAGTGATTACTGGAAAACAAACTCCATCTTCTTGGTTCCATTTCCAGCTACTGGGATGAACAGGGAAAGATACAGAATCATATCATGGAACATTCACATGAGTGTTCCTGATGAGGACGCTATCAATGACAGTTAAAAGGGCACACCTGGATATGACAGGCTATTCCGACTCAAACCATTAATGAATGACATCCGTCATGCCTGCCTGCCCTGTTCCCACATAGAAACCTGGCTGTAGATGAACGGATGGTGGCATCAAAACTAAGAAATGGGTTGATTGAATATATCAAGTCAAAGCTGACTAAATATGGCTTTGAGATTTTTGTGTTAGCTGACGCCAGCAATAGCTATACAGTGGACTATGCTGTGTATATTGGCAGGAACACGTTCCCCGTTGGCTTTGGAATGTCTTACGATGCAGTGATGTCCCTCGTAAGGCCCTCTATCCTTGGCTCAGGTTACCATGTGTACCTTGACAACTACTTCTCCAGCCCAAAACTATTCAAGGACTTATTTAACATGAAAATGGGAGCGTGTGGTACCATGCGTGAAGGCAGACTGGGCTTCCCAAGATCAGAAGAAAATGCACTGACCAAGAAATCCCCAAGAGGATCTTTACAGTGGATAAGGGAGGGCTCCCTGCTCTTTGTGAAGTGGAAGGATGCCCGCGAAGTATCGATGGGCTCCACCATTCATCAAGCGTATGGAGAGGAGACAATAAAAAGGAAACACAAGAGTAAGTCTCATGAGTCAATTCCAGTACCCACCCCGATTCTAGAATACAATAAAAACATGGGAGGCGTTGACTTATCTGACCAACTGATTACGTACTCAGCCCAACGCAATACAATGAAGTGGTACCGCACTTTGTTCTACCATTTTGTGGACATAGCGACTGCTAACAGCTACAGCATTCACAAGGATCTGTGCAAAGTGAACAAGATACAGCCCATGACCCACAAAGAATTCATGCAAGTGCTCGCGGCCCAGCTTTGCCAGGTTTCCATTGAGACTCGGTCCAAGCCGAAGAACATGGGTCACACACCTGTCAAGCTTGTGGCAGTCAAAAGCAAGAGAAGCTCTGCAGGACGAAGACGCTGCGAATTCTGCAAGAAATCAGGTCGGAGTGACAAGGACACTCCCTGGAAGTGCAATGAGTGTGGGGTGGCGCTCTGTGTCATTCCAGACAGAAATTGCTTTCATGATTGGCACAACCTTGACGGAATGGCCCCAGTTGAGTATCAGTCTTCTGAGTAAAGTTGCAAGGCTTGTGCAGCTACCCCTTGACTTATTCTGCAATTCAAAATTGATTAAATATTTTTTCTCACCCATCTAGAAACAATACCCCATAATGACAAAGTAAAAACATATTTTTTGCAAATGTTTTGAAATACAGTATTCACACCCTTGAGTCTCTATGAGCTTTGCACACCTGGATGTAAAATGTTTGCCCATGTATTATTTTCAAAATTCTTCAAGCTCTTTCAAAGTGGTTATTGATCATTGCTAGACAACCTTTTTCAAGTCTTGCCATAGGTTGTCAAGCAGATTTAAGTCCAACTGTAACTCGGCCACTCAGGAACATTCACTGTCTTGGTAAGCAACTCCAGTGTATATTTGGTTATTGTCCTGCTGAAAGGTGAATTCATCTCCCAGTGTCTGGTGGAAAGTAGACTGAACAAGGTTTTCCTCTAGGATTTTACCTGTGCTTAGCTCCATTTCTTTTCTCTTTTATCCTTAACTCCACTGTCTTTATCGATTACATGATGCAGCCACCACTATGCTTGAAAATATGGAGAGTGGTACTCTGGATTTGTCCCAAACATAACTTTTTGTCCTGAATAGAAAGTGTTAATTGGTTTGCCACATTGTTTGCAGTATTACTTTAGTGTCTTGTTGCAAACAGGATGCATGTTTTGGAATATGTTAATTCTCTACATGCTTCTTTCTTTTCACTCTGTCAATTAGGTTAATATTGTGGAGTAACTACAATGTTGTTGATTTTCTTTTTAGTTCCTGGGTGTATTGATAAACCATCCAAAGTGTAATTAAGTGATATTCAATGTCTCCTTTTTTGTTTGTTTTACTCATCTACCAATAGGTGCCCTTTTTTGCGAGGCATTGTAAAACCTCCCTGGTCTTTGTGGATGAATCTGTATTTGAAATTCACTGCTTGACTGAGGGACCTTACAGATAATTGTATGTGTGGGGTACAGAGATGAGGTAGTGTATTTATTGCACACAGAGTGAGTCCATGCAACTTATTATGCAACTTGTTAAACATATTTTTACTCCTGAACATATTAAGGCTTGCCATAACAAAGGGATTGAATACTTATTGACTCGGGTAATTTCATCTTTTCATTTTTTATTAATTTGGAAGAATGTCTACAAATATAATTCCACTTTGACATTAGTGGATATTGTGGGTAGGCCAGTGAGACAAAATCTCAATTGAATCCATTTTAAATTCAGGCTGTAACACAACAGACTGTGGAAGGGGTGTGAATACTTTCTGAAGGCACTGTATAGCCTATCCATCACAGATAAGAAGTGCTGTTAGGCCTGTGCTTTATGGCAATATTTGTCGATTTCAAAGTCTTTTTGTAAGCGATTTTCAACATTTTGCTCATCTTCCATTTTGACATGGTGAACAATCATTGTATTTTTCCAAGATGGTGATATCAGAGCAGAAATGCAATTTGAAATTGACATGGCAGCGGTTGTGAAGTCTGAATAAGTAGGAAACAAGTTACAGATATGGTTTTGGTAATGTAATATTTGTAAATAACTTGTTATTAAATCATGTGCTGCTTTTCTTCAGCAATGTTGTGTTCTGGTATTCTAGTATCTTATTAAATCCTGCGTGACACTATTGCCTTCTGTTAGATTTATCTTTGTCAGATTACATAGCCTGCCTTTTTCCACTGATTTGATAACTACATTTACTGGTCAATGATGTGGAGTCTAAACATATATTGCAACCCTATGGCTCATAATGTGGGGCGGCTACTATGACCAACAATGTATTTTCAGCTGTGTGAAAGAATCGACCTCGAAAGAACCCAGGTTCTCACTTCATGTTACTGTCATTCTCGAAAAAATAAAGAGTAGTTACTATAAGAAACAAAATGTACCTCTAAGATGAACCAACCTTGTATATTATTTGTTGAGTTTCTCTTGTCTACTGTGTAATAATGTGTTTTTGTTTTCTTGAAGACAAACAGGAAAAATGCCAACTGCATTGGATAAAATAAACCTAACAGACTGTCCCCACTTTGTTGTGTACCCTATGGCTGCTGCAAAGTTAATAATATAAAGTAACTTTGATGAAGTCAATTTATGCTTGGTATGAGTACATTTATGACATCAAATACAACTGTTATGTAATATTCATAATATCAACTAGGTTTAGAATTGATAAGGAAAGCGATAGTGTAATGCCCTCCTGTAGAGCCTATGTGATGGCAGGTCATTTAAGGGCTAGATCAAAAAGGGAATCTTGTATATTCTTTCTCAACCACTGTTGTGATGTCAGGTACTCCCTTTTTTCAATAGCTTGAGGCAACTGCTGTATTGTGCCACATGTACAGACCGTTCAGTCAAAGCACGTGGGGGGACTAGGGGTGCAAGTGTGAGTCACTTTCAGACAGGTAATGAGGGAGATTGATTAGGCTGAACCGGGGTGCACAGGGCTATGGCCCATTATGTGACCGGGTAAAATATGTGAGGGAGGAGGACCCTTCTCAAATCAAAAAGTAATCTGCGCCGCCCGGTCATATTGTCAACGAGCAATACGGCGCATCGTTCAGGAACATACATGTCTTTTCCATAAAATGTTTTCCTAAGCAAACGCTTAAGCATGTGAAAATGTATTTATGTGAAAACTCAGAATCCTTATTCACTACTTCATGTGCTTGACATACGTCACTTTGTTTTCAAATGACAGGGATGCAACCCTGTTATGAAACAAACACCACATATTATCTAAAGCCAGAGACCCAACATCCCCAGACTTCTGGGAACACTTGCGAGGCAGACTTGCTAGACCAGACTGGGGTTTGAGAAGTCTTTGGGCTTGTTAGACATTTCCGCCGACAGTGCAGGCGACTGCTGACTGACTGATCTACAATGAACCTTGTATCATAAATAACTACTCATTATTATACTAGGGGCGGCAGGTAGCCTAGTGGTTAGAGCGTTGGACTAGTAACCGAAAGGTTGCAGGATTGAATCGCAGAGCTGATAAGTTAAAAGATAGAAATCTGTTGTTTTTCCCATGAACAAGGCAGTTAACCCACTGTTCCTAGGCTGTCATTGAAAATAAGAATTTGTTCTTAACTGACTTGCCTAGTTAAATTAAAAATATAATACTGAACAAAAATATAAACACAACATTCAAAGATTTTGTTGAGTTACAGTTCATGTAAGGAAATCAGTCAATTGAAATAAAATAAATTAGGCGCTAATCTATGGATTTCACATGACTTGGCAGTGGTGCAAACATGGGTGGGCCTGGGAGGGCATAAGCGCCACCAATCAGAATGAGCGTTTCCCCACAAAAGGGCTTTATTACAGACAGAAATGCTCCTCAGGGGCCAGTTACCCCCTAGTAATTAGATATACTTACCACAAAATCTATTTTGTTGAAATATCTCCAAAAGTTATGATGACACTGAGGAAATGTTTTGTTGAGCAAGAGCAGTGGCAGCCAGGGAAAGTGTTGGGACAATAATTTGGTGACATCTTGTGGTGTTAATGTGAATTACAGGGGGGGCAGTTACCCCAGGGGTCTAGTTACCCCCTAGTACCCTAAAGAGCAAAGGTTTCATAATTAAGGTAATGTTAACTGAAGTCAAAGGCCATGACGGTGTCTTCCAAACACAAACAAAACGTACTGTTGTACTGTAAAATGCAACAAGAGAATGAACAGTGCAATCAGAAAGTATTCAAACCCCTTGACTTTTTCCACATTTTGTCATGTTACAGCCTGAATTCGAAATGGATTAAATATATTACCCCATAATGACAAAGGGAAAACATGTTTTTTGAAATTTTTGCAAATGTATAGAAATTGAATACAGTTCTCATTCACATAAGTATTCACACCACTGAGTCAAAACTTTGAAGCATATTTGGAAGTGATTACAGCTGTGAGTCTTACTGGGTAAGTCTCAATAACCTTTCCACACCTGGATTGTGCAACATTTGCCCATAATTATTCTTCAAGCTCTGTCAAATTGGTTGTTGATCATTGCTAGACAACCATTTTCAGATCTTGCCATAGATGTTCAAGTAGATTTAAGTCTAAACTGTAACTCGGCCACTCCGGTCTTCTTGGTAAGCAACTCCAGAGTAGATTTGGCCTTGCGTTTTAGTATATTGTCCTGCTGAAAGGTGAATTCATCTCAGTGTCTGGTTGAAAGCAGACTGAACCAGGTTTTCCTCTAGGATTCCTTTATTTTCTGCTAACCCTACCACCCCTCCCCTAATTGGTGTAAATTAATGGACATCAGCACTTAGGCTTAGACCTGAACTTTGGCGCATGTGAAGGACGTATGTCCTTCCTTCTGTAGAAAGGAGAGTACTACAGAATATGGAATTCAGCGCCCCCTATGAAAATACTTAATTTGGAGCAAATAAACGTACCTCAGCCACGATAAATTGTGAACCACAAGCAGGGCAGGCTATGCCCAAACAAAGCTTTATGTGTGGGTTTAACAGGTTTACTGATGTAAAAATGTACTTGATAAAAATCATGTTTGGTTAAGCATCGGAGCGATTTTGTGTTAGCTGAGTATTGTAAATATGAGGAAGCCGGGGGGAAGTAAGTAACCCTTGAACAATATAGACTTGTCCGAGCCAGAATGGCCCTGTAGCGTGAGCCAGCTTTATGTAGGCCTACAAGTACACCCCCGCCACAGGATGCTAGTCTGTCGCAGGACCTTACCCCCCCAATCCATATCTTTAATGCTGAGTGCCAAGCAGAGAGGCTTTAACCTATTGAGTGTGTCTTACATTTGTCTGAATGGAAAATGGATCCAGTACTACCGGGTGTTTGATCAGCCTGTTCTTAGTCAATGCGGCCTGGCTTTTTTGTGTTCTTGTTTTGGATTACTTACAAAAGAACCAGAGTGCGCTCATGTTGCTCGTCAACACACCTGTGAGCAGTACATCACCAACAGTTATAGTAGTTATAGTAGAGTTTGAGGCTATTATACATTTTATTATTTTACTTCCTTTTACTATTCATTGGTGACTGATTGTTTGGTATTTTTTACCTGTTTAAAATGTTATTTGGGTACATGCAACCACTTATGAGAGATTCCCTTGTCTATTGATTGAACATGTTATCTTCTCTATGATAAATAAATGAATCATTGAATTCAAGTTTCCTCTTTGGTCAATTTACTACACAAAAGTGTCTGCATAAAAACACTTAGCCCGGGATTCAATTTGAGAGCAGGTTATAGGCATTGCGATTTCTCAAGGCAATGTTCCTGCTTTCGCGGAGTTCCCATTCACCATGAACGCTGCATATGTCGGCTCTTATCTGGAATTTCCTTTAAAAGCTGCCATGCCTGAAACCAGCGATGGGCTTGAATCCCGGCTCTACACTTACTCATCAATAAACGATACAGAAGCTGCCATCTCCTTCTGCACTGCACAGTGCGCAATAGACCCCATGGGGGTGCCAAAGATCTGAGTTTTAGATGGGCATGTGGCTGCAACCTGAACCATTTCTTCTTTTTAATCTACCCCCAAAAATATGGTTTATTCTTCTCCACGTATATCATAAAATCACATTCTTGACCTTTTGCGAGCTGTTCTTTTTCCAATTTTATGTTACATTAAAGATAAATGATCCAGATGTGCATTTGAAATTATATGAATACCACATTTCTTGGCAGGAAATGTCATAGGACAGACTTTACCTTTTTATCATTTGATAAAAATAAAAAAACATGTTTTAGAAACTTTACATGAACATGCTTGGGAACATCAGAATCTGACAGGCAAGGTATGGTATTATAATCTAAATTAACTATGTAAATGAGTGATTTCGATTCTTATAATAGAAAGCAATCTTAATGTCTGATCAGACCAAGTAAAGTAAAAAGCACAATTGACTGGACATGCAGAGGACATGGTCCACTTGGAGCAATGTGATTTATTCATGACCTTACTCTTCACCTAGGGGCCGATTCCGATTTAGGAAATTAGGCCTTTCTTACACATCTTTCCTACGCATTCTCAGTAGTTGGTATTCAGACTTCCCTTATGAAGTTGTATAACAGGCTTTGCAGGCGTGGTTCCCTTGCTCGCACTGAATAACTGTAAATCAACCGCTGAAAACCCTCCCACTTGCTGGCCAACAGATTTCTCCCGGAGTTTTCATTCAATAGGGTTTTCAGCACGTTTATCTTAAGCCATCCCTTTAAATACAGTGTGCCTTTTTTTATTTGAATTTTGCTGACAGACTCAATAGAATATATTGAGAGAACGATTTCAGAATCTAAGAAAGCCATCTAAATATATGCATATTCATATCTGTTTCAGCAGCAATTTGTAGATTTAAAAATACTCTGATCGTGTAGATTATTTAGGGCTAGGGAAGTATTTATGAATCGTTAAACTGGTTTTGAGAGCCTTTGCACATGAAAGAAAGAAAGCGGTGGTTTGATTAATTCAGATAATTACCACACGGTAATGTTGGAAGATTAGTGTACATCGACTTATAATAGGGAGAATAGTGTACAATAGTAGGCTGGCTACCTTCATGTATTGCCTGCACTAACTATTGACCTGTGTGAAGACACATGCTTCCAGTTCAAACGGTTGGGGCTTGGTCTGCGTGCCGCGCCATAACGATTTAATTATCCTACACTGCCTTCAAAAAGCATTAATACCCCTTGACTTATTCCACAATTTGTTGTTAGAGTCTGAATTCAAATTAAATAGATTTATTTTACACAAAATACCCCACAATGACGAAGTGATAACATGTTTTTAGAAATGTTTGCACACAGCAATACAGACATGTGTTCAGTTATCTACTTTGTGTTCACTTATCTACTTTGTAGATGCACCTTTGGCAGCGATTACAGCTGAGAGTCTTTCTGGGTAAGTCTCTAAGAGCTTTGCACACCTGGATTGTACAATATTTGCACATTATTATTTTTAAAATACTTCAAGCTCTGTCAAGTTGGTTGTTGATCATTGTTAGAGAACCATTTTCAGGTCTTGCCGTAGATTTAAGTCAAAACTGTAACTCGGCCACTGTATATTTGGCCTTGTGAAATGTTTTGTCCTGCTGGAAGGTGAATTTGTCTCCCAGTGTCTGGTGGAAAGCAGACTGAACCAGGTTTTCCTCTAGGATTTTGCCTGTGCTTAGCTCCATTCTGTTACTTTTTTATCTTGGAAAAACTTCCCAGTCCGTAATGATTACATGTAAATAAATATCAATCACGGTCCCATTCTCATTTGCTTCTAACATTACCAAAAATTAGAACAAGTCATGGTAGAAATAGTTTCAGTTACTTAGCTCTGTGGTCCTGGAATTCTCTCCTGAACATTTTAAAATTTGATGATCTAGTTTCGTTGGTGGAGTTGAAAGACTTGATCGATGTACACTGCTCAAAAAAATAAAGGGAACACTTAAACAACACAATGTAACTCCAAGTCAATCACACTTCTGTGAAATAAAACTGTCCACTTAGGAAGCAACACTGATTGACAATAAATTTCACATGCTGTTGTGCAAATGGAAAATGGAAGACACCCCCAATAAAGGAGTGGTTCTGCAGATGGTGACCACAGACCACTTCTCAGTTCCTATGCTTCCTGGCTGATGTTTTGGTCACTTTTGAATGCTGGCGGTGCTTTCACTCTAGTGGTAGCATGAGACGGAGTCTACAACCCACATAAGTGGCTCAGGTAGTGCAGCTCATCCAGGATGGCACATCAATGCGAGCTGTGGCAAGAAGGTTTGCTGTGTCTGTCAGCGTAGTGTCCAGAGGCGCTACCAGGAGACAGGCCAGTACATCAGGAGACGTGGAGGAGGCCGTAGGAGGGCAACAACCCAGCAGCAGGACCGCTACCTCCGCCTTTGTGCAAGGAGGTGCAGGAGGAGCACTGCCAGAGCCCTGCAAAATGACCTCCAGCAGGCCACAAATGTGCATGTGTCTGCTCAAACGGTCAGAAACAGACTCCATGAGGGTGGTATGAGGGCCCGACGTCCACATGTGGGGGTTGTGCTTACAGCCCAACACCGTGTAGGACGTTTGGCATTTGCCAGAGAACACCAAGATTGGCAAATTCGCCACTGGTGCCCTGTGCTCTTCACAGATGAAAGCAGGTTCACACTGAGCACGTGACAGACGTGACAGTCTGGAGACGCCGTGGAGAACGTTCTGCTGCCTGCAACATCCTCCATGGGTCAGTCATGGTGTGGGGTGGCATTTCTTTGGGGGGCCGCACAGCCCTCCATGTGCTCGCCAGAGGTAGCCTGACTGCCATTAGGTACCGAGATGAGATCCTCAGACCCCTTGTGAGACCATATGCTGGTGCGGTTGGCCCTGGGTTCCTCCTAATGCAAGACAATGCTAGACCTCATGTGGCTGGAGTGTCAGCAGTTCCTGCAAGAGGAAGGCATTGATGCTATGGACTGGCCCGCCCGTTCCCCAGACCTGAATCCAATTGAGCACATCTGGGACATCATGTCTCGCTCCATCCACCAACGCCACGTTGCACCACAGACTGTCCAGGAGTTGGCGGATGCTTTAGTCCAGGTCTGGGAGGAGATCCCTCAGGAGACCATCCGCCACCTCATCAGGAGCATGCCCAGGCGTTGTAGGGAGGTCATACAGGCACGTGAAGGCCACACACACTACTGAGCCTCATTTAGACTTGTTTTAAGGACATTACATCAAAGTTGGATCAGCCTGTAGTGTAGTTTTCCACTTTAATTTTGAGTGCGACTCCAAATCCAGACCTCCATGGGTTGATAAATTTGATTTCCATTGATAATTTTTGTGTGATTTTGTTGTCAGCACATTCAACTATGTAAAGAAAAAAGTATTTAATAAGAATATTTCATTCATTCAGATCTAGGATGTGTTATTTTAGTGTTCCCTTTATTTTTTTGAGCAGTGTATATATCATAGAGTAATTGTCTTTAGGACAGCTGTTTTTAGTCAAGACTTTTGTGTTTTTTGTAAAATGTTTTTGTTGTACTGTGTGTTTATAGTTTTGTTTAATGTTGTGTTAGTGTAAGTTGTTTTGTCTGAAACGTTGTTCCCCCTGCTGCTATTGGACCAGGTCTCTCTTGGAAAAGAGATGTTATCTCAATGAGAAAAACCTGTATAAATAAACAAAAAAAAACAAAAAAACAAGCATACCCATAACATGACACAGCTGCCACTATGCTTGAAAACATGGAGAGTGGTTCTCAATAATGTGTTCAATTGCATTTGCCACAAACATAACACTTTGTATTCAGGACACAAAGTTAATTGCTTTGCCACATTTTTTGCATTATTACTTAGGTGCCTTGGGGCAAACAGGATGCATGTTTTGGAATATTTATATTCTGTACAGGCTTCCTTCTTTTCACTGTCAATTAGGTTAGTATTATGGAGTAACTACAATGTTGATCCATCCTCAGTTTTCTCCTATCACAGCAATTACACTCTACCTGGTAACTGCTTTAAAGTCACTATTGGCTGAATGGTGTTCTTCCTCTCCGGCTACTGTGTTAGGAAGGACGCCTGTATCTATGTAGCGATTGGGTGAATCGATACACCACCCTAAGTGTAATTAATAACTTCATATTCAAAGCGATATTCAACGTAATTTTTTTTTACCCATCTACCAGTAGGTGCCCTTCTTTGAGGCATTGGAAAACCTCCCTGGTCTTTGTGGTTGAATCCGTGTTCGAAATTCACTGCTTGACTGAGGGACTTTACAGATAATTGTATGTGTGGGGTACAGAGATGTGGTAGTCATTCAAAAAGTATTTTAAACACTTATTGCACATGAGTGAATCCATGCAACTTGTGACTTGTTAAGCACATATTAGGCCTACCGATGGTCGATACTGATAGTGACTAATATTTGACATCATAGGAAACAGTCTGTAGCCTATAATTAAGACATTTGAGTGCCCATCCCTGCACCTTAAAAGGCCATACATTTTAAATTCGAAATAATGGCACAGCAATTAATTCAAAGATCCGAATACGGACACACCTCCGCCACACCTTAATTGTTTCGATCTCCAACTGAACAAATAGTGGGTGAAAAGCACTCTATTCTCATGCTTAAGTTCAAGGTCAGAATATGCAGAGAGAGAACAGTGCATTCAAGGGAATTACTTTCCATTTCCATTCACTTAACTCTGGTCAGAATTGAGCCCCTATTGGTTCATCTTAGACAGGTGCTGCTCAGTTGTATGAACTATTTGACACACGTACAACATGCATTTGAAGAGCATTTTATTAGATATCTGTAAATTGGGACATACAGCTGTGTTAAATAGAACTCAGGAGCATCTGGGCCATAGGCCACTTGTGAAATCACCACAGAGATGCAGGTGACCGCTGGTTTGCTGTATTTACAAAAAAAAGCAAACCTCAAGTGAGTGGTACGATACATAAGATGTCAAATGAAATACATTTTAGATGCATGTCAGAGCATTCTTCTGAAGCGATATTTATAGCAATTGAAAACGTATACATGGCATAAAGCACTCCAATGGAACCAGCTTACATTCATCGGACTTGGAAAATCTCTTCCAGCAACCGACTCAACTTTGATTGTTGTCAAAGTGGCCAGAGGAGAGGGGACGTAGATAACATGGTTTTAGTGTTGTCATGAAATGCCTATGTGTCTTGCAATTGACATTAGCATTGAAATTGAACATTCATTCTGTATTTCTGCTTAACTTGAGGCAGAGAAGGTGCCAGTGCTGTGCACACACTCAATCAACTCACTTGTTAAAGTCTTGGTTCCTTGCACACACACGGTGCTATTATTGTATTTAAGGAATATTCCACCCCAACACTATCTTTTGGTATAGGTTGGGTGTTGATTTTTTTTATACAGTAATAGCAAATAAATAACTACCCCTATGGTTACTGTTATCGCACTGTAGGCATCACTTCATGCATCTCCAGACACACCTAATTCATGTCCTATAATGCTGAACTTCATTTGAATAGCATATTTGTTGGACCAGGCCGTCATCAACCATCCAGCCTTTCAGTGCCTCTCGCAGCCTTTTCATTTACAACCCCCTCAGCTAGCTTCTTTCACCGCACACTTGAGGCTCTATTCTATAGCGTGACCGAAAAGTAAAAGGCAATGTCCCTGCTTTAGCGGAGATTGAGCCGACATGCGCAGCGCGAATGCAAATCGGAAAAGACCTTTGCATTTCTATTTAGGAATCGACGGATTGAATGGAGCCCTTAAATACAGACAGTCTTTTAAAAGCAGTTAGGCCTCACCCTATGTCCATACCTTGTTAAACATTTGAGAACTTTCAAAAACACATGACACAGATGCACAGACCTAACATTGCAGATATACTTTCAGATCTACTCCAATCTTTTCCATCTAGCCCCCCCCCTCTTGTCGTAAAAATATATACAGTACCAGTCAAATGTTTGGACACCAACTCATTCCAGCGTTTTTCTTTATTTTTTTACTATTTTCTACATTGTAGAATAATAGTGAAGACATCAAAACTATGAAATAACACATGGAATCATGTAGTAACCAAAAAAGTGTTAAACTAATCATAATATATTTTATTTGAGATTCTTCAAAGTAACCACCATTTGCCTTGATGACAGCTTTACACACTCTTGGCATTCTGTCAACCAGCTTCACCTGGAAGTTCCAAATCTTTCGACTGGTACTGAGTATATATGAAGAAGCTTGAAGAGCATGAAACAAAAAAAGACAAGGACTGACGTTTTTTTTCTTTTACATCTGTCAAGCTACAATGTAGACTTCAACTGCCAGTCAAAACAGAACCTCTATGGAGTCCGTGCAGGAGGCAAGATTCAATATTAATTTGTCATAACAACAGGCCGAGAATGCAGACAAATACTTTTTGCCTTTTTTTTACACACCACGCTATTAAAGAAGGCACACATTAACACATACAAATCAAAGTTCGGCTAGTATTCTTCCACAGTTGCCTTTATTTACACCAATATCCACAATGTTAATAGCAATATGGTAAACATAAGTACTGACTATTACAGTTATTAAGGGCTTGTCCATAAGAGGGCGCTATGTGCCCGTGAGTGATTACTTGGGACCCTGCTTTAAGACACTTGAATAGCCTGAATGATTGCGCCTCACCGTGGAACCAATTCTCACCAAGTGTTAAGGATGAAACAAACTATTTTTTGAGGTTGCAGTGCACTGCGCCCCTATACTCTTCTTCAACGACAGTCATATTGGGGGCAAGTTAAACTCCCCTGGAGTTATCATAGCACTACCAGGTCAAGGATTCTCCTAACTCATCAGGCCCCAAGGCAGCCACCTGTCACGGTGCAGCAGAACCCCCCCCCCACCCTCCGCCAGTGACAAACATAATGGAAAATCTGTGATGCATGTTGGGTCGATACTGACGCCATGTCTCGTTCCGCAGCATCATTCCATTAATACAGAATTAATCACTTGAAGCATTATCAAAGTAGTCATTTCATATGGTATGCTGCATGAAGTAAAGTACCTACCCTTACCTCAAGGGGTCCAGTTGATACTTAGCTGCACAACGGAAAGTTATTGCTAAATCCCACGCGTCGAGGGATGTATACCGAGTGTGTGTACTGAGTGTGTGTACTGAGTGGGGCCTCCATGTCATAGAGGGTTAAGAAACGGCTATGAGTTGAGTCTCACCACAGCTCATGTAGCTGCTTCATGGTTACGCCATGTGTGTATCTTCACGTGCAGTGCATATACCTGTATACACACACATAACAGTATACACATATTGCAGGCAGGATGTTCGTTCGGGTCGTGAGGTGCTCCCTTAGGTTGAGGGCTTGGGTCCAAGCTAAAACAGGCATTGTCCATAGCGTCGGTGGTCGACTTGTGATCTGTCCTTTACATTGAGTTCTGGGCTCCTGTTAATGTATTCTTTGGCCTCACCGAAGGGTACAGAACCCCCCACCCCCCACCCCCCTCAATATAATACCACCACATTTTCTATATCCTGTGAATCCATCACCCTTCTGTGATCAAGTAGCATTGCAATAATACCAATATGGTACAAAGACATTCATCAGGTGTGGAGGCTATTCTCGGGCGTCTCGCCAAAAGGTGTGCCAGTCCCAGTAGTTGCCCCCTTTCAGCTCCAGTGTCCCTAACTCTGAGAGGAGCGCGGTTACATCGTCTGTCGTTTCGGAGCCTCTCGGTCCGACTCCTTAGCGCTCAGTAGTTGTACTTGCCTTGCTCATTTACGGGCGAAGTGGCGGGCAGGAAGAGGGGCTTGGGGGGCACTTGGGGCTTGAGGGAGGCCGTGCGGCGTACGATGGCGGCGCGGTGGAGGTGGGGCGGTTCGCTGTAGCTGTGCTGCCGTGTCAGGCAGGCACTGGGGATGAGCGGCTGGTGGGCCTCACAGCCGACCCCTCCCCCGCCACCACCTGACGAGTTCATCCGGGTGAGCAGTTGGTGGGGCGGTGGCCCACCCCCGCCCTGTCTGAAGCTGTGTTGTCGCGGGACGGCCCCTCCATTGCCCATCTTGATCATTAAGTGCCTCTGGGAGTGGTGGCGAGTCACTGCGCTTCGCTCGGGGATGGACTGCTGCTGCAGTGGGGTGGCGCCGGCCGAGGAGGCGGCGACGGCGTCTGGGGGCACGTCCAGGCGGCGGGTCAGACTGTCCCTGGGCAGGGTGGAGGAGCTGTAGTACGTGGCTGACTCCGTCTCAGGGATCTGGGGCTGGGATCTGAAGCTGCTGTGGTTATGGCTGGAACTGGAGCTACCCGGTAGGGGGGCACACGGTGAGGTCAGCACAGTGATGCTGCGGCTGCCCGAGGCGCTGACCTCGTAGATGTGCTTGAGGAGCTCGTCCAGGGCCGCCACATCCACCACCGTCTGCGGGCAGCAGGAGTGGGAGGCCGAAGCCCCCTGCGCACGCTCATCGTTGGGGATCTTCCTCTCCTCAGGCAGGTGCCCCAGGGCTTGGCCGTTGGTCAGGCTGTGAGAGAAGGGGAACACCTGCTGGGTGACGGACCTTGACGAACCCAGGCTGAAGCCAGTGCCGGGGGGTGCCTTGGACTCCTTGGCGTTGTTGCAGTTCTGGTTCCTCTCCCACTGGTTCCGGAAGGCCTTCATGTTCTTGATGGGCAGCTCCGGGGTGGAGTCCGGGGTGGGCAGGCCCGAGAGGTTCTCCCCTTGGGAGAGGTTAAGGTCCGGGTCTCCCAGGGACATCCCATGCCTCTCTGGAGTGTGCTCCTTCCCGCTGGGAATGAAGGAGCTGTACATCTTGGGTGTGGACACATCCAGCTTCTCCTCTTTGGGCTGGCCATCCAGCAGGCCGTTTAGCTTGGCCAGGCTGCGCAACGAGAGGGCGGGGTGGATGGACGCTTCAGGGTCCTTGCCAAGCCGGCGGGCACGGCGGGCGTTGTGACTGCAGTAGCATGACACCAGGAAGCCGGAGAGGATGGCACCGAGGAAGAAGGCCACCAGAACGCAGGCGATCAGGAGGGTATAGTGGACACTGGGGCTGGACTTCTCCATGTCAGGGAGGCTTCGGACACCTAAAGGAGAAAAAGCCAGAACAAAAGAAAGAAAAGTACGTCATGACTTAGCCCATACGAAAATAAAACCTTCCTTGTCAGGTCCTGTCATGACATCAAAAGGCTTTCACATTCGCTCTCTCTCCCCCCCCCGCCACATTGTGGCTGTAACAGCATGAGTCATCCTAAATCAAGGGATGGATTCAAATCCGTATCGCGGAAGATCTGCGTTAAAATGTAAAGGCCATTTCTGATTGAGACGACACAGCATTACCGTGAATGCAGTGTCCCCAAAAATGGAAACATTGCTTTTAAAATTTCAAATCGAGCTACAACGCGCATCTTAGGCTATACTTCCGCAATACGGATTGAATCCAGCCCCCAAGTCATTCATTCTTCCCTCCATCAAACACAGAGAGCTATCCTGCCAAGCACTCTGCTACCACTGTCTCAGGAGGCCACAACAGAGGAGCCTCCAGACAGTCTACTCGTTCATCATAACAAACACCCAAATCAACCCAGACTCTAAACACAGAGCACACAAAGCTTAGAGGACGCTGGGAGGAAAGCCATGTTTTTCTCCCCCTCTGCAGAGTTGATTTGAGTTCATACTTCACTGCAGGTGCACCTGGCTTCTCGCACTGGCCAAGATCAACACTCCGATATCCAGAAGCTTATCGGGGCTCGAACAGGCACGCTGCAGCCACGGACTTGCAGCTTGGTTATGGGGAGGCTAAATGAGAATGGTGCCCTAGCCTATCCAGCAGAGCAGCAGCTGGGGTTGGGTTTAGCCCAGCAGAGATAATGGTGTCTGTGTCCTCTGGGGAGCTCCATTAAAATGTCATGAAGGTCTAACAGAGGGATTAAGAAGAGTGGATGAACATGCTGGACTGAGGTAACTAAAGAAAGCGTCGCTTGTTGCTTCCTTGAAAAGAAGTTGTGGTCAGTCACATTTTTCATTAATAAGGTACCATGTATATAGTGTCATAAGATGTTGATATCTTGGAGTAATTGTTAAAGTGTGACGTATGAAACAGTACTTGGCCCATGGTCTTGCAATCAGAACAGATTCCTAGAACTAAAAGTTTGAGGTAGAAGAATACACAATAATGACATTCTTTATGCAAAAGAATACCAAAACAGAACACACACATCCACCCACCACTAATAGCATCTCCCCCTGGTGAGCACCAACACGCTTACTTTCATCTCATCGTTGTCTCTTCCCCCCCCCCCCTCCAAAAGTTAAAAATAGGACAGGGCGAGAGAGAGACAGATATGGTAATTAGACTCAACCAAAACGAATGTCTTTCTCTCGAAAGCCCCGTCGAGCAAAGCCCTTCCCATGTGGTTCTCATATAGACTCTTATGTAGGTCACATATTTCCAGAAAGAGTGATGTTCTCAGAGGATTCCTCGCCTCTAATGGGAACCAAATGCATGATAAACCTCGGATTTCAGCACCGGTTTGAGATCCCGGGCGATATGCTGGCACGGCCTGCCAACTAACTTTAGAGTAGCATTCAAGGGTTAAAACGTAGGGATCTGCTTCGAGAGTCATGGCTTCTGTTGTTGTCAAAACAGTGTTGAATGTGCCAGGTATCTACCGACTCCAGTAAACAGTTATGGCACCGAAAATTGATTGGCTTGGATATGCTCCAGATATCATTTGACAACAAAGAAAAGTCAATATAGTGTGTAACACATCTTCCGTTTGTCATAGAGTACAAATGACTTCTATTAGAAACCAAGCTATCGCACAATCAAAGACTTTTTATGACAGGGGCAAGAACAGAGAAAGGAATACTCAGGGATATAATATATTCAGGGTCTGAGTACGTAAGCAGTTACAGGGACTCCAGCACTGGCATTAGATTCTACTCACAGGCCGATGCATTGGCATTCGCGCGGCGTGAGACAAGGGTTGTTGACGTTGCCTTTGTTGTGGCACACACTGTCCCTTGATAGTCTCGCTTAAAGGTCACGAACTGCTGACCGAAATTAGAAACCCTGTTTCCTTAGGCCTAAGAGAGTGTGGCGCGCGAGCGAACACACACACACACACACACGCTTTGAATTTACCCGAGACCCAGA
This sequence comes from Salvelinus alpinus, assembly GCF_045679555.1. Lineage (NCBI taxonomy): Eukaryota > Metazoa > Chordata > Actinopteri > Salmoniformes > Salmonidae > Salvelinus > Salvelinus alpinus. The sequence goes on from NC_092111.1 coordinate 11,375,736, forward strand.
ATAATAATCTGAGTACACTCAACTGTTGTCTTGGCCATTAGCCAAGTCTGATACATACACAGTCCCAAGCAACCTGCACTTTATTTTGCCTTTCTACATCTGCATTGCTTTTGCTGTTTGGGGGTTTAGTCTGGGTTTCTGTATGGCACCCTGTGAAATCTGCTGAGGGCTTTATAAATACATGTGATCACTTTCCATAACACTTATAGCAATGTCAAGCACAGGCCGGTTAATATAGCAACCAATCAAAATGGGACTGTTTGATACTTCACAGCAGTGTTGCTTCTGTTGGCAGGACAGCAATGCTACTGCACTTAAAGACAGATAATGAGATGTTTACGAAGCATTCATCTTGGCGCCATTTTGACACGATAAGGCGCACTGTAAGCATTATAGCGAGTGCTAATAAAGGGTGTGATCGTGCCTCTTTATTTGGCTTCAATGAACAGGACATATGGATATCTGCTGGGAGTATGAGGTATCCAGATTTCTCTGCTTAGTGCCAATGGAGGCTAGACCAGGCCTCAGGACTTGGCAGGATGTGCCTTTTGAAGGATTACGGAACTGCCGGTGAGCAAAACATGCATCAGAATCTCTACCCTGCCTTGAGGTGATATTCTGAACAAAGGTCCTCTGGTAGATATATGTAACTGCCAAAATAATGGGTAAGAGGGATACAAAGTATATTGAAAGCAGGTGCTTCTACAAAAGTGTGGTTTGTGAGTTAGTTAAGCAATTAACATCCCATCATGCTTAGGGTCATGTATAAAAATGCTGGGCAGTCCATTATTTTGTCTGCCATGGCAATGACTCCATAGGATGACAATGCCCCCATCTACAGGGCACAAGTGGTCACTGAATGGTTTTATGAGCATAAAAACAATGTAAACCATATGCCATGGCTGTCTCAGTCACCAGATCTCAACCCAATTGAACACTTATAGGAGATTCTGGAGTGGCGCCCGTGACGGCAAAACACCAAATGATGGAATTTCTTGTGGAAGAATGGTGTCGCATCCCTCCAATAGAGTTGCAGACACTTGTAGAATCTATGTCAAGACGCATTGAAGCAGTTCTGGCTCATGCTGGCCCAAAATTATATTAAGACACTTTGTTGGTGTTCCGTTTATTTTGGCAGTTACCTGCATATACATATTTTTGTAGCCCATTTTGTATACACCCCAATCAAAAAAAATTAACTGTGTGCATTTTGTTCTTGGTCATAAACAGTAATTTAACAGTAGCACAGATAGCGATAATTCTGGCAGATGAATATAACATTTAGCACTTAGTGGTGGAATTGGAGTGCCCAGTGAATGCTCTGTTAACTGAAATCCACATAGTGTTATTATGAGTTTTATTATAAGTGTGTATATGCACTTTACCTTAACATATGTAAGGCATTTTGGGATTAGTGGTTGAGGGGAAAGGCATTATGACTAGAGCCCGCCAGGGAACAGAATCGGAGCTGTCAAACAGTTTGCATAATATAATATATGTTTCCTAGTTGTACAACTAGAAAATGGTGCATTTTCACGTATCCAATTACATGGGGAGCATCTGGTATTTTCAGCAGGTCTTTAAGTTCAGCAGAGCTCCACTTCAGGATGCTGGGTAATGTATTTCTGCTGGGGTTTATAGTAACACATGTATGTTCTGAACCTGAGCACTCTTGAGCCAGGACAATGGGAATGTTAGGTTTAAGTAATAGGTGAAATGATGTATGCTGGAGAGGCTTGTGATTTGTTAAAATAATCCAACTGGCTTCAAACTCAGTTTTTCCAAGGACAAATTGGGGAAATTTAGTATATTTGGTAAAAACGGCTTCGCTCAATTTCTGGTTGGTCACTGTGCGAGAGGTCTAACAGTTAATAAATCTTCTACGAACACTGATCAGTAAAGCCTTTTAATCAGAATTCTGAAAAACTTTAGTCATTCATTGCCATTTAAATTTTATTTATTTATTACCATATCTATATGGTACGTGGCTCCCGAGTGGCACAGTGGTCTAAGGCACTGCATCTCAGTGCAGGAGACGTCACTACAGTCCCCGGTTCGAATCCAGGCTGTATCACTTCCGGCCGTGATTGGGAGTCCTATAGGGAGGCGCACAATTGGCACAGCGTCGTCCAGGTTTGACCGGGGTAGGCCGTCATTGTAAATAAGAATTTGTTCTTAACTGACTTGCCTAGTTAAATAAAAGGTGAAAGGTCAGGCACGCCTTTTCACCAGACAAAGAAAGGAAAATATTTTCAGTTAAAATTTTCACCACCCCATAATTAAAGTGAATTCACCACCAGTCCGGCAAATTTGAATTTGTGAGTTTCAAACTCTCTCTGCTTCCGACCATTAAATGTACAGTGCAAGTATGACACGTTGCTGTTAGGTCTGTACAACACCTTGCCTATCTCTAGTATAAATGCCACTGGAATCATTGGCTTTCCCATATGCACACGTCGCTCGACGGGCAGTAAATTCATTATCTTGTTTTGCTCGTTTCAGGCGGAACACCCTCGTCACAGCTGTAATGGATGCTGCCAAGCCTAACATGACAGCGCTTCCCTTCAGGATTGATGTTTCCTGCATGAATGTGCCTGGGAAATCACTGCGTCAACAAGTAAAGCCACTAGGCACCCCCAAGAGAAGCTGAATACATGAAAACCTGAGCATGATAACCGGCTACAGTGACTCACTCGCAGGGTATAATAGAGGTTTGTGGTGTTCTCAGTGGTGAGAGAAATTATATTCAGCCCGGTCTCAAAAGACCAATCTTCCCTTTGTCTGACTCAATCTGAACGTCAATGCCAACTGACGATTCAATCGTTTCCCCAGCCTCTTCATTTATTTACACATAGGCTTTTCAATACGGCGTTACACCTACCACTGTATGACTCTCTTTATGCCTTGGATTTCCACTAGGTGAAGACGTGCGTGTCGTGTACATTTGTTAATGATACGGCCCGGCCGCGGCTCCGCGTGGTGCATACTGTTACAAGGTGATAAACCGCGGACGGCTATAGGAAATACGTTAAGCTGCCGTAAAAGTAATTAGGAGGTCGGCATACCACGCCGACGTCCACATAACGCATGCAAATGAGACAATCTGATGTGATTTCTGCTACGTCTCGGCCCCATAATTACACACCTCCACCCGAGCTGACGATCCACCGCCGAGTTCCTAAAGTGTTTTTTAATGAGTTGAGGCACTTACAAATGGAGTGTCTCTGTGTTATCTTCCTTGTATTAAAAGGGAAGGTCTATAGCATCAGTTACTGCCAAATAAGTCATAAATTGCCGGTAATTATGATCATTTGCACAGCGTTCACCCGCAAGACCTTTTTCGAAGGGGGCTCTGGTTCCTTTTAAAGACCTTGTAGAGCTTTCGTAACAAACCAAGGCCAATTTTTGGACTGGATTGTTCGAGCCAGCTGGCACAACACAGGTCTGTCCAATGTTCTACAGCCGCAGGACCAATCTCTTAGAACACTGCGGACCACTTAGGCTTTGTGGAGTAATCATAGATGGGCACAAGGGCACTGTAATTTACTATATGAGCTGCAGTTCAATAACCAACTGCATTCCCGATGTCCTATTGATGTATCTCAAAATTATGTATAAAGTATCCATTTCAGAACTAAAGTTCATATGTCAGATTTGGGCAGGATTTATGGACACAGTTCATCCTCATAACTGGCTTACGGGTATATCAATAATTATTGTATGTAAATCTATGATAAAGAGAATATATTCCAAGTGCAATGGTAAGTTCTCATGTCATATTTCCATCCCCTGGTTTCTACCAGGATCAGTAAAGCATTGCCTTCATTAAATTGATTTGTTTCAATGTTTGTTTCATAGGCATTCAGAAATGACAAACAGTCACTGTGAGCATTACCTGGCTAAACTTTGGCATGCTCCCTAGGCCTAGTCCATCATTGGAGTCATGACGTTTCTGCATAGTCATCAAGACCGTTTCAAGGTCTTTGGCATTGCCAGTGTTTCTGGGGGTTTCAGTGATTGAAAAGCACCTTCGCTGTGTTCCCGGTGCTCGCGGAGGGCTACCTTGAACCCTGTGTGCTGCTGCATGATGGGATTGATTGCTAATGAGCCGATATCGCCATGATTTTATACACAGATTGCACCTGGAGGCCAGTCTAAAAGTTCACTCAAAATAGCATTATTAAAAAAACAGACTCCAGTCAGAATTGGACTTCCCCCAATCGAGAAATCACTTCTCTGACAGACATTCACGCTTGGCTGAGCTACGTCAGGGCCAGGAGGTTAAAGCCCAACGTGCCTGTTGGCAGCCGAGGCTAGTCTCTCCATTAGCCTCTAATAGCGTTGTTCACTCCATGGGTTAATCACAGTGAACGGCAAAGGCTGGGCTTCTATTACATCACACAAGGGTCTTCTCTGGTGTGAGGCTCGCTCTGTGAATTACAATTACCACGCTCAAGTAATATTAGGCCTACCAGAGGGGTTTATTGACTTGGCCACGCCCGAGTCATGAATTGCGAGATTGAAAGTACATTATCTATCGGCTAACCAAGTAGATCCTCTTGGTTTAAAAAGTGTATCTGATCTTACTCATCAGCCTCCAATTTCCACAAACAGCAACACGTGTTTAATCTTCTCTACAAGATGTGGAACTAGAGCAATGTTTGTAGCCCTGTGAAGGAGCAAACTGAACCTGTTCAAATCAAACAATACTTAGTAAAAAGTCAAATAAAAAGCTATAATGGTCTCTAAGTCAAAAGGCTTAACAGACACGGAAAAGATTGGGGTACTCTCATTTTCAAGTTGTCTAGTGAGAAGCCTTAAAGGGAAAATACACTTAAACTGTTTTTTGTGTGGATTTGTTTCATTAGTCCACTGTTGATACAGTCCCAAAATGTTTTGCATGTCAGCAGTCAAGTTTTCAAGATATTAGACATACAAGATGCAAAGGGTCACCGTTCACATCGTCATGATGTGAAACTACTAATTGCCAATAGTTATAGCAAATTCATTGCATGTAACTTAATTCAAAGTGTTTATGCGCAGTCATACTACAATAAAACAAATTGGAAAGCAACACAGGGAGAAAGAAAGGGCGAGAGACTGGGAGAAATGGAAACTGACCGTAGGCCGAGTCTGCCGCAGAGTTCTGGTTTCGTGTGGTCGCCAGCACATCTGCTGATGGGAGCAAAACAAAGCATTAATATGGAGAGAGAAAAGACGGAGTGAATTACATACTACTCACAAAGACATAAGAAAATAAATGGGGTTTTCCGGTGACGTGACGTGAAATACAAGTAGGTTGGACTGCTCTGGATATTTCCAAATTGTGACCCAGTTGTGGATTCAAGTGTCATAAAATACTTTATAGATGTGCCATTTTCTCCCCTACCGTACTTTTCTCTTCATATTCTTGTACTTTAGTCTGCCTTATATAAACGTGCAGTGTAGCATGTAAATGTGTCTGCAGTATGTAGCCTTGTTGATAGAACTTCCGTGTGTATCTAAGAACATACTTAAAAATATATATATTTGTAGGTATTTCCTTAAAACTGCATTGTTGGTTAAGGGCTTGTTAGTAAGCATTTCACTGTAAGGTCTACACCTGTTGAATTTGGCGCATGTGGCAAATACAATTTGATACTGTACCACTTCAATGTTAGCTGGCAGAGTGACAGGTAGCAAATTCAATTGCTACATCATCAATTAAATCCATAACAGATCAAGCAACAGGGGAGGAGATATTTGATATAGCACCATGGTAGCCTGTGAAACCCATTCTTCCATGAAGGAATAGACCCTCTTTTTACAGGGCTAATGTTTAGGTGAATGGCATGTTGCCATGGGGATGTTGATAATAGCTCACCGTGGCAGTTGTCAGGGTACAGTGAGTGGTCTCCCTCGATGTCCTGGTCAAAGCCAGCCCTGGAGAGAGAGAGGGAGAGAGAGAGAGAGTAAAAAAAGGAGGTTCATCACCTGTTTTCCTGTTTGCTGCCATCTATCCAACTGTAATTGGGACCCGTGTCATTCACTCCAGGCTGGAAGCCCATTCAGCGCCATCCTGACACAGAGAACTTGCCCGACCTGCCAGTCGTGGAGGAGAGAAGAATTTCTATAGCCCTTACATTGTGTCAGAGACATCCTGCATATGCCTATGACATCACCATCCACCGACAAGGTGGGCGAATCAGGAAAATGGCACGAACGGAGAGAACATCCATTTTTGCTGTTCTTCCCTTGTACGCTGTCCAATTAGAAGCCAGCGCCACGACTGATAAAGGTCAGATGACAATCACTCTTCCTATCAGGTGACAGGCGGAGCAGATGTCGCCGGGCCTCATTTGGCAAGGACAGCTTGCATCAGTCAGGAGGAAAAAGGCAGCTATGACTAAAGCCAAGGTCATAATCCAGACCCTATTCAAACAAAATATGTAGCCAGACACAGTGTCTTGCCTGTGCATATTCCAGCACACTTTTGAGGGATGTGAAACACACGAGTGCGGGTTTTAACTATTAAGGGCTGTATTTGGGGCCACTCTCCCCTCCTACCCACGGAGTGTTCATTCTCATTAGGATTTTTCAATCAGTGCATGCCGCTTGCACTGATTGCCATCGATAGATTTAGATGCAGCGTGCTCGTGAATGAGAGGAAAGGTCCACACACAACCAGATACATTTAGAGTGGCTGGAAGCTAATGGAATGTGCGGTTTGAAGGCAGCACACAAGTGTCCATTATGGGAAGGGGAATGAATAGGATTAGGTTGGATCCTACTTCTGACACCAACGGGCGCACATTCTCATTCACCCTCCAGCCATTTCCATCTCGGAGCTGCGGAGTCCTTGCTTTGTGTTCATTTGTTTGTTTTTGCTTTTTCTCTCCTCTCTCGCTCTCGTTCACTCGCTCTCTGTGTATCCATTTTCAAAAAAGTGTGGGATGCGTGAGCGAGAGAGCGCTATTCATTTCCCTCACTGACACTTTAAAGCTCTTCTATTTACTTGTAATGAATGAGGGCAAAGGACTAGGAGACATACATATGAATAGATGCAAATTCTCAGAAAAAAGACTGATAATGCATACTTGCAAACAACGACCTACCAGAGATGCATTCACACAGTGATATAAGTAGATATAAGCAGATACTGTAAGTAGATATTTACAGTGGTGTAAAGTACTTACGTAAAAATACTTTCACGTATTACTTAAGTTGTTTTTTTGGTATTTTTATTTTTTACTTCACTACATTCCTAAAGAAAATAATGTACTTTTTACTCCATACATTTTCCCTGACACCCAAAAGTACTCGTTCAATTTTGAATGCTTAGCAGGACAGGAAAATGGTCCAATTTATGCACTTATCAAGAGAACATCCCTGGTCATCCCTACTTTGATCAATTACATTTACTTTTGATACTTAAGTACATTTAAAACCAAATACTTTTAGACTCTTACTCAAGTAGTATTTTACTGGCTGACTTTCACTTTTACTCAAGTTAATTTCTATTAACGTATCTTTACTTTTACTCAAGTATGACAATTGGGTACTTTTTCCACCACTGGATATTTATACAAATGCTTGCCAATAAAACATATAAAACAGTCACAGGTAGGGACACCCACTCACAACCAAATACGGAGGATTCAGTTTGAGTAGGCCTAAATAGAAGTTTAAGTTTAGGAGAACAAACAACATATTTTAAACCGTGGCGGGCCAGGCTGCAGAGTTCCTTCAAGACTGACTTCAGCTCCATTTAGTTTTTTGCCGGTTGCCTCACTTGGGAGCTCTTTGGAGCGTTTTGCAAAGACGGCCTGGTCTGCCAAAGCGGCTGTCACATTCACCTCTGGATCAACCCATTAGTCTCCAGGGAAACCACTGACTCGCTGCCACGACAACAAGGCCCATCTGCTGCTCATCTTAGGGAAGTGACTGAACCACAGTGTCCTGGATGAGGTGTTTCCAGAACCCTGAAAACGTTCCTCGTCCACTGAACTCTAACTCTCTATCCAAAATTGTGATTGATACTTTTGAGTGGAACTTCATGGAACTTGCAATAGTCTCAAAGTTCATGAAACCCCATCTTAAACCACCAATTCCTGTGCTGCTGGAATGAGGAACGTCATGAAACGTTTTCCTACAAATCCCAAAATTAGATGACCTACAACATTTAAAGCTAAATTACTTTTTCTCCCAGCATCTAAAAGATTCAATCTAGGCCTTTACTGCGGACACAACATGACAAAATGCGCTAAACCGCCAACCATGGAAGTGCCATTTCGAAACTCAATTCTGCAGCAGTCAAAACAGGCACTTGTTCCACTATTCTCCTTGGTCCCACACATCTAAAATCTTCATTTTTTACTGACCAAGTAACAAAACAAAAAAAAAGAAAATCTCCACTGGGAGATTTCAGGGGATGTCACATATCAGCGAAACAAAGTGTTGACAATTTGTTTGATTAGTTGAATCGGGTGCGATGGCACTAGGTTCGGACAGAAACCAAGAGCAGAATCACTGCTAGGGAATGGGTGGGGTTGTGGAACAAGGTTAACTGGTGGCATGGCCAAGTGAATCACCATAAGCCCTTACACAGCAGCTTTTTCGATAGCACTGGAGATCAACGATTATGAGTCACAGTGTCAAATGACCCCTCTTCAGTTCATGAGAACTGATCGATGGCAACCCATCAGTTGTTAAGTCATTTCTTATGTTCCAGAGAATTAGAGAGACTATTTTCATTTTCAGGAGGTCCGGGGTGAAAACATGTTTTATTCCTGACGATTGCAGTATCTGTCAGCTCATAAATAAATCAATGAACTCAAGCCATTGTGGCTTAAGTGGTTGAGCGTTCCTTTCACTTAAAGTGCATTGCACAAGTGGAAACTGGCCCAAAGCCAGCAGATATAATGAAACAAATGAATGCATATTAGCATACAGTGCACCAGAGTGTATAATTTGCTGGTATAAAGAAACTGACTAGCGCGAGGAAATGCATCTTTGAAGAGCGGTCCTTATCTGCAGTACAATGATGTCACTCACTCAATACATTCTTCTTTAATATGACTTCCACAGGGTTTGAGATTTATTTCCCTCATATCTTCTACTCTCTACTCTCCTCTCCTTTTATGGGGCCCAATACCGATGATAGATATACGATCACACTCTCAAACCTTTATTACCTTTCAGATTGATGCCTTTCAGCGTGACAGGAAGGAAAGTGACACTTACTTGAACCCTGGCGCCATGTTGGCACAGCTCCCAGTCCGGAGCCAGATGCAGTATGGGTCGCGGGACGACAGACAACTCCTAGAAAAATGACGAGGCAAGAGGCGGTTAAAATCCCTGTATGATATCGCTCCTTGGCGTGCAGGCGATGGGCGCCCGACTGTGTCTACTTTGACACAGTGACACGCCACACACACACTTGAGCCAAGGATACTGCTGCGGTCTAGTGGAGCGTATTCTGTTGGGGCTATTCCCCAGCTGGTGCTCTGCAGAGCGAGACTGGCTGGCCTGCGTGTGAACTCGGGAGAGGTGATTGTGTCTGACAGTGTCAGTGTGTGTTTTAGCTCTTTCTCCAAGATGACAAGTCTGCCCGTGACAGACCTTAGAGGACAGGTGTGTGCATCTGTTTCTAAATATTTGTGTGTGTGTGTCATTACGGGCCGCCTGGAGGAGTGAAGCCAGTCATCTTAGTGACAGGTGTCCTCAGTCTCTCTCCCCCAGCCGTGGTGACACACTGACAGCCAGGGCCACGGGGACTGAGGGGGAGCTCTCAGGGAGAAAGAAGGGAGGGGCTGTCATACACTTGCCTATGGGAGGAGGAGAGAGGGCTGTCTTCTTTGGGTCTCTCACTTGTCACTCAGTTCTCTGTTTCCATGAACCCCTGCCTCCCTCACATCCCACCAGTAGGAGATTATGCACACGGCATCATTGTGGGCTGACCTACTGTGTTTGTGTGCATGCCCGTGCGAGTGTGTGTGTGTCAGACTATGAAGGAGGAAATTCGTTTTTTTGTTGGTGTTTAATTATTATTATTATTATTAAATGATCCTCCCATTATTCCAATGGGAGGATCAGTCAACTATACTGATATTCTTGATGTTGTATTCTGTGCTAATGATATCGTGAACATTTCCCCCAACATTTACATGCTGTTCAAATATTGATTATACGGGCAATTTCAAATGTTTTGGTTGTTTGCCAAAATATGCTCTCTGCGCCAAATACATTTGGAGAATTTGGTAATTTCCTCATGCCTTCCCTGTACTCTTCTTGCGCCATTATCGGCCAAATGACTAGAACAAATATAAATATTTGTTTATACTGAAATCACTCGACCACAAATTGACATTTAAAGAGCTTGGTATCCAGAGACTAAGTATTTGTTATAACACAGAGCAGACGATTTTGAGCAGTGTAAAAGCAGTACTAAATCCTAACAATACTGCATATCCTCCTCTTTGCATTCTTACACAATCATTTCTGCTTTGTTGTAACTCACTTTTTACAGGCGCCGTGCTCCGTGCAGCGGCTGAGTGGTACTCTGATGACACAGCTGGTGAAGGCCACGAACAAGGCATGATGCTCCTTATCCAGCTCCATTCCCAGAATCCTCCTGTCATCCTGCCCCTGAACGTTACACCTGTGGCAAAATATGGTCACATGACACGTGAGAACCCTTACAGCACAACCATACTAATGGATTAGAGTTACACCACAGATACGTGAAACACAGTACAATTCATCAGTCACAGATAGAAATGGGAGCCCGGGAGGCTAAAGGCTAGGCTATCTCTGTAATACATGTTCATTTAGTAAGTGTATATACCATTTGAACACCTAATATAGTGTGGAAAGTACAATTACTCTGCCTGTGAACTACCTTAGTTAATATTTTGATCATTTGGTATGGGTAATACCATAATAATGTGGGTTACAGCTTCAAAGGAATACTCCACTCAAAACCTTTTTGGGGTATTTGTTTCATTAGTCCACTGTTAGTATAGTCCCAAAATGTTTTGCATGTCAGAAATCAAGTTTTCAAAAAATAGGACTTATCGTTTTGCATCCTATTACGCTTTTTGCGTCATTATGATGACGTGGTCAGTATTTATACCGTATTCCTTTAAATCAGGTATAGACTAATTCATTTGGAGACGTTCCCGGCTGAAATTAGACACTGGTGCTTATATAACAGTCAGGTTTTCATTCCATTACCGACTTTTGCTTTTACCACACCTGTTATAGACTGACTTATAGAGGTTCTGTACTGACTTAGAGGGGTTATAGACATCAATGTCCTCCAGGAGCTGAGAGCCAAAGGAGGCGTTAGGATGAGTGCTGGACAACACCTTCAGGACCCTGCCATCCTCGGAGCCCAGAAAGACCACAGTGCGGTCCTTAGACGGCCCGGCAGAGGTGTCCACCGCAATCTGAGTCAGCTTGTACCTGGAGAAGGGAAAAACACAGTTCGCGCTGATTGTACGGCCGGAACTGGTAACTAGTCAGCCATAATGTGTCAGTCATTCAGAACAAGTGCACCGCATGACTGGCATGGAGATACGGGTCAACATAGGGTTATAATTTTATTTTATTTATTTAACTAGGCAAGTCAGTTAAGAACAAATTCTTATTTACAATGCCGGCCTACGCTGGGCCAATTGTGCGCCGCTCTATGGGACTCCCAATCCCGGCCGGTTGTGATAGAGGCTGGAATCGACCCAGGGCGTCTGTAGTGGCGCCTCTAGCACTGAGAAGCAGTGCTTTAGACCGCTGGGCCACTCGGGAGACTTTCAGTTCGATATGGTTTTCCCTTTGTGCTTTCCTGATTTTAACCCACGTGATTCTGTCATTTTCTGTGCACCAAAAGATGGAGTGGAGAGCACACTCAAATGGGGTAGACAGAAGTGCTAGACTGCAGCTGCGTTGAAATATCACTTCTGCTTTAGGCTACTTTCTGGGGGGGATTTGGCACTTTCCCGAATGGCAGTCAAGGAAGGTTTTGTAAATTAACCATGATTGCTTCCAGAATGTGCAGGTTCTTATCTTTGTGTGTTTGCACGTGCATATCTAACGCCAGTCATCTCAACTGGCTGCTAAAGACTGCATAGCCACTGTATGTCATTTTCAGTTTATTAACATCAACTATGCTATAAAATATGTTATTTCCTCGGGTTCATGAATGCAACTCACTCGATGAGAATATCCTATGATTTAAACCCCATTTTATCTCCAATATTTCCATGACTTGAGACATTTCACCAGGAATGTTTCGTCTCTAGATTTGGGAGCAGCGTGAGATAACACGTTCCCTATGCACCCCTGACTTTTGTTGTCATTTACCAGAGTATCACATCAGCTTCCTGCAGTGAGAAGCAGCAGGCGGGTCACCCAGGGGGTACGACAGGCAGACTCAAACAGCTCATATCACCTCTGCACCGCCAGTAAATGTCAAACTTTGTGGATGAAGCCAAAGTCTCCGGTCAAATACAGTAGCAGTAGCTAGGCTGAGGCAATTTCTGGGTTTTGTTTCTGAGCGAGAACATCAGTTATCTGGTTTGAGTAAAGTGTCATTCATTGACTAATTAGATTTACTGTACATGGTTGCACTAAAATACTGATATGATATGTTTAATTTGATCAAATGTTATATTACATTGCATTATTGTATATTTGTCTATGTTGCCATTTGTCCACACAAAGAGAAATCATTATATTGTTTGGTACTGCCCTACAGTACCTGCTGGTGGTGCGGGTGAAGCAGGGCCGGTCGTTGACGGAGGGGACCGCCTCGTCCATCAGCGGGTAAGACTTGATGAAGGTCAGCGTGTCGTCAGGAAAGTTGATGGATGACTTGTAGGCCAAGGCCGGGCCATCACCGGCACAGGAACCAGGCCTAAAGTAGAGAAATTACATTTGGCAAGTCTTATTTAAACAAAACATGGGTGTGTACTGTGCTAGCTGGTCCCAGATCTGTTGGTGCTGTATAGCCAACTCATAGGTTTGTTGTCATGCCTGGTCATATGTATTCTAGTGCCCCTTCAGGACAGTCTCATACCTGGGCTTAGGCACCTGTTCCTCCGGTACTGGGGTCCAGGCTGAGTCACTGGTCTTCTGCTCCTTAAACTTCCCATTGAAGGCCTTCTCTATGTCGTCCATGTAGAAGGCACACACTGCTGAGCCAGGGATACTGAGGAGGGAGACAGGCGCAAAGAGCTTGTTAAAAAAAAGAGCCTTGTGGGATTGAGCTGTCGAAAAGGTTTGTTGAAACATGGTTGGCTGGTCAAACAAGGTGAAAAAAAAGTAACATGATTTGTATCTGGTGAGTACAGCTCTGTGTATAATTAAAAATCAATATCAAGACGTTTCTGTGGTAAAACTAAAAATGTTCCTGTGCTGCGAGGAAGGAGGTCCAGCGTGAGTGAATATCACGCTGTTTTTCCAGTTTTAGTGGTGTTGCATATTCTTGCAGTGTAATACCCATTTCAGATAGAAGATGTGGTATATTACCTGTAAAATATACTGTATAAGGCAATGTTTATATGACCCCCTTTCGAACATCCCCTTATTTATTACTTTCTTGCATGTATCTCTCTTTTATACATAGTGGGTAACTGGCAAATTGTGAAGGGTGGGGTGGTGTAGTTAAACCATGTGGGTAGGGCTGGGCTATACATTAAATTCCAAATGCCTGTATCGCAAGAATCTAGGTTTTCTTTTGTTTTTTTGAGCGTTTGGTTTTTGGTCTCGCTCCTTCTGTGCTGTGTGCACCATCCCACTCGCAGACACCAAGCCCCTGCCACTTACAGTACAACAACAAAAGACAAAGTTATTTCTTCCTCTCTGACAGCAAGCAGTTTCAACTCGCTATTTGCATTTGAGGTTTGGTCCAACAGAATCGGTCATATGGACACCAAAACTATTAGACATGATTTTACTGTAATAGACGAGAAGTGAACCTTTATTTTAGAGATTTTCTTCTCCCCAGATTTGTGATTTCCAATTGCGATCCAATCTCCCCAACGGGCTCGGGAGTTCGAGTCACACGTCCTCCGAAACATGACTCGCCAAGCAACGCTGCTTCTTAACACCTGCTCGCTTAACCCGGAAGTCTGCAGCACCAATGTGTCGGAGGAAACACTGATCGACTGAAGTCAGCTTGCAGACACGATGAGCCAAGGAACGCGCCCCTGCCAAACCCTCGCTGGGCCAAATGTGCGCCGCCATATGGGACTGCCGGTCACGGCCTGCTGTGACACAGCCTGGGATCAAACCCCAGGGTGTAGTGACGCCTCAACACTGCGATGCAGTGCCTTAGGCCGCTGCGCCACTCAAGGAGAACTTAACCTTTTTAACGATACCCTTTTTAGGTCTCAGCTCCCAACATGTGAAACATAGCAGACCCTACTAAAACGAGAGTATCAATGAACATGATTGTGGAAAATGTATTTGTCGTGCGCGGCATAGCAGCATTTTAGCCACATACTGTTATGTGCTAGCTTTCTAGTCTGTGTTTTATAAATGTGCAATGAGCATAAAGAGACACGTTCATATAAGGAATTGGAAACTGGTTCCATTTCTGTGAAATAAGCATCTTCTTATCCAGGTAGGCCACTTGATTTCAATCTTAAGTGAAGAGGCTACGTCGTTCAATCAGTTGGACAGGAGGGTGCATTCATAACAGTTCAATTGTTATACCTTTTTAGCAAGCAAATAGATCCAAGTTGGCTAACTTGAAATGTAAAGATTAGCTGGCTACTCACTAGCATGTGGGCTGTTGCTTGAGAGATTGTGTTTGAGACCTGTGTTCATTTTCTAGAACTCCTGCTCCAAGAAGGTTGTCACTATTAGTGGATGTGCATATTTCTGGTAAAATTTGTAACAAGAAAAGGTATTTTCATAGACTCCTTGAAAGCCAGATCAGTGATTATTGCAAAAAAAAGCAGGTTAAACTATTTTGAGAAAATAATTCAATTATTAGTGGGTCTTATGCTTGTGGAAGGCTTTTATTTAGCTTAGGTATACTTTCATAAGCCCTGAATTCATTAGATTATTCCTGACTGTTTGAAATGCTGTGTATTGACCTTTTAATTGTGCAAGCTTATTTAGAGAAAACATTTTATATATTGTGAATCGCCAATAAGTTTGAAAAAAAGACATCATTATTTTTAGGCAATTCTTTTTTGTCCATTTCGCCCAGCCCTACATGGGGTGTTTAATAAAGCAGATAACAATTCACACAGACCCAATTCCTGTATTTTGGTTAATTGACTTGATCTTTAGGTGGGTTTTAATTGTCAATGTTTTTTTACCCCCCACCCCGTTCAGATATACAAAAAAGCAGGTGAAAAGGAGAATGCATGGTAAACTAGTAGCTATTCTGTCTGTATGAAAGGGGTATCAGAAATGTATGGATATTGGCTTTGATGGACTAGTGCCCAGTCATTTAACATTCATTCACCACTACTTTCTTGACCGCTAGGCTAACCTGTTAGCTTGCGTAGTGAACACTCCCACCACTGCGGGGCGCTGGTTGATCTGCAGCACGTTGGTGAGTGACTGCAGCACATCGAAGTAGAAGAAGGAGTCGCCGGGCACCGAGCAGTTGAGCCGCGCCTTCAGGAAGGAGGTCCAGTAGCGCTCCAGCACCCGAGGAGAGCCGCCGTTGTCGTTCTTACACACCCGCGCCACACGAGAGAACACCACCTTGGAGCCGAACCAAAAAATAATAAAATATCACAGAATAGTGCTTTATTATCCTTGGCACTCTTCTCCTGTGGCTGACCCCCCCCCCCCCCCCCCCCGTGCTGCTTCAAGCCTCTCAAGTCGCGTGTCTCAGGGGGTCAGCCACAGTTCTAGCTGTCTGGGGTTAACAAGTGCCTTGCTTAAGGGCACACCGGTAGTAGCGGGTACTTGAGATTCTGTCACCAGCCGTTACCATTTCATTTTCAAACTTGCCCTCACCTGGGATTTCAACCAGCAACCCGCTGGTTACACCAGACTAACCCACAAATGGATGTTATATTTCCCATTCATGATAGCTCAGTGGATCCGGTCCAAAAGGCTGCAGACCTGTCATTATAGTTCATCTCCTATGTCTGACCATAATGGTGCCTTTATCTTCTCACAATGAATCGATCACCAACTAGTCCTGATACATCTGATAAGAGAACACAGTACATCCATTCTCATGTCTTGCTCTAATGGACAGAGCTGAAGAACACAGTTCATACTGTACAGTCATGGCCAAAAGTTTTGAGAATGACACAAATATTAATTTCCACAAAGTGTGCCGCTTCAGTGTCTTTAGCTATTTTTTGTCAGATGTTACTATGGAATACTGAAGTATAATTACAAGCATTTCATAAGTGTCAAAGTATTTTATTGACAATTACATGAAGTTGATGCAAAGAGTCAATATTTGCAGTGTTGACCCTTCTGTTTCAAGACATCTGCAATCTGCCCTGGCATGCTGTCAATTAACTTCTGGGCCACATCCTGACTGATGGCAGCCCATTCTTGCATAATCCATGCTTGGAGTTTGTGGGTTTGTTTTGTTCCCCGAGCCACTTAGTTATCACTTTTACCTTATGGGAAGGTGCTCCATCAGGAATGTTCGTCACCAAACTGTTCCTGGATGGTTGGGAGGAGTTGCTCTTGGAGGATGTGTTGGTACCATTCTATATTCATGGCTGTGTTCTTAGGCAAAATTGTGAGTGAGCCCACTCCCTTGGTTGAGAAGCAACCCCACACATGAATGGTCTCAGGATGCTTTACTGTTGGCATGACACAGGACTGATGGTAGCGCTCACCTTGTCTTCTCCGGACAAGCTTTTTTCCGGATGCCCCAAACAATCAGAGAAAATGACTTTACCCCAGTCCTCAGCAGTCCAATCCCTGTACCTTTTGCAGAATATCAGTCTGTCCCTGATGTTTTTCCTGGAGAGAAGTGGCTTCTTTGCTGCCCTTCTTGACACCTGGCCATCCTCCAAAAGTCTTCGCCTCACTGTGCATGCAGATGCACTCACACCTGCCTGATGCCATTCCTGAGCAAGCTCTGTACTGGAGGTGCCCCGATCCCGCAGCTGAATCAACTTTAGGAGACGGTCCTGGCGCTTGCTGGACTTTCTTGGGCACCCTGAAGCCTTCTTCACAACAATTGAACCGCTCTCCTTGAAGTTCTTGATGATCCGATAAATGGTGGATTTAGGTGCAATCTTACTGCCAGCAATATCCTTGCCTGTGAAGCCCTTTTTGTGCAAAGCAATGATGACGGCACGTGTTTCCTTGCGGTAATCATGGCTGACAGAGGAAGAACAATGAATCCAAGCACCACCCTCCCTTTGAAGCTTCCAGTCTGTTATTCAAACTCAATCAGCATGACAGAGTGATCTCCAGCCTTGTCCTTGTCAACACTCACACCTGTGTTAACGAGAGAATCACTGACATGATGTCAGCTGGTCCTTTGTGGCAGGGCTGAAATGCAGTGGAAATGATTTTTGGTGATTCAGTTCATTTGCATGGCAAAGAGGGACTTTGCAATTAATTGCAATTCATCTGATCACTCTTCATAACATTCTGGAGTATATGCAAATTGCCATCATATAAACTGAGGCAGCAGACTTCGTGAAAATTCACATTTGTGTCATTCTCAGAACTTTTGGCCATGACTGTACATACATTTGTGGTTCTATCACGGACACCCTTTTACCTTGCCCAGGGTGGTGTACTCCACTGCAATCTCACTGAGGAAGAAGTAGACATAATTCCCATACTCGATCGCATGGTGGAAATGGGGCTCTGGGGAGGGAAGCAGACACAACAAGAGGGGAGAAGTGAGAGGTGAGATCGAATGAAAGTCATTATGGGGAGTCATCATTTTCTGGGGAGTATCTGTATCTACTGGAGATGTCCCTGCTGTTCAGGCATTTGCGCCAACCCTGTACTAACACCTGATTCAACTAATTACATACCCAACCATCACCTTTGTCTCAAGACGTCTTAAGAAACACTCAATGCCATCTCGAGACATGTTATGGGTATCAAGACATGTCTCAAGACACTAATGTAAAAGATTTTGTCTTTATATAGTCTTTATTTTGGAATGTTTAACATTTCAAATTCATGGAACATTCTACTGACAGTTGATATAAGACTCAAATGGTAGTCTGTCAAACCTGGAAGATTTACAAACTGTTCTTTTCAACTTGAGGAAAGCAAGCAAAGCATTTTAATATGTAATGTACGTTAGCTAAAATAATATTTAGTCAATATGAAGAAATATGTTAGACATCTTGTTTTGGCACTACCAAATGTGATATTGTGCAGACTCTGGTTAGCTAGCTAACAACTGTCATTAGCTAGCAAGTATAGTTAAAAAAAACGATGGTTAAATCTCTAAATGCATGCATGATTCTTTTTTTCAGTTGCCCATGGAGTCCATGGGGGTTCATAAAGAGGGGACGGGATGATGTCAAATGTCTCAACCTCGATGATCGTTCAGCCATCCCCACCGATCATCTTAAGATGTCTCAAGACAAAGTTGACCTACTCTCATTAACAGGGTGACTAATTCTGGTCTTTCCTGTGCAGTTTTATTAAATAGAAAATACATCTAAATGTTACATTAAATATATCCCCCAAATAAATGGATAAATGGCTGGTGCATTTATGGATTTTTTATTTTATTGATCAGCCCTGCCAACCTCACGTGCTGCAGTGTAGACTGGACTTATGCTGACCTTTACGCATGGTTAGGCTGACGAGGTAAGTTATGACTGATGCTTGCATCTGCTTTCTTGTTTTCACATGTGCTTTGGTAGTTATTATGCAATGAACATGACCTATTTCTCTTTTGTCAGGATACGAGGATGGAAGACATGTCAGCAACTCAACTAAATCAAGGTAAGCTGTCACCCAGCAAATACAGGTGAGAACAGGACCATGACACATGCAACGTTCATTTCTTCCCATGAGAACAGGAGTGCTTAACTGATTCATGTCATTTTCAGACTGGACATAGGACCCCAGCTTTTGCCTATCTGGTGTCATACAGTAAGGCCTCGTGGACAGAAGAGCTTTCTGCTTCAGGTGAGCTATTCATAAATAAGGTACAAGAAAATAGCAGGGTACCTAATGATACCTACTTACATGTTATTTTCTTACAGATTAAGGAAGAGCAGCTGTGAGATCTGAGATCCCCAAACAAGAGATGACTATCTGGCTGTAAAGACTTGAAGATAGGAGTTGTTTGGATCTCTATACCACCTTCACCTACAGTTACTTTGTTGCTTCTGAAATTGTTATTTTTGGTCAATAAATCTTGATTACTTTTGATTTGGTGTCCATCACAATTGGTGCTATGGATGTGCATGAGAGTTGTAGAGTGAGTGATTAGTCTTTATAATGAATTTAAAAAATGAAAACAACAAATTATAAAAATGCCTTGGTATTTCCAATACGTGTTTATAGAGACGTGTCCTCATTTTCTAAGACAGGTCTCAAGACATTGTGATGGCTGGGTATGTAAGGACTTGATGATGCAATTATGAGTTAAAATGGCAGACATTGACAGACACGACATTCACGTGACCGACCTCGGAGCCACTTGGAGTCGTACTTGACGGTCCGCAGGACGGGGCTGTCGTCGCCAAGACTACGGTAGATGACAGCGTCGCTGGCCAGGAAGTCGGTCATGGTGGCAGAGTAGAAATCACCACCTAGAAAATAAAGAGAGTAATTATAGCAATTAATAAGTAAGATAGTATAAAAAAAAGCAAGTCATAGTAAGACAATTCAAATGGTTTATATAAAAGACATGTCCATGTCATATCTATTTACCAATTCATATATGAAACACTTACATTTATGCTATAAGAATCGATTTAGCCATAAAACTAGGCTTCAGTCTTGACCTATACCTAAAAGGCCTAACACTTAGGCTTTGGACTACATTTTATTGCTAATGGACTTTGGGCAAAACATTTACATTTCAAACTCTAAATGTATAAATTGCGCCACTCACCAGCAAAGAGGCCGAGGTTGGATTGGCCCGACTCGAAGGGACAGCGTGCCTGACCCAACACCTCTTCGCCAACCTGCTCCAGGGTGGTCATCTGTGTGAGCGAGAGGAAACTTAGTTCTCTGTCGCCATTATGGCCTAGGGCCTGGACTGAAACCAGCCCTACACAAACCCCTTAAACCCAATACTTCCTCTGCAACATTAGTGGAATTGCTAGCATGGCTGTGGCTGCTCAGCCCCTTGCTGGCGCTCATAAATGATCTGGCTGCCTCTCCAGTCCCTCTGGGGACAGTCTCCTATTTGTGGCAAAGCAGGAGCAGGAGTGCACACACACACACACACACACACACACACACACACACACACACACACACACACACACACACACACACACACACACACACACACACACACACACACACACACACACAGTGCTAGGGAAAACAAAACAACATCTGTCTGATTGGCTTCACCTCACTGCCTTCAATGAGCTGTAATTACGTCTCGTTTCTAATGCTAAATGACAAGACAAGTCATCTTTCTTGGCTTTTCAACAATCTCACTATTTTATGTACAGTGGGGAGAACAAGTATTTGATACACTGCCGATTTTGCAGGTTTTCCTACTTACAAAGCATGTAGAGGTCTGTCATTTTTATCATAGGTACACTTCAACTGTGAGAGACGGAATCTAAAACAAAAATCCAGAAAATCACATTGTATGATTTTTAAGTAATTAATTAGCATTTTATTGCATGACATAAGTATTTGATCACCTACCAACCAGTAAGAATTCCGGCTCTCACAGACCTGTTAGTTTTTCTTTAAGAAGCCCTCCTGTTCTCCACTCATTACCTGTATTAACTGCACCTGTTTGAACTCGTTACCTGTATAAAAGACACCTGTCCACACACTCAATCAAACAGACTCCAACCTCTCCACAATGGCCAAGACCAGAGAGCTGTGTAAGGACATCAGGGATAAATTGTAGACCTGTACAAGGCTGGGATGGGCTACAGGACAATAGCCAAGCAGCTTGGTGAGAAGGCAACAACTGTTGGCACAATTATTAGAAAATGGAAGAAGTTCAAGATGACGGTCAATCACCCTCGGTCTGGGGCTCCATGCAAGATCTCACCTCGTGGGGCATCAATGATCATGAGGAATGTGAGGGATCAGCCCAGAACTACACGGCAGGACCTGGTCAATGACCTGAAGAGAGCTGGGACCACAATCTCAAAGAAAACCATTAGTAACACACTACGCCGTCATGGATTAAAATCCTGCAGCGCACGCAAGGTCCCCCTGCTCAAGCCAGCGCATGTCCAGGCCCGTCTGAAGTTTGCCAATGACCATCTGGATGATCCAGAGGAGGAATGGGAGAAGGTCATGTGGTCTGATGAGACAAAAATAGAGCTTTTTGCTCTAAACTCCACTCGCCGTGTTTGGAGGAATAGAAGGATGAGTACAACCCCAAGAACACCATCCCAACCGTGAAGCATGGAGGTGGAAACATCATTCTTTGGGGATGCTTTTCTGCAAAGGGGACAGGACGACTGCACCGTATTGAGGGGAGGATGGATGGGGCCATGTATCGCGAGATCTTGACCAACAACCTCCTTCCCTCAGTAAGAGCATTGAAGATGGGTCGTGGCTGGGTCTTCCAGCATGACAACGACCCGAAACACACAGCCAGGGCAACTAAGGAGTGGCTCCGTAAGAAGCATCTCAAGGTCCTGGAGTGGCCTAGCCAGTCTCCAGACCTGAACCCAATAGAAAATCTTTGGAGGGAGCCGAAAGTCCGTATTGCCCAGCGACAGCCCCGAAACCTGAAGGATCTGGAGAAGGTCTGTATGGAGGAGTGGGCCAAAATCCCTGCTGCAGTGTGTGCAAACCTGGTCAAGAACTACAGGAAACGTATGATCTCTGTAATTGCAAACTAAGGTTTCTGTACCAAATATTCAGTTCTGCTTTTCTGATGTATCAAATACTTATGTCATGCAATAAAATGCAAATTAATTACTTAAAAATCATACAATGTGATTTTCTGGATTTTTGTTTTAGATTCCTTCTCTCACAGTTGAAGTGTACCTATGATAAAAATTACAGACCTCTACATGCTTTGTAAGTAGGAAAACCTGCAAAATTGTCAGTGTATCAAATACTTGTTCTCCCCACTGTATGCCAATTGTATTGTATGCAAAAAACACAGGTGAATTCTTACAGCCATATTGTAAAAAGTAGTGAAGAATTAAGCATGGCTCTGACTTTTATTATAAAAAGTAATGAGTGATGAAAACTGAGTCAGTCTACATTGACATCATTTCGAAGTGCAAACCGACTGCCCGGGTAGCAATTATACCTTGTCAATGCAAGAGGACTGAACACACAAAAGGCTTAGCAAAAAAAGGGGGTGAACGAAGACTCAAATTGTGGCATTGTGATAATGACTAGCTCGTTGTCTCTGCATGCCCGCAAATCAGCAATCACAGCCTTCTAATTGGAGTGACATTAACAAACGTCAATCATGGCTCTCTTGAATCTAAAGGTTTGATGAAAGAAAGAAATGAACAGCACACATCCCCACCTAGACTCACACACACACACACACACACACACACACACACACACACACACACACACACACACCTTGTAGTTGCGGCAGGTGGGGTTGAAGGCATTGGTGCCGCAAGCAAACAGGGTCTCATCGTTCCGCGGTACCAGCACTTTGACATAGTTGTAGCACTCATCCTGGAAAAGAAAAACACAGGATACATAGTTAAAGTAGCACTCAGGCATTACTAGGTATCACAACAATTCACAAATACAATTATGGAGCCTTGAAACCATCCAATTATGTTATAGGGTGCACTTATGTTGCTAGGGAGAGTTTCTCTCCTGACCTCAAAGTAGACACACAAGGAACATGGTGATAGATACTCACACTGTTTCTACCCCTCACGGTACACTTGGCCACATCCTTGGACCTCCATGTGAGCTTCTGCAATACATGAAAGGGGTGGGGACTAAATATGACCCCATACTCTAGAGAAAACCCCACCACACCCAGAGTTCAATGAAAGAGACCTACGCAATCACAGAATGTGCTCGTGTGGCCATAGCCTGTCAGAGGCCTCTCTGTGACCTTTGGGGTCTGCCTGCCGAGAGCATCGCTTGACTTCGCCGCCCCGTCAACAGCAGGGGATTCTGGGAAGCTGATATGAAAAGGGGCTTCTGGGTATAACTACTGGACCTCTGCCATATTGGGGTTACGCTCGAGGGTTCTCCACTGTGGTCTTTCATGTTAAACAGAGGGGGAGGTAGCTGGGGGAGCAGCCAAGCTGAGGGCCATTGTTTGCAGTCAAGTCCATTAGTGTGGAAAACTCACTAGAAGCCAAGCTGTGGTACTTCTACAAACAAATATTATTGATGTTGCAAATAAATTATGGGTACTTTGTGTTTAGAAGAGAACAAGCAGATCAAAAGTGTGCAGTAATAAACCACATGGCCATGTTATTTCCTGTTTAGTTTTCTATGTTGTATTCCATCTTGCATAGCCATGTGAGATTTGATTGTCTGTTTGATTACGTAACTTACCAGCTGGGGGACGAAGTCGTCACCAGCTGTGGTCAGGTTTACTGCAAAGACATGGTCCCTGTGGGGTAAAGACTAAGATTTAGTGTCATGGTGTGCTGTTACAGTCTCATAAATAAAGGCAAACCGAGGGTTGGTTTCCCGGATTCTCCATTGAAAATGCTACAGTGTCCGAGAAACAGACCCTAGATTGGTTAGTCTGGTTGTGATGTTTAAATGGTTGCGATTGTTAACATGTGGACCAGAACGGAGGCAGTGGATTGGCTGACTGACCTGGCAGCGATGTAGAGTATGTGATTGATCCTCAGCATCCTCTGGAAGTCCAGGCCTAGTCTGGCTGTGTCGTTGTCCGACACCAGCCCCTGGAACCCTGGGTATAGGTAGGAGTCTACAAAAAGAGAAAATTATAATATAAAGAATAGTTGAATTATCACATACATAAAGACTTGTCCAATTCATGACCACAACTGTTATGGTATTTAAATCTTTAATACTGTAGTATTTGTTGGATTTTCAGTTGCTAGTGGCAATAAACAGATATGGCGTAGATTTGCAGTAGCTAAACTAAACCAGTCACTCTCTGGTCAGACTCTTTCCATTTTAGTCATGTCCTATTCTTAGTGTGGACTGGATCCAGGTTCAGGAGCCCTGCTTGTTTCTAAAGGTCAGACTGGAGGGAAGGTAATGAACAGAAACCTCTGCTAGTCCCCGCTCTCGCCATTTGTGTCCAGTCCTGAGTCTTGTTCATTAAGGCACGCAACATAACATTTTTGAAAACATGAGCGCTTCTTATTGGGCAAATCCCTGTTTTTATTGTCTGTTTTCTTCCGATTGGTGCCTAATGAACACAACCCTGCTGAAGGGTAGATGAAGGTTTGATAGATCCATAGTTTATTTGGCTCGGGATGAGTGAGCCAAGATAAAGTGTCTGCTACTCTAGTTCTGGCGCAATTCATTTTCATAAATGGCAATTATTAAAGCACATACTGTAGCCGTAAGATTAAACTTCTGTCGAAAGGCTTTGTTTGGACAACACAACAGCAAATATGATGAAGAGGCAAAAGTGTTCATTAAATGATAAGACTGTTGGCATTTCGTCGATGGCAAAGGCGACGCTAACCCGCAACATGCAGAGTGAGGAGCCGAATATGCTCCAACACTAAACAAAATGCCCTTGAGAAGTCCACTCTCACTCCCAGTTTGTGTAGATAGGTCTGATGCTGTCATTTCCACTGTCCGATATGTCAGGAGATATATCCGTAGTCAAATCGGTTTCAAGGTGTGTTATAGCTACTACATCCGGCAAATAAGAGCTGACATTTCTCCTCGACTTTGATTTGTGCATATCGGAACCTCTCTTTCCGCGATTTGAAGCTGTTGACCGCGCAAACCGACTCCTTTCTAATGCCACTGTGCCAATGACAGCCCCTCAGCGACACTTTCTCCTTCGCTTCTCTTTATCCACCTTTCTCACACCAATAATGTATGGAACCTGTCCGGCTCATTAACTATCATGTAAACCATACCTCCTGGAGCCGATAGACCCACATATAGTTAGAGAACTGTGGGAAAACTGTGCCCAACACCCACAAATCCAATGATGGCCATTTTGAGTGCACATCTTTGCTTAATCTAATCTTGGGTTTAATTTGCACAAGACCATCCCTCCAAACTCATCTCCCGTGCAGGCCAACTCTACAGCCTGACTTTGGCTCATCAATGTATTAACAAGGTAGCATTAGGGCTCTGAGCCTGCCTTAGGCCACGCAAATAGGCTATCGGTTTCCTTGCGTGCTGCTGGTGACAAATATCACAGCAATCGTCCTCCGCTAACTCTGGGGTAGATTTATACGTCACATCATATTAGTGCACTCTAACTACCAGTCCCGTGCTACTAAATGAATCCCCTTATATCACAGAGGAAAAATATGCAACATGGCACCACTTGGCCTTTTAAATCACTCTAAGCCAATCAGGGGGCTGGTGGGGCTACTCACGCTCCCATCCGACAACGTTGATTGGCTCCAGGTCCTTGGGGAAGGGCGTGGCCATGGCGAACAGTAGACAGGAAGTGAGTGTGAGGGCCGCCAGCAGGAGACGCCTCCTCATCCATTTCGGAGGGACCATCTTGAATGAGGAGAAGGGGGTTGGGTAGCAGCAAAGACGGCTTCAGCAAGTCATGGTGTGGGGCTCCGATCCAAGGGAGCACGGTCTGTGGAGGGAAATATGGACGGAGAAGAAAGGAATTAAGTTCAGTCAGATGAAAAGGGGTCATAGAATACACACTCTGTTTGACTATACATGTCAACCTATTTCATGGACATGTCATGCCAAATCTGTAATTGCTCAACTTAGGACCTTTTCTCAATTGGCTAGTGATCTTCGCAAATTAATCGATTTGATTTAAAGAACATTTATTCAGGAGCCGATGTCTATTAATTGAATGATACAATTTCAGGACAAGAGGCATTTTCTGCTTGCATTATCTAATCAAAAAGCTACAGTTATGATTCATCATAGCCTAATGGCATCTAATGGCAACACAAATCTGCGAGCATAACAAAATGTATTCTTCATTACAATTTTTGAAAGCAATGCACAAAAATAAAATCACACTGGACAATTGATTCACGTGATTGTCTCCATGTTCTGGTCTATCAACTCATGACACCGGCAGCAGTCCAGAATGCGTAAAACTAAACGTTAAACACTAATAAATAAAAAATTCTCCAAGGTCAGACTGACACCAGCCAGTTTTGGTCAGAAATATTAATGACCGACTTCAAGCTGTCTGCTTTCGTCAAAACAATATCAATGAGGAACGAACGGTTCGAGCTGGAACCCAGATGGTCTTAACGGCAGCCAACGTCAACATCTGCCTCTTTAGAGTACTAACATACAGCGCTAACACACACAGCCAGAGCGATGACAAGAGGGAGCTTCTGGCGGGAAAGGTCATTCTGTCTGAGACACGATACACGTCAGTCCAATGGACCATAGAGACGTGACGATCTACATTCTGAACGAGTCAATTGATAGTTTCATTGAAGTTGTTTGACTCATTTTTATAATGTTCCACATTAGCTCACAGGAAACGTTTCATATTGTAACGGCTGCATCAAGTTGATAAACCAAGTGGATTACA
This sequence comes from Salvelinus alpinus, assembly GCF_045679555.1. Classification (NCBI taxonomy): domain Eukaryota; kingdom Metazoa; phylum Chordata; class Actinopteri; order Salmoniformes; family Salmonidae; genus Salvelinus; species Salvelinus alpinus. Next base: position 11,402,491 of record NC_092111.1, read on the forward strand.
CAGAGCAAGATCTAGATTCACTACAATATCATACATTACTAGGTTAACATTCTAAAATCCTGACCCTCTGACTCTTTCGTGAGGAATGCTGTGAGGAATGTTGCTAGCAAGGGGACATACATCCTTAAGCTAGGCATGTCTCCACTGACTCGCTAGAGCAGGGTTTCCAAAACTCGGTCCTCAGGAACCCAAGGGGGGCATGTTTAGTGTTTTTGCCCAAGCACTACACAGCTGATTAAAAAAATGATCAAGCTTAATCAGCTGTGTAACCAAAACGTGCACCCCTTGGGGTCTTGAGGACTGAGTTTGGGAAACGCTACGCTAGAGACAGGATGTTAGCTTGCCGCGCTAACTAACTGCCCTCCAAAAGTCAACAAACAGGAGCTCTCGCCATCAATATCAATTAGCCTACGCCATCCTAGTTTAGATTCCGTGCAGGTGCTGTGCTTAGCCGTGAGGTCAGCCAGTCATGGCCCCCCCCGGCTATAAATGATAAGGATTAGCATTAGCGTCTAGTCGTGTTTACGTTGTGGCTCGCAGTAGCCTCTGCTCTAAAGGATTACACCCACTCAGACACGCACAACCTACTTCTCCTCTACAGTCAGACTGAAGATACATGAATGAGGCAACCTGTGTTGTCATTCAATCGATGTTTGGAGGAAGTAACATGGGAAAGTCTGAGGTAATTTTTGTGATCATATTACACAAAGAGGGGAAGAGTTCAAAACTTCCCCCACTGACTAGCACAATCAGCACGACACATGAAAACGGGTAATGTTGTAACTGCACAGTCTGGAAAGTTTGTTTCCAGAAAGTTTGTTTCCAGAACAATATAATAGAACAAATGAAACAATGTTGTATATTTTTTTCTGGGCAAACCAAGGTCATATTGTATGACTGTGAGCTAAGGCCCAGCTGCTTTCAGTCCACCTTCAGCTTACCTCACTAGTGAGTAGAGGAGCTAAAAGTGAGAACAAACATTCCCATCTTCTCCAATAGAGTGGTTGTTACAGCTCTGCTAAGAGCTCCCAGCTGGGAGACAAACGACCCCGGAGACAAAAACTCACTCTAGCTCTTCAACTTGTTCTCTATTGTGGTGGCGCCTGCCTGGGTTGTGGTAGTCACAACCGTGGGGGACATTTCCTGTCAAGAGGCAAAAGATCAAAAGTACTGTATGAAACTGCAACAGGAGACGACTGAAGCCATCTTGGATTGATTTAAGAGGTTTGCTTCCGTTTGCTATGCTAAGTGTTGTAAATGTATAAAGACCAGTCACCAGACATGGAAGAATCTATCAAAAGTTTAGGTTTTGGTCCCATATTCTTAGCACGCAATGACTACATCAACCTTGTGACTCTACAGAGTCGTTGGATCCATTTGCCGTTCGTTTTGGGTTGTTTTCTCAATAGTAACTGGCATCCAACGAGTCTGCAGAGTCACAAGCTTGATGTAGAATATGGGACCAAACACTCAACTTTTGATTACTTTAACACACTAAGTTAATTTGTCCAAATACTTATGACAAATGGGGAGACTAGATACATGAAGTGCTTTCATTCCTAAACGGTAAAACAGGCATGTATGAAAATACCCTCAAATAAAAAGGTGACGTTCTGTACTGCCGCCTCGTATGAAACATTTGGAGTAGAAATGTTGGAGTAGAAAGTCACATTGTTAGCTTCACTGTCCACTGTGCAACTTGAGGTTCTTCTGTTTAAGCAAGAAGTTAGCTCCCCTGTGTGGAAAGGAGACCAATAGCAGGAATTAACTATTCTGGAAAGATGTTCAGGCTTTAAAAGAAGAGATCTAGCTCTCCCCCTAAAATTCCACAAGAGGCGTGGGTGTCAGTTACCGTACCGTTCAACTTCTCAACCCTCTCTCTGCGGTCACCGGCGTACGCCTGAGGTTTTGGAGCGATCGGGGAAAACCTCACTTCAGCTGAGACTGATTACGGTCCATGAAAATCCCTCCACACGCGTCCGCCAGCTTCTACACCACAATTACCTAAACACATAATCTCTGTTATGTACTACATAGTTCCAAAACCTCCTCTGCACTTTTGGTTTGTGTTAATGCATGGGAATGTGGATCCTCAGAGTGTCATTTATATCGAGAGACCAGTCCAACTTTTTCCTCACTCTTATTTTTGTATTTATTTTGGACTGTACTCGGGCACTGTGAGAAAACTACGGAATTGGGGAATATATAAAGGATCGTTTCCCACAGACTACACCGGTGCCATGGTTGAAAAGGGTTACAATGACCCACGGACAAACAGAGTCTTCAATCTACAACACGGGTCGCTGCCCTCATGTTTGTTATTAGATCTAGAGACTTAAAGTTAAGTGAATTGCTTAATTTCCTCTCATTTGCGTCCCATGTAACTGCGAAGACTGGGGGTTACCCCTGGTTTGAAGTCAAGGGCAAAAAAATTATAGTAGAGGAGGGCATCATCTTACAAGAAGGATTCACAGCATTTGTGAGTCTGTTAGAGATGGGAAGAGACAAGTTTGAACTATGCATCCGGCAAAAATAAACTTGGTTCGGTAAAGGCAGTCTTCCTATTTGACTTGCTTGCCACTGGCGGGTGTCATTCCATACTGCATTAGATGACTCCCTGCTAGGACAGCCAACATTCATTTCCCACGTACCTACTTAATCGCTATTCATTCCTCATCTGCAGTTTTTCTAACTCTACAAACTCTCGAGAACAAGCCACGTATCTAAGCTAGCGTAAACACAGCCCCCTCGGGACACGCAATGCTTTCTACACCTAGAGGGTCCACAACGAGGTTCTGTAAGTACAACACCAAGACTAACTCTTCACTGCTTGAGTGGACTTGGAAAAAAAGCATCTTGTAACATAATTTCTGGGAACTCTAGGTTGTAGTGAGTTGAGGGGGTGAAATGTTCTTTCAATGCAGGAGCAATGGAAGGAGAAAGGGGGGCTTTGCCAATATTGGCTTATAGACCTTGCGGAAAAACTACATGCGTAAGGTAAATCTTACAGCTGATTTGTGGTGATCAGGGCTTAAGTAGGTAATCTTAAGTGGGAGAGGGACAGCTTGAGGGTACCGTAAACAGCATACCTGTCACTATCACTGGTTGGAAAGACCACCTTGAGGCTTAAAGTAATCATTGGCTTTCAATTGGCTTAATATCGTTCCTTTCTGTCCCTTTTTGAACCTCAAATATAAAATATATATTTTTTTGACATTAAACTTGACATTAAATTACTTCACCAATCAGTGCGGATAGAGCAGCTTGCTATGAAGCGGGCAAGCTATAGCCTAGTTGTTTATATGAGTGATGGACAGACAAGTGTACAGCTCGGGATGCAACAAAACATTTGCGGGTGAGGAGAGAGCGAGATAGGGTGGAGGAGGCTTAGCTAGCTAACAAGCTTGTGTGTGCAGAGCGGCAACAGAATTAAAAATACTTTTACCTTTTTGTAGTTAATAAATCCAATGTGAAACGTAATAACTATAGTATCCTTAATTAACTAGCATTTAAAAAATCTATCCATTCTTCTCTAATTAAAAATGCTTCAGAGGAGGAGTTGCAGGTAGCATACACACACTAGCAAAGATTTCCAGCTGGCATTTAGACACTGTAACATGTTTCTCAGTGACAGAGGGCTTAGCATAAGCGTTTTGTTGTGTTTTTTTGTGGGACTGTAAAAAAAAAAAAAAATGCCCGGAACATAAAACATTTTTAACCGATTCCCATGCTTATAAAATAACGGTTCTGTTCCAGAACAGTATAGATCACTTTTGTTCTCATTCTGTTCCTCAAACAATTTCGTAATTTTCCGGTTTTCAGTTCTGTTCCCTCAACCGGTTCCAACCACTGGTCAAGAGAAATGTTTTTTCACAAAGTAATAGTTGGGATGAAGCGGAAAGACAAATCTCAGTGTCATGTGACAAGACAACGTAATCTTCTAATACGTACTGGTGGATTTCCCTTGCCTCTAGTTCCTTGTGGTGGGCAGCCCCTGTCCAAGGAAATCTTTCAACAGCCTAAAGGTTCCGTGAAAAGCTGTGGTTGGCCCCTAATGGTGCTGGTGGCTGCTAACATGGCTGAACCTTACGAAACCCTGGCAGACACCGTGGCTGATCGGAGACAGGGTGTGTTGAAGGCAAAAAAAATTGCCTTGGAACGGCCAGATCAACTGGCAGAGAGCATGAATGAAGGGATAGGAAGGATAGCAAGGATAGCAATGGCATGACGATGTTAGCAACAAACTCTTACGGAGTATGTGGACTCTGATGATCTACTATCATTTCATCATCAAATAGGAAATGGAGCTTGATGACACAGAACCAGCGCTGGTACTTTCAACTGATATTTCCAGTATTTGCAGAGCCTGAAGAGGAGTTTTAGTCTGTTCCCAAAGATTTCAAGTAAGCTTATCTCATCCTGTATGTGCGGGCACGTCGAAACATTTCGCTAAATTAGCGTAACGCCCTGTGAAAGGTTGAGAATATTATCAGTGAAACAATCAAAAGCAAGCATTAACATATTACACTCAGGGCTGATCAAACACGCACACAGCAAATAAGTACTCTGTGTGTGTGTGAAGCTTGGCAAACATTCAAATACACTTTTACAACTCCACTGGGACCTGTAAACCCCAAGTGCACCAAAAAGCAAGTGTGGCATTGATATATTGACTGAAAGATCCAGGCATATAAAAATCAGGTTGAACATTTGTACACTGCGCGGGTCCGGTTTACGATGGGTTGAATGAACCTGAGCCTGAAAAATGAAACAAATCAAGTACACATGCCCTCTGATGTCATCTAAATGCACATCATCAGTTGCGTTACGAGTGGTCATTAAAATAACTGATGGCATTGCATACGTTTCTGCTTACGAGCACGTTGTTTGGGCTCAGAGAAATCAATGTTGTCCGTAGCACACATCAATGGCTGCGTGTTCTATGTAAAACAAAAAGTATTTTTTTCTCCACAGGATTACTGATTAGATGGTACTGGTCATTGCTCGTGTTGAACTTGAGTAACCTTTCTGAATGAAGCTTGATCAGTGGCTGTGTATGAATTGATGCAGTTGGCAGCTGTGTGCGTTACAGCTCAGTATTCAATTCCGTGTGTGTTTGTGTGTGTTGCACTGCTCTTTCCCCGGTCTCTGATGATCCATTGGACACGGTTAGCCCCTTTGCTATGCAAGTCAGCTGCCAATCTCCTCCTAGCCACTCGCCACCCACTCGGCAAAATCCAAGTATCTGCTTTGGCGGCAGAAATGAGATCCGTCACGGAACCCTGGCGCGACCTGGGAATATCCCAGTGGTCAGCGGCTTTGGTGGGCTGTGGCTCATTTTGTGCTCATTCCTCCATTTCCTCTCACAGCCGGGCAGCCCTCAGGGATCATTAGGAGGCCTTTTGAAGATGAGCGCCAGCGTTTTCCTCCGAGCATCACAGCGTCAGCTCGATCACGCACACCTGAAACCGCCAGGCCCAGACAGGATCGTTTTAGGATAATGTGAGGTCTGTGTCGTGTCTTGTGCGCGTGCTTTGTTTTTCTCCCTGGGTCTCCATTTCTTTGTTTTTCTCAACAGGGCTCGGTTTTTATTTTCACACCAGGCCTATCGTTTTCTCCCATTCTCTCCCTCTCTCGCCCTGTTTTTCATAAACACTCAAAGCTCGAACAAACACTGACTGATTGTAAATGCATATTTTCTCAGTTTTCCCTCTCTCAGGCATGCTTGTTTGGTGTTTCTCACTTAACAACCGAAGGCTTTTGTGCTTGGCAACAGAGGTACTTGCCTGTTCTCTTACAAAGATGATAATAAATAGCCTTGTTTTTCAAAAATGGGAGAGAGTACAAAGAAACCAAATCTAGTGAACATGAGATGAAAGAGGGAAGGCCAGAAAATACATTGTTTCAAAAGACAGATATTAACTTTTTGCCACACATTAAAATAGAGAAACGGTCCGACCACTGATCTAACAGAATGATGAGAGCGGGGAGGGTATAGAGGAATCAAAGACCAGCCATTGCCGAGTCTGTTGTTCTGTATTTCCACAAAGAGGCTTCGGAGAATCCCAAAGGTGGCATTAAACATCTGTATAGACCACACTAGGTTTCCTCCAGGATAAAGTAGTAAAGCAGAAAGGAGAGGATTTGGGACAAAGCTGAGCTCACCGCTTCCCGATATACTCCTGACACAATAGATCGATCACTTTGTACGAGTGATTTTCCATTTTAACCGCAGCCTGCGTAAATTCACAGGTTATGAATCAATGGGCTCTATTCTGTGCACTTTTTAAGCCCTCCATTTTGAATAGAGCGCTAGGCACCGTAAAATGCCACGGCCTCGCCTGCTCGCTTCCTGGCGCTTTACGCCGCGACAAAGTACTTAATCATTGTGTATGCTCTTACATTGTAATGGCACCTTACAGACATGACAGGGTACTGTCTGGCATGTTATTAACCGAAACGCATGGCAAGTTAAAGGATGTTTATCACAAATGGTTTCTAGGAGAGGGGAAAACCAGGTCAAAATGCCTGTTCCTCAGCAAGATCATCCCTCTGGCTCAATAGGCCTAAAATGGATTTGGTGGAGATCAGCCTACGGATAGCACAAATCTCTGTTCAGTTGTCTTGATATACAACAAAGACATTCACTGTGTGTGAATGCTTGCTCTTAAGAGTCCTTCACAGAGAGGGGTGTTTCCTTTTTTATTAAATATTGAATACATTGATTTGGCAATATTTATGCAATGCAGAAATTCTCCATATGCACAAAAAGCTTATTTCTCTCAAATGTTGTGCACATCCCTGTTAGTGAATATTTCTCCTTTGCCAAGATAATCCATCCACCTGACAGGTGTGGCATATCAAGAAGCTGATTAAACAGCATGATCATTACACAGGTGCACCTTGTGCTGGGGACAATAAAAGACCACTAAAATGTGCAGTTTTGTCACACAACACTATGATGTCTCAAACTGAGGGAGCATGCAATTAACATGCTGAATAGCAGAAATGTCTACCAGAGCTGTTGCCAGAGAATTGAATGTTAATTTCTCTACCATAAGCAGCCACCAACGTCGTTTAAGAGAATTTGCCAGTACGTCCAACCCGCCTCACAACCGCAAACCACGTGTAACCACGCCAGTCCAGGACCTCCACATCCAGCTTCTTCACCTGCGGGATCGTCTGAGACCAGCCACCCGGACAGCTGATGAAACTGAGTATTTCTAATAATAATAGTATTTGTAATAAAGTCATTTTGTGGGGAAAAACTCCTGATTGCTCCCCAGTGGGTGGGCCTATGCCCTCCCAGGCCCACCCATGACTGCGCCCCTGCCCAGTCATGTGAAATCCATAGATTAGGACCTATTTCATTTCTTTAAATTGACCGATTTCCTTATATGAACTGTAACTCAGTAAAACCGTTGAAATTGTTGCATTTATATTTTTGTTCAGTATAGAGTGCCTTGAAACATGGCACTGGACCGTGAGAGAAAAACTGGGATACGCTTTCATCATGACAGCTAATCCAGCAGCCATCTTTCATTGCCTGGTGTCATGCTGAAGGACAAACACCAAAAGAGTCTTCTCTCCTAGAAAAGAGAGGGGAGAAAGAGAGAGAGAGAGAGAGGGAGAGATGGATGAAATGAGGAGAGAAAGAAAGCAGTGCATTGGAGAGAGACCACAGAAAGAGCGAGAAAGTGTTAATCAACAATGAGAGTACACTCCCAACCACACACACAAACGCGTCCACACAGCTGTAGAGCCGTGGGAGACAAACAGTCCTGTTTGTAGCGGGCGGCTAGCAGGCGTGGTGCTAAGCCTTGGCAGAGGGACCATTAAGTGTGAGCATGTGATAAATGCACTGGGCTCCACAGACCTGAAGTTCTCATTACTTTGTGTGCAGTAGAGAGCTGCAGAGCCATCGCTCATGAAGGATGGGGGATCCATTGGCTGTGTGTGTGTGCGTGTGTCGGTGTGCACGCGTATGTGTGCGCGCGTGTGTCAAACTTGACCAACACAACGCTATTCATATCAATCAATGACTCCCGTTCATATTCCCTTTTGGGCAATAGGGTACAGTGAGAGGGGAGGTGGAGTGGTAACATAAGCCCTGTGTTATCAAGCCCCTTAGAAACACACTTTGTGGTCTTAACGTCGCATTCCGTTGCCCTCCGCAAACTCTATTTCTGCCCTTCTCGTCTCTCTTGGCCGTCATCTGTGGAATTTCCCCAGGCGGCTCCAAGGCCAGAACCACTTTGGGGAGGGGGGGGGGGGGGGGGTTGCATCAAACGAATAGCTAGCAGAAAGAAAGAGCCAACGTTGCCTGAAGGAAGGAGGTACGTTTATTTTTATTTGATATGTTTGATATGTCGAAAGCCTGTGCCGGTTGCCCTCAAGAGGGTCAAGTTAGAGGCATAACTCTAAAGTGTATTCCGTGCAAATGTAAGAACATACAGCTTTAAGAGAGCAGGGCTCAAGAAATGATCAAGTCTCTATGATTCAGAGCTATCATTTTACGATTCTATTAACTTTGTTTGGGGAAGAGACAATTAATTCCACATTGGAAATAAAAAGGGGGGGGGGGGGGACTGTTTTCGCATCGCATCAAAGTAACTCTTCGATTGTCAGTGAGAAAACAGGGGAAGGGCAAGACGCTGTTATTAAACTGTTTGAAAGAGATTCTCAATTTAATCAAGGACGCTGAACAACGAGCGACGGTGGCTAAAGAAAAGAGGCGAAAGATGAACGTCAGATTAGACAGATGAAGGGGTTTAAAATAGGCCCCCACTCCTCTTCAGGGAGAGATGAAAAGCAGAAGCAGGAGTGGAGGGTCCCTCGCTCTCCCTCCCTATTTTTTTCCACTTTCTCCCTTCTCTTTGCAATCTTTCTCCATCCCCACTCGCTCTCTCTTCCAACGCCCTTTCTTCTGCTTCCCTATCTTCAATCATCACGCTTTCTTATTTGGATCATTCCTCCATGTCTCTTGAACTCGAATCGTCAGTCTTGAACTCAAATCGTCAGTCTTGAACTATTGTTTCTATCCCCATGCTACTTTGCTTTTCCCCTCTCATCTCAGCCTACCGCCTGCTGCTTTGGTCCACTTCTTTGATCGCCCTGTACTCAGAACAGCATAACACCCTGGCTTCTGATCCCAGGACAGTTCCAAACACATTGATCCTCCTCTGAACAGCCAGCTACTGTACCAGTCTCATCTAGGCCATATGAACTTTGTCAACAAAGGATGACATTGTCTTGCTGTACGCAGCCAAGCCTCTAACCACGAGTCCATAAAACAGTGTTGGTAATAGTACAGCTATCACAAATAGAACAGATTGACCGTCCTCGCAGGTATAACACAAGCTCTCATTCTCTTGAAACGACCGATTCTGCAACCTTCCCGAGAGTGCACGTCTCTGAACAGTAAGCTGTTTGTGAGAAAGTGTGTGTGTGTGTGTGTGTGTGTGTATCTCCTTGTGTACAGCAAGTGTGTGTTTGTGTGAGTCCATAGATTGCTCTATTTTCCTATTAAGTCTCCTTTCACGGTTTCTCGACATGTGTCTGTGAGCCCATAGGGACAGAAGCTGTGGCCCCCTTTCTTCTAAAAATAGGCCAGTCTTTAGTGTCCCTAATACTCGACTGGACCGGCTGACACAGCGATAATTGGGGGGTGTTGAAAGCAACAGTGAGACATGGAAGTGATTACCAAGCGAGAGGGCTTTGAATCACAGAAGTGCTTTTCTTTCTGGGCTCTGCTCCCTGGTGGGCATGCCACCTAACAACTAGCCCTGAGACTTTAGCAAGGTTTAGAGTGATTGGTGTTCACGGTGTGTGTGTCAGAGTGGATGTATGCCTTTGTGTGTGTGTGTGCGCATGTATGCATGCGTGTGTGTGTGTGTGTGTGTGTGTGTGTGTGTGTGTGTGTGTGTGTGTGTGTGAGAAGCAATTGGATACCCTCAGTCCCCCTTCTGCGGCACTTTGAGAAAAAGGTCATGTCGCGCCCGTGGTGAGGACATCCCAGAGCTGGGCTTCTGCGGTCACTCTCTCCCTGGACAGCCGGCTGCTGGGGAATCAATACTTTGACCTCCAGTGCTGTTCTGTGTCAGCATAGAGGTGCATTATCGGACAGCTCCAGGTGCTAGAGTGTGAGAGCTAAGTGCCTGTTATCACCACCATTGCTGGCCCGAGATCTCATCTAGCCACATGCATCGAAAGCCATCTTTCCCCTTATCGCTATACAGTGCCTTTCCCTCTTCTTTCCTCTTTCTCCCATTGCTCTTTTGCGTTCTTGCCGCTCTCCATGTCTTCATCCTCCTCCATAAACCCTCCCTCCGCTCTTTCTCTTTGGATTTAAATGGAGTTTGACGTTTCTATGGCAACTTGAGTGTTATCGACAGAGCTTGTGTCTTCTAACCTTCAGCGGTGGCCTCTCCTCAATAGGTGGGCTGGTGTTTATTCAGAAATCCATAACCCGCCATTTTAAGAGCAGTAAACGAAACCATGGTCTTTAAGAGCTGGTGTCAGTGTCCTTGGGCATTTCTTGCAAGCGGCAGCGGCGCCTTAGCCACTTATCAAGAAGGCAGGCACTTGTACTGCAGTAGAAAGACATCTTGAGAAATGATCCAAAGCACTCCGTTTACAATCTCCAGATGGAAACCTGGGCAAAAGGCCGGTCCTTTTCATACCGTCTCCTCATTTTCCATCTACCTGTGCTATTATATGACCAGCATGAAACAAGTATGAATGAGGATTGATGTTGCAACTCCCCTTGGGTTATTGGGGGGAAAAAACACAAAAACATAGATACAAATTTCACTTAACGCTATGCAGCAGTCTACACAGCGCTCTACACAGCAGTAGCGGCTTTGTGAGTATTTTGTCATTAAGCCCAATGGTTGGCCTGTCACCTGTGGATCGATGTGCTAAGACTCCGTGACCGTCTCCTCCTCTGAGGGATATAAGGAGGTGACAGTTCCCATGGTTTCCCCTGCCTGCCTCATCGATCGCAGCCGGGGAGAGGAGGTAGGAACGTCGATTCGTGTCACATTTTTTGGCCGTGAAGCTGACTCCGAACCCACCTCTCTTGCTGTAGCTACATTCTGAGGCTGCAACACAACTGATTGGCTCAAACGCATTAAGGAAATAAATTCCACAAATTCACTTTTAACAATGCACACCTGTTAATTGAAATGCATTCCAGGTGACTATCTCATGAAGCTGGTTGAGAGAATGCCAAGAGTGTGCAAAGTTGTTATCAAGGCAAAGGGTGGCTACTTTGAAGAACCTCAAATATAAAATATATTTTGATTTGTCTAATACTTTTTTGGTTACTACATGATTTCATGTGTTATTTGATAGTTTTGATGTCTTCACTATTATTCTGCAATGTGAAAAAAAAAAAAAAAAAAAAAAAAAAACCTGGAATGAGTTGGTGTGTCCTAACTTTTGATTGGTACTGTATATATGCAAAGAAATATATGATTTTACTGAGTTACAGTTCATGTAAAGAAATCAGTCAACTGAAATATACTAATTAAGCCCTAATCTATGGATTTCACATGACTGGGCAGGGGTGCAGTGCATTTGGGAGCCAGGCCCAGCCAATCAGATGAGTTTCCCCCCACAAAAGGGCTTTATTACAGACAGAAATACTCCTCAGTTTCACCAGCTGTATGGGTCGTTGGTCTCAGATGATCCCGCAGGTGAAGAAGCCGGCTGTGGAGGTCCTGGGCTGGCGTGGTTACACATGGTCTGCGGTTGTGAGGCTGGTTGGATGTACTGACAAAATCCCTAAAATGACATTGGTGGTGGCTTGTGGTAGAGAAATTAACATTAAATTATCTGGCAACAGCTCTGGTGGACATTCCTGCAGTCAGCATGCCAATTGCACGCTCCCTCACAACTTGAGACATCTGTGGCATTGTGTTGTGTGACAAAAAGAAAACCTTGGAGAGTGCAGGTGAAAACCCCATAATCAAACAAACACAATATTCAGAAAGTACAAAGTGGACATTCTATACAGGGTCAGTATAATGTCAATGTCCTCCCTTTCTGCTCAAGGTGTGCCCCATTATCAAATGATTTAAAAGTGACCCTATGTTGACCACTCAGCTGGGTGTGAGTGAGGAAAGACTACCCCTGCAATTACATTTGAGAATCATCTCGCATGCTTTTCCATTTAGTCAGAAACCGTAAGCACAGCTGAAAATTCAGGTGAGCCAACATTCTATCCAAATACTGACTAAAATGAATTGCTGTGGAATAATGACTGACAACTCGTCAACACTCTGGCCCAAAACTAACAGGGTTTCCCCACACCTGGGCTGAATGGTCTACCCGTGCCTCTTGACTGTTACCATGTCTATTTTCACCTTTACTCTCAGCAACCTTCCCTGCACAAAGCCAACCTTGGCACACCTGACAGTGCAGCAGTCCCATTCAATCCCACACAAAGGATTCTGCCAACATGGCTGATAGGAATACAAGATCCGCGAGGAGACCCGTCTGTTCGAAACAAGAACCTCTCCACAGTCCGTTTGCTAACCTGTTTTCTCATGGCTCTCCTGTCCCTCTGCAGCACACATACGTTGAGCAATATATTCGGAACATCGAGTCACAATAATAAAAATCACAGTATCGAATCGGAATACATATAGAATCGTGAGAATCGCAATACATATCGTATCGGCCCCTAACTATCGTGATAAAAACATATTGTGAGGTCCCTGGCAATTCCCAGCCCTAGTGACAACATTGAGAGAGAGAGAGAGAGATCAGAGTAATATCGTTAGGGCCACACACAATTGACTTGGCTAACCATATGTCTCCGGAGCTTATACAAGTGCTGCCAATTTAGATATTGCACCAGTAACTGCATCAAGGTTGTGATCGGCATTGCTATAGGGGGATTACAATACTTTGGGACTTTGCTGATCAAGTAAAGTGCATAATGAAATCAAAATCACTGGGCTGAGAAATTCAATCCCCCAAGACGCCCTCTCCCATGGTGCTATTGCTTTTACCTACCGCTCCAATGAGCTCAATGAAACATCTAACCACCCTGCAATAGGAGGGAAACTCATCGATACTCACAGTCTTGAACCTGCGGAGACTGGCAGATGCAGCGTGCAATCAGTCACTGTCGTCGAAGTTCACAGGAAGTGGAAGAAACAATGGTTGAGAAAGAAGAGAGGGAGGTGGGGGTGGACCCCCGCAGAGTGGTCCTCAGCCAAGTCCTGTGACGACAAGAAGGACAACGTTTATATCAGAAACGTCAACTTTTTCTAAACACACAACAAAATGGCCCCGTCTAATTTTCGCTTCACCCCTCTGACCGTCCAATCCAGGGTTCGCGATTGTAGTTAGGGAGACAGAGTGGGAGAGAGAGGGCCTCCTAATGTAATCAGCATACAAACATTGACAAATCCATCTGTTTGGGGCGCAATGGAGGGCAAGAGTGGTTGACTCAAAACTTCAATGGTGACCACAGCATGGTCCCCTATTAGTGGGGAATGGCGGTCAGTGGCATTAGGTTTGACTGACGACATCCACGTAAATAGATCTCGATCATAAAATGACGACACAATCCTGTCTGCAAATGTAACTATTAATTCCAAAAAATATAAAAGTAAAGAACTACCATTAGAATAACTTCCTTCCTTACCGTGCTATTCGATCACGATTAAAACAAAAACAATCATGTTAAAAGTAGCCTATTTCCTGGATTTGACCATTTTTACTGGAGGGAACGTTTTTTTTTTGTTGAATAACCTTTACTAATCAGATTTTTTGGAAACGAAGCCTTGGTCCAATTATAATTTAACTTGACTAACGAGCGTGAGCTCAAGAGTTAAAACACACAGCGGAGCCCCACAGGAGACTGGCTGAGGCACTCTAATCTAATCTTACCAGAGAGGAACATGACCACTGAGGTGAGGCCATAGCACAAACCTGCTACCGTGGCAACGGCAACCCAGAGAGACCACCTGGCCAATAGGAAGCCGAATAAGAGACGAATGGAAACCCCTCAGGCCTCATAATGGCCCTATTGTTATGATCCATCATCTGTCTGTATTACCCCGTCACTGCCTTTTTATCTTGTACTTTCTCCAACAAAACAATGTTTGAGGGTTTTATCCTGATATGCTGTTTTCCCCCATTTCACCCTCTGATGCCTTTCCCATTCTCTATCTGTCCGTCAGCTCGACTTCCTCCGAGTCAGGATTTGTAATACAGATCATTTTTATATTCCACAACGAGCCCGGTTGTTGCCTTTCTGTTGATCTACAGTCTCTTTATCCATCACTCTTTTACCCAAAGTACAGCCTCTTTCTTCATTCCGCTGGCCCTTTCATTTTAGAAATGCCTTTGTTTATAATCGCTTATTCCACGATAATGGTGTTCTCTGTATGATCTTTTTACACTGCCAATGTTTTTTTGTTTTTTTTTTGTACATCAAGTCACAAAATCCCTCCGTCATTCAAAAATAAAAGAATCCATCACAACGGGAGTCGTTTGTACTGTATTTGACAAACTTCATTGAGTGTTTGATGCATGCTTAAACAAGTTGTCTGTCAAGTTGTTTGACTACTGGATGAATTGGATGTTTGGCTGACACCAGGCAGCTATCCGGAGTTTGGGGGGGGGGGGCAATGAATTACTCCATTGATGCATTTGAGATTTATTGAGAACAGTTTGGCTTTGGGAGAAAATAATGGTATGTTAGGACAAAGATCAATGCAGCTTGCTTGGCCATATCTCTAGCCCTTCCAAAGACTGGAGATACTACCGGTCCTAGAACGCTTGGGTAATGGAGCCATTTTTCAAGTTGATTCCAGTTTCCCTCTAGGCAAGGCAGTGAAAAATAATCTACAATAAGGACACCGATCTGAGAGAGTGATTGCGTAAAAGGGCGTGCCTGTGACAGCTACCTCTCATGGCCAACATGTCTACAGGGAGAATATCTGGATTTAACCATGAGCTGAGACAAAGACCAATAACTAAAGGGAGAGAGAGAGAGAGAAGCAGAGAGAGCGAGGCAGAGAGAGAGAGGAAGAGAGAGAGGCAGAGAATGAGAGCAGGCAGAAATGGGGTGATGCAGAGGTAAAGAAAATGAAAATATGAAAGAATGATGTAGAAGTGTGTGTGTGGGGGGGGGGGGGGGGGTGAAAAAGGATGAATAAGTGGCAGAGAGAACGACATCCGCAATAAAGAGAATAATTGACTGGGGAAAATGGTTATGAGAGACAGGAAAAGGAGAAAGAGGTGAAGAAAAGTTAAGCTCAAACAGGGCGGACAGACAAATCTACATACAAGAAAATTCTGAGCAAGGAGGCTGCAGTCCTAAAAAGGGTTTACAATTGGCTGATGCAGTTACAGGTGTGTGTATTTTATACTTTGCTACAAAGTCCCTACAGAGAGTTCAGAGAGAGTTCATCTGATCTCGGGTTTTTAAGCCAAACTAACAGCAAAAAGAGAGCGTAGCCTGACAAACAGACAGCACACTCCAGCTGACTAAGCTGAGCCATATTTGATTTTTCATCAGCTATATCAGCTTTCATCGCAGTTGCAAATGAGAACTTGTTCTCAACTAGCCTACCTGGGTAAATAAAGGCTAAATAAAAATTAAAAAGTACACTTTTATTTACTAAATACAACTATCCAGGTAATAACTTGTGTGATGACCATGTCTTTGATCAACTTTCTTTGCTCATCCATATTTAAAGTTTGAAAAGATAGGGCTCAATGTGGAGTATACCATTGACTTAATGGAGTCTTTCAGACTTCCACTAACACGAGCGCAAAGACAAATAAGTGCTCCAGAAACTTTACTCTGAATTTGTCCAAATGTTCAGAAATTATGTGGCTGGGTGAATGAGCAACTATTCCCCCCCCTGCTTGTTTTAGTTCCAAATTCCGTGGTGCCCATTTTCTCATTCATATTCGAGCCCATCTCCTCGTCAATCTGACTTAAACTACAGCTACACTTCCCTCAATGTGTCCCTCAAGAACAAAGATGGTTCCTCAAGAAGCTAGCAGACATGGTTGTGACCAATGATTAACGAGTTCTAACGAGTATCCCGGCCTGCCTTAACCAAGTCCATTTTCTCAATCTGTCCCCGTGGCAACACCGGGTCGTAATGAGGCCCATCCTCGTTAGGCCATGATTCATTGACTCCACTCCCCCTCACACCTAATGAAAACCTCTGCTTCCTTCCTCCTCTCTTTTCCTTTCCACTCAACTTCTCCCCTCTAAATGTCCATCCCTCTTCTCAAACACGCCCTCCTCGCCGATCCTTCGGTTTGTATTAGGACTCCTGACTTTCTCCCCGGCTCACTTTCTCTCCAGTGTTCTATTCCTTCACTCATTCATTCCCCTCTCGTCCGATTTGGTCTCGTCTTCTTTTTTCATCACTTCTCATCCATGGCTGTCCAACAGCCTGACAGTTAGGTCGGAACCGTCACTTGTGATCAATTGGCGTGACCTCACTTCCTGTTATGAAACGAGCACATCAATAAATGACTGCCAACCAGTCAGGGAAATTCCAGTCTGTTCTGGGACAAAGAAGACATCAGTTCCACTGAACAGTGCTGAACATCCTTGTGGGATAACCATAACGATTCCCGATTACTCACAAAACATGGCGAAGAGCGTTTCATCACGGGAGGAACTTTACTACTCCACACTACAGAGCTCTAATGATACGATCCCCGCTGGTATTTTGCAGAGGGGAGAGAATGTCTATTGAAATGAGTTTGTGTGTGCGTGTGTGTATGCACCTTTGTGTATGTGCGAACGTGTCCAATGGAGATTACGCATTTCAGCCCCTCTGGAAGCCATTTGCTGGTTGCCCTTGGTAACAGGTAGTGAGAGACCTCTGATTCTTATTACACCCTGTTAAAGCAATGTCATCACTGCCCAACAGGCGAAACGCCCTCCCCCCAGTCATACTTGAGGGAAACGGACACACTTACACACACACGCACGCACACGTCAGAGCTTCAAGTGTTCCAGAACCCCCCCCCCCCCACACACACTCTAGAGCCACCACAGCCACTCCCCTCAGAGCACTTCTACTGCAACCTCATCTTAACAGATGACGTGGGGGTTAGCTGAGGGGAATTACAAGGAGCTGATTGGCTGAATCACTGATGGGATTACAACCGTAGTAAAGTGGAGTGCAGCAAGGTCAAGGATTGGCCCGGTTTACATTGCCATGAACCCTACAGACCCTTTGGGGGTGGTTTTGACGTTTTTACAATGGTGGATGGGTTATTCAAGGGGTCAATTTAGTAACAGAGTGCCACAGGGGTTAATCCCGGGACCCCTCTATTTTCCACGGGTTCATCTGTCTGTGTTAACTCTAGGATATGCCATTTGGGACAACGCAGGAGACTACACACTGTAGCGACGAGACAAAGACGTCATGTGCTTTCACTGCCCACTCTGATTTTGCTCTTATCGTCAGCTGGGTAATCAGAATGGCTTACTGCCTGATGACAAACAATGTCCGGGAGAACAGAGACACAATGGACATGGTCATAGACATACACAGGCAGGCAGGCAGGCAGGCAGACATTCAGAGTTCATCCATATCTCCGACTGTATAAACATAACTGTTTTTCTTCCAATGGAACAAAGTTAATGGAGGATGCATTCCAACAGTAAGGGCTTGAACAAAATGTCAAAACGGGACTGAGCAATTAACCCCAAATATGGGGCAAACTGTGATAAGGGGATGAACAAAGCAAGGTCTCATAAGCTCTTTTGTTGCCACCTCTTTCCATAACTCTCGTATACTGGTCCAAAACAGGGGGGAAAAACAGTATTTTTGATGCAGGCAAATTGTCCAAATTAAAGGAGAAGATGGCAGGTGGAGAGCAAGAAGAGAGGGAGACGTGAGGGAGAGAGGAAGGAAAAGATGTGAAGAGAGGATAAACAAAGACAACATAAGAAGGAAGAGGGAAGATGAGGAGAAGGGTGAATGTAAGGAAAGGAAGGAGGAGAGAATAATGAGAGTGGTGGAAGAGTGCAGACAGAGATGAAAAAGAGTGATAGAAAAGCAGCGATAGGGAAGAGAGAGAGAGAGAGGGAGAGAAAGGGAGAGAGAAGAGGGAGCGAGAGAGATAAAGAAACAGAGCAAGGGAGTAGCCAGGCAGAACTAATTGAAGACCCACTGGTGAGGTGGAGTGGGTGCCTCTGTGTTGCCTGGAGCGACTGCTCAAGGCGGTTGTTGCCCAGGAACCCCCCCCCCCCCCTCCCTCTACGGCTGTTGATGGAATTGGCTAATTGGATCAGACAGATTACAGATGTCTAAGGACGCAGGCTAACTGTTTGTGTGTAGGTGTGTGTGTGTGGCTTTATGAACATGTCTCTGTGGTTGCTTTTGTGACTTATGGAGAATTGTGTTTCTAATTCTCAGAGACCGGTTTCAGATGCAACCACCACTCACAAGAGGGACATTGTATGTGTATCGTGCAATATTTGTGTGTGGGTAGACATGCATAACATGTCTGTACTTTGAAGCAAGTCTCATAATAAAAGTACTTTATTAAAGGGTTGGTGCGTGCTAGTGTACGAAATATGCTTATGAGTATATAGCTCACACACATTCATGCGGGCTGGTTTGGTCCACAACTTATATCCTATGAAAAACGTATTATCCCTAGTGTTTCACCGTACAGTTCATTGAACGCTCAAGCATAAACTCCGTAGCGCATCACTTTAGGTCACCGGTAAATGTTTTTTTTGCAACGTTAAGTAATAGTTTTATTCAGATTGGGAAATGTCTAATGGCTGGGTTTTTGTAGTCTTATGATTGGGACCTACTGGTTTATTATGTCTGAATGAATGGACTGCTTATCTTTAACATCATGCTGTGTGTGGCTGCTGTCTTTCCATCGGCCCTATGCAGTGGTGTAGTGGAGTCTGGAGAAGTGGGTATACTAAAATTGCCTAAATGGCCTGCCCAGCGAAGGAAAGGAACCCTGTGTGAAGAATCCTGTGTTTTCCTATTGTTTTTTATTCGTTATCCTATATATTTTTCAGTTTTGCCCTCTCAAAATCATTATTTTTTTTATTGTAGAAAAACAACAAAAAATGTGATGTTCTAAGTCGGGGGGGGGGGTGCTGAGGAGTATTTTGGTAACAATAATGTATTATTTTTGTTCAATCGGATTGGGTGGGCTTGGGTCCCCAATGCCTACGCCCCTGATGCAAACAGGGCATGACGACTGAATTGCGCATCACAAATAGCCTACTAACTAAGACCTTGGACTAAAAACTTTTTCAATGCCTTGTTTGCATACCCATTGTTGTCTTAGTTAGGACATCGACCAGTAAATGCTAAGTTGAAACGTCTTTCCTACCTACCCTATCGATGTCATTCTTCTGTGAGCTACTCCATGCCAAAACCAGTTGAGAGCTGCGCGCCCTTGCTGCCTGCAGAAGATATTCCGCTGAAACTAGGCTGTGTGCTGCGCGCCGCATGTGAATATATTTCACGTGCTTTGCGATTGTGTAGGGTACTTTCTGCATGATTTCTCTACTGTACTACATAATTAATAAGTTGTATACCTCCACGACACTAATTTGATATGTGTCAGTGGGGATTAAGAAGTGCGTTAAAGCAGAGGCGCACCTTTGATTTTAGAAGTGTGTATACACACACACACACACACACACACTATCAGTCAAAAGTTTGGACACACCCACTCATTCCAGGGTTTTTCTTTATTTTTACTATTTTCTACATTGTAGAATAGTGAAGACATCACAACTATGAAATAACACACATGGAATCATGTAGTAACCAAAAAAAGTGTTAAACATTTCAAAATATATTTTATATTTGAGATTCTTCAAAGTAGCCACCCTTTGCCTTGATGATAGCTTTGCACATTCTCTCAACCAGCTTCACCTGGAATGCTTTTCCAACAGTCTTGAAGGAGTTCCCACATATGCTGAGCACTTGTTGGCTGCTTTTCCTTCACTCTGTGGTCCAACTCATCCCAAACCATCTCAATTGGGTTGAGGTCAGGTGATTGTGGAGGCCAGGTCATCTGGTGCATCACTCCATCACTCATCTTGGTCAAATAGCCTTTACACAGCCTGGAGGTGGGTTAGGACATTGTCCTGTTGAAAAACAAATTATAGTCCCACTAAGCCCAAACCAGATGGGATGGCGTATTGCTGCGGTAGCCATGCTGGTTAAGTGTGCCTTGAATTCTAAATAAATCACAGACAGTTCACACATTGTGTCATTTTTTCAACTCAACCCACTAAGCCCTAACACTAACAAATGCAAAATTACATTGTTATCATCAGCTCTGGGTACAATAGGCACAAATCTAAGATCAGCTTAAATTGTTCACATCCAAATATGAACAAATAAGTGATCAAATGCAAAACTGACTTTAGATCAGTCTATGGATGACTAACTCCTACTCCCTATTGTTATTACGATGTTGTGAAAGATTTAGGTCTACTTACTGGTAAACGACTAAGCCTATACAAGGCTTTAGTAAATCTCTCTATAAGACTATAGCAGAGATTATGGCCTCTAGTGAATTAAAGGGGATGAGGGGAAACTATCACTGGGAGTTGAATGCCTCAGAAAGCCTATATTTAATGTTGTTGTGATGTTTCTTAAAGGGATACGGAGATGTTTAGGCATGTAATTAGTCATGATGACTGACAATTGATCATGATACTTAATTTGTGAATGTGTTGTTACAAGGGAAATTCATGTTCTGCATTGAAAGACATAGCGAACAAATGAACATTTACATGCAGAAATCCACCCGTCTACATTGTAAACATATAACCATAAAGACGACAACTGGTCTTTCACCTTTAAGGGAGCGCCACACTTGGGAGATATTTCAAAAAAAATCTGGCACAGACCATGACATATCTTCCACAGGTGATGTCAGAGAACCGTAACGAAGTTAGCCTGAAGCTCTAAATCAGAATGTCCTCTCTTGACGCACACGTGCAGGCTCGAACACACACACACACTTTGCCTCAGTCCTCACTGCTTCCAAAACAATTGTCACCAACACCACACAACTCACCCTCCTTTAGTTGGCTCCTCAGGAGTTTGAGGCATGTTCTAATTGGCTCCTGTGGTGTTCCTGGACCGCTCTAATTGGCTGAGAGAGTAGTAGGTCTCCTCCTAAGCAACCCCATTATAGAGATGCTGCCGACTGACAAGAAAACTTGCCACTGCTGGTGACAAGGCTCGTTTGTCAGTGTCTGGAGGTTGTAGGACGAAGAAAATAAAAAAACACAACAATAACATCCGTTTTGCTTGACATCATGAGCAGTGTGTCTCAAAGACACTTTTCAGACCATGCCATTTTGACAGGGTCCACTTTGTGGCTCGCTTTTTCAAGAGGGCTCTCTCCGCACTGATATGACAGATAGGAGATTCAAACCAGAGCCATCTGTGTGTGTGTGTGTGTGTGTGTGTGTGTGTGTGCGTGTGTCCGTTTACTGTA
Source organism: Salvelinus alpinus (assembly GCF_045679555.1). Classification (NCBI taxonomy): domain Eukaryota; kingdom Metazoa; phylum Chordata; class Actinopteri; order Salmoniformes; family Salmonidae; genus Salvelinus; species Salvelinus alpinus. Next base: position 11,423,989 of record NC_092111.1, read on the forward strand.
TGCCCACTGTGAATATTCACACCCACGCGTTGATATTTACTCAAACTCCTGCCGATGCATCCCATTACCCTTCTAAAATGCCCCTCGCCGCCACCCGGCTGTCACCTGTATAAACACACAGCGTCAACGCAAAACACACACACTGCATACACACGCACAAAAAGTCACACACACAACGGCAACAAAAACCCATCCTGATATCTGTACATAGAGCTCAGGGCTACATCACAAAAACAGAGATGAACTGAGTCGCACTGGAATACAATATCATATTACAATAGGTAATTTAAGACACTTTTATCCAAAAGTATCTGCTAAATGATGATAATATATATTTAGAACTATTCTTGTGACCCTTGCGGGAATCAAACTAACCACCCTTGGTGCTAGCACCACCCTCTAACCTACAGAGTCTTCTGATCCACAATAGTTCCACAATAGATTTCAGTTATAATGATCTGACGACAGCAGTTATATTTTTTTCACAAACCCATTACCAGGTGTAGTGGATTCTGCAAAGACGAAATGTACTGTTGTGACCACCTGAAGTTCCCAATCCGTTTTAATTGAACATTCATCCCACCCTCCATCATGGTGTAGGATAGGCCGTACAACTGCTTTCTTCTGGTTTGAACTGAACATATTGCCTGGATGTTGATTCTGGGGTCAACTTGAGGAGAAAGTCTTACGTGGAAGTAAAATACAAGTTAAAAGTCCCCTGAAGTATAGGTTGCTGTTCAAAACACGTTACCCCATACCTCCCTCCCTAAAACAACTCCGCAATCCTCGCTGTACTTCTCGCTGTCCAGACAAAGCAAAGATAGTGGTCGTAAACAATCTCAGGCAGTACATGTGTGTGTGTGTGTGTGTGTGTGTGTGTGTGTGTGTCGGCGGTGTGATCGGTAGATATATGGAAATAAACTCCAGCAGTCAACATTCCTCGGCTTGAGACAGTTAATCTCCCCATGGCACGTCTTCCACCTCTGCAAACGTCATAAACAAGCAACGCTCTCGCTCTTCCCCCTCTCCTACTGGTCTCGGCTTCTTTTCCTCCTCCCCGTCTGTCCGTCTTTGCCCTCCCACTCACCTTGACATCTCGATCCATTTCTCCGTTCCCCTCCTGCTGTTCCCTCCCTAGTCCACACCCATCTTTCCACGTAGACACACTCCATGCTCCCTGTAAACATGGCTGAGCCAGAGACAGATACCTAGAATCCTCTCCATCTACACTGGCTGCCTTGTGATAGATATGATTTGTCTTGTTTAGGCATTTACGATAAAGACCCTCACTTTCGCAATCACTGATGGATTACAGTACACGGGCTGAGGCCTAGTGTGTGTGTATGTTTTTTTGACTATTCGATCTGTGGCCAAAAAATGCCAACAGGCTTGACATGTCTCTACAAGGCCCAGAGGTTCAAAGGTTACAGGATGACCGAGGATACCCTGGAATGTGGACCTAATTGCTCCTCTGCTGCTTAGTGTAACTGACTAATTTATGGTTGAGGTTAGGCAACCATAACCCTCCCAGGACTGATACTGAGAACCTGTTTGTGTGTGTCGGTGTGTGTGAGAGACCATGGACATAAGTGTCTGTGTATATGAGTGTGTGTGTGCATCTACCAATGCATCTGCCTATTTCTCTGTGTGACAGGCCACATCTGTCTGTAGGCGTAAAGAGACACGCAAACAGAAGCCTTACAACACACACAGCTCTCTCAGAAGTGGGGAATGCAGTGTTAAAAGGCAGCCTTGCCATGTGTAGTGTTTTGCCAGGTTCCAGGGGGAACCGAAAGCATTGGGGCCCTCGTTCCACCCTAACACACGTCACATGGACACCGTGACGTTTCCTGTGTTGCGGAATTCTTCGCCTACCTAAAGACCATGCAACTCCACTAAATCCAATCCACAACAAGGTGGAACAAGGTTCATAACACAGAAGGGGTGGGAACGTAAGGTGGCCTGTGCGGTTTCTGATGCGGTTTGTGAGAGTCTTGGACGCGTTTCAATTGGAAATGTTATCTGCTGGTCGTCTTGGCCCGACGAACAACTCGCCTGGCAATATTTTGACATGGATAAAATGCTCCGAGATGAGCAGAAACTTGCCGATGGATCTTTTTACGCTGTCCATGAGGGGCCGATTCAAAGTGAACGGCGCGTATACGATGAACGCACAACGTGCATGTGATAAGAATCACGTCCTGCATGTTCCAAACTCGGTGTCATCCATTGAGTAGTTAATCATAATGTCGAAATAAAACAGGTGCCAAATGCGCCATTGTCATTGAACGACTAGTCGAGTGATCAAGTGTTAAGTAGGATAGTCACCAGGACTCTTTAAACATTTCGTCAAAGATATCTGGCTTTAACAGAGCTCCCAGTCATGTTTTACATTGAATAATCCCCGAACAGCCGACCATAGAGCAGAGGCCACATTTGGTCTAAGCTCCATTACTTTGAGCTTTTTATAATGTCAGCTTTACTGCCTCCTATACACAATGCACACAGCTCAGCAGTGTTAAGTCCTACTAGCCCATATATAACCCTGTCTTAATACCACACAAATACTGTAATCATATGTTATAAATACTGTATATGCACGCACACACGCAAACATACACAGCAGACATACCCACACACATACGCACACAATCACAATTACACATGCAAACAGACGTAAACAAAATAATCCACTCTGCCCAGCTACAGTACATTCGGAAAGTACTCAGACCCCTTGACTTTTTCCACTTTTTGTTACGTTACAACCTTATTCTAAAAATAGTTTTTTTTCTCTCATCAATCCACACACAATACCCCATATTGACAAAGCAAAAACAGGTTTTTAGACATTTTTGAAAAATGATACAAATTAAAAAATACACTGAAATATCACATTTACATTCAGTTTTCAGACCCTTTACTCAGTACTTTGTTGAAGCCCCTTTGGCAACGATTACAGCCTTAAATATTCTTGGTTATGTCACTACAAGCTTGGCACACCTGTATTTGGGGAGTTTCTCCCATTCTTCTCTGCAGATCCTCTCAAGCTCTGTCAGGTTGGATGGGAGCGTTGCTGCACAGCTATTTTCAGGTCTCTCCAGAGATGTTCGATCTGGTTTAAGTCCGGGCTCTGGCTGGGCCACTCAAGGACATTCAGAGACTTGTCCTGAAGCCACTCCTGCGTTGTCTTGGCTGTGTGCTTAGGGTCGTTGTCCTGTTAGGTGAACCTTTGACCCAGTCTGAGGTTCTGAGCACTCTGGAGCAGGTTTTCATCAAGGATCTTTGTACTTTGCTCTGTTCATCTTTTCCTCGATCCTGACTAGTCTCATGTCCAATCAATTGAATTTACCACAGGTGGACTCCAATCAAGTTGTAGAAACATTTTAAGGATGATCAATGGAAACAGGATGCACCTGATCTCAATTTCGAGTCTCATAGCAAAAGCTCTGAATACTTATGTAAATAAGGTATTTGTTTTACATTTTTCATATATTTGTTAAAACGTTTTTTTTAAACGGTTTTCGCTTTGTCATTGTGGGATATTGTGTGTAGATTGATGAGGGGGGGGAAATTGTTTTATCCATTTTAGAATAAGACTGTAACATAACATGTGGAAAAAGTCAAGGGGTCTGAATACATTCCGAATGCACTGTATTTGTCACACCAACAGCTGCATACACCACTAGCGTCACGTGTAACCTTATAAACGTAAAACACTAACACATTTCCACTATGTCTGTTATTGATATCTGAAAAGCAGGAATTCACACACTCACACCCGAAGCTATATCGTTCACGGAAGTAGTGCAATATACGGTGTCAATCTTTCAGAACCTGGAATTCACAGTCACACCATCAAAAGGACTTGTGCAAGCTCTGGTGTTAATCTGTGAAGATGCTCATGGACACACTCGCACATGCATGACCATGAGTGATAAACGTGGGAGGGGTCACGACCAAATATGGTAGTCTTACAAGAGGTATATGCAATTGTTGTACATTCCTAAAAGAGGCAATGACATGCTGTGGGATTGATACAATGCAGTGATAAAGTTATGGTTACCGTCTACGTTTTTACCGTTTTTGAATACAGATAAAGTGCATGCTAACCCTGGCCCTCATCCATCCATTCATTCATCCATCCATCAACCCACCCACTCACCTGGCACGGCTACCATCTGATCTGGGATCTGCACTTGTGGCACATAAAAAGGGCCTGTCAGTAGTCTGTATGGTTGGCACATCTGTCCTAAAGATAAGGCTGAGCCCCGTAACGATGGATGGGGGTGAGACTGGCAACACGCCTCTATGGGATGGATCTGATAAGGGCTTCTCACTAGGGCCTGATTTGGCTCCACATAGTCCAGGATTAGTCACAGGCGAGACAGCGTTAGAATAGTCTAGTGCTGAGCGATTCACCAACATTTCTGGGGGTTTTTGGTTATTAAACAGCTAATTGACCGACATCGGTTCAATTACTTGAAATACTTTTAGGTCTTTTTATATATTTTTTTGAGAGCCCAACGCGCCGTTTAGAGAGAAATCAAATCCTTCACTAGAGAAATTAAGTCAAGAACTATGTGGGACGCTGGGTGGAAGGGAGTTGTAGTTTTCACTAAGCAAATATTCAACTAATATAGTTCAGCTCAGAAACGTTGTAATTAACTGTAATTACCATAATCCATTGCACCCGTTTTTTCAGGCTCGGACAAAGACGGATCCACTTTTTCACCTGCTACATTAGGTTAGACACACACAGACTGCACAAGAGAGGAATGTTCACAACGACGAGAGGGATAGAGACAGTTGATGAAAGTATGCCTCATCTACTTTGAAGAACGAGTAAAATGATTGTCAGGCAGCTCTGCATAACACTTAGGCAGGCTAGCTAAATAGGATGACTAAATACAGTACAGTATGGGGAGTAGTGGCAGAGATAACGTCAGATGGTTGTCTGGATGCTACTGGCTGAGCAGAGAAGAGTTGACTAAACAATGAAAAATGATAAAGTCATCAAATACAAACTAAGTAATACACAATTTTATAGTAATTTCCTATTTTTCTATTTACCCAATGTGGACCTGACAGACAATGGAATATTTTCAATGTCATGGCAATTGAACGTACACTATTTTGGGCTTTGGAATTTCCATTAAAAAGCTCTAAAATCTTAATTTCATAATGCATTTCATGTTAAAAACCGAAATGGAAAATCAGTGATAAAAATAATATATATACATATAACAGAAACCGAACAGACCTCAAAAAACACTAATCGCTCAGCACTAGAATAGTCTTATCTGGACTGGAGTAAATCTCTTATTGAGATTAGACAGTTAGCTTGATTAGGCTTGGCGAGCCGCTCAAGATTAATCGGACGGCAACTGGGCTTTTGGAGGAGCGAGGGATGAGGAGGATATCTATGGGCATGTGCACAAGTGCATTCATGAACGCACACTCACATATGAAGACACACACACAACCTCCTTCGGTGGGGAAACCTCTAGCAGGGAAGAATTTCCTCTCCGCATATCCACTCGATAACCCAGCCTGGTGTTTAACGACCTTCTCATTGTGTTCCCGTCAGGGGATCAATGTCCTGTACCTTGGCTTGAGTACTGTAGAGCAGTGGAGGCTGCTGAGGGGAGGACGGCTCTTAATACTGGCTGGAACGGAGCAAATGGAATGGTATCAAACACATGGAAACCTTAGGTGTGTTCGAATACCCATACTAACATACTGTATACTACATACTTAAATGAGTATATACTATTAGTTCCTTTTAGTATACTGTAAACTAACGGTATCCGAGCGGTTCAGCGTACTCTGTCTACCGGAAGTTGATAATGTTGCTACGCAAACTCCTGCTAGCATAACAAATTACTAGCTAGACTTCGGGTGTGTTCGTACATTTCATCTGGAGTGCCAGAGTGCGCTCTGGGGGTTGATAAATTCAGGGCTCTGTCAGATTGTTCGTTCATAAATTCAGAGCGTTTCCCTAGTCTCGGAGCGCACACTGGACCCTGTGGTCAAGGAGTAGGGTTGAGCAGAGTGTTCTGACCTCACAACGGCAGTCAAGCACCCAAGCTAACTGGCTAGCTACTTCCAGACACAAATGAGAGAACACCTCACTAGGATCATTTTACTCGCTCTAGCAGAGCTGGTTAGGCAGTTTATGTTATCCAGAGAGTTGATAAATGTGCTGCTGGCAACAATTTAAATATGCTTTTTGCCAATGTTTACTGACACTGGCCACATTCAACGTGTGTTGGGCGTTCGTAAATTCATCAGTTATTCTGTGCTCTGGCACAGTCAGATGAAAGTGCTCTGAAATCAGTAGATAGCCAGTGAGAATTTACGAACACACCCGAACCACTATACCACTTAGCTAAGCAATGAATAACCAAGTCAATAAACGTTGGGTAATTAGATAGCATGAAGTAAATATACTGGCAAGTTTGATGTATTAGTAGCCAACTATCGTTACAGTAGGTAGCGAACATACCGGAACATACTGCTTTAATGATATGCTATGCGGTTCGTAAGGACAAATTGTCAGCCAACATAACGTAACTTATTTGAAAGGTCATTACTTCATTACATCAACATTTTCTTAACATTTGTCATAATTAGTTAACGCAACGATTTTGTATCCGCTCTCGCCGGACTTCGGCTGCATATTTTCCGCCATTTTCTTCAAATCTGAAAACGTGAAGGTATGCCCATTTTATAAAGAATTGCATTATGGGCCCTAAAAGCATAGAAATAGTGTCCATTGCTTGTATACTTCGCATTTTGGCGAATGTAGTACGACATCTGGGAACTTTTGGCATACTAACTATATCCATACTATGACCAATAAACATAGTATGAACTCAATTTACATCACAAATAGCACAGTTACTATGAGTATTCGAACACAGCTCTTGTGTTTGACATATTTGATTCCGTTCCAGGCATTACCACGAGTCCATCCTCCCAAATTAAGGTGCCACCAACCTCCTGTGCTGTAGACAAGCCCTCAGGCACTACACACAGCCGCCTTATTTAATATATATTTATTTTATTTTATTTAACTAGGCAAGTCAGTTAAGAACAAATTCTTATTTACAAACCCTATGGGACTCCCAATCACGGCAGGATGTGATGCCGCCTGGATTCGAACCAGGGTGTCTGCAGTGACACCTCAAGCACTGAGATGCAGTGCCTCAGATCGCTGCACCACTCGGGAGCCTCAAAGACTGACGCTCAAATTATTCCTACAGACACCATTCTCTGTGCAACAAAGTTCATTTGGAACTGTGATTTTGTATAGTTGGATAAGTCCAAATATGTACAGTTTGCACATACAAAGTAGTTTACAGGTTCATTGATAACCAAATTTGAAATATCTGAATCTACTAAAGAAGCTTTTGCATTCTCTGAAGACTTGGAATCACATGGCCTCAACACAATTCACGTGTGTGTGTACACGTGCATGGGCAAGTAAGTGTGCAAGTATGTGTGTGGGTGTGCCTTCGTGTGGAGCATCCCTCCCGTCGCTCCCTGAAGACGAACGAGCCAAGAGGATGGAAATGAGGTTGGAGACACCGTCCAAATCCCCGGAAATCTGATTGCGAGGGCTCGGAGAAGCAGCGGGGATAGGCCTTTTGGAAGGATATTTCCCGTCGCTTAATCTGCTCTCCATCTCCCCAATGCGGGATTAGGCAGGAATTCTGAGATCCGGGAAGAATAAGTAGCCAGACTCTCAGGGCTCACACGGCTGCCGTTTACCCAACCTGTCGCCATGTTTCTGTTTCAAATTGACCACACACACAGAGGAGTCCAAAGACAATTCCAAGCAATGAGCTTTGTTGTACAATAGTTCTGTTAGTCCCTTGTGTTATTAATTGATTTATTTCATTTTCTAATTGCCTTAGACCAGGGCTGTCAAACTCATTCCATGGTGGGCCTAGTGTCTGCTGGTTTTTAGGTTTTCCTTTCAATTAAGGAAACCAGGTCAGGGGAGTTCCTTACTAATCAGCGACATTAATTAATCAATCAAGTACAAGGGAAGAGCGAAAACCCGGAGACACTCTGCCCTCCGTGGAATGAGTTTGACACAGGTGCCTTAGATTTTTTTTTTAAATGGTCAGGGGTCTAGATACACAGATCGCATATTTGACGACCACAAACAGTTTAGAACACTTCTTAAACTTGAACTACAGTCAGCGAAATTGGACTGAACTGAGACTTTATCCAGAGAGAAGGGAACTAGTATGCCAATTAGCATTAGCGCCGGGGGTTTTCGCAATCCTGTACTTCAGGTAACATACCTATTACGTGTTATCTGGGCCTCGGTCAGTAGGGCAAAACGTTACAGAACATTCATCTATTGTTGACCCTGCAGCTTTCCAAGTCTCTCTTGCAAAAGAGAGTTTATAAATTAAACGGTCCAAGTCATCTATTGAACAAGTGAGAAGGACATTCAAAGAGAACGTGTGAGTCATGACATAATTGCAGTACGATGCTCCATCTGACAGATTAGCCTTAGCCAGCAGGTTTGCGGGCAGCCACCAAATAAATAGGCCCTGTGTTTTCTATAAACACAGCCATTTCATATTTGAGTTAGCCGGTCCTCGGCAGCCATCAAAAAGTGCACTCTAAAAACAACCAAGTAAAAACCTTTAATATTTTCTCCGATGCCCTTGATAGTCGGTGAATTAGCATTTGTTCTTCCTTAACTTCTTAGCGCTAGGGGTCAGATTTTTTTTTTTTTTTTAAATGACATGCCCAACGTAAACGGACATTTTCTCTGGCCCAGATCGTAGAATATGCATATAATTTACAGATTAGGATAGAAAACACTCCAAAGTTTCCAGAACTGTCAAAATATTGTCTGTGAGTATAACAATACTTATTCTGCAAGCGAAAACCTGAGAAAATGTAACCCTGAGAAGAAAAAAAAATCTGTGTTCCCTGGCCCGTCTAACCTCCATTTAAAGGGGTATCAACCAGGTTACAGCTTCCTCAGGCTGTGACCAGGCTTTAGACATAGTTTCAGGCTTTTATTTTGAAAAATGAGCGAGTTTTTCCAAAAGTAGTCATGTGTCCTCTGAATATTTCCTGCGAGCGAGAGAGGGGCACCCCATTTTCCTTTGGTCTCTTAATAGCTTAAAGGGTTTGTGGGTAGCTGCTACTGCAAAAGCTGCTGAGCCACACCTCCTCCATTGATAACCTGCTCCCACGTGCACCCTGTACTCCTTCTCCGCAAGAGTCCCCTCGTGGGGACTATGTGAGTGCGGCCCCCTGGCAAGTGTGCCTGGAGAACATGCAAATGCCACCCTTACACACCATGCCAGACACACAGAATGCTAAAAGAAACTAATAGTACAGAAAGTGAAGTAGAGAGGATTTTTTAACATACCTGTGAACCAAGACACCAGGGCCAGAGGAGAGTTCAGTCCAAGATTCATGGGGGGAAAAAAGAATATTCCAAATTAGTCAAGAGAAAGAATTCCCTCATACTGTATAGACATTCACATGAAAACAAAGATTTAACTGGCAGAACTTTGTACTGTTTATTCTTGTGCATTCACATGTACATCCATTGGTCACGTCGCTGGTTCAAAAACACACCAACTCTGATCAGGGGGTAAACCACATTGCTGTGGTTGGTACAACTGGCTAGGCTGCTTTTCAGAGACCGCGTTTAGTGGAAATACTTGGGGCACAACAGATGCAGTGTAATGTATGGTATCTCCTGTGGACACTGAACTGACACCGATTACAGATAGACAAAGCAACACCTCGGAGTTTGATCAGCAAAGTGTTAGATACAGGACAGCCTTGACGCCTTCCTATTTCTAAACATCATCCCTCCCTCCAGCCACAGTCTCGCATCCCTCCCTCCAGCCACAGTCTCGCATCCCTCCCTCCAGCCACAGTCTCGCATCCCTCCCTCCAGCCACAGTCTCGCATCCCTCCCTCCAGCCACAGTCTAGCATCCCTCCCTCCAGCCACAGTCTAGCATCCCTCCGTCCAGCCACAGTCTAGCATCCCTCCCTCCAGCCACAGTCTCGCATCCCTCCCTCCAGCCACAGTCTCGCATCCCTCCCTCCAGCCACAGTCTCGCATCCCTCCCTCCAGCCAGTCTCGCATCCCTCCCTCCAGCCACAGTCTAGCATCCCTCCCTCCAGCCACAGTCTAGCATCCCTCCCTCCAGCCACAGTCTAGCATCCCTCCCTCCAGCCACAGTCTCGCATCCCTCCCTCCAGCCACAGTCTCGCATCCCTCCCTCCAGCCAGTCTCGCATCCCTCCCTCCAGCCACAGTCTAGCATCCCTCCCTCCAGCCACAGTCTAGCATCCCTCCCTCCAGCCACAGTCTAGCATCCCTCCCTCCAGCCACAGTCTAGCATCCCTCCCTCCAGCCACAGTCTAGCATCCCTCCCTCCAGCCACAGTCTAGCATCCCTCCCTCCAGCCAGTCTCGCATCCCTCCCTCCAGCCACAGTCTCGCATCCCTCCCTCCAGCCAAAGTGTTAGAGACAGGACAGCCTTGACACCTTCCTATTTCTAAACATGTAAAATAAATTTAAAAAAGTTACCCCTAATTACTGATACAGGGTCAGATACATTTTCGTGTCCTAATAGTTTAGGTTAAGATTGGGGGTAGGATTATCTGATCCTAGATCAGTGGTTATGGCAACATCCACAAAGTCAAGCCATTCCTGACCCTGTCTCTTTAAATAACCCCCAATTAATGAAAAGGCTACTCAAATGGCTCCCATTACAGAGTACCACTGATCAATGTCCGCTATAATGACCCTCCAACAGAAAAGGCATTACGCTAATGAGACATGTCCAACCCTTATGGCGGCCCCAGCCCCAACGCTTGAAGTGTCAGAAGAGTACACAAAAAAGACGCACACACGGACACACTCGTGCCTATAGGGAATGAGAACAGCCCCTGGACAAGCATGGCAGTTCCCACAATGGAGGGACCTAGCCACGCGAGCCAGAGTAAAACGAGAGAAGGAAAGACGAGCTGCAGGGAGAAAGGGAGGTCTTGCCAGTTGTAGGTTTAGCAGATGTCTGTAGAGGTTTTGTGAAACGTTCAGTGTGAGGTCACTTTGTCTGAGACCTAAAGACATATCTTTACCTCTAGGTAGGGTGACCACGTCGCGGATTGTGCGGGACAGTCCCGCATTTTGTCCCTTTGTCCCGCAACCAAACAATCATGTACAGCATTTTATCAACAAATTCAAACACCACAAATTTGGAAAAAAACGTATTTCATTCAGACATTCCAACATTGCAGTCACATTGCACTTATGAATAGATATAGAACAGAAGGATGTGGTACTGGTGATGTTGAACACTTCTCCAATCGTTGTTGGAGGAGACATACAGTAGGCCGATGTCATAGGCTGATCGTCAACCAATCACATTTCTCAAATACTTTTGGGCTAAATTCCAGCTAAACTTGGAGGATAGTTACCTATAACTACTTACAAAAAGTGTGCTTCTGACGAATAGATACAAAAGTAAGTAAATAGCAGTATTAGACTGAAAGAGAAGGTCATTTCAAACTTGTGAGGCTCTCCATGCTCATTAGTTGCAAATTCAATATACACTGCATGACCAAAAGTATGTGGACTGCTCATCAAACATCTCATTCCAAAATCATGGCCATTAATATGGAGTTTGGTCCCCTCTTTGCTGCTATAACAGCCTCCACTCTTCTGTGGAAGGCTTTCCACTAGATGTTGGAACATTGCTACGGGAACTTGCTTCCATTCAGCCACAAGAGCATTAGTGAGGTCGGGCACTGATGTTGGGTGATTAGTCCTAGCTCGCAGTCGGAGTACCAATTCATCCCCAAACTGTTGCCACAAAGTTGGAAGCACAGAATCGTCTAGAATGTCATTGTATGCTATAGCGTTAGGATTTTCTCTTCACTGGAACTAAGGGGCCTAGCGCCGAACAATGAAAAACAGTCCCAGACCATTATTCCTCCTCCACCAAACTTTACAGTTGGCATGATGCACAAGTAGTTATAGGCAACTGTCCTCCAAGTTTAGCTGGAACTGTCATCCTGTTGTCCCGTATTTGGGTATTTTAAATGTAGTCACCCTACCTCTAGGTCCCCAACTAACCATTTAGCTAACTGGGAAAAACAATTTCTATGGGTAAAACAATCATCTTCATAATAGGCTCACCTGCAGTCTTTAAACTTTCATACTTGTTTAATTTATTTTTCTTCTTTGTGTGTGCGTGTGAGAGAGAAAAAGTGGGGCATCCCCAGAATAAAATATATTATATCTCAATGGGGGATTCGTAAATTACCCTTATTCACCTTACATACACTTAGCCCTCACCCCTATTCCCTGATCTAAGCCCAAGGGCATTGCCACACAGAACTCTACCGACTCCAGGGTTGCTCGTGGCAACTGGGTAACATCCCTCCCATCCCATCTAGTGACATGGCCACACCCAACAAAGCCAAGGGATAAGAAAAAAAACGAACACTTCAGAAGCTGCAAGTTAAAGGGAGATAAAAACTTTCTATAAGAAATCCCTCGCATCCCTCCCTCCAGCCTCCAGCCACAGTCTCGCATCCCTCCCTCCAGCCACAGTCTCGCATCCCTCCCTCCAGCCACAGTCTCGCATCCCTCCCTCCAGCCACAGTCTCGCATCCCTCCCTCCAGCCACAGTCTCGCATCCCTCCCTCCAGCCACAGTCTCGCATCCCTCCCTCCAGCCACAGTCTCGCATCCCTCCCTCCAGCCACAGTCTAGCATCCCTCCCTCCAGCATCAGTCTAGCACCCCTTCCCTCCAGCATCAGTCTAGCATCCCTCCCTCCAGCATCAGTCTAGCACCCCTCCCTCCAGCATCAGTCTAGCATCCCTCTCTCCAGCATCAGTCTAGCATCCCTCCCTCCAGCATCAGTCTAGCATCCCTCCCTCCAGCATCAGTCTAGCATCCCTCCCTCCAGCCACAGTCTAGCATCCCTCCCTCCAGCCACAGTCTAGCATCCCTCCCTCCAGCCACAGTCTCGCATCCCTCCCTCCAGCCACAGTCTCGCATCCCCCCCTCCAGCCACAGTCTCGCATCCCCCCCTCCAGCCACAGTCTAGCATCCCCCCCTCCAGCCACAGTCTCGCATCCCCCCCTCCAGCCACAGTCTCGCATCCCTCCCTCCAGCCACAGTCTAGCATCCCTCCCTCCAGCCACAGTCTAGCATCCCTCCCTCCAGCCACAGTCTAGCATCCCTCCCTCCAGCCACAGTCTAGCATCCCTCCCTCCAGCCACAGTCTAGCATCCCTCCCTCCAGCATCAGTCTAGCATACCTCCCTCCAGCATCAGTCTAGCATCCCTCCCTCCAGCATCAGTCTAGCATCCCTCTCCAGCATCAGTATAGCATCCCTCCCTCCAGCATCCCTCCCTCCAGCCACAGTCTCGCATCCCTCCCTCCAGCCACAGTCTCGCATCCCTCCCTCCAGCCACAGTCTCGCATCCCTCCCTCCAACCACAGTCTCGCATCCCTCCCTCCAGCCACAGTCTAGCATCCCTCCCTCTAGCCAGTCTACCATGCCTCGCTCCCACTGGCCTCTCTAAACAACCTCCCACCCATATCTCCTCCGATCCAGAAACCTCTGAATTATAAATCGTGCACTATATTCTTTCCCTCAAGTTTCTTTCAACCATCTTCTTTTGCTCTCCCCCTCTTTTCTCTGGTCTCTTTCAATGACTGAGCCTCCCTCCCACGCTGTAGCCAGCCACAACAAGCTTTAACTGTACCCCCTGGTCATTCCAAACTACTGCACAGTGTTTCTCTCAGACCACTCTCTCCATGCAGCTTCTTTCAACCATCAAACACTACAAACTCACAGGAATGAAAAAAAGTCTCTCCCACAGCTTTTTTGTCTCAAGTCACTTTCAATGGTCGAAAAGTGTCTCATTCTGGATATACACCGAGTGTACAAAACATTAGGAACGCCTGCTCTTTCCGTGCCAGACTGACCAGGGGAATCCAAGTAAAAGATATGGTCCCGTATTGATTTCACTTGTTAAACCCAGATAGATGAAGGGGAGGAGACAGGTTAAAGAAGGATTTTTAAGACTTGAGACATGGATTGTGTGTGTGCCATTCAGAGGGTGAATGGGCAAGACAAAGTAGGTGTTCCTAATGTTTTGTACAGTCAGTGGCCTAAACTGCAATATAATGTAATAACATGTTATGCCACGTCAACGAGCAATGCTAACTAACAAATACGGTGGAAGCGTCTCTATTCAGGCCATCAAAGAGCTGAAGTTCTCCTCTCAGCGAGGCTCGCCTATACACCAAGCTATAATGAGTCACGAGAGAAGTATTGATAATGGGAGATCAGCTGACTGGCCAGCATGTGTAAACCAGCATGTTTAAACCAGTATGCTAGCAGCTGTCTAATAATACATCCTTTAACAAACTAACCTTCAACACCAAAATAAAGTGTTGAAACAAGCATTTGCGTTCTTATTCTGTATCATAGGCTATACTGTATTTCAATATACTGTGAGTTACTCTGTTTTCTCAACCGAAACCCCAACTTGTCATAAATACTTACACCTGACATGCATTTTCTCTATCTGGTTTCTGATCAGACAAAAGTTTGACAGCAAAAGTTAGTTTGAAATGCAGGCAGTTAGCTAATTCTGGAGATTTTCGCTTTGAACTCGAGTTGCTGCTTGCTGTTGCTCTCCCACGAGGCCGTTAAGAACAAAATATAAAACTATCGACTTGCTTGCATGTGCGTGCCCGTTTCAGCGAGGCCGTTTCTGCACTCCTGCCTCTCTGAAGATAAACAGACACATTAAACATGCAATTAATAATGACGTGCTCATGTAACAACCCCTGTTTAAAAAAAAGGAAAGGGGGAGAGAAGAGGGCTGGAATAAAAGACCTGCGCTCTACCCCGGCTGACACGGCTAATTTGAATATCAAAACATGATGTAAAACGGTCATTAAAAGTCAATTAACAAGGGGGGGGGGGGGGGGGGCAGAGAAAGGAGTATGGAGGGCAGAGAGGGAGGCAGAGCCCCAAAGAATGATCATATGACGACAAAGGGAGAAGAAGAGAGGAACGGAGGAAGAAAGAGCGAGAGTAGGGAGAGAGAGTGGGGAAGAACAGTGAGGAAGAGAAAGGGAGTGATCGATGGACAGGGTGGCGACTGCAATCAACATTGAGACTCATTGCACAGGCCAGGGACTCAAATCTATACAATCACGAGTTCAAATGACAAAAACCTTTATCATCAAATCAACCCTAACCGACACACAGCCATGGGGCATTCTTCAGAACCTCAGCTCATACTGTCACAGGATGGCGTGTGGGTCCACAGGGTGTCCTCTAAGTGGTCTCTCAACGCCATATTCAAATAGTCCCATTATGTAGTTGGCCCCCTGTGATCCAAAGCCAGTCGTCCCACGGCCATTGATCCAGTTTTACTTATTCATGCAGGCATAATGAGGGCTGAATCTGAATTCTCACACTGTGTGCGCGCGCGCGTGTGTGTTTATGTGTCGGTCTGTGTGAGAGACAGAGGGAGAGAGAATGAGAGAATTTGAGTGGGTGTGTGTGTGTGTGTGTGACAGTGACAGAGAGAGAGAATGCAGGTGTGTGTGTTTGTGTGACAAAGCCTGTGAGAGTCTACACAAGCAATTTGTACCTGTATTTATGAATGTTGGTCTGAATACAGAAGCTTCATTATAGAGGGGAGAATGGATCAGAAACACACATCACGACAGCGCCGGACACCGGCGTGTGGATTTGAAAAAAAACACCAGAGAGAAGATTTTCCTGACAGGCAGGCAGCAATCACCCAAATATACACAGGCTCACTACATGTACACACACAGTCCCACGCACGCACACACGTTTCCTAAGCTGCCCGCTTGATAGTACGGGCCAAAAAAAATGTCTGTTAACCCCCACCATTAATAATTGACAGACAGCTTGAGGGGACGCATATGAATAATAAAAATAAAAAACGTCACAGTGCCTGGCAGTCCCCGGGCCACATGAAAGGAATGCGCACGGCGCTTAACTAGCATTTCAGCGATGTAGTTTTGTGTTTGAAGCCACTGTCCCACAAGAGAGTGGCTCCACTTAAAACTCGGAAACACAGGGGATGCAGGCTTGGTCTTGACTCGAGTCCAGTCCGTTGACAACAGGCGAGGGTGCTGTCAGTTTTGGTGCCCCACCCTACCATTTATTGGCCTTGAACTGACAGATTGGAGAACATTTTTAAAATGTCAAATGCAAAATGGGTAAATACATCCAGAAATACCCAACAGACAAGAGGCAGGACTATAACCGTTCCAGAAATAGTGTCCTTTTTAATGTTTTTACTCAGGAATGTGCAGCTAACACCCAACTGTGAAAGCTGATAAAGGGCTGGTCGACAAAACTGGAGAAAAACCCTACGAGCAGCCGAGCAGTATGTTTGTTGTTGACTATCTGTGTTTTGTTTGTTCTTTACCCTCAGATCCTCAGGAACACGAGAGAGGGGGTTGCTGGGTATCTGGATGGCCATTATCTCACATAGCGGATGGAGGGCAGATTAATTGGGGGTGGGCATGGTGGTTCCCACTCCCTATCCCCCTCACCGGTTTACAAGGCTGTCCCTGGGAGCCTGCCCCCCCCAAAAAAATAAATAAACCGACAGTCCTCACATCCCCTATGAAGAAGAAGAGAGGGTACTAATTCTGCTGAAGGATACGTTTAGGGTGCTTGGTAGGGAGCCTCAGCAGCAAGCTTTTGATGGCTCTCTCTCGTGTTCAAAGCACAGCAACTTTTGCCAGCTTAGCACTCTCTGAATTTTTATTTTTGAAGCTTTGTTTCTTAAGTGCTTTTTAAAAGTTTATGAAACGGCCCCTGTGAGGGAAGGCTAAATGCGCCTCTGCGTCGTCGCATCGTAGCGGGAGACTTTTGATTTTTTTTTTGTCACAGCTGCAGAGACCAGGCTGGGATGGACAGCCATATTTGGTTAGTTCTGTCTCGGTTTCACACGCAGAGACCGTTGGAGGAGGGACCAGGGAGGGAGGAAGTATCTGACCAAACAGCTAGGGGTTGTAATGGTTGGTTCTCAGACTCATTCCCAGAACAGTCCAGCAATTAAAATGTTATTATTTATTTCTTCCCCAGAGGCGACTGGGCTATAGCCTAGTTTTTGTTGGGCACTGTGTGTGTGTGTGTGTGTGTGTGTGTGTCTTCGTGCGCATTCATGCGAGCGTAACCACTCCAGACACTGTAACCACACTCATATCCTTCACAAGCACACGCAGACCACACACTTTCACCTGTCCTCACTGCTCTGCAATCCTACAGACAGTAGGCAAGAGCAAAGTCCTTTTGTTCCCACCATTCCATAAAACACGCTGCACTTCCTGGTAGAGCTGGTTCTATAAACCGAAAATGATCGACAACGACCAAACCGACCACTTACCATGGACATTTTGCTGATACCGTTCATTACGATAAAATCCCCTAAAGGTTCCTACAAGAGAAATGTGAAGTTTGCCAACATGGGTAATTGTTAAATAGGACAATGGATAACTACAACATTCAAAGTAGTAGTAGTTTAAAGTGTAATATATATACATATATATTTAAAATACTATGGTGCACATTAATATCATTAAATGTATCGTTATAATTCAGTCCATTTATCGTGATATGGATAAATGAATGAACCGTGACCAACAACGGTGAATCTGTGGGCAGCACCTGCTTTCTGAGCATTACACACATGGTAGGTGGCAGCTATCACACATCCGAACCTTCCTCCCACCACCAATCACCAACCGCCCCCTCAGCATTACACCACGTAGACATCGGTCCGAGAGGAAAGACGGTAGACTTTCAGAGAGTTTGCAGACTTGAAACAATAGAATCAATCAACATCGGTGGTGATATGGTCAGTGTGAGTATTATTTTGATTGCCAAAGACGACAGTATGTTCTACGGCTGGGTGATTTAAAAGGCTTTTGTCTTTGCATAACGGCTGATGCAATATGCATATCATCAGTTTGCAGCACGATATTGGCACATTTCTGCAGGGGTGACGTGTGAACGAAATGCTGTTCTCACACACTGCAGCCAAAGCCACGAGTTCAATAGCGTCCAAATTAGAAGGTGTGGCACCTGGAGATTGTCCAAGGCACATTTATGTATTGATAACATAATTCATGGGCATATTATATGCTCATTAATGTTGTCGTATAATGCCCTAAAACATCATAGTCACTTTAATGTACGGATTTTTGTCAATACCAGCAAGCCTTACAACAGTTCTCAGAGCAGGAGGGATCAGTCACGCCATTTAGATCATAATGATGAGTGAGATATTGACAGGAGGGATCTGATCCTAGATCAACACTCGGAGATGCTTTTTGAAGACGTGTCCTAGTTTTTTAAAATGTTATTCTCTAATCTCTACCATAGAGGAGACAAGCACCGTGTCTGGAATCCATCTCTGCAACCACAGTGACGCCTACCACAGGATTCCTGCGTTGTATCGATCAAGATCATATTACAGACCACGTACCGCGCTGGTTCACTCTGACATCCTTGTTGAGATGTCTGATGTGATGCATGTGACTCCAATGGAAGCGCATGGGAAGCTACTATCCATTCCAAGTACATACATACAGTACAGTGAATGTGAGCATTCACATGTTAGTTTGTGTGAGGGATGGGTGACTTGGTTTAGACAAGATGTCTTCCTAACCGTAAGCTGACAAGACAGAATTAACAAAAACACACCTGTCATGATGGGCTGTCAGACTGGACCGGGGGGGGGGGGGGAGAGAAGAGAGGAGAACGACCAGAGAAAGAGGAGAGAGAGGAGAACGACCAGAGAGAGAGGAGAGAGGAGAACGACCAGAGAGAGAGAGAGAGGAGAGAGAGAGAGGAGAGAGAGAGAGAGAGAGAGGAGAACGACCAGAGAGAGAGAGAGAGGAGAACGACCAGAGAGAGAGCGAGAGAGAGGAGAGAGAGAGAGGAGAACGACCAGAGAGAGAGCGAGAGAGAGGAGAGAGAGAGAGGAGAACGACCAGAGAGAGAGAGAGAGAGGAGAACGACCAGAGAGAGAGAGAGAGGAGAGAGAGAGAGAGAGAGAGGAGAACGACCAGAGAGAGCGAGAGAGAGGAGAACGACCAGAGAGAGAGAGAGAGGAGAGAGGAGAACGACCAGAGAGAGAGAGAGAGAGAGAGGAGAACGACCAGAGAGAGAGAGAGAGAGAGAGGAGAACGACCAGAGAGAGAGAGAGAGAGAGGAGAACGACCAGAGAGAGAGAGAGAGAGAGAGTGGAGAACGACCAGAGAGAGAGAGAGAGAGAGTGGAGAACGACCAGAGAGAGAGAGAGAGAGAGAGGAGAACGACCAGAGAGAGAGAGAGAGAGAGAGGAGAACGACCAGAGAGAGAGAGAGAGAGAGTGGAGAACGACCAGAGAGAGAGAGAGAGAGTGGAGAACGACCAGAGAGAGAGAGAGAGAGAGAGAGAGAGAGAGAGAGAGGAGAACGACCAGAGAGAGAGAGAGAGAGAGAGAGGAGAACGACGAGAGAGAGAGAGAGAGAGAGAGGAGAACGACCAGAGAGAGAGAGAGAGAGAGAGAGGGGTGAACGACCAGAGAGAGAGAGAGAGAGAGGAGAACGACCAGAGAGAGAGCGAGAGAGAGGAGAGAGAGAGGAGAACGACCAGAGAGAGGAGAGAGAGAGAGAGGAGAACGACCAGAGAGAGAGCGAGAGAGAGGGAGAGAGAGAGAGGAGAACGACCAGAGAGAGAGAGAGAGAGAGAGAGGAGAACGACCAGAGAGAGAGCGAGAGAGAGGAGAGAGAGAGAGAGAGGAGAACGACCAGAGAGAGAGAGAGGAGAGAGAGGAGAACGACCAGAGAGAGAGAGAGAGAGAGGAGAGAGAGAGAGAGAGAGAGAGAGAGGAGAACGACCAGAGAGAGAGAGAGGAGAGAGAGGAGAACGACCAGAGAGAGAGAGAGGAGAGAGAGAGAACGACCAGAGAGAGAGAGAGAGAGAGAGGAGAACGACCAGAGAGAGAGAGGAGAACGACCAGAGAGAGAGAGAGAGAGAGAGAGGAGAACGACCAGAGAGAGAGAGAGGAGAGAGAGGAGAACGACCAGAGAGAGAGAGGAGAACGACCAGAGAGAGAGAGAGAGAGAGAGAGGAGAACGACCAGAGAGAGAGAGAGAGAGAGAGGAGAGAGAGGAGAACGACCAGAGAGAGAGAGAGAGAGAGAGAGAGAGAGGAGAGAGAGGAGAACGACCAGAGAGAGAGAGAGAGAGAGAGAGAGAGGAGAGAGAGGAGAACGACCAGAGAGAGAGAGAGAGAGAGAGAGAGAGAGAGAGGAGAGAGAGGAGAACGACCAGAGAGAGAGAGAGAGAGAGAGAGAGAGAGAGAGAGAGGAGAGAGAGGAGAACGACGAGAGAGAGAGAGAGAGAGAGAGAGGAGAGAGAGGAGAACGACCAGAGAGAGAGAGAGAGAGAGAGAGAGAGAGAGGAGAACGACCAGAGAGAGAGAGAGAGAGAGAGAGGAGAGAGAGGAGAACGACCAGAGAGAGAGAGAGAGAGAGAGAGAGGAGAACGACCAGAGAGAGAGAGAGAGAGGAGAGAGAGGAGAACGACGAGAGAGAGAGAGAGAGAGAGGAGAGAGAGGAGAACGACCGAGAGAGAGAGAGAGGAGAGAGAGGAGAACGACCAGAGAGAGAGAGAGAGAGGAGAGAGAGGAGAACGACCAGAGAGAGAGAGAGAGACAGACCCACACCTGGAGGAGCCACAGCCCAGCAGGCAGAGCTACGCACAGGCTGTGAGAGGAGCAACTGGCCCAGCCCCCACCAACCAAATGAGTGACATTAAACAAATGCTGAGTCTACTATGCTCACATGTGATGGGCCGAGGGTCATGGTAAGATGAGCACAAGAACTCCACCATTCTCACACTACATCCACCCAAGTGGCATGACACAAATTCTATCTTAAATGATAAACAAATCACATTTGCAAAATAAGAGTTTACTTTAATTGAAAAATCCTATTTTAATGGTTCTTCTTGGATTGTGAGTGTTTGTCTCATTTTGAAAGGTAAAGAAAAGAGAAAAAAAAAGTTATGAAGTCTTTTTACGTTGCATGTTGGAATATACAAGGATTGAAGTCCTCTGCTTTTGGGCTAAAGAGCAGAAACCCAGACTTCCTGAAAGAAATTGATGATGTTGATATTTTAGTACTACAGGAAACATGGTGCAGAGGTGATGTTTCCACTGGCTGTCCACTAGGTTATAGGGAGATAATCATACCATCCACTAAATTAAAAGGAATCAAACAGGGCAGAGACTCAGGGGGAATGCTAATATGGTATAAATCTGAACTAATTAATTCAATCGAATTGATCAAAACAGGAGAATTCTTTATCTGGTTAAAAATCAACAAGGAGGCTATCTTGACAGATAAAAACGTCTTCCTCTGTGCCACATACATTCCCCCCTCAGAGTCACCCTACTTCAACGAAGAGAGCTTCTCCATTCTAGAGGGAGAGATTAGTCACTTTCAGGCCCAAGGCAACGTACTGGTCTGTGGAGACCTGAATGCTAGAATAGCAGAAGAACAAGACACTATTAACAGTCATGGGGATAAACACCTACCAGGAAGCAATAACCTTTCCCTCCCCACATACCCCCACAGAAACAACTATGACAAAGTGAAAAACAAAAATGGATTACAGCTCCTGAGGCTCTGTCGAACACTGGGTCTGTACATAGTCAATGGCAGGCTGAGAGGAGACTCTTTTGGTAGGTACACCTACAGCTCATCCCTTGGCAGCAGCACTGTAGACTACTTCCTCACCGACCTAAACCCAGAGTCTCTCAGAGCCTTCACAGTCAGCCCACTAACACCTCTCTCAGACCACAGTAAAATCACAGTGTATCTGAGAAGAGCAGAACCCAACCATGAAGCATCATGGCCCAATAAATTACATGGTACTAAACAAGCCTATAGATGGAGTGCAAACAGTACAGACATCTACCAAAAAGCAATTAGTAGCCAAAAAATACAATCTCTCCTGGACAACTTTTTAGCCTTAACATTCTCCTTCAGCAATGAAGGTGTAAATTTGGCCGTTAGGAACATAAACTTTATATTTGACAAATTAGCCTCCTTGGCTAATCTAAAGAAGCATAAGAGCAAACCAAAAATAACAGATAATGAAAAATGGTTTGATAATGATTGCAAAAATCTAAGAAAGTCATTGAGAAATATATCTAATCAAAAACACAGAGAACCAGACAACAAAAATATACGCCTTCAATATGGGGAAACACTGAAGCAATACAAACGCACCCTAAGAACAAAAAAGGAACAGCACATTAGAAATCAGCTGGATGGAATTGAGGAATCCATAGAATCAAACCACTTCTGGGAGAATTGGAATAAATTAAACAAACCTCATCATGAGGAGTTGGCTATCCAAAATGGGGATATGTGGAGAAATCACTTTGCAAACCTCTACAGCAATATAACAAAGAGCCCAGAACAAAAAGATATACAAGAAAAATTACAAATCCTTGAATTAGCAGTCAAAGACTATCAGAATCCTGTGGATACCCCAATTACAGAAGAAGAATTATTGGAAAAAATATGCAATCTCCAACCCAAAAAGGCCTGTGGTGCTGATGGGATTTTAAATGAAATGATCAAATATACAGACCACAAATTCAAATTGGCTATACTCAAACTCTTCAACATTATCCTCACTGCAGGTATTTTCCCCGCTATAGAGACCGGTCGTCACAGACAAACCTGGCTGCCCAGGGAGGACAGGCTGTGCTCACTCTGCTCCAGGGGAGAGGTAGAGACAGAAGTGCATTTCCTACTACACTGTGACAAATACTCAGACCTAAGAGCATATTTCTTTCCCAAAATTATAATTCAATACAAAGAATTTGAAACTATAAAAGATGAAGAAAAATTCAAATATTTGTTGGGTGAAAAGCCAAAATGTGCAGTTTTGGCAGCCAAATATGTGTCCTCCTGCCACAGCCTGAGGGACAGCCAGTGAAAAATGCAAAGTAATGTTGATAATATTTCCCATTTAGCTTAGTTTTGTTTTGTCTTTCGTACCAGGTCATGTGTCTTCTCAGTCATGTTGACACTGGTCTACTACTGTTGCTTTAATGTATTGTTGTTCTGATTAATATTGTTGTTGTAGCTGTTATTAATGGTAATCCCATGTCCACTACTACTATTATTATTACTGTTAGTCCCACCATTTATTTATATATAAATATATATATATTTTGTGTATATATATACATATATATTTTATTTAAATTTTTCGATATGTATACTTTGACAATGTAAGTAATAATAACTTGCCATGTCAATAAAGTCAATTGAATTGAATTGAATTGAATTGAGAGAGAGGAGAGAGAGAGAGAGAGAGAGAGAGAGAGAGAGAGAGAGAGAGAGAAGAGAGGAGAGAGGAGAGAGGGAGAGAGAGAGAGAGGAGAACGACCAGAGAGAGAGAGGAGAGAGAGGAGAACGACCAGAGAGAGAGAGAGAGAGAGAGAGAGAGGAGAGAGAGAGGAGAACGACCAGAGAGAGAGAGAGAGAGGAGAGAGAGAGGAGAACGACCAGAGAGAGAGAGAGAGAGAGAGAGAGAGGAGAACGACCAGAGAGAGAGAGAGAGAGAGAGAGAGAGGAGAGAGAGGAGAACGACCAGAGAGAGAGAGAGAGAGAGAGAGAGAGAGAGAGAGAGAGGAGAACGACCAGAGAGAGAGAGAGAGAGAGGAGAGAGAGGAGAACGACCAGAGAGAGAGAGAGAGAGAGAGAGGAGAGAGAGGAGAACGACCAGAGAGAGAGAGAGAGAGAGAGAGGAGAGAGAGAGGAGAACGACCAGAGAGAGAGAGAGAGAGGAGAGAGAGAGGAGAACGACCAGAGAGAGAGAGGAGAGAGGAGAACGACCAGAGAGAGAGAGAGAGAGGAGAGAGAGAGAGAGCGAGAGAGAGAGAGAGAGAGAGAGAGAGGAGAACGACCAGAGAGAGAGAGAGAGGAGAGAGAGGAGAACGACCAGAGAGAGAGAGAGAGAGAGAGAGGAGAGAGAGGAGACAACCAGAGAGAGAGAGAGAGAGAGGAGAGAGAGGAGAAGACCAGAGAGAGAGAGAGAGAGAGAGAGAGGAGAGAGAGGAGAACGACCAGAGAGAGAGAGAGAGAGAGAGAGGAGAGAGAGAAGAACGACCAGAGAGAGAGAGAGAGAGAGAGAGGAGAGAGAGAAGAACGACCAGAGAGAGAGAGAGAGAGAGAGAGGAGAGAGAGAAGAACGACCAGAGAGAGAGAGAGGAGAGAGAGAAGAACGACCAGAGAGAGAGAGAGAGGAGAGAGAGAAGAACGACCAGAGAGAGAGAGAGAGGAGAGAGAGAAGAAAAACCAGAGAGAGAGAGAGGAGAGAGAGAAGAACGACCAGAGAGAGAGAGAGAGAGAGAGAGAGAGAGAGAGAGAGAGAGAGGGAGAGGAGAAGAGACCAGAGAGAGAGAGAGAGAGAGAGAGGAGAACGACCAGAGAGAGAGAGAGAGAGAGAGAGAGAGAGAGAGAGAGAGAGAGAGAGAGAGAAAGAGAGAGAGAGAGAGAGAACGACCAGAGAGAGAGAGGAGAGAGAGGAGAGAGAGGAGAACGACCAGAGAGAGAGAGAGAGAGAGAGAGAGAGAGAGAGAGGAGAACGACCAGAGAGAGAGAGAGAGAGAGAGGAGAACGACCAGAGAGAGAGAGAGGAGAGAGAGAGGAGAACGACCAGAGAGAGAGAGAGGAGAGAGAGAGAGGAGAGAGAGGAGAACGACCAGAGAGAGAGAGAGAGAGAGAGGAGAGAGAGAAGAACGACCAGAGAGAGAGAGAGAGAGAGAGGAGAACGACCAGAGAGAGAGAGAGGAGAGAGAGGAGAACGACCAGAGAGAGAGAGAGAGGAGAGAGAGAGACGACGAGAGAGAGAGAGAGAGAGAGAGAACGACCAGAGAGAGAGAGAGAGAGAGAGAGGAGAACGACCAGAGAGAGAGAGAGAGAGAGAGAGAGGAGAACGACCAGAGAGAGACGCAGAGAGAGAGAGAGGAGAACGACCAGGAGAGAGAGAGAGAGAGGGGAACGACCAGAGAGAGAGAGAGAGAGAGAGAGAGAGAGGAGAACGACCAGAGAGAGAGAGAGGAGAGAGAGAGAGGAGAGAGAGAGGAGAACGACCAGAGAGAGAGAGAGGAGAGAGAGAGGAGAACGACCAGAGAGAGAGAGAGAGAGAGAGAGAGAGAAGATAGAGGAGAACGACCAGAGAGAGAGAGAGAGAGAGAGAGGAGAACGACCAGAGAGAGAGAGAGAGAGAGAGAGAGAGGAGAGAGAGGAGAACGACGAGAGAGAGAGAGAGAGAGAGAGAGAGGAGAGAGAGGAGAACAGACCAGAGAGAGAGAGAAGAACGAGAGAGAGAGAGAGAGAGAGAGGAGAGAGAGGAGAACGACCGAGAGAGAGAGAGAGAGAGAGAGAGAGAGAGAGGAGAACGACCAGAGAGAGAGAGAGAGAGAGAGAGAGAGGAGAGAGAGAGAGAGAGAGAGAGAGAGAGAACGACCAGAGAGAGAGAGAGAGAGAGAGAGGAGAGAGAGGAGAACGACCAGAGAGAGAGAGAGAGAGAGAGAGAGGAGAGAAAGGAGAACGACCAGAGAGAGAGAGAGAGAGAGAGAGAGGAGAAAGAGGAGAACGACCAGAGAGAGAGTTAAGAATGAACCCAAAGATGAAGAGGCGCAAAAAAGGCCAAGGAAGAGGCATTATTGTCAGGAGAACCAACTTGGAAGATAAACAGACGTCACGAGGGAAAGGAGGAAATAAAGGAGCGCTAAAGAGGCCTCTTGGATGAGAGAGGGGGATGAAGAAATGGAGAAGAATGAAAGAGCAGGGAAGAGGTACTCTCTGAAAAAAGGGGAGGTGGGAGGGGAGTGGGGGTACAGGGACGATCTTTGGAGGTGACAAGGACAAACGGGCTCTCGCTGTGTTCTGCTCAACCCAGTAAATCACCAACACAGTGCCTGTCCAAAACACCACACCACCCCCTTCCTCTCTACCTCCCCCTCCCCTCTGTCCTTCCTGCTCCACTCACAAAGGTGCAGACATTCACTCCGAGACAATTACACAGACAAACACACACAGAGAGACACGCACACACACACACAGAGAGACACGCACACACAGAGAGACACGCACACACAGACAGAGAGAGACACATACGCAGACAGAGAGAGACACATACGCAGACAGAGAGAGACACACACACACACACACACACACACACACACACACAGAGGGAACGAAGGTGGCCCTACAGTGAAGGAAGATTAAGATTTATGTGTCCCAGCCACACGCATAGGGAGCGAACAGCACAGGTTCCCTGATGCTGTAGAATAGGTGAGCGTGGATGTTCAGTAACAATGTTCCACAGTTTAACCAAAGACAGTACAGTATGAAGATGGGCAGAACCTGCTTCTCCAATAGTAATCCCCGATCATACTTTTGGTATTTATTATTAGGATCCCCATTAGCCGCTGCAAAAGCTCACGTGCAGGCGATGTCGGTGGCTAGCTAAGCTCACGTGCAGGCGATGTCGGTGGCTAGCTAAGCTCACGTGCAGGCGATGTCGGTGGCTAGCTAAGCTCACGTGCAGGCGATGTCGGTGGCTAGCTAAGCTCACGTGCAGGCGATGTCGGTGGCTAGCTAAGCTCACGTGCAGGAGATGTCGTTGGCGAGCTAAGCTCACGTGCAGGAGATGTCGTTGGCGAGCTAAGCTCACGTGCAGGCGATGTCGGTGGCTAGCTAAGCTCACGTGCAGGCGATGTCGGTGGCGAGCTAAGCTCACGTGCAGGCGATGTCGTTGGCGAGCTAAGCTCACGTGCAGGCGATGTCGGTGGCTAGCTAAGCTCACGTGCAGGCGATGTCGTTGGCGAGCTAAGCTCACGTGCAGGCGATGTCGGTGGCGAGCTAAGCTCACGTGCAGGCGATGTCGGTGGCGAGCTAAGCTCACGTGCAGGCGATGTCGTTGGCGAGCTAAGCTCACGTGCAGGCGATGTCGTTGGCGAGCTAAGCTCACGTGCAGGCGATGTCGTTGGCGAGCTAAGCTCACGTGCAGGCGATGTCGTTGGCGAGCTAAGCTCACGTGCAGGCGATGTCGGTGGCGAGCTAAGCTCACGTGTAGGCGATGTCGGTGGCGAGCTAAGCTCACGTGCAGGCGATGTCGTTGGCTAGCTAAGCTCACGTGCAGGCGATGTCGTTGGCTAGCTAAGCGATGTTGTTGGCAAGCTAAGCTCACGTGCAGGCGATGTCATTGGCGAGCTAAGCTCACGTGCAGGCGATGTCGTTGGCGAGCTAAGCTCACGTGCAGGCGATGTCGTTGGCTAGCTAAGCTCACGTGCAGGCGATGTCGTTGGCTAGCTAAGCGATGTCGTTGGCTAGCTAAGCTCACGTGCAGGCAATGTCGTTGGCTAGCTAAGCTCACGTGCAGGCGATGTCGTTGGCTAGCTAAGCAATGTCGTTGGCGAGCTAAGCTCACGTGCAGGCGATGTCGTTGGCGAGCTAAGCTCACGTGCAGGCGATGTCATTGGCGAGCTAAGCTCACGTGCAGGCGATGTCATTGGCGAGCTAAGCTCACGTGCAGGCGATGTCGTTGGCGAGCTAAGCGATGTTGTTGGCGATGTCGTTAGCGAGCTAAGCGATGTTGTTGGCAAGCTAAGCTCACGTGCAGGCGATGTCGTTGGCTAGCTAAGCTCACGTGCAGGCGATGTCGTTGGCTAGCTAAGCTCACGTGCAGGCGATGTCGTTGGCTAGCTAAGCTCACGTGCAGGCGATGTCGTTGGCTAGCTAAGCTCACGTGCAGGCGATGTCGTTGGCTAGTTAAGCTCACGTGCAGGCGATGTCGTTGGCTAGCTAAGCTCAAGTGCAGGCGATGTCGTTGGCGAGCTAAGCTCACGTGCAGGCGATGTCGTTGGCGAGCTAAGCTCACTTGCAGGCGATGTCGTTGGCTAGCTAAGCTCACGTGCAGGCGATGTCGTTGGCTAGCTAAGCTCACGTGCAGGCGATGTCGTTGGCTAGCTAAGCTCACGTGCAGGCGATGTCGTTGGATAGCTAAGCTCACGTGCAGGCGATGTCGTTGGCTAGCTAAGCTCAAGTGCAGGCGATGTCGTTGGCTAGCTAAGCTCACGTGCAGGCGATGTCGTTGGCGAGCTAAGCTCACGTGCAGGCGATGTCGTTGGCGAGCTAAGCTCACGTGCAGGCGATGTCGTTGGCGAGCTAAGCTCACTTGCAGGCGATGTCGTTGGCTAGCTAAGCTCACGTGCAGGCGATGTCGTTGGCTAGCTAAGCTCACGTGCAGGCGATGTCGTTGGCGAGCTAAGCTCACGTGCAGGCGATGTCGTTGGCGAGCTAAGCTCACGTGCAGGCGATGTCGTTGGCGAGCTAAGCTCACGTGCAGGCGATGTCGTTGGCGAGCTAAGCTCACGTGCAGGCGATGTCGTTGGCGAGCTAAGCTCACGTGCAGGCGATGTCGTTGGCGAGCTAAGCTCACGTGCAGGCGATGTCGTTGGCGAGCTAAGCTCACGTGCAGGCGATGTCGTTGGCGAGCTAAGCTCACGTGCAGGCGATGTCGTTGGCGAGCTAAGCTCACGTGCAGGCGATGTCGTTGGCGAGCTAAGCTCACGTGCAGGCGATGTCGTTGGCGAGCTAAGCTCACGTGCAGGCCGTAAAATCAAAAGGCACTCCTTTGATACGTTTTTTTTATTTTTTTTATGAAAATGTAAACACGTCGGTTTGTCACTTTCACAAGGTTGGTAGTAATAACATGCTCGACTATTTAAAGATGTCGTCTCCAATCTAGGTTGTGACTTTAGATTTCAAGATAAAATGAACAACTAAAAAGGAATTTTTTTCAAACCCCGGCCTGGTCGGTTTGGTCCGTTTCACAAGCATTCCCAGAAGTCTCACGATGTTTAGAAACTCGGTGGTTTAACACTGCAAACTGGGCGGCTAAAACTGCACAGTCAGTCTGCGACTGCAGCAGACCCAACAGGTCCCTATTGCGAAGGGATTTGGCCCGTGTGCGCGCGCGTCCGACCTATGCACGACCTGTATGTGTGCAGGCATCCGTTGTTAAACGAAACACACAGAGGCAATACACTTCCATTGTCCTTGAGACATGGGAATATTATATATGACCTCACAAATGGTAGCCAAGTGGATTGTGTACGCATGCAGAAGAAGGGGAAGGTAGGAGACCCTCATTGCTGCCTTGAATGTCAATTAGCTTGAGAAATATCCCCAGGAAAGCTTGCTATCATTATTTGTATGTTAATTATTTCACTAATTGCATTCAACCTGCATCTGTCGAAGTTTTGTGCGCGGAGATACTGAGGAATGAACCCCAGAAGTGTTGGCCCTCAGGACACAGACAGATAAGGGATGTTTAGATATGAATTATCCAAAGAGATATGGCACAGTATCTCACATTTGTTTGGTGCCATCGTGCCGTGTCATATGGGACATACTGAGAGAAACTCCTCTGAAACTGCTTTTAATAAGCTCGGTCATAGTAAATGTCAATTGTTTCATGTTAAAGACAATACAATTAAGTAAAGTCCCTCATGAATGTGTGTCTCTCTCTCGACACACGCCTGTGGGCACCTACAGTCTAAGGAGACAAAAACACAACTGAAATTACTATACCTCCCTACTGTCCCTATTATTAACATTGACAACAGTATAGCCAAAGGAGAACAACTAGACAACGAGCAACGTGGTCACTCACATTCCTGGAGGGAGGGGGGGGAGTAAGAGTGGCCGGAACCCTGAGGGTCCACTTAAGCTAATTAATGGCTTTTGGGGGAGCTCTAAGCAGTCTTCCATTAGACAAATGAGCAGGAGGGAGCTTTCACGTGGGGAGTAATGGCCACCCCACCGTAATCACTCTTTCATTCTAATCAGGATTTCTTTAATGAACACGCAATCTCTTGTGCTCAGGAAACAGAATAGCTGTATTCAATTAAAATAACTGAAACTAAAAGCTATAGGGGGAGCAGGTCAGTAAGGCTGAGATCAGGTAATAGAGCAGGGCTACCCATGAACCCGCTTTTCTTGGAAATCTTGGAAGTCAAATTTGTCTTAGTCAACTGCTTGATGTTGTGTAATTTGCAAATGCTAAATTGAGATGCTTTATCAACAATCAGCCATTCGGCAGACCTATGATATTTCTTGTTTGGGCATTGGGCAAGGTTCAAGAGAGAAAACTGTATATGCACGAACCAAGGTTTGGACATCAGCCATTTTGTGCCATGATCCAAACATGCTAATCCAATCATGTTAACTGTGGAGTGTGAATATTGCATAGGCTTAGCCAGGGCACTGCTGGCATGTCTTAAATCATGAGAGAGACTCTTGGCACATCTTGGCAGAGAACCAGGTGTCAGTGCAGAGATTCCCAGAGGATATTGTAGCGCCTATGGGTCACAAAACAAGGGTTACGCTCGTGACGTCAATCAGTGCTTCGTCTCGTCTTAGTCATGCTCTACTTGATTGGAGGAGAACACTACCGGAACTAAATGTCAAATTGTCTGGGAAAACCTTCCAAGAATAAGGATGGTGAGGTCACAAGGACTATAGGTTAGAGGTCATGGTGCATTGTTGCCATGTGAAGGTATTTCCCCTAACCATGAAAACACGAGACGATGTCTGATGAGATGACGTCTGAGGAGTCCGATGAGACGGAGATTGGTTCAAGATCACATTATAATCCCCAAAATATAGTAAAAGCTTACAGGTTGAATAATGGAGTTTTGGTTTTTGGGAGTTCTTGAAATGAATGCAACATGTGTAGTTTGATATCTGCGGTGCTTTTTCCTCCACTGTTAAAATGTCATCCCAAAACTCCAAAGTAAAACCCCCAAATACTTAAAGTTCACAGGATCAAGAAGGTCTAGGCTATGTTCAGACTGGGGGGAAAGTGCTAGCTGGCACTCTGTGGTGCTTGATACAGTATCTGGCACAACACTGTGATATGTACTAGAGGAAGCTAAGAGCCATAGACTATACTATGCCATGGCACATTAAGAACTAGAATCGAATCGCTAAAAGACGCAAAAGGTACGTGACACAGGATTAAATGGGAAGCTTACTTGAGGGTGTAAAAGCCAGAAAATAGTGCTATATTTGGAGTCATTTAGTAGATGTATAGGGTGTGGAGATTAATTTCTCAGCTGAGTCATCAGATTACATGCGCTGAAAGTGGGGTTCCATCGCTCAGTGCCTTTGAGGAAATTGTTATTTGGGGTTTTTGCTAATAGATTTTAAAATCGTTGACGTTTCATATCAAATGTCCTAGCTTTGAGGAATGGAGTATGCTTCTTAAAAATGGTTTGTAGGGGGATCAAAGACATGTTTGCTTTCTTTTTTGGCAAATTAAAGAAATAAGGTGTTCTATAGTGTAAGGTTTAGCCGAACATAACTTTCTGGGACACCGTAAAACTGGTCAATGCTCTGGTAACATACCTTTGACCTTCATCCATACCTCAGAAAACATGTATCCCTCCCTAGCCCGCTTTCCACCAAACACGGCAGTCTCTAAGGGCTAAATCAGGACAAGTATCCCCTCACCCCATTGGTCTATGCCACCACAACTCTGCAGTGCCAATTTAAATGAGGGGAAATACCTTCACATGGCAACAGTCCATCTGCCCTTCTGGGCTCAAGGAGGGGGGACTTATAGCACTTTAAAAAAGGGGGGGGGGCGGGGTTCTGATCTGGTTTAATCCACAGATCGACGTAGACCCTCCCTGACAACTGGACTGAGCAGCTCAAGCTTCTATCTCCCCTTTACCAAGTACAGCCCTGCCCAGGGAGCCAGACCTGTCAGCTTAACCCCCTCTTCTACCAGACTTCCACCGTTAAAGACTTTTAGATCTTAACCCACCATGTGCTTTAAAAAGTTCTGAGCAAAAACATGGAGACTATGGGTGGTTGATGGCTTCCTCGGGTAAGACATATACTTTAACCAAATAAGAACGGTAAATTGATAAGGAAGTACGAGACGGCACACCGGAAACAACTTGACTACTTGCGGTTAAACCCACGCAAGCTTTTAATAAGTGTAATGTCCTCTGACTCCTCAGACTGAGAATCCCCCAATTCTCCAAAGCCCCTTCTCACAGGTGAGGTCACATGACATGGTAAAAGTCTTGTTGCCATGGACACCAGGCTCTCCCAGACATGACCCTTTACCTCAATTACACTTCCAACCCATCTAAACAAGTAACTTGTTAGAGAAACAATTAATTATTATTTTTTTGTTGCATTTTCACCAAACACTCCTTTCCGAGTCAGCCACATCTTACCAACTAAGTCACTCAAAAGGACACCTTTCAAAAGTCTTGGAAAATCATCAACAACGCTACAAACCCCTGTAACAGAAGGATGCACGTAATGCGCACAAAGCCGGGGGAAAAAAAGAGTTGTGGACTGACATTTGAAGAATCACAAGCAACAACCATAAGGTTAATGGTTTCTTCCATCTCCACTGAGTAATGGTCAAAATGGATGTCTAAGGGAGAAGGGGTATTAGGCCCGTCTTCCCCTGACTAAAGTTCAAAAGGCTTAGAAGTGTTTCTCCATTTCCTTGAGAGCATCAAGTCACCCAAACTATGCAGAACATGCCTCTCCCTCTCATCCTCCCTTCCCCCCACTCACTCCATCTTCCCTAGACCCTGCTAAATCAGATTAGGGCAGAGTGGGTGGGACTAACGTTTCACCGCCCATGTTTTTGATGGATATGACTAGTCTGAAAATGTCAACAAAGCACAACCCCCCCTTAACCCCCACTCCCTGCTTGTACATTATGAGAGCAATGTGTGAACAGAAGGGGAGGAGAGATAAGCGACAGGAGGTCAAAGCATTTGAACTAACTGCCCACCCCTCGGGAGGACGATGGCCCCCTCTCATGGTAGTTCAAGGCCGGACGCGGTACTGCAGGCATTGTTAGCAGAAAACAGGATCCCCTATTATAGTGAATGGGAAAATGGCAAGCTTCGTGGCCAATCTATGTGTAAACAAACACATTTTGAAGACAATCATGGTACCAATAATTGCGTCGAACAAACCAGATGCATGTCCTTGAACCAATTATTTTTTTAAATCGCACAAACTGTGCATGTTATGTCTCCATGAGACACCATCTTAACCGACCTCAATTTGGCTGCAATGCGCTGTTGAGTCTTCACATAGGAATGAATGGTTTCACGTGATCGATGGCTTTGTCCATTCATATATACAGTCATTGGTACCCCCAATCCCCACCTTCCCCTGTCAGTCTCTAAGCTGTGATAAAGGCATGTTCTTGATTATGTCTGTCCCTATAAAAATGCAACTGAAGCACAAAAGCTAGCACTATAATGGCCTATAGATAGGGCACTTAATGTATTCAAGTTCATGTATTCAAATTCATTAATACTTTTACCTAAAATGTAAAATATCAAAAGTTTGCGAATGGAGGTACAGTAGGACATCAGACAATTTCGTTTTGCCCCGAGTTTTGCTTCAAATGATGTAGAGTATCTGAGGTAAATCTGAAATCCACTGAAGAAATCCTCGGACATCTTGAAATGAGCAGTCCATCCGAATCCCATTTGGAAAGTAATACACGGGGAGAAAGGAACATTTTGTGCTAATAACTGTAAAATAGGCAGCAGCGATTGACAGTAATTGCTCCAGATGGTAATAGCTCCACAGCATAAAGCCACAATGCTTCAGCCCTTTCATCTGTGAGAGGAAATTAGGAAATGGAGTATTACCTGAGGAGCTGCTGGATAAGAGAACATCTATAAAATGCCACAAGTAATGGGTCTAAAAGACATCTAGTTAGGCATGTTCGATTCAAAGGAATCTGTTAAAAAGGATCCCTGTGACTTTGGTTCTTATGTTTTTTGACAATTATCATATAGTGTACAGCAATTAGGCCTACATTCTACAATTTGTACATTCTGAATAATCCGAATTCCACCAAAAAGGATTGCAGTTCCATTTGATTTCAGTCACTTTTTGATTTGAATGAAACTTTCTATACATCATTTGCCCACGGTACAAGTAGTCAAAGTCACTTTTTGGACGTGAATGTCAAAACATTTAGGAGATAGAGGTGCTCAAAGTTAAGCCATTTTGCATACCCCAGTCTACCATGAGACATCCATGTCTTCATCACTGGAAAAGAGAAACGGTTGAGTTTGACATAATTTAAAAGCCCCCAGACAGGGTTGTCAAAGTACTGTATTTAATAATTTCTTTAAAAAAAGTTTTGTAATAAAAATGTAATTGTTTAACCTTTAATGTAAATGATCTAAAAACGTGTAAACTCTGATAATTTTTCATTCTCACATATGTTGTAGCTTTTTGTCATTATTTGACAATCTGAGATGTTTGTGTTGTGCCCGCCATCGGTTGAGACAGAGCATGCTATTGAATACAGGGTGGGTGTCATGTTTTGGCTGATAAATGTATTCTCTTTTAAATGATAGCACAGATGGTTGGCAGTCCACATCAGAGATTGTTGACGAACGGGAATATCAGTCGTTTTAAATTATACTGTCAAACTTAAAATAGGAAACCTATTGAAATCATAGAAATATAGATAATAGAATAGACATTCAACGGTGGGTGGACCAGCAGCCATTTTGTGGTAGTAACTGGATGTGAAAATTTCAATTAAATTAAAATGTCAATGATGTACCAGCTAAATTGCAGTGGTCTGAAGGGATATGTTCATTCTATGAATTATATTTCTGATTGAAATGTCTCAACCGATGGCGGGTACATCACCTCAGATTATGTCAAATAGGGTCTTAGCTACAACATATTCATGGTTAGCTACAACATTTTTTTTTTTTAGTTTACGCATTTAGATAATTGACGTTAAAGGATAAAAAAATATAACTTTTTTTCAAGAAATAATTACAACGTTTGACAACCCTGTTAACTTTTACTGCCTCAGAAACCCGGATCCGGGAGCACCCCCCACCCCCCACACACTGATTAGCATAGATAGCATAGCTTCAGAAGTAGATAGTAGCATCTAAATATCATTAAATCACAAGTCCAAGACACCAGATGAAAGATACAGATCTTGTGAATAAAGCCACCATTTCAGATTTTTAAAATGTTTTACAGGGAAGACAAAATATGTAAATCTATTAGCTAAACACGTTAGCAAAATACACCACTATTCTAACTCCATCAGTTTCTTACTCCTTCAGGTGCTATCACCAATTCGGCTCAACTAAGATATTGATAGCCAATAACCTATAAAAAAAACCATCAGATGACAGTCTGATAACATATTCATGGTATAGGATAGTTTTTGTTAGAAAAAAGTGCATATTTCAGGTAGAAATCACAGTTTACAATTGCACCGACCATCACAAATCCACTAGAATTACTAGATAGAGCAACGTGTATGACCAATTTACTCATCATAAAACATTTCATAAAAATAGACAAAGCATAGCAATGGAAAGACCCAGTTCTTGTGATTTCAGACCATATTTCAGATTTTCTAAGCGTTTTTCAGCGAAAACACAATAAATCGATAAGTTAGCATACTACATGTTCCAACGTTACCAGAGCATCGATTCCAGCCAAAGAGCGCTATAACGTAACCACCGCCAAAAGATATTAATTTTTTCACTAACCTTCTCAGAATTCTTCCGATGACACTCCTGTAACATCATTTTACAACATACATATACAGTTTGTTCGAAAAGGTGCATATTTAGCCATACAAAACCGTGGTTACACAATGAAAATACTAGGAAATCAAGCCTCAATATGTCTGACGTCATCTATCAGAGTGATCTAGTTTAATTAAAAGCTAATCATATACTTGACTAAAAAATACAGGGTTGACAGGAATCGAAAGACAAATTAGTTCTTAATGCAACCGCTGATTTACATTTTTAAAATTATCCTTACTTTTCAATACAGGGTTGGCCAAGTGAAGCTATACCAAACAAAATGGCGATATATACGTTTAAAATATTTCGACAGAAACACGGTTTATCATATTAAATATTGCTTACTTTGAGCTGATCTTCCATCATATTCTTGGGCAATGTATCCTTTCTATGTTATAAACGTCTTTTGGTCGATAGATGTCCTCTGTCCTTCGAAATGTCCACTAACAACGACCGAGACCGCGAAACGTTCCCAAAGCTAGAAAGTGCACGACAAATAAATTCCTCAGAATCGCACTAAACGGATATAAATTGCTATAAAACGGTTAAAATTCACTACCTTATGATGTTTTTAACAACTATAACGACTGAAAACATGACCGGAGAAATACTGCTGGTTAGAAAACGATTTGGAACGAGGCAGGTCCGATGGCCTTCACGCTTGAGGCGCACGTTGAGAAAGGGGGGTCTCTGTACATTTTGGGCTTTTATAATGGCTGGGAATATCCCATCGACTTCATTGAAAACGTGATGACGTACAGACACCCAGAGGAAGACGTAGGCAGTGTCGGTTTCTTCATAGCATTCACTGTCGCCTTAAAAACAGACCCCAGATCAGAGGTAAAAATTTCTGAAATCTGAACCCTGTCATGAAAAGTGCTGTAGAAATTGTTCTGTACCACTCAGAGACAAAATTTCAACTCCTATAGAAACTATAGACTGTTTTCTATCCAATAATAACAATAATATGCATATTGTACGATCAAGAATTGAGTACGAGGCAGTTTAATTTGGAAATGTAAAAAAAAAAATAATGCTAACAGCTCCCCCTATTGACAAAAGGTTAAATGATCTCAAACTCAATGATGTATCTTTTCCAGTGATGAAGACATGGTCTCATGGTAGGGTGGGGTATGCTAAATGAGTCAACTCTGAGCAACTCACCTAAATGTTTTGGCATTCAGGTCCAAAAATTCACTTTCTGACCACTTCTAACATGTGCAAATATGTATAGAAAGTTTTCTTCAAATCTAAAAGGGGTTCGGTCAAAAGGTGATTGAAATGGAACGACCCGTAACAGATTTAGAACAGTTTACGGTTGCAATATGGGAATTGTTGCTTGACTTGATGTGACCACACACCGCACCTGAGAGGTACTTCACCTGGCTAACACGGTTCACATCAGTTGAAATCCCCCACAGCCTAAACGGCTAACGTGCAGAAAAATGTGATCTGAAATGTGATGCCTTAGATAAGCGTCCCTGCTCAACCAACAAATGTTGCTGGATGGGTTCCATGCGGTCACTCAAACAGGTCAGAGCCTTTCCCGTGGGATCCTCGCCCTGAGGCAACCTCGGAGACGCAGCACAACTTCAACCCAACAACAGGAGAAAAGAGGCTTGTTGAGACAAGCATTTTTATCAAAACACACGTTATTGGGTGGCCGCATCAAACAAATTGGCCAGCTTCGCACTGGGACTCATTAATCTGGCTGTCACAGGACACATTTGTACAAAGAAACCCAGAGGCCTCTCGGTCCACTGAGCCTCAAGTCTCCATTTGTAGGCCTATTCTTTCAGCATCTCCTCAGATTTCCATCACATTAGCGTTCTCTCGGTCATTCTCCATAATTTTAAAGTTATCTGTTAGTAACACACAAAGAGGAGGACGAAGAATCACTCTTACCTCAGCTTCTGAATCATCCAACAAAGGCGGTGGGATTCGATGAGCCAAACCGGTACAGAGTGAACATCCAAACCAGAAGATTGAGTAGAAATCCAAATCAGAGCACAGGACACGATTCCGAATGGTTCCGAGATGGAGGTGGTATGGGCTGAATTCTTCCTTCCAACTGACTGAGTACCTGTGGGGAACAAAAGTAAAAAAAAGAGAGCGAGCAAATTAGAGAGGGCTTGAGCATGCCAAGAGGCGACACATCCACATTAATCCTTATCCAAACTCATGAAGAGGTTTTCAGTAGCCCTGTTCGAGAGGAGTCAGATTCCTCCGAGGTTGTTTATATCAGAGAACAGTAGCGGTCAGCTTTACCATCGTTCTACTAAAAAGCCCGACTCCTTCAGGAACCACAGCCCAGATAAACACTGAGCTCAGAGGTGGGAAATTCTGCCACTGAATGGACTCCCTGTCTTGTTTTATTTCCGTCAGTTCGGCACTAGCTTCCCCAGGAGCACAGCTACACTATATATACACAAACGTATGTGGACACCCCTTCAAATTTCAGACACCCGTTGCTAAAATTGAGCACACCGCCATGCAATCTCCATAGACAAACATTGGCAGTAGAATGACCTTACTGAAGAGCTCAGTGACTTTCAATGCGGCACAGTCATAGAATGCCACCTATCCAACAAGTCAGTTTGTCAAATTTCTGCCCTACTAGAGCTGCCTGGTCAACAGTAAGTGCTGTTATTGTGAAGCTGAAATGTCTAGGAGCAACCACAGTTCGGCCGCAAAGCGGTAGGCAACACAAGCTCGCAGAACGCGACCGCCGAGTGCTGAAGCGCAGTGTGTAAAAATAGTCTGTTCTCAGTTGCAACATTCACTACAAAGTTCCAAACTGCCTCTGGAAGCAACGTCAGCACAATAACTATTCGTCAGGAGCTTAATGAAATTAGTTTCCATGGCCGAGCAGCCACACACAAGCCTAACATCACCATACGCAAGGCCAAGGGTCGGCTGGAGTGTTGTAAAGCTCGCTGAAATTGGACTCTGGAGCAGTGGAAACGCATTCTCTGGAGTGATGAATCACGCTTCACCATCTGGCAGTCCAACTGACAAATTTGGGTTTGGCGGATGCCAGGAGAATGCTACCTGCCCTAATGCATAGTGCCCACTGTAAAGTTTGGTGGAGGAGGAAAAATGGTCTGGGGCTGTTTTTCATGGTTTGGAATAGGCCCCTACATTCCAGTGAAGGGACATCTTAATGTTACAGCATACAATGACATTCTAGATGATTCTGTGCTTCCAACTTTGTGGCAACAGTTTGGGGAAGGCCCTTTCCTGTTTCAGCATGACAATGCCCCCATGCACAAAGCGAGGTCCATACAGAAATGGTTTGTCGAGATCGGTTTGGAAGAACTTGAATGGCGTGCACAGAGCCCTGACCTGAACTCCATCGAACACCTTTGGGATGAATTGGAATGCCGACTGTTAGCCAGGACTAATCGCCCACAATCAGTGCCCAACCTCATTAATGCTCTTGTGGCTGAATGGAAGCAAGTTCCAACATCTAGTGGAAATCCTTCCCAGAAGAGTTGGGGCTGTTATAGCAGCAGGGGGGACCCAACTCCATAATAATGCCCATGATTTTGGAATGAGATGTTTGATGAGCAGGCGTCCACGTACTTTTGGTCATGAAATGTACATATCAGCCCAAAAATGCAGAACATGTCTCAAATCATCAAATCAAATCAATCAAATCAAGTTTATTTTATATAGCCCTTCGTACATCAGCTAATATCTCGAAGTGCTGTACAGAAACCCAGCCTAAAACCCCAAACAGCAAGCAATGCAGGTGTAGAAGCACGTTCTCCATGTTCTGAAGAGAACGAGGGGAAATTGGGGCAATTAGCAGGTCAGTATCTTTTGGATCGGTTACGTTTGTGCTGGAATCCAACCAACTAGTTGTCTTTCCTAAGTGAATTAGATTCGTTTTATACAGCATGGTCCTCTTTTTCCTCGCTAAACCGCCACTAGTTAACATAATATATACAGAAACGGAGGCCTCTTTCCATGCGCGGCCCGGGCCCAGTCTAACGAAGCTAACTGCCATCTGGATTCAGGGGGGGGGGGGGCAGGACCGTCCTCGTTTGAAGTTCCAGAGGCCTTTCAATGTGCCGTGGCGTTTGCCCTCTCCCTGACAGAAACACGCTGCCTTTCCCGTCGACTTCCTGATTGTGTTTAGCACAGGCTTTCAGCACAGCTGCTCGGGATGATTTCCCCCCCCCCCCCCCCTCGCTCCCTTGAACACGCTTACTGAGTGCAAGAGGAAATGATTCCCCGAGCAGGGCACCCCAGCCAGACTCGGATATCAGGCGGTTGGCCCCAACGCACGGCTGTTAAGAGTTGAAGCCAGCCAATATGTCATGGTCTGGGGGAGTTTGGTACAAGGAGGAATTGTTGGAAAGGGAATTCTGAACACATTGGGTGGCACTGATAGTGTCATCAGTGTTCAGGGTGGACCCATGATTCAGATAACAGGCCCTAGTAGGGAGTCTATACATCAGGCCTTTGAAAATTAGCCCACAGGTTGGTATGTGATCTAAAATGGAAAGCTGCTGGAAAGTTCTTTGTGGGTGCCCGAAATGCATCCTCTGAAATTGGAAAACGCCACAGACGGAGAAATCAAAGTGGTAGCGTACAGAGAGATAAAAAATAAAAATAAACTGTATTTGTGCTGAGGAGGATGAGGGCAGCTGAACATGTGCTCCCTGAATAGTTTGTTTGGCAACCTGTGCCCCAAGACACAAACCAGAGCCTTTGAGCTCAGCTGAAATTTATCAAAACCCTGCCCTCGTGTTCTGTGCTAACAGTTGAGCTAACCTCAACCTCTAAAACTGGGGGAGGCTTGAGGTTAAGGGGAGACACAGAAAACCTTTAGCAGGAGAAATGAGCTATTGTCATGACTTTAAGAATCCTATTTCCACCTAGTCCTTGTTTTTCCCCTTTAATCTGTTCCTAGGTCGATTTAAACCCTTTCCCCCCAAAAAAACGTTCCTTCTCTGTCACGGCTTGTTACTTTGTTAGGAGGGGGTTTTGTGTTCCCCTCCAAAAGTAGCTTGCCCGTCAACAAAGGACCTGTCATTGGGAATTAGCCTGGGGCAGGACGTTTCTAGTTTAACTGAATACGGCACTTGTTCTGGGTCCTAAGTGTGTCCATTGTGGCTCAGATCAGCACAGAAAACAAAAAATATGATTATCTCGAAACCCGACCCCTCCTCCCTCGCTATACGATCAAAGCATGTTTTGCTGTAGGCTGACTGGGCAAGAGGTCAGCCAAGCGGGTCCGGCGTTTAAGAGCATTTCATATCTGGGTCGTGATGAACATTAAAATAAAGCTGGAATTGGAATTTCTTCCTACAATTAGTTGGCTATTTTCTCTGCTTCTCAAGGGGTGAGTCCTCAAAAGGTCAAAGTTTCTAATAAAAGCTTTATTTTCCTCAAGCTTACAGTATCTCACATTCTTTTCAGCAACCGCTCCTATTCCAACACAAATCACGTGTGCTGCATGACGCCAAGTGGACTTAGAATGGGACAAATAGTGATGGGGGAAAAAACGACACTCAAAACACAACACAGACAAAAATATGAAAATATGTCATGCTTAATCTGCTTTGGTTTAGACAACACCAGAAGCGTCAGAGTCCATTGTGCATTTTAGTTCAGAGAGTGGGGTCTCAAAACGAATAGGAAACAAAACCAACAATACATCTTGGAACACCAGTAGGTGATGAGACATGTCATACCAACCAAAGCTATTATTTTCACTAGCACGTGCAGCTACGAAGTCCATAAACATCTTCCTAATTAAGGGAAACTGCTTAAGGGAACATATTAAAATCAAGAAAGAAACCGCCAAACATAATTGTGCATTTAAACGTACTCGTCATTCAATAGAGCCGAGAGTACAAGGAGCAGGCCTACGTGTCACTATCAGGATTCCTGCTTCTAATTCCCAACCCTGATCCAGTCTCCTGGTGCTTGATCCAAGATGATGAATAGCTAAGACGTCCCCATTAGGGAATGAGCGATTAATCACAGATGCTGACCTTGGGGGTGGAGAGAGACAGGGTGTCCAAGGGTGATTTCTTACATCACCTTGGCAAAAAGGAATAGTCGACAATCTGTGTCCCTACAAGACTATAATGGTCTTAGTGTAGTGTTCTGCAGACGCCAATAAGACTTCAGACTAGGAACCCAGACGACCAAAGAATGAGATGGCCTTAAATGTAACATTTGAAAGGATGTTCAAGTTCCAATACGTTGATGGGTCCCATTCAAATCAGAATAAACCCAAAGTGAGGAAAATTCCTGTTTATCTTGGGGAAAAAAAAATCAAACCTCAAACTCATTTTATTTGACAAAACTACAATATTAGCCACCAAATTAATATTCCAATTAGCCCTTTACATCTGACTGACGTGAGACTGACGTGATAATAGGCTACTCCTGTTGGGGGAAATGAGCTTTATACCACTCGAACAAGATCGAATAGGTTAGAAAGTGCGAAATTGAAGTTCCAGAGGCCAGGAAAAGGTTGCAGTTGACCTCATCTCTCAATTTCATCATCAGCTACATGATACAATTTGCCGATGACCCCCTTGACATTTCAGAGAGCCACTGGTTGAACAGTAGCACTTCAAATTCAGAGGGGAGGGAGAGGAAAAAAGAGAGCGTGAGAGAATGAGAGAAAGAGAATGAGAGAAAGATTCTGAAGGTGGACCATTATTACATTTCTGTATTGGATATTTATTTGATTATATACAGTACCAGTAAAAAGTTTGGACACACCTACTCATTCAAGGTATTTTCTTTCTTTGTACTTTTTTCTACATTGTAGAGTAGGTGAACGGATGCTCTCTGCATGTGTGGTTCCCAACGTAAAGCTGTCAGTGATTTATTTAGAATTCAAGGCACACTTACCAGCATGGCTACCACAGCATTCTGCAATGATACACAATCTCATCTGGTTTGCGCTTAGTGGGACTATCATTTGTTTTTTAATAGGACAATGACTCAGCACACCGCCAGGTTGTGTAAGGGCCATTTGACCAAGAAGGAGAGTGATAGAGTGCTGCATCAGATGACCTGGCCTCCACAATCACCCGACCTCCACCCAATTGAGATGGTTTGGGATGAGTTGCACCGCAGGGTGAAGGTAAAGCAGCCAACAAGTGCTCAGCATGTGTGGGAAGTCCTTTAAGACTGTTGGAAAAGCATTCCAGCTGAAACTGGTACTGTATATATCTTTAGTGTTATAGCGTCTAATCTTATTGTTCTCACTGTTTTTATATTTGTTATTTACTTGTATATATCACTTCGCTTTGGCAACATCGACCTTGTCATTCATACGATTAAAGCATATTGAATTTTAGAGAGAGAGAACGAAAGAGAAAAAGAGAGATACATTGCCTTGACCGTGCTTGACTGAAGGACAAAGCAGCTTGTTTTCTACAGACGCTTTTTCCACCCCATCCCAGAGGATTGTGAGATAATGAACAGCGTAGCCTTGCCTCATGTGAACTCAATCCATCTCCCTCATCACCAGCCCAATCTAACACCTGACTACAGACAGAGAGGCTCTTCAGCTTTTCAACATACCAACCTCCTCTCGCCTAGACAAGAGTATACCTAGGTATGCCCTGAGAGAGAGAGCGAGCGAAAGAAAAAAAACAAGCAAAGAGAGAAGATGGTAAAGAGAGAAAAGCCTAGAGAGAACAGAGAAAGTAGAAAGAGGCAGCAAAGGAGAGAGACGTCAAAGAGACGTCAGGGCCTGACGATAAACCCACACAGTTGACTCATGGGCCAGACAAGCGCCTCTGGACAGAAATGGTCCCATATTCCCTAGTGTTGTCATGATACTCGAATTTTGACTTTGATACCAATATCAGGTTTAGCATCACAATACAATGTATACGCAATACCAAAACAATACCACAACTAAAAAAAGAAGACATATTAGCCAAAGTCACAGAATGGCACTTGATCCAGACAGAAACTCAGCTACTGCTCTGTTCAATCGTTAGGCTTCTTTTGAGTTCAATATCATTACATTTGAACATTATGTAACATTTTCTGTACTGATCAACATTTACATAGAAGAAGCAATCTCTTATTTTATAAAAGTGTGTGCTGTCTCTTTAAGAAAGTAATGATGTCGTTCACAAGGCAGAATGTGGCTGTGGAATCTGACTTCGTGGCTATGAAATCTAGTGGAAACCAGATGTGAGGCGAGGGAAGTGAATTCGTTTTTGGTGGTGAAGGGAGACTTCGTGAATTAATAACGTTTTTGGTGACAATCAGCTTTGAAATGTGCATATTTTTCATTATGGTATCACAAACAAAGTACTAGGGTACTGAATTCAGCTGTAAGCTAGCAAGAAAAGCTAGCCTACAATTAAAGCTGGAAGCTACAGGTATCATCTTGCAATGTAAGTGTTCTATGGACATTGTGTTGTGAACAGTAATGAACAGTTTCAACATGCTGTGGTGCATTATTCAAGTGTGTTAACTTCTTTGAGGTAGGAGGCAGTATTTTCACGTCCGGATGAAAAGCTTCCCCTGAGTAAACTGCCTGCTACTCAGGCCCAGATGATAGGATATGCATATTATTAGTAGATTTGGATAGAAAACACTATGAAGTTTCTAAAA
Organism: Salvelinus alpinus; assembly: GCF_045679555.1. Classification (NCBI taxonomy): domain Eukaryota; kingdom Metazoa; phylum Chordata; class Actinopteri; order Salmoniformes; family Salmonidae; genus Salvelinus; species Salvelinus alpinus. The sequence goes on from NC_092111.1 coordinate 11,468,402, forward strand.
CTGTTTGAATGATGTCTGTGAGTATAACAGAACTCCTATGGCAGGCAAAAACCTGAGAAAAAAATCCAAGCAGGAAGTGGGAAATCTGAGGTTTGCTTATCCAAGATACAGTGGAAATGGGGTCATATTGCACTCCCTAAGGCTTCCATTAGATGTCAACAGTCTTTAGAACTTTGTTTGAGGCTTCTACTGTGAGTGGGGGCGAATGAGAGGGGATTGAGTAAGGTCTCTCCCAGAGTGCCATGAGCTGACCACGCACGTTCACGTGATAGTTAGCTTGAGTTCCATTGCATTTGTGAAGACAAAGGAATTCTCCAGTTGAACCATTATTGAAGATTTATGTTAAAAACATTCTAAAGATTGATTCTATACATCGTTTGACATGTTTCTACAGACTAACGGAACTTTTTGACTTTTCGTCTGGACCTAGTGATCGCGCCTCATGAATTTGGATTACTGGGCTAAACGTGCGAACAAAAAGGAGGTATTTGGACATAAATGATGGACTCCATCGAACAAAACAAACATTTATTGTGGAACTGGGATTCCTGGGAGTGCATTCTGATGAAGATCATCAAATGTAAGTGAATATTTATAATGCTATTTCTGACTTCTGTTGACTACACAACATGGCGGATATCTGTATGGCTTGGATTTGTGTCTGAGCGCTGTACTCAGATTATTGCATGGTGTGCTTTTTCTGTAAAGTTTTTTTTTTTTAAATCTGACACAGCGGTTGCATTAAGGAGAAGTGGATCTAAAATTCCATGCATAACAGTTGTATCTTTTAGCAATGTTTATTATGAGTATTTCTGTAAATTGATGTGGCTCTCTGCAAAATCACCGGATGTTTTGGAACTACTGAACATAACGCGCGAATGTAAACTGAGATTTTTGGATATAAATATGAACTTTACCGAACAAAACATACATGTATTGTGTAACATGAAGTCCTATGAGTGTCACCTGATGAAGATCATCAAAGGTTAGTGATTCATTTTATCGCTATTTCTGCTTTTTGTGACTCCTCTCTTTGGCTGGAAAAATGGCTATGTTTTTCTGTGACTTGGCTCTGACCTAACATAATCGTTTGGTTTGCTTTCGTCGTAAAGCCTTTTTGAAAATCGGACACTGTGGCTGGATTTACAACAAGTGTATCTTTAAAATGGTGTATAACACATGTATGTTTGAGGAATTTTAATTATGTTTTTTGAATTTGGCGCCCTGCACTTTCACTGGATGTTAGTCAGGTGGGAGGGGAGCTCATATGTTTTTGGAAACACTGTGGGACGTGAATAAAAATCGCGACATTCCATTTGAGCCAGGTACCGATCACTCGTCACCCCTCCTTGCTCCATGACCTAGCTGACCTGGCACGGTGCCGATGCCCTATGGGGAAAAAGTGATTTTTCTCCTGTGTGTGTGTGTGTGGTTGGCTAGTGTGTCAGAGCAGAGCAGCTCAATCAGACTGGCTTGACAACTTGCTCAGAAAGGAATCAAAGTGACTCTTCTCCATCAGTCAACAGAAGACACTTAAAGTATGCTGTAATCTTTCCCCCAACATATCAGATCAGAGGTCAACTTTGTCCGTTCAGGCCATCTAAGCTCATATCTAGACAGTCTCTATCAAACTAACTTGGCCAATAACAGATTGGTTCTAGAAACCTGAGCTTTTTGAAGTCACATCTGACTCCATGGTTGTATCTCAATAGTCTAAAATGTCCGACTCGTTTTGTTTTTAGATCAGTGCCGATGAAGGAATGAGACAAGAACAAGCCACTGTAGAGTATTGTCCATTCTGGTTCACTTTAGCCCAAACCAGACTCACTTCAGTCAGACAAACATGAGCCCAGACCCACGCGACGTGCTCCTGAGCGACCAGCCTCCGTAGAGGTTTAGAGTAATAGAAAAACACAGCGGGTAACGGCATATAGCGGTTTGAGGCAGTCTTCCATAAGCTCTCCATCTCGGCTTACCCCATACTGTTTCCCATTTCTGGCACATCTTTCCAAGAAACTAGTTAAAATAATTGAAGGGTGGGGGATTGGCGGAAAATCATTCTCCACTAATGGTGTTTCGTATGATATTAGCTGCACGAGCACTACGAGAATCTGATTAGCTACTCCCGCTACTCTGACATTATCATGCTAATCTAGGCCATAAAAGACGCTGGCCCCGCCAAACATTGATTTTCATACTGGCAGGGAAATCAAAGCTCTGCTAAACCAATACAGCCATCTACCCCAGTGACTCGGAAACAGCCGAGAGTGTATGGAAAGAGGCAGACGTTAGCGCTAACCGTTAATTAAGAACATTACGCTCCGTGAATGGAAGGATGGAGCGGTGATTTGGACCACCATCATTTTCATTAGAGCCAGGCAAAATAACCAGAGTGAACTTAGTACTACTTCTAAAACTAATGATTTGTATTAAGTGTATTCTGTCGCAATTTATTAGGACTATTATTTTCCCAGCAAGACATTTGACTTGTCTTTAACATTTTGTAAAATGTTTTAAATTAAACGTGACAACGGCCGATGGGGCTAAACCCTACGTTGTAACTGCCATACCCACCTTGACACTTCAAAGAGCATTCACCGAACCAGTAAAGTCTTCATGTTTGATTGCCTGTTGCATTTCCCTAAGGTTAGTTCGTTTTTATGGCCTTTTACTGCTCCTTGTGATGCGGGTGCTCAAATGATTTCCTGGATGCATCCTCCGAACAATTTTAAAGACGAGACATTGTATTAAAGGTGCCACATACAAAGACTTTGACCCTTTTGGTCATAGGGCAACATTTACATCTGCCAACTTCCTGGCATAGTAAAAGGTGAGTTTATTCTGAATACACTCTCTTAAGAACAAAAACAAAGTGAATTCCTTACTCTGTCCTTCCTTATTTCTCCGTCGAAGCGCTCTTTCCCCCCCTCTCTCGCTCTGTCAATCTAGCCCTCTATTTAATGGTTTCCCTTCTACTGATATGATCTACCCATTATTCACTGCAGTCAGGCCCAGAGGGGTGACATCACAGAGCCAGAGATAGATATTTAGGGAATACTGTGAAGTTAAAAACATTAGGTCAATCAGCACATTACCATCATCAATTTGAGCATGCAAACACCATTAACAAAACAGGTTGTGGCTGTCTGCACCTGAGACCGACAAGCTGCTTCAGGGGAAAGAATGGCAATGATGTTTATCATCCTTGAAATCCAGAGCTAGCTAAATCCCTCTCCCTTTCTCCTCTCCCGGCTATGCGTCAAATCTCACAGAATGAACCTCCCTTTGTCCGTCAGTACATGACTGACGTTGACAAACTCTACATCTCTCTCTCTCTCCTTGGCTATTTCTCTTTGTCTTTTCCCAAACATGAACTAGGCCTGTTAATCATGTGGTCAAAAGGACACAGGGGAAAATAGTTTAGGGGGGGGGGTTTGGGTACAGGCAGTGCTTCAATCCCCCTTGCAACCTCCCTGCACCCCCTGACCTTTGTCCCCCTTCACACACTCCCAGGTTTAAAAAAAAAGCCCTTTTTCCAAACCGAAGCCTGAACACCAGTCAGTCTCCTCTCTCTGCATATAACCCCCACACCACCAAGTCCTAAGACACAACCCAGATGTTTGGTTCTGGTCCAGCCTGAGCTAGAGAGAGAGAAGAGGACATGGAACACTCCATCTGTCACCTGCGTCCTGTCCTCCTTCCAGTCGCCAGGCTTTCAACTGCCGTTCCATCTCTTACTGGTGACGCTATTATTTGCTAAAGTTAGATTGAAACTGGACCAGCGAATGAAACAGTCCTTGAGGTGATGTGCAACACATGCTGGTAAGGATTGAGGAGATACTGTAGGGGAGCAATGAATGAATATGAAACACACTGAACATCTCTGAAATCCAATATCTGGTTCCTTCCATTTTCTGCCTCATTTCATCTCTCAACCTGATTACAGAAATCATTTTCGAAAATGACATCAGCCGGCAAATTAGCAGCACCAAATCATCAATTTCTCCGTTGTCTAACCGCGCTACTGTAATTATTGTTCCATTAATTGCCATAGAGAGCCCTTGGAACACTTACAGAGACCAGATTTTTCACCCAGCTCCATGTGTTGCACAAAGCCAAGCAACGTTTTAAGTGCTTGGAAGAGACAGCTTGCAGCTGTACGTTTTGGAAAGCTCTTTCTTCTCCTTTTTTGGACTTCTCTCAATCCTCATCGGACTGGGACAAAGTTAAAGATCTTGAGCGTCCGTGGCCTCTCAAGCCTTCTTCAGCGTGGCTCCTCCCCTCCCTCACTCACTTTTCCTCTCTTCCTCCCCCTTTCTCCTCTGTCAAACAGACCCATTTTGGCACACTTAAGAAATCTGCAGGATCTTTCTTCCCCAAAAATCCCCCCTCCCTTCACCCCACTTTGCTTTCTTATACTTTTACATTCCTGGAACGCTTGCGCTGAGGAATTTTGACTGTTGTGTTTGCCAGCACCTGCACCTGCACTTCAACTTCAAGCAAGCAAACAAGCAATGAGGCAAGAAAAACAAAACAGGAGCAAGAAAGTGGGAGGAAAAAAAGAGGGCACGCAAGAAGCAAGAAGTTGATAACTCTGGCAGCCTGCATCTGCAAATCTCAGTGCAAATTATTTTGAAAGATGCACTATGCAGAAATTGCTCCGCCATTTCCTGGTTAATAAAATTTGAATAGTTAGTCTAATTTCAGTTTGTGACAAAACAAGCAAGTATAGCGTAGATAATCATTGTACCATCTAAACCACTGTGATATATTTTCCATAACCAAAAATATTGTATTTTCAGCTGGTAAAGGGAAAGGGGGATACCTAGTCAGTTGTACAACTGAATACCTTCAACTGAAATGTGTCTTCCGTATTTAACCCAACCCTTCTGAATCAGAGAGGTGCGGGGGGCTGCCTTAATCGACATCCACGTCTTCGGCGGCTGGGGAATAGTGGGTTAACCACAACAGATTTTTACCTTGTCAGCTAGGGGATTCGATTACTGGCCCAAGTGTACAAAACCAAAAGTAAAATATGCAAAAGCAAAACTTAAGAACGGGATGCATAGAAATAGCACACAGAACAGATCTACTGCTTCTTAGACTTGCTTTCAAAACAGATTGCGAGATCTATAACACACATTTCTATGTGAATTTGGTCAGGTCACCCAAAAAGTAACATATTGCAGCTTTAAGCGAGTACCAGCGTAGTGACAGGGCATTCAGAGAATAAAAACATCCCTACAGAAAATTAGTTCCTTCAAGCAATGTCTTGTTTTATCGCCACGCCTTACCAAACAAGCTCATAAAACAGTCTCTGTGCTGCATATCGGCAGACACCATCAACCATAAACCTGATTTAGCGACACCCCAATCTCCCTTTGAAGCAGGCCAGACACAGAAAGGACTCTTCAGCCATTTTATTTGCCAACAGCTAATCAATGGAAGGAGGAAAGACATGCACTATCATTAAGTGAATGGGATAGCGATAAATTTGGCACAAGCAGCCCCAAGCCCCTTTGAACCTCATTCATAATGAAAAACTGGACCCAGCTTCAAAAGTCTGACGGTTTCTAAAGGCGCTCAGCAAATAAGAGCTTGTATGGAGGGGATGTGTTGACAATTAAGTCATTTGGGGAGAGTGTGCTGGGTTCATGGATGGTGACATTAGGCCAAAGCTAGCTACTGAGCCGGAAACTGTGAAACGAGTCTTTCCGATAGATTTGCTGACATTTTTTTAATCAGGAGCAGCAGGGAGGATCATGGGGAGTCTACACGAGCATGCTGGGATTACTGCTGAGCTACAATACGAGGCATCAACCAAAATCCCCCCCTGACAATGACGACTGCTACAGCATTTCACAGATCCTTCATTTGCACAGGAGGCAATTGCTTCGTGGTTTTTATATACTCAGACATGACTTCAAACTGGGCATAAAACAGACCCGTTGCTTCCGAATTGGGAAAATGATCACCTCGCCTCAACATAGTCTCTTACCAAATACAGCACTAAAAAAAGCAAAACACCATAAAGACCTGATTTATGTTCCTCCCACGTGATGCAGTAAAAATAGTGTTATGAAACTGTGGATAGAACCAATAACAGGGCAATAGGGGAGAGTGAAAAGGTGAGGAATATGTGGGAGAAAGTTTGAGAAGCTGGAGGTAAAAGAGAAGAAAATATGAGAAGAGATGAGGAGAAGAGGTGAGGGGAAGAGAGGAGAGAGAAAAGTATATGGGTGAGAGAAGAGTAGGGCTGGGAAATACCAGGGAATTCACGATACGAAACATGTATTGCAATTTGATACTGCGATTTTAATGCAATTTGATGTTCCAAACGTTGCTCATTACATGTCTGCTGCAGAAAGCATGAGAAAATGTGTCTTGATCAGTCATGGAAAACATGTTGGATCACTATTTAATAAGATGGCGAACGAGCTTTAGGATAAAAAATACCGCTGTTTTAGCGCAGGTACAGCCAACTAGCGCTAGCTAAAGCTACGTAGCAACAAAATCGATACTTGGAGTCAAAGTATCTATATAATATTGTCCAAAATAATATTGCAATATGTAAAGTGCCTTCATAACCTATTCATACCTATTGACTTATTCCATATTTTGTTGTGTTACAGCCTGAATTCAAATTAGTTTCGTGCTATGGGGATGCTTTTCAGTGGCAGGGACTGGGAGACTGGTAAGACAGGGAACAATGAATGGAACCAAACAGGCCTTGATGAGAACCTGCTTCAGAGTGCAAACAAACTTAGACTGTGGCAAAGATTTACATTCCAACAGGACAATGACCCCAACCCAACTGCCAAAGCAATGCTGGAATGGCTTCAGAACAAGAATGTGAAAGTCCTTGAGCGGCCCAGCCAAAGCCCAGATATGAATTCCATCAAAAATCTGTGGAAAGACTTGAAGATTGCTGTTCACCACCGCTCTAATTTAACAGAGCTTGAGAAAATCTGCAAGAAGAGAAAAATCCCCAAATCCAGATGATAAAAGCTGATACAGACATACCCAAGATACATTTGCAAACATTTCTAAAAGCATGTTTTCATTATGGGGTTTTGTGTGTAGATGGATAAAAAATATATATTTAATCAATTTTGAATTCAGGCTGTAACAAAATGTAGAATAAGTCAAGGGGTATGAATACTTTGAAGGCACTGTAACTATCTATTTTCCCCCCATCATTTGAGAAGAGAGGAAAGGAGACGAGGAGAAAACATGAAGTAAGAAGGAACGTGGTGCAGAGACTAGAGGCACCTGAGGGGGAAGGCTATTTCAGCGCTCATTACCTCTGGGGGCATGAGGCGCAACAGACCTTTGAGGACCTCTCCACCGGCGACACATAATTCAGCAGCCAACGTCTGGACAGAGACAGCCGGGGGGGGGGGGGGGGGAATAATCACACCGTGGACAAACTGACCATTTCCCAGGGTGCTTCAGCATCTGCAGGCCCATCAGTGAGCGGGCGACAAAATAAAAAAGCTACGATGGCAGGGTCAATTGTAGCCATCACGGCTGGCGAGCAGTACCCAACCCGGCTGGTGAATGGAGAGATTAGTATTGACAAACAGAGGAAGTGGAACTTTTCGAGATCCTCTAGAGCTACAGAGTGGAGCAACAGACTAGACGTAAAAGACCGATACAGATATTAGGCCAAAAATACACATGCACACAAAGCAACCACACATCAGGCGGAATGACAATCACACAGGCATATGTTCACTTGTTAGTGACCACACTGGCTACTCACCCAAGCCATGAATCGAATCCAACACAAGCATTGCTCGCTCTTTCACCCTCAAGAACACACACACACCCATTCCCTCCCCCCTCAATCTCATCAGAAGCATCCTCAGATTCCCACTGAGAACTTCCCACATCCTGCTCTTCTAATTTCCTCATCTCAAAACTGTCTAGAGACAGTTCCCCTGTCATGGTGCTACGGTTCTCCAGCCATGACCTCACCACTCCCATTGTGTCACCCTCAGTCACAGCAGAGCGACGGGGAGACGGCAGTGCAGCCCAGTGGTCAGGGAGACAGATTGTGTGTCAGAGAGCTAATGTCCACAAGTGTAGATGTCCAAACCAAAATAGGAAAACACTGCACTGTAGACAATAGTGCCACTATGAAAACAGCAATAGCGATGACATCCAAGGTGATATGGCAGACTGTTGCACTCAGCACAGAGGGGTGGTTTCCCATCCAAGCTGAGATAAACCTGTTGTGTGCTGGAAATTCAAGCCGGCAGATACAACTGTGCATGTTAATGCTTTTATAACCACGCAGACAAAACACTGTAGGGGTTCCATGCTGATTAGGCCTAGACTTTGTGTACTGCAAACGAATTCAATGCAGTACTGATGTTTTTCAAACTTTGTCGACGCCATGTTTAAAAAAAAAAAATCGGTGTAGACAGAATATGGCATGATCTGTGTGCTCAAGTCCAGCCACATACACAACCCTGTCCAACGATATGAAAAGATCTCAACAAAAGCCCACTGAATAGATTTAAACATTATACACAAGCAGATGTGTCATAGCTCAAGAAAAACAACTAACAATTCCCAGCGAGATGGAGAGGTGTTGAAATTAATGAAGACAACGGGCTAAAGATACGACTCTCGCTAAGGGGGAAAGGCATCAACGTAACAGCGACTAAAGACAGGGCTCACATTTGAGTTTTATTTTAAGTGAGGCGAAACAATGAGGCTCGTTTTCCTTTGTAAAAAAATTAAAATAGGAAAAAGAGATGTGGGTCGATGACACCGAGGCTTTTGTTGTGGCGCCAGCTAACGATGCCCTTTAGGTTGTGAACCCAAACTCCTTATTATCAGTTAGCCAATTAAGGCTGTCGCCAAAACCAAGAGCGCATACCAGAAAACTGGCTTCAGTTCAGATAGATCAGCTGTTTGTAACACTGATTTACAAATCAACTGCCTGGTTGATACACACACACACACAACTTTGGGCACCTGAGGTCTACTGTGATGGTGGGTAGAGGCCTAGAGAGAACGACGTGTGTGGTAGGATGTGGCAGGGATGGAGTGATCTTCCTGGAGCGAGGCCACCTATTCACAGCATCAGTGACTTCGTCAGTCACGCAACATGTGACACACGCCCACAGCGAATGCATATGCATGCGAAAAGTGAACGTGTGCTTACATTGACATACACACAGAGTGCGAATTACAGGGGGTCTAAACCCCCCTTGAATGAAAGATGACCCTCCCCTAATTGCAAGAAAAGTAAAACTTCTAAATAATAAAATGTACTGCTACAGTGGTAAATATTAAACTAAAAACGTATTCCAAATGAAATTAACACCCCCACATCAGTCAGTTTTTATATTTGTATTATTTCCATGTGGCTGCACCTGTCATCCCGGGACAGTCCCGTATTTCAGTCCCTTTTCAGGTTTTTACTTTAATTTTTACAAAAAACGTCAATGTGTCAGCAAGACGCATCAATTAATTCGTGCTACGACATCAATCGCCGAATGTCACTTTGTGTTTTGTAAAACGATGCCTCTTTTCATTCATCAAAAAGCGTGTGCACAGAGCACTGTTTGTATGCTTGAATTATTTGAGTGGACGAACTTGCACAGTTAACCTATTTTTTGAAGGGATTTGTTTGACAATCAGATGAAAACATGACTGGTTGTGTTTATGCCACGTTTTTACAGTTTAATGACATGCCTTCACTATTAGGCCCAGATAGGATGGCCCCATTCAAAAATAGAGACCCCGAAATGTCACTGTATAAGTCGTACATACACATCAGTCTGCAGGCTCCAACACAGCATCCTGCTGAGGTGAGATATATGATGGCTACACTGAGGTGAGATATGATGGAAAAACTTGGGGTTGACACACGATAGCTCTCTCCTCCAGAGAGTGGGCAGTGTGGTCCATTACAGTAGCCTGTCCTATACACTGTGTGCATTGAAGCCTTAAAGATCATATACAATTTTAACAGTGCAGAAATGTTTCAGATAGCGCTGTCCGTAGAGAACGTTTCTCTTGCACTTCAGGTTGCCAACTGCAAAATTCTGTGCGAGTGAAGATTCAGTTAATAGCCTGCTGCCTACTTCATTTACACAGAACTTTGTTGAGCTTGTAACAAGTCTTTCCATGTTACAATTGCATAAGATCTATATAGGCCTATTCCCGAATAGAAAGAGGGAGGACTTGAAGCATTGGCATAATTGCACGATAACAAAATACGCACAAAAGATTTGAGGAAAAGACCTTGCGCAAGGCAATTAACCACCTGAAGAGAGCAAGCAAGGGCAATGTAATCGAAGTTGCGATTACATTGCCCTATATCTGCCAAAACGAGTGTCATACAATCTGTTATTGCGTAAAGGCTTTGTTTGAATAAAAGCATAAAACGTGCTAATTTAGACTGTTTTCGCAGGCAACTGCAGATGTCCAGACTGGATTTAAATCGCTAAATCCTGGTTTTGATTGTGAACCAGTACGGCGAGGGAAACGGATTAGGACAAAAGGCGAGTCCCGCGGCAGAGATTTCAGGGGAAATAATAGGCAATGACAACCGTGGGTTTAGCAGAAAATATTTCAATGGTCGTCATGTAATATCATTTTTACAACGCCCCCTCTGTGTTGAAACATGATTTTTATTACAAAGAATAAGTGAGAAGATTATTCTAAATGGTAGGCCTATGATTAGATCATGACATTTGTTTTTCGTTGAAGAAACAGGTACACAATTTACACAGCCTGAACAAAGCATTTCGTAACTGAAATGATGAAAATGAAAACTTTGAAAGCCTCAATATAATTAATGATTATTGGCTACAATACACAGCAATTATATGTAGGGTGATATGTCACTTCAAGTTGACAACTTTATAGGCTAGGCAACTTTACACCCCTGATGCATTCGATATTTTTGTAAATTGTTTGCCATACACTGACAATCGTTAGAAGTTGTCCCAATCGATATTCATTGATGACTTGGGGTATAATGACGGGACACACCTTTGTGGGCAACCATACCTACGACCCCGCACCCTATAAAACTTGAATAGCTGGACAAAGAATTGTACATAGATTATAAATCACAAACTACAAGAGCGACCATCAATCTGGGAAGTCATCAAGTGCCATAGAATAAGATGTACACAATTTGGAAAATACTAAGCTAATAAAATAGGCTATAATGAAAGGTTGCAAGCTACAAAAACCGGTCACTAGAATAAATGCAATATTTTTCTCATTCAAATTTTTATTTGACACCTTGTGTGACAGTTTCACTTGGATTGACATGTCAGACGTGTCAAACCAGAGCGTCGTGGGTTGACGGTTTTCAACATTTAGTTCGTAAATTCAGTTCAGTGGGTTTGCAAAGACAGAAAAGACAGAACCCACAACATATGTTCTGCATGAGGACCGACCGTTCAAACATTTGAACCAAACGAAATGTACAGAGGGAGCAGACACAAATTGTCAGCAACGCACACAGCACAGGGGCGACAACACAGAATTTACCTTCTCACAAATTAATCCCGCAAAATATTTCCGAGAGAAATAATCCAAAATTCCAGCAAGTGTATCGACGAAGAGGGAATAGTCAGAAAATAATCACTATTTCACTCATAGAACGTCGTAATTCCCAGAACGCACGCTGTTGTGTTTGCATTCACTACATACACTAAAGCAGCCGAAGCCCTTCCCAGACGCGCTGCTGTTGTCTCGCCCAGGACACACCCTCCTCGTTTGCATGAAAGAACCTTACGACCAATTAGGGGGCGCAGCACGGTAGACCATGCAGGTGGCACCTCCCACCCCGTTCAAACCATGGTCCAGATTTTGGACTCCAGTCCAGACTGTAAACATAAAAATATTCTCAGAGCTTTTTTTCCCACTTTTCTTTTTAACACTTAATTAAAATGTCTAATTGTTGACACACAAAAAAAGCAACATTTGGTAAGAATTAAGTCAAATATTAAGGCAAACATGAAGCATCTTATTATAGATAAGTACTATAAAAACTATGTACTATGAACTAAACTCAGCAAAAAAAGAAACTTCCACTCACTGTCAACTGCGTTTATTTTCAGCAAACTTAAAGTGTAAATATTTGTATGAACATAACAAGATTCAACAACTGAGACATAAACTGAACAAGTTTCACAGACATGCAACTAACAGAAATGGAATAATGTGTTCCTGAACAAAGGGGGGTCAAAATAGTAACAGTCAGTATCTGGTGTGGCCACCAGCTGAATTAAGTACTGCAGGGCATCTCCTCCTCATGGACTGCACCAGATTTGCCAGTTATTGCTGTGAGATGTTACCCCACTCTTCCACCAAGGCACCTGCAAGTTCCCGGACATTTCTGGGGGGAATGGCCTTAGCCCTCACCCTCCGATCCAACAGGTCCCAGACGTGCTCAATGGGATTGAGATCCAAGCTCTTCGCTGGCCATGACATTCCTGTCTTGCAGGAAATCACGCACAGAACGAGCAGTATGGCTGGCGGCATTGTCATGCTGGAGGGCCATGTCAGGATGAGCCTGCAGGAAGGCTACCACATGAGGATGGAGGATATCTTCCCTGTAACGCACAGCGTTGAGATTGCCTGCAATGACAACAAGCTCAGTCCGATGATGTTGTGACACACCGGCCCAGACCATGACGAACTCTCCACCTCCAAATCGATCCCGCTCCAGAGTACAGGCCTCCGTGTAACGCACATTCCTTCGACGACACGAACCTGACCATCACCCCTGGTGGGACAAAACCGCGACTCCTCAGTGAAGATCACTTTTTGCCAGTCCTGTCTGGTCCAGCGACGGTGGATTTGTGCCCATAGGCGACGTTGTTGCCGGTGATATCTGATGAGGACCTGCCTTACAACAGGCCTACAAGCCCTCAGTCCAGCCTCTCTCAGCCTACTGCGGACAGTCTGAGCACTGATGGAGGGATTGTGCATTCCTGGTGTAACTTGGGCAGTTGTTGTTGCCATCCTGTACTTGTCCCTTAGTCTGCCACTGCGAGGACGATCAGCTGTCCATCCTGTCTCCCTGTAGCGCTGTCTTAGGCGTCTCACAGTATGGCATGCCTGCTTGCTGCATGCCTAAGGCACGTTCACACAGATGAGCAGGGACCCTGGGCATCTTTCTTTTGGTGTTTTTCAGAGTCAGTAGAAAGGCCTCTTTAGTGTCCTAAGTTTTCATAACTGTGACCTTAATTGCCTACCGTCTGTAAGCTGTTAGTGGTCTAAACGACCGGTCCACAGGTGCATGTTCATTAATTGTTTATGGTTCAAAGAACACGCATGGGAAACAGTGTCTAAACCCTTTACAATGAAGATTTGTGAAGTTATTTGGATATTAGGGAAAATAAAAAATACCTAGTTATGCATTGCATAGTGTTTGATATGGCTTTCTCGCTTCTCTATGGATCAAATACAAATCCGGTCTACTTTGACCACAACGCGTTCTCTCCCTATATCATTAATATATGTGAGACATCACACAGTCTCACTTGGAGGGTTCTGATCAAACACTTAGGCACTCCCCTTGCGAACTAAGTCATTCAGTGGTATTATTCTACATTTGACGCTATAGTCCCAAACATTGTTTTGCCAGCAATCAAAGCATTTCGAGCACACCGCTCAACTCACATTTCAATCTCGGGGATCAATGTACCAACATCCCCAGTGAATTTTCCTGCAACCACCGCTTTCCATTTCCCAACAAC